>NC_069503.1:674814694-675477194 GCF_027579735.1 Bombina bombina
CCTGTCACTATAGAGGCCCGATCGTCGGGGTGGGAGTCGATGGGAGCCCCCAGATTACTTTTAAGGTAGGTGAGTGCTAGCGACGGTCCTATGAAGAAAAGCTCTGCACCAGTGTGAAACACCCCCTCTCAATCTTGCCTCCAAGGCAATACCGTGCACAGTCTTTTTAAATTCACAGTAGATAAAAACATAATTTATGCTTACCTGATAAATTTATTTCTCTTGTAGTGTATCCAGTCCACGGATCATCCATTACTTATGGGATATATTCTCCTTCCCAACAGGAAGCTGCAAGAGTCCACCCACAGTAAAGCTGCTATATAGCTCCTCCCCTAACTGCCATTACCAGTCATTCGACCGAAAACATGCAGAGAAAGGAAAACCATAGGGTGCAGTGGTGACTGTAGTTTAATGGAAAAATTACCTGCCTTAAAGTGACAGGGCGGGCCGTGGACTGGATACACTACAAGAGAAATAAATTTATCAGGTAAGCATAAATTATGTTTTCTCTTGTTAAGTGTATCCAGTCCACGGATCATCCATTACTTATGGGATACCAATACCAAAGCTAAAGTACACGGATGATGGGAGGGACAAGGCAGGTACTTAAACGGAAGTTACCACTGCCTGTAAAAAACCCTTTCTCCCAAAAATAGCCTCCGAAGAAGCAAGGTATCAAATTTGTTAAATTTGAAAAAGTATGAAACGCAGACCAAGACTCCGTCTTGTAATCTGTTCAACAGAAGCCACATTTAAAAAAGGCCCAAGTGAAAACCACAGCTCTAGTAGAAGGAGCTGTAATCCCTTCAGGAGGCTGCTGTCCAGCAGTCTCATAAGCTAAATGAATTATGCTTTTTAACCAAAAAGACAGAGAGGTTGCTGAAGTCCTTTGACCTCTCCTCTGTCCAGAATAGACAACAAACAAGGTGAATGTTTGATGAAAATCTGTAGTAGCTTGTAAGTAAAACTTTAAAACATGAACCACGTCCAAATTGTGTAATAGACGTTCCTTCTTTGAAGAAGGATTAGGATACAAGAATGGAACAACAATCTCTTGAGTGATATTCTTGTTAGATACCACCTTAGGTAAAAACCCAGGTTGGTACACAGGACTACCTTATCCGTACGGAGAACCAGATAAGGAGAATCACATTGCAACGCAGATAACTCAGAGACTCTATGAGCCGAGGAAATAGCTACCAAAAAGGAACTTTCAAAGATAGAAGTTTGATATCTATGGAATGAAAAGGTTCAAATGGAACTCCTTGAAGAACCTTAAGAACCAGCTTTAAGCTCCATGGCGGAGCAACATTTTTAACCACAGGCTTGGTTCTAACCAAAGCCTGACCAAATGCCTGAACGTCTAGAATACCTGCCAGACGCTTGTGCAAAAGAATAGACAGAGTAGAAATCTGTCCTTTTAAAGAACTAGCTGACAACCCTTTTCTCAAAATCATCTTGGAGAAAAGATAATATCCTGGGAATCCAGACTTTACTCCATGAGTAACCCTTGGATTCATAACAATAAGATATTTACACCATATCTTATGTTAAATTTTCCTAGAGACAGGCTTTTATGCCTGTATTAAGGTATCAATTACTGACTCGGAGAAGCCATGCTTTGATAACATCAAGCGTTCTGTCTCCAGGCAGTCCATCTCAGATTAGTTATATTTAGATGGTTGAAAAGACCCTGAGGTAGAGGGTCCTGTCTCAGAAGCAGAGACCGTGGTGGAAAGGATGACATGTCCAGCAGATCTGCATACCAGGTCCTGCGTGGCCGCGCAGGCGCTGTCAAAAGCACCAAAGCACTCTCCTGCTTGATCTTGTGCAAACCCCTCCGGAGGGAATTCCCACTCCCCCGGATGAAAAGTCTTACGACTTAGAAAATCTGCCTCCCAGTTCTCAACACCTGGGATAGGGATAGCTTTTAGACAAGAGTGAGTCTCTGTCCAGTGAATTATTTTAAGACTTCTAACATTGCTAGGGAACTTCTGTTCCCCCTTGATGGTTGATGTAAGCCACAGTCGTGATATTGTCCGACTGAAATATGATGTACCTCAGAGTTGCTAACTGAGGCCAAGTCTGAAAAGCATGGAATATCGCTCCCAGTTCCAGAATATTCATTAGAAGGAGGGTCTCCTCCTGAGTCCACTATCCCTGAGCCTTCAGGGAGTTCCAGACTGTATCCCAACCTAAAAGGCTGGCATCTGTTGTAACAATTGTCCCATCTGACCTGCGGAAGGTCATACCCTTGGACAGATGGACCCGAGATAGTCACCAGAGAAGAGAATTTCTGGTTTCTTGGTCCGGATTTAACAGGAGAACAAATCTGTGTAATCCCCGTTCCTCTGGCTGAGCATGCATAGTTGCAGTGGTCTGAAATGTAGGCGTGCAAACGGTACTATGTCCCTTGCCGCTACCATTAAGCTGATTACATTCATGTACTGAGCCACCAAAGGGCGCGGATGGAATGAAGAACACGGCAGAAATTTAGAATCTTTGACAACCTGGACTCCGTCAGGTAAATTTTAATTTCTACAAAATCTATCAGAATCCCTAGGAGGGAAACCCTTGATATTGGGGATAGAGAACTCTTTCCTTGTTCACTTTCCACCCATGCGATCTCAGAAATGCCAGTACTACGTCCGTATGAGACTTGGCAACTTGGATGTTTGACGCCTGTATCAGGATGTCGTCTAAATAAGGGGCCAGTTCTATGCCCCGCGGCCTAAGGACCGCCAAAGTGACCCCAGAACCTCCATAAAGATTCTAGGGGCTGTAGTTAACCCAAAGGAAAGAGCTACAAACTGGTAATGCCTGTCTAGAAAGGCAAACCTGAAAAACCGATGGTGATCTTCATGCATCGTAATGTGAGGATAAGCATCCTTCAAATCCATTGTAGTCCTCTATTGACTCTCCTGGATCATAGTTAAGATGGTACGAATAGTTTCCATCTTAAATGATAGAATTCTAAAGAATTTGTTTAAGATCTTTTAGATCCAAAATAGGTCTGAAGGTTTCCTTTCCTTGGGAACCACAAACCGATTTGAGGAAAACTGTGTCCCTGTTCCTCTATTGGAACTGAATGGGTCACGTACACAATGCAAGAATGTCTCTTTCTTTATCTGGTTTGCAGATAAATGTGAAAGGCAAAAACTCCCCTTTTTTGGGGGGGAAAGCTTTGAAATCCAGAAGATATCTCTGGGGTATAATTTCCAATGCCCAGGGATCCTGGGCATCTCTTGCCCACGCCTGGGCGAAGAATGAAGTCTGCCCCCTATAGGATCCGTTACCAGATAGGGGTCCGTTCCTCATGCTGTTTTAGAGGCAGCAGCAGGCTCCTTGACCTGCTTATCTTTGTTCCAGGTCCGGTTGTCTCCAGACCGCCTTGGACTGAGCAAAAGTTCCCTCTTATTTTGCCTTAGAGGAAGTTGATGCCACACCTGCCTTGAATTTTCGAAAGGCACGAAAATTAGGCCTTTTTTGTCCCTTGATTTGGACCTGTCCTGAGGAAGGGCATGATCTTTTCCTCCAGTGATATAAGTAATAATCTCCTTCAAACTAGGCCTGAATAGGGTCTGCCCCTTGAAGGGAAGTTAAGTAGCTTATTTATTAAAGTCACGACAGCTGACCATGATATAAGCCATAGCGCTCTGCGCGCCAGTATAGTAAAAAACAGAATTCTTAGCCGTTAGTCTAGTCAAAGGAACAAAGGCATCAGAAAACAAAGGAATTGGCTAGCTTAAGTGCTCTAAGCTTGTCAAATATATTCATCCAATGGAGCCTGTAAAGCCTCATCAAGAGACTCAAACCAGAACGCCGCAGCAGCAGTGACAGGAGCAATGCGTGCAAGGGGCTGCAGGATAAAACCTTGTTGAATAAACATTTTTTATCCATTGGATCTAAAAAAGCACAACAGTCCTCGCCAGAGGTAGTGGTACGCTTAGCTAGAGTAGAAACTCTTCTCTCCACCTTAGGAACTGTCTGCCATAAGTCCCGTGTGGTGGCAACTATTAGAAAACATTCTTCTAAAAAATAGGAGGGGAAGAGAACGGCACACCTGGTCTATCCCATTCCTTATGAAAAATTTTAGTAAACCTCTTTAGGTATTGGAAAAACATAAGTACACACCGGCACTGCATATTATTTATCCAGTCTACACAATTTCTCTGGCACTGCGATTGTACACATTCATTCAGAGCAGCTAAAGCCTCCCTGAGCAACAAGTGGAGGTTCTCAAGCATAAATTTTAAATGTAGAAATATCAGAATCAGGTTAAATCATCTTCCCTGAGTCACAAATATCACCCACAGACTAAGCATATTGTGAGGTAGTATCAGACATGGTTCTTAAAGCATCTGTATGCTCTGTATCTACCCCCAGAGCTGTTTTGCTTTCCTTTAATTTCAGGTAGTCTGACTAATACTGCTGCCAGTGTATTATACACAACCTTTGCCATGTCTTGTAAAATAAATGCTATGGGCGCCATTGATATACTTGGCGCCATTTGAGCATGAGTCCCTGGAGCGGGAGTCAAAGGGTCTGACACGTGGGGAGAGTTAGTCGGCATAACTTCCCCCTCGACAGAATCCTCTGGTAAAATAAACGCTATGGGTGCCCTTGATGTACTTGGCGCCATTTGAGTGTGAGTCCCTAAAGCGGGAGTCAAAGGGTCTGACACGTGGGGAGAGTTAGTCGGCATAACTTCCCCCTCGACAGAATCCTCTGGTGATAATGTTTTTAAATACAAAAAATGATCTTTATTGTTTAACATGAAATCAGTACATCTGGTACACATTCTAAAATGGGGTTCCACCATGGCTTTAAACATAATAAACACAGAGCCTCCTCTATGTTAGACATGTTAGAACTAATAAAGAGACTAGTAAGCTTGGAAAACACTTTAAATCAAGTTAACAAGCAAATATAACAAACGTTACTGTGCCTTTAAGAGAAACAAATTTTGTCAAAATTTGAAAAACAGTGAAAAAAGGCAGTAAATCAAACAAAATTTTTACAGTACATGTAATAAGTTAACAGAGCATTGCACCCACTTGCAAATGGATGATTAACCCCTTAATGCAAAAAACAGATAAAAAAAAAAAAACATTTTTTTTAAACAGACACAACAAAACTGCCACAGCTGAGCTGTGGATTACCTTCCCTATAACTGTTTCTATGCAAAATTTAAGCCAGCCATGTGGAAAAATTAGGCCCCAATAAGTTTTATCACCAAACATATGTTAAAAAACGATTAAACATGCCAGCAAACGTTTTAAAACACATTCTTATAAGAGTATGTATGTCTATTAATAAGCCTGATCCAGTCGCTATCACTGCGTTTAAGGCTTTACTTACATTACTTCGGTATCAGCAGTATTTTCTTAGTCAATTCCATTCCTTAGAAAAATATATTACTGCACATACCTTAGCATATATCTCTATCAATCAGCCTGGTACCAGTCGCTTTCACTGCATTTAAAGGCTGTACTTACATTACTTCGGTATCAGCAGTATTTTCTTAGTCAATTCCATTCCTTAGAAAAATATTTTACTGCACATACCTTATTTGCAGGAAAACCTGCACGCCATTCCCCCTCTGAAGTACCTTACTCCTCAGAATGTGTGAGAACAGCAACTGGATCTTAGTTACGTCTGCTAAGATCATAGAAAAAACGCAGGCAGATTCTTCTTCCAAATACTGCCTGAGATAAACAGCACACTCCGGTGCCATTTAAAAATAACAAACTTTTGATTGAAGAAATAAACTAAGTATAAAAAACCACAGACTCTCACGACCTCCTATCTATGTTGAGACTTGCAAGAGAATGACTGGGAATGGCAGTTAGGGGAGGAGCTATATAGCAGCTTTGCTGTGGGTGGACTCTTGCAGCTTCCTGTTGGGAAGGAGAATATATCCCATAAGTAATGGATGATCCGTGGACTGGATACACTTAACAAGAGAAAGCATATACGGTACATCATGATATTAGGTACAAAGAAACTTTTCACTCACTTTCTCATGAAAATGCCATCCTTCTGATCAGCCAGGAAACCCTTTTAGGATCCCACTCTCCGTGTTTCACTCCTTCTGCTGTTCAGGTCTTGATGTAAATGGTGCTAAGATTGCACCTATATCCAACTGTCGCTTGATTCCTGTGTAAACTAGATGCAGTCCCAGTGAATATCCAATAGCCCATTAGCCGTCCAAATCACAAATATAAAGAAAGTGCAAAAATGCTAGAGCGGCTAAAATAGATATCCTTTAGTAGAAAAAATGTTTTCGATTCATGTGCATTAAAAAATCAAGAAAAAGACCAACGAGGGTAAGACAAGCATAACAAATTTAAAAAGTTTTCACACAGACATCCTCACAGAAAGGACGCGTTTCGGGTTTCCTCGTATTCACACATTGCAGCTATATTTACATCAAGTAAAGCAATACTTAGTGTCTTATAATGTCTTCAAACTAAATCTATGTAGATTAGTAACGCTGAATATTCAGCTACATTTATAACAAGTAAAACAATGCTTAGTATCTTTGTGGAATACACATATAAATAAACTTATCTTATATACATAAGATTAGATTGATTAATACATGAAAATATAAGCTATTGAAATTCAGATAGTGCTTAAAAATTGAGCCGACTATATTAAAAATAAGATGAATTCAGCAATGAATCTGTTAACTCAGTAAGTCATACTAGTAATTAGAAATCAGGTGTGAAAGTTCAGGTAATACATAAGAACTAACATGACACTCCCACAGCTATGTGTGAATACGGGGAAACCCGAAACGCGTCCTTTCTGTGAGGATGTCTGTGTGAAAACTTTTTAAATTTGTTATGCTTGTCTTACCCTCGTTGGTCTTTTTCTTGATTTTTTAATGCACATGAATCGAAAACATTTTTTCTAATAAAGGATATCTATTTTAGCCGCTCTAGCATTTTTGCACTTTCTTTATATGAGTGCTAGCGACGGCTCTGAGCCGTTGTTAGCACTCAAAGGGTTAAAATTGCATGCTCTACCTGAATCATGAAAGTTTAATTTTTACTTTACTGTGCCTTTAATAAACATCTTATTGCCAACACCTGGCATTAGCAGAAATAATTATTACCCTCTCTTATTGTCATGCTGCCAATAACACACTCATTTATCTAGTCTAATGACTTAAAGGGACATAGAACACCATGTAATCACAACACTATGGGGCATATTTATCAAGGTACGTATGAAGGCTTGCCGGAAACAGAAGTTCTGAAGAAGTTATGAAGCAGCGGTCAAAAATCAACCCGTTAACAAGAACTGTTGGTGCAATGATAAATGCCGACAGTGTATGCTGTCGGCATTTATCAATGTGCCGCGATGTGCAGCTGACATGATACGCTACTTGGTATGTGGTCTTGCAACATAGTAATTTATCAGAGTGTGAAAATGTTCTGAATAAATAACACAGTGTTTGCTGGGATTTTAATTTAATAACCAGACTCACTCCTCCAGAAATCAATACAAACTTGCTACTGGAGTAGCCACTTTCATTTTGTTAGCATAACTTGAATTGTTTTGCAGTATCTTATCGTATCACATCTTGTGACTGAGATCAATTAGGGACAGATATATACCAGGATTAGGCTTCAATAATTTGGGGTTTTCCAATTCTGAGAACGGAAAACCTAACAACTTTTAGTGTTAAATTACTGAAAATGGTGCAAAAAACTTACAATGCAATGTATTTGCTTATTATGCTTAATAAAACAATTCATACAATCTACAATTGTTTCATGTACCTTAAGACTTCCATGCTGTAGTAAATAAGTGACAAAAAATATAATGTTATGCTCTTTTATAACACATACTGTATGTAGTATTCATTAGATCAAATGAATCTCTGCTTTATTACATTATAAATGGTCTTTAACATGAATACATAAAAAATGCAGTTGTTGCTGTAAAACAAATTTTAGTGAAACATTTCATCTAGATTTATAGCCAAATGAAAACCACTGCTAAACTAAGGGGCACTGTGATCACTGTTGCAGAAAGGTAGAGGCAATAATAGGCTTTATATAGAAACTGCAATAAAAACTAGAATATATAGGTCAAATACATGTGCCTTTTTAGTTGAATTGGGCATGCTGACATTTTCAAAAATGTACATTAAAATCACATCTAAGGGAATGAGATTCCATTCAAAAACTCATTGAGCCGTGAACTCAGGATCATCCTTTCACTGTCTAAACACATTTTCTTTTTACATTGTTACCTTACTTTTCCGATTTACACAGAAGTGACCTATAGGAAGAAAACACATTAACCATTTATGCACAAAAAAAGGGAAAACAGGCTAAAACAGAATACATAATTCTAGAATAAATCTTTTCACTTGTTTCAAATAAAGAAACTATTAGTAATGGCATAAAAATATATACCTTATGTTTTAAAATGGATTACAGTATTTTGTGCCTGGTAAAATGGATGTTCTTATACTGAGGGGAGAAAAAAAATATGTTTTTATGGCATAACACTGTCCTCCACCAAAAAAGTTGCGGGAGTTATTCTCTGATAGTAAAAAAAATGAATGCAGCTCACTCAGCCAATCGCACTATAGGGGGATGGCTACACTGGGCAATCCCCACTATTGACAAGGTGAGCAGCGCCTAATTGACTAGCCTGGCTGAGTGGCAAAGTGAGACTGGTGGGAGTCTAGACTCTATTGCTGCTTCAAGAAAGTCATCCTTGTGTCAGAAGGGGAAAAGGTGGTTTAGTTTAAATATTCTGTAGTGATAGGATTGCTATCCCGGTTCTGTCTAGGTATTTTAGTTGAGAGGCAGAGGTTTTTGTAGCAATCTTCATGTGCACACAACCTTAAACTTCAGGCCATGGTGTCCTGGATGTTAATGATGTAAGGGACATAACAATCCAAGAAACCGGTGGGTAAAAATCTTTTCTTCCAAACTTAAAACATGTCACACACGTTAAAATCACGGCACAGACAAGGGTGCAGACTAGTCTGATGCGTTTTGGCCCCAAATGGCCTTAATCATAGACACTAATTGTCATTAACAGCTGAGAGGCTTTATACCTCTCCCTTAATCTTGATTGGCTATCTGTGCTCTTACTTGTATACCTATACCTAAATTACGGATAAAGCACTGCCTATTCTTAAGAAATGTATAGTAGGTACAAGTGAGTTCCTAATTTTGTTAAATCTATTTTAGTGCTTATATTCTATACAGCACTTTGTGACCCTTGAGCCTGGAGAGACTAGTAGAAATGGCTATTGTGATGTAAAAAGCTTATAAATAGACTGCATTCGTGCTCTGACATTCTATGTGTACTCCTTTGGGGATACCACCAAATAAATGGCAGACACCGTCTCTTGCAAAACTATTATTATGTATTGCTAACATTTTGTAGACTCCCCAATACGCCGAGAGGTGGGTGCAAGTTATTATGTATATATTTATTGCCAATAAACGATAATACTTAACCTAACCCACAAATCTGTGCGCCATCTGTTCATCCCCTCTATGAGGAGTTGATACTTTAAGATTG
Organism: Bombina bombina; assembly: GCF_027579735.1. Taxonomy (NCBI): domain Eukaryota; kingdom Metazoa; phylum Chordata; class Amphibia; order Anura; family Bombinatoridae; genus Bombina; species Bombina bombina. The sequence goes on from NC_069503.1 coordinate 674,824,256, forward strand.
ACATTATATATATACATATGTTAGTATTAGTAGCCATACTCCATTAGCCCAAGTGTGACCTTAAAAAATATTTAAATGCGTAATGTATTATATGTACCTGTATCCATATATGCAATTTGTGTATGGTAAACTAACATAGAATGGATTGCTTGTTAATTATCTATTCACATTTGTCCAAACCATCAATGTATAAATCATAACCTAATTAGTTAAGCCAAAGGCTTTACCTGGATATTGAAGATAAGTATGGGGGGGGGGCTAACTATTGACAACAATTAATTAGATCCCCTCAATATTCATACCATATGTCCTACGTGTGTGTAATTTGAAGATCCAGAATGCCTCCTTTTTGTATAGCTCTGTAATCCTACTTCCATCCCTTGGTTTAGATGTGATCAAATCTATGATCATCCAGGTAAATGTCTTGACGTTTCCGTCATGTTCATGAATAAAGTGTTTTGATGCACCTGTAACTGTCCTGCCTCTCTCTATATCATTTAGGTGTTCACGTATCCTAACACAAGTCTCCTGTGTCGTGCACCCTACATATTGGTTCTCACAGGATGTACAGGTTATAGTATACACTGCATATTCAGAACGACAATTTGTACAGAAATTGCAATCAAAAACCCGTTGTGTTTAGATTGACTGAAACACTTTGCTGATGGTTGTATGACTACATGCTATACAGCTGTGTGACCCGCATTTGTAATGACCCTTGCCGTTCAACCAGCTGCTCTGTTTCTTGGGCTTTCTCAGTACACTGGGTGAGACCAAGTTCCCTATTGTAATATTCCTCTTGGAGATAAAGCGACAACCAGTTTGTCTACTACACTCTTGAGTGCTTCATCAGCTTTTAAAATGGGCGAATTCCTCTTGATAATATCACAAACTTCCCTATATTGGTTAGAGTAAGTTGTAATGAAGCATATCTCACTGGTCTGTTTATTCCCCTTGCTTTTTCTATTCTTTTTTTCTATTCTGAACCTCAAAACAAGCCTGATAGGCCCATCAGGATAACTAAGTGCTTTTAATTTGTTCCACAACACCCTACTCTCTGCCATGAACTCTTACTCCTTTGAGCAGTTCCGCTTAATCCTTATGAACTGAACTTTTGCCACACCATAATTCATGTGGCGAGGGTGACAGCTCTTGGCATGAAGCAGGGCATTTGTGGTGATAGGTTTAACATACAATGATGAACTAACTCTATTGCCTTCTCTATCTCCTTCTAGTTCCACATCTAGATAGGCTACCTTGTTTCTGTTGTATACATAGGTAAATTGTAGACCTGCCCTATTATGGTTAAGATACTCCACAAATTGTTGACATTCAATTTCAGTTCCTGACCATATCAACAGGAGGTCATCAATGTATCGCTTATATGCGATAACTGAATCTCTGTAAGGATTGGTATCTGCATAGACGTGGGACAGCTCCCACCATCCCATATAGATGTTGGCAAATGCCGGGGCAAATTTTGCCCCCATAGCTGTTCCACGTCTCAGCAGATAAAACACTCCATCAAATTAAAAATAATTGTCTGTCAATAAAAAAGCAAGGTCCTCAATATAAAGGCTTTCAGATAATCATCATAGCTACTAAAGCTGTTTAGCAGTCCTTCCTTATGCAGTATGGCCGAATATAAGCCTACCAGATCTATAGTGAGCCTGCTATAGTGATCCTTGCAAGTAAATCCCTCAGTCAAGTTGAGTAGATGTTTAGTGTCTTTTAGAAAAGAGGGCAATTTCCAGACTATGGGCTGTAGCAGGGATTCAATCCAGTTGGAAAGGTTCTCAAAAAGAGAACTTATACCCGACACTATAGGGTGCCCCTTGACATCCTCTAAAGACTTATGGACCTTATGGTCGAAGATTGGTGTTAAAGGTTCTTCCACCATTAAATACTCTAAGGTCACTGGATCAATCACTCCTAGCTCCAGCCCATCGTCTAGCAAGTCCCTCAATTCTCTCCCATAAATCAACATAAACATCTTTATCCTCAAGTTGTCTGAGTGCCTCTTGGATATAGGAGGATCTATCCATTTTAACTATGGAACCTCCTTTATCCGAATTTTTAATCACTATATCCTCTCTTTTTTTTAATTTTTTAAGACCATTCTTCTGTTTCACAGTTAGATTTTCAATATAAGTTTTACCCTCTGACTTAAGCTTTACTAAGTCCTCTTCTACTCTTTGGTAGAATTGCTTTAATACCTGACCTCTACTTTGCGTGGGGTAAAATATTGATTTCGGCTTGTAGCCTGTATGTGAACACTTGATATTTCCTAGTTCATTGCTATCTCGCTCCAGTTGATACAGTGATAGAAAGTCAATTGCATCATTAACATGGAAATAGTCATGTTATACTGTTCTTTCTTCCTTATTTTGTGTTTGAATACTCTCTTGCTCTAAATTCTCTGTAGAGAAGTATTTTTTCAATGTTAAATTTCGAATACATTTGTTAACATCTACTAGTGTTTGGGACACATCAAAATCAGTAGAAGGGACATAATTTAACCCAAGTTTCAAAACTTCTAATTCAGAATCACTCAGTGTAACTGTGGATAGGTTGATAACCTTTATACTTTGTATTTGTTCTGTCTGCCTCTTCTGAGTGTATATCGTTCCCTCTGGTTCAAGGGCTGCTGTTCCCCCTGAGCTGTTTGGGATCTGATTAGACCTCCTCTGCCCCCTCCTCCCGCTCCGGCCCCTGCCTCGTGAAAAACCTGTTGCTGTTCTATATGTGTAACCTGCTTGGTTTTATTCTCACTATCCAATGCTCTAACATATCTGTTTTTATGTATTTGTTTAACATTTTGTTTGAGTATACCCCCATTAGCAGTGGCTAGTAAGGGATGGGCTGGGGTAATGGACTGTGAACCTTTTATTGTCCCATCATCAGAGTAATTAATGGGCCCAGCCTCATCAGATGAGGGGCCACTGGTCATAAAGTCCACAAAATCCTGAACTTCCACTTCATCATTACAATCAGGGTCAGTATCAGAGAAAGTCACTTGTTTCTTTGTTAACAGGTGTTGTTGACTTGTCAACTCTTTAATATCTGAGTCACCCCCTCTTCTCTGTCTCCTTTGTCGTCTATTCCTCTTGTTCTGTTGTGACTTGTTCACTATTATATGTGTAGTCCTCTGAATCTCTTGTGAATTTTTGAAAACTTTAGTTTGTCTATATCCCTCTTCATGTTGTCAACAGTTTGTCTAAGCAGATTGTCAAGCTTCTCATAATGACTATGGTCCACAAACTGGTTCAAGTCATTTTGTATGACCTGTATATGCTGCCTGGCTTCTGATAGTTTTTGTTCCTTGTGTCTGATAATTAGGTGCATAAGCCTAATTGAACAATTGTTGACATTCAATTTCAGTTCCTGACCATACCAACAGGAGGTCATCAATGTATCGCTTATATGCGATAACTGAATCTCTGTAAGGATTGGTATCTGCATAGACGTGGGGCACTCCCACCATCCCATATAGATGTTGGCAAATGCCAGAGACATGGGACAGCTATGGGGCAAAATTTGCCCCGGCATTTGCCAACATCTATATGGGATGGAGGGAGCTGTCCCACGTCTATGCAGATACCAATCCTTACAGAGATTCAGCTATCGCATATAAGCGATACATTGATGACCTCCTGTTGGTATGGTCAGGAACTGAAATTGAATGTCAACAATTTGTGGAGTATCTTAACCATAATAGGGCAGGTCTACAGTTTACCTATGTATACAACAGAAACAAGGTAGCCTATCTAGATGTGGAACTAGAAGGAGATAGAGAAGGCAAAATAGTTAGTTCATCATTGTATGTTAAACCTATCACTGCAAATGCCCTGCTTCATGCCAAGAGCTGTCACCCTCGCCACATGAATTATGGTGTGGCAAAGGGTCAGTTCATAAGGATTAAGTGGAACTGCTCAAAGGAGGAAGAGTTCATGGCAGAGAGTAGGGTGTTGTGGAACAAATTAAAAGCACTGGGTTATCCTGATGGGCCTATCAGAAAGGATTAGTTTGAGGTTCAGAATATCCCTAGGGTTGATTTACTTAAGCCAAAAAAGAATAGAAAAAGCAAGGGGAATAAACAGACCAGTGAGATATCCTTCATTACAACTTACTCTAACCAATATAGGGAAGTTTGTGATATTATCAAGAGGAATTTGCCCATTTTAAAAGCTGATGAAGCACTCAAGAGTGTAGTAGACAAACTGGTTGTCGCTTTATCTCCAAGAGGAATATTACAATAGGGAACTTGGTCTCACCCAGTGCACTGATAAAGCCCAAGAAACAGAGCAGCTGGTTGAACTGCAAGGGTCATTACAAATGCGGGTCACACAGCTGTATAGCATGTAGTTATACAACCATCAGCAAAGTGTTTCAGTCAATCTAAACACAAGGGGTTTTTGATTGCAATTTCTGTACAAAATGTCGTTCTGAATATGCAGTGTATACTATAACCTGTACATCCTGTGAGAACCAATATGTAGTGTGCACGACACAGGAGACCTGTGTTAGGATATGTGAACACCTGAATGATATAGAGAGAGGCAGGACAGTTACAGGTGCATCAAAACACTTTATTCATGAACATGACGGAAACGTCAAGACATTTACCTGGATGATCATAGATTTGATCACAACTAAACCAAGGGGTGGAAGTAGGATTACAGAGCTATACAAAAAGGAGGCATTCTGGATCTTCAAATTACACAACGTAGGCCATATGGTATGAATATTGAGGGGGATCTAATTAATTATTGGCAATAGTTAGCCCCCCCTATATTTATCTTCAATATCCAGGTAAAGCCTTTGGCTTAACTAATTAGGTTATGATTTACACATTGATGGTTTGGACATATGTGAATAGATAATTAACAAACAATCCATTCTATGTTATTTTACCGTACACAAATTGCATATATGGATACAGGTACATATAATACATTACGCATTTATATATTTTTTTAAGGTCACACTTGGGCTAATGGAGTATGGCTACTTATACTAACATATGTAAATGTATAATGTCAATCTTAAAGTATCAACTCCTCATAGAGGGGATGAACAGATGGCGCACAGATTTGTGGGTTAGGTTAAGTATTATCGTTTATTGGCAATAAATATATACATAATAACTTGCGCCCACCTCTAGGCGTATTGGGGAGTCTACAAAATGTTAGCAATAAATAATAATAGTTTTGCAGGAGACGGTGTCTGCCATTTATTTTGTGGTATCCCCAAAGGAGTACATATAGAGTGTCAGAGCATGAGTGCAGTCTATTTATAAGCTTTTTACATCACAATAGCTGTTTCTACTAGTCACTCCAGGCTCAAGGGTCACAAAGTGCTGTATAGAATATAAGCATTATAATAGATTTAACAAAATTAGGAACTCACTTGTACCTACTATACTTTTCTTAAGAATAGGCAGTGCTTTATCCGTAATTTAGGTATAGGTAATACGAATAAGAGCACAGATAGCCAATCAAGATTCAGGGAGGGGTATAAAGCCTCTCAGCTGTTAATGACAATTAGTGTCTATGATTAAGTCTATTTGGGGCCGAAATGCATCAGACTAGTCTGCACCCTTGTCTGTGATGTGATTTTAATGTGCCTGCCATGTTTTAAGTTTGGAAGAAAATAAAGTAAAGATTTTTACCCACCGGTTTCTTGGATTGTTATGTACTCTACGGCATAGGAGAGTGCCGTCCAGATTGGGAATTAACTTTCTTTATAGGCCTGTGGAGGTTCCGGGCCAGCCCTGCAGCGGACCGCCAAGACTGGTGACACCCCAACGGAATCCATACACCTGAGGTGGAGCGACAGGAGCAACCACACACCTTACTGGCGGAGAGGAAGTCACATGACCGGAGAATCGGATGACATCAGACGCCAACGAGTAGACGTGGAAAGTGGGAGCAGCGGTGGGCATCGGAACGGTAAGAGAATCCGACTAGCGCTGATAGATGAGCTGCTGAGAGCCTGTATCGCTATACACTGAGAAAAGAGGGGAGATGAGCCCTATGGCAACGGTGCTAGATTGAGGATTGCACCGGGTAGGAAGATAGAGGGTGTCACCGAGAGCGGTAAGGCAATAATAGCTATTTAACCTTTTTTCATCTTTGGTTAATGATGTAAGGGCCCTTGTGAAAGTCATTCTAGGGTTCTCAGGGTTGGCACACAACAACAAACTCAGAGGCATTGGTTATAATAAAAAACACACCTTATTTAAAAATGCTTACTGTGAATATAGGCCTGGTGATAAAAGATTCTCCAGCTTGGAGAGCAATTGTAGTGCAGACTTCAAAGGGGCTGTACTCACAGAATGCTCAAAAATAAAAAAAACGGGACCCTCTATCACTGCAAGATCCCTCACAAGATGCTAGACAGATACTTTTTTTACTATACTTATCTAATGGGTGTTTTCTGCATTTCTGTATGTGAAGGAGAAATAAGTCCAGCTTTGTTACACTTACACTTTGCGCTTTGTATTTTATATTACTTTACACTTTAGATTGGGTACTTTCAGTATTTTTACATTTAAACTTTGCAATTTGGATTTTATATTTCTTATATTTAGATTTATATACCGCTGTCATTTTACATGGTCTGAAAATGTTTATGATATACGTTTCTTTGTATATTTCTGTGTATCTTTTACAAATTACATTGCACTTTGTATTTTCTCCAAGGTAAAGAAACCGAGTTTCAAAAAGTGGGGAGGACAGGGAAGTTCCCTGGGCTGAACAGGGGAGTATCCAGGGTATGTCTGAAGCTTCCTCAAAATTCTTGTGAAATGATGTAGGCATTTTAAACAATCTTGTCTCACTGAAATATATTGCCAGCTTTGCAGGTGAAGTTTGCTCAAAATTCGCAAAACACATCTAGATTATGAGTTTTGAGCGCTATAGTGAAATCAACAGATGCAACAAGTTACGTTATTTTATTTCCTATAGCGCTGCCATTACAAGTTTTCAAACATACGCCATTTTGCGTTGATCTCCATACCGCACACAATCAGAGCGCTGCTGGGACGTACTCGTGCACAATTTCCCCATAGACATCAATGGGGAGAGCCGGTAAAAAAAACAAAAAACTAACACCTGCGATAGCGGAAACAAAATTTCTGTAACGCAGCCCCATTGATGTCTATGGGGAAATAAAAATACTGTTTAAACCTAACACCCTAACATAAACCCTACGTCTAAACACCCCTAATCTGCTGCCCCCAACATCGCTGACACCTGCCTACAGTTATTAACCTCTAATCTGCCGCTCCCGATATCGCTGCTACCTAAATAAAATTATTAACCCCTAATCTGCCGCTCCCGATATCACCGCCACTATACTATTTACTAACTACCTAGTTAAAATAAATACAAACTTACCTGTGAAATAAAACCTAACCTGCCCTACACTAAAACCTAACATTATAAAAAATAAAAAAAACTACCATTACACAAAATAAAAAAACATCATTACAAAAAAAAAAAAAAAAATTATCCAAAAAAATAAAGATTAAAATCCTATTCTAATACCCTTAGAAAAAAAAACAACACAAAATAAAAAAATCCTACTCTAGGATAAACTACCAAGGGCCCTTAAAAGGGCTTTTTGGGGGGCCATTAAAAGGGCCTTTTGTAGGGCATTGCCCTGAGATAAACATCTCTTTTGCTCAAAATAAACCCCACCCCCTAACACTTTACAAACCCCCACCCCCCCCCCCCCAAACTACCAGAGGCCCTTAAAGGGCCTTTTGGGGGGCCCTTAAAAGGGCCTTTTGTAGGGCATTGCCCTGAGATAAACAGCTCTTTTGCTCCATAAAGAATACAAACATCCCCTAACACTATACAAACCCCAACCCCCCAAACTACCAGGGGGCCTTAAAAGGGCCTTTTGTAGGGCATTGCCCTGAGATAAACAGCTCTTTTGCTAAAAAAAAAAACACCCCCTAAAAATATACATTATACAAAATAACAAACAAATTATCAAAAATAAAAAAATTATTCCTATTCTAATACCCATAAAAAAACACCCCAAAATAAAAACCTAATCTAGAATAAAATACCAATGGCCCTTAAAAGGGCCTTTTGTAGGGCGTTGCCCTAAAGATATCAGCTCTTTTATTGAAAAAAAATTACAAAGACCCACTTACATTACAAACCCCCACCCCCAAACCCACAAAATAAAAAAATAAAAAACTAAGCTACCCATTGCCCTGAAAAGGGCATTTGTATGGACATTGCCCTTAAAAGGGCATTTAGCTCTTTTACTGCCCAGACCCTAAACTAAAAAATAAAACCCACCCAATAAACCCTTTAAAAAGCATAACACTAACCCCTTGATGATCCACTTACAGTTTTTGAAGTCCCGCTTGAATGATCTTCATCCCAGCGAAGTCTTTATCCAGGCGTCCTCTTCAATCTTCATCCCGGCTGCGATATCCTGATCCAAGCGGCGAGAAGTCTCCATCCAGATGGCCTCTTCAATCTTCATCCAGACAGCATCTTTTATCTTGATCCTGTAGGCGCGTAGCGGGTCCATCCTGAAGACATCCGGCGCGGCGCATCCTCTTCATACGGTCGCCACCGTACACTGAATCTTCAATGCTAGGGACGCGATTCAAGATGGCGTCCCTTGCATTCCTATTGGCTAAAAAATTTGAATCAGCCAATAGGAATTAGGGCTGCTAAATCCTATTGGCTTTTTAAACCAGCCAATAGGATTTAAGCAGCTCTCATTCTATTGGCTAATTCGACCGTATGAAGAGGATGCTCCACGCCGGATGTCTTCAGGATGAAGATCGAAGAGGCTGCCTGGATGAAGACTTCTTGCTGCCTGGATGAGGACTTATCCGGCTGGATGAAGATAGAAGAGGCCGCCTGGATGAAGACTTCTTGCCACATAGATGATGACTTCGCCGGCTGGATGAAGATCCTTCAAGCGGGACTTCAACAACTGTAAGTGGATCGTCGGGGTTAGTGTTAGGTTTTTTTAAGGGTTTTTGGGTGTTTTTTTTTTAGATTAGGGTTTGGGCAATGTAAAAGAGCTAAATGTCCTTTTCAGGGCAATGGTTAGCTTAGGTTATTTTAGATAGTTTTTTTTATTTGGGGGGGTTGGTTGGGTGGTGGGTTTTACTGTTGGGGGTTTTTGTATTTTTTTTTACATGTAAAAGAGCTAAAATCTTTGGGGCAATGCCACACAAAAGGCCCTTTTAAGGGCCATTGGTAGTTTATTGTAGGCTAGTTTTTTTTTATTGGGGGGGGGCTTTTTATTTTGATAGGGCTATTAGATTAGGTATAATTCTTTTTTATTTTTGATAATTTGTTATTTTTTGTAATTTGTGTTTGTTTTTTTGTAATTTAGTTAGTTTTTATTTTTTGTAATTAGATACTTTTTGTATTTTTTAGAGTACTGTTAGGATTTTTTTATTGGTAGTTTAGTTTTATTTAATTGGTAGTTTAATTTTAGTTTAATAATTATAATAGTTTAATTTGACAGGTAAGTTTTAATTTAGTTTAAGATAGGGAAATTTTAATGTTAATATAAAGTTAGGGGGTTGTCAGGTTTAGGGGTTACTTGTTTAAATTAGTTTATTTCATTGTGGGGGGCTTTCGGTTTAGGGGTTAATAGTTTATTTTAGTATATTTCGTTGTGGGGGTCTTGCGGTTTAGGGGTTAATAGGTTTATTATAGCAGCGGTGTGGGCAGACGGCAGATTAGGGGTTAATAATATTTACATAGTGTTTGCGATGCGGGAGGGCGGCGTTTAGGGGTTAATACGTTTATTATAGTGGTGACAATTTCGGGGAGCCGCGGAATAGAGGTTAATACATTTTTAGTGGCAGCGATGTCAGGAGCAGCAGATTAGGGGTTAATACATTTAATATAGTGTTTGCGATGCGGGAGGGCCTCGGTTTAGGGGTTAATAGGTAGTTTATGGGTGTTTGTGTACTTTAGGACTAAAGAGAATTAGGCAGCTAAGGTGGCTGGAGTGAGTGGTCGACCTAAAATCACTCCAGCCACCTGAAGCCGATGTATCCAGCTCTCGGCCAGGAAACAGAGGAGTGTTTGGCGGCCATATTTTAGTTTTAGTTTAATACATGGTTGTGGGTAATTTAAAGGTTCCTAGGGATTTTTATCCCAGATTTTAAACACAAATAATAAAGTATGTATTTTAGTATATTCTTTTGACCGATATGAGTGAGAGTGAGTGCTATAGTAACCCCTTAGCTGCCTAATTCTCTTTAGTCCTATAGTTATATTACAAGGGGTAGCACCGGAATTTATTCTATATTCCAGTCTCACCTAGTCTATGGTGTAGTGCCAGTTTTTCCTTTTTTTGTTCTAATACTGTTTGTGTACTTTGTAACAGTTTAGTTATGAGTTTTATGTAACAGCTTTGTAGCTTAAAATTCATAACTACGGACTTAGATGGCGTTACAGATCTTGTCGTTTTAGGCTGTAACGCTCACTTTTTAGCCGTACCGCAAAACCTGTAATACCGGCGCTATGGGAATCCCATGAAAAAATTTAATTTTTACGTGTGCGGGACTGACGTTGCGTTACAGGCTTAAAGGTGTGCGGTACAGCTATATCGACAACACTATTTTCAGCGTTACAAACCGCAACGCAAAACTTGTCATCTAGATGTTATTTAACTGACAGAAAAGTATGCCAGAGAGCCTCGTTGATTTTTATGGAAGACATTGCTTATCTCTCTGGGATTTCCAAGTTCCACTATAAATTATCTTTAAACTAGAGAATCTTTGCTTATCTGACCTATAGAATGTTCTGAAACTCTTTCAGTTTATTTTAAACTAGTTGGTAAGCCTGCTGAGAGGGCAGTCTATATGCTGTAAATACAAAAAATAAAAAATAGAACTACAGAAAAAAGTAAACACATTATCCAAAATAAAAAAAGTAAACCTAATCCCTATGAAAATAAAAAAGCCCCCAAAATAAAAACACCCCCTAATCTAATGCTAAACTACCAATAGCCCTTAAAAACTTAAAGGGGCAGTCTAGTCAAAATTAAGCTTTCATGATTCAGATAGGGCATGTGATTTTAAAAAAACTTTCCAATTTACTTCTATTATCTAATTTGCTCAATTCTTTAGATATCCTTTGTTGAAGAAATAGTAATGCACATGTGTGAGCCAATCACACAAGGCCTCTATGTGCAGCAACCAATCAGCAGCTACTGAGCATATCTAGATATGCTTTTCAGCAAGTGATATCAAGAGAATGAAGCAAATAAGATAATAGAAGTAAATTAGAAAGTTGTTTAAAATGACATGCTCTTTCTAAATCACGAAAGAAAAAATTTGGGTTTCATGTCCCTTTAAAAGTTAAACAGCTCTTTTACATTAAAAATAAAAAAAAGTCCCCCTAACAGTAAAACCCCCCACCCACCAAACCCCCAAAATAAAAAAACCTATCACTAAAAAACCTAAACTACCCATTGCCCTGAAAAGGGAATTTGTATGGGCATTGCCCTTAAAAGTGCATTTAGCTCTTTTTTACTGCGCTTAAAGGGACAGTCTAGTCAAAACTAAACTTTCATGACTCAGATAGGGCATGCAATTTTAAACAACTTTCCAATTTACTTTTGTCATCAAATTTGCTTTGTTCCCTTGGTGGTATTTTTGAAAAGCTAAACCTAGCTAGGCTCAAACTGATTTCTAAACAGTTGAAAACCGCCTCCTAGCTCAGAGCATTTTGAAAGTTTTTGACAGTTAGACTGTGCTAGTTCACATGTATCATATAGATAACATTGTGCTCACTCCCGTGAAGTTATTTAGGAGTCTTCACTGATTGACTACACTGCATGTCTGTCAAAGGCACTTAGATAAGGAGGCTGTCTGCAGAGGCTTAGATACAAGATAATCACAGAGGTAAAAAGTGTATTAATATAACTGTGTTGCTTATGCAAAACTGGGGAATGGGTAATAAAGCGATTATCTATCTTTTTAAATAAGAAAAAATTTGGTGTAGACTGTCCCTTTAAAAGGGCATTTAGCTCTTTTAAGGAAGCCCAAAAAAACCCTAGGCCTAGATTTGGAGTTTGGCGGTAGCCGTGAAAACCAACGTTAGAGGCTCATAACGCTGGTTTTAGGCTACCGCCGGTATTTGGATTCACTCAAAAAAGGGTCTAACGCTCACTTTTCAGCCGCGACTTTTCCATACCGCAGATCCCCTTACGTCAATTGTGTATCCTATCTTTTCAATGGGATCTTTCTAACTCCGGTATTTAGAGTCGTGTCTGAAGTGAGCGTTAGAATTCTAACGACAAAACTCCAGCCGCAGAAAAAAGTCAGTAGTTAAGAGCTTTCTGGGCTAACGCCAGTTTATAAAGCTCTTAACTACTGTGCTCTAAAGTGCACTAACACCCATAAACTACCTATGTACCCCTAAACCGAGGTCCCCCCACATCACCGACACTCGATTAAATTTTTTTAACCCCTAATCTGCCGACCGCCACCTATGTTATACTTATGTACCCCTAATCTGCTGCCCCTAACACCGCCGACCCCTGTATTATATTTATTAACCCCTAACCTGCCCCCCACAACGTCGCTGCCAGCTACCTACAATAATTAACCCCTAATCTGCCGACCGCAAAGCGCCGCCACCTACATTATAGCTATGTACCCCTAATCTGCTGGCCCTAAAACCGCCGACCCCTATATTATATTTATTAACCCCTAATCTGCCGCCCTCAACGTCGCCTCCACCTGCCTACACTTATTAACCCCTAATCCGCTATTATAATAAAGTTATTAACCCCTAATCCGCCTCACTAACCCTATAATAAATAGTATTAACCCCTAATCTGCCCTCCCTAACATCGCCGACACCTAACTTCAAACATTAACCCCTAATCTGCCGACCGGAGCTCACCGCTATTCTAATAAATGTATTAACCCCTAAAGCTAAGTCTAACCCTAACACCCCCCTAAGTTAAATATAATTTAAATCTAACGAAATTAATTAACTCTTCTTAAATAAATTATTCCTATTTAAAGCTAAATACTTACCTGTAAAATAAATCCTAATATAGCTACAATATAAATTATATTTATATTATAGCTATTTTAGGATTTATATTTATTTTACAGGTAACTTTGTATTTATTTTAACCAGGTACAATAGCTATTAAATAGTTAAGAACTATTTAATAGCTAAAATAGTTAAAATAATTACAAATTTACCTGTAAAATAAATCCTAACCTAAGTTACAATTAAACCTATCACTACACTATCAATAAATAAATTAAATAAACTACCTATAATTATCTACAATTAAACCTAACACTACACTATCAATAAATAAATTAAATACAATTCCTACAAATAACTACAATGAAATAAACTAACTAAAGTACAAAAAATAAAAAAGAACTAAGTTACAAAAAATAAAAAAATATTTACAAACATAAGAAAAATATTACAACAATTTTAAAAGGGCCCTTTGTGGGGCATGCCCCAAGAAGTTCAGCTCTTTTGCCTGTAAAAAAAAAACATACAATACCCCCCCCAACATTACAACCCACCACCCACATACCCCTAATCTAACCCAAACCCCCCTTAAATAAACCTAACACTAAGCCCCTGAAGATCTTCCTACCTTATCTTCACCATACCAGGTTCACCGATCGATCCAGAAGAGCTCCTCCGATGTCCTGATCCAAGCCCAAGCAGGGGGCTGAAGAGGTCCATGATCCGGCTGAAGTCATCATCCAAGCGGGAGCTGAAGAGGTCCATGATCCGGCTGAAGTCTTCATCCAAGCGGGAGCTGAAGAGGTCCATGATCCGGATGAAGTCTTCTATCAATGGCATCTTCAATCTTCTTTCTTCGGGAGCCATCATCTTCCATCCGACGCGGAGCATCCTCTTCTCCCGACGCCTACTAGCCGAATGACGGTTCCTTTAAATGACGTCATCCAAGATGGCGTCCCTCGAATTCCAATTGGCTGATAGGATTCTATCAGCCAATCGGAATTAAGGTAGGAATATTCTGATTGGCTGATGGAATCAGCCAATCAGAATCAAGTTCAATCCGATTGGCTGATCCGATCAGCCAATCAGATTGAGCTCGCATTCTATTAGATTTACGTTTATTTGTTTTGCAGCCTGGACTTTTATTTCTATTTTGTTGTCTTCTAAAGTTGGACCTAGATCATCTATACCAAATGTAAACATGTTTCTGATCATAGTTAGACTTAGTTTGTAGATATTTATTGTGTTTGACATCCTTGATCATAGTCTTAGCTTCTGCCAAAGTTTGTTGTAATATTTCATCATGCTCTAATTAACATTTATTAATTAATTAGTCTATAAGGACAGTCAGATAGAACTTGGTTCCAAAACTATATAAACTCAAAATCTTCTACATAAAATGTGGGGAAATGTAGATCCTTAGACTACTAGGGAATATCCAATTCTCCCATTTAATGTTATTTTCTTTGATTAAGAGATGTTTCATTTCCCCAAAGAGGGAGATGAAGAATGAGTCATCTCCGTCCATAGAAAATATCTGTTTTAATTCTATGGTTAAACTGTCCCATTCTTGTGTGGATCTCAGGGAATAAAATAATAAAATGCAGTGGTCTGCATCTCCATCCCTTTTCAATCCACTAGTATACGTGAATGTTGTGTGTTAGAAAACTTGCTATTGGTAAAGTACTCTAATACCAAAGAAAATCAATGGCAACAACAAAATGTTCTGACATCTTAACACTCACTCAGAGCACATATAACAAATGAATGGGTATTACAACTGTCCTTGGAGAGAATTTGAATGCACTCAAAGGCTGAAAACTGAGGAGAATGTGTATCTGCTCAGAATATGAAGTCAAATAAGAGAATGTTTGTTCAAATAAATCATTTTATGTACTTGGAAAAACTTGGGCATGTATGTATATAATTATAACACTAAGAATCCCCATTCTCCAAGTATAACAATGTTAACAAAGTACCTGTTAATTACAGGCTTCTATCTGGCAAACAGTTCTCTCCTTGCTGGCTCAGACTGTGGAGGCATCTTCCTTTTCGGCGTACCAGTGGTTGCAGCCAGCATTTTGTTGTATAATAGATTTACAGTGCATTGTGATTATATCAAGCCAACCTGCCCACTAATTCACTAGTATTCTATCTGTAACAATGGAGTCTAATGGGACATATTCGGACATAGGTGATGATTAATCATTGGTCTATGCGACATGATCCGCTCAGCATACGCTGTCTGGATTTATCATTGCACAAGCCCCCTGCAGATTCGTGGCCAATCGGCCGCTAGGATGGGGTGTCAATCAGCCTGATCGTATAGGATCTGGTGGATTGATGTCTGTAGCCTTAGACCGCTGCTTTATAACTGCTGTTTCTAAACAGGGGCATCAAGCTCCATTCAGAGCTTGATAATTCGGCCCCCTAGACTTTATACACTGTTAAATAATAGGCAGTCATGTGCAGACTGTATGAATTTGCATATTTGCTGTCATTCATAGGGTACCTACATTCTACATTTCCCAGAGAGTAGGGAAAAATATAAATTTAATAATGTAGTTTTAAGAATTAAAGGGATATTTTTGCTTACCAGTTGCTGTTTAGATTCACCTTCTTGATCTCGGTTTTCGGTCACCACATTTAATTTTCCCCATGCCAGGTCTCTATAGACCAGTGGGTCTGTATTATGATTCCTTTTTGTTGCTCCTTATTAGTATTACCTGTATTTTATCCTAGATTGGTTCATAACTAGTGAATATCCTCACTGTGCTCAGATTCCAGCTACTAGATATTGTAAAAATATGTAAGATTACATTGAGACGAAGGCTTATACTACCAAACATTTACTAAATCCTTTAGGAAAACATTTAATTATATTACAGATTTACTGAGCCTGTATTATTAAACCAGTTAATAGAATTTTTTTGCTTTTAAAGATTTTGGTTCTGGCCCAAAAATTGCATTAACATGAAATATTGACTTTCATTGTGATTCTGTTTATGCCAGTGAAACCACTTATGGCAATGGTAGATCTGTATCAATAAAGCTTACAGAAAATCTGTGACTTATGCTTGAAGAGAGATATGTAAGCTTAAAGGGACACTGTACCCAAAAATTTTCTTTCGTGATTCAATTCAGATTGAGCATGAAATTTTAAGCAACTTTCTAATTTACTCCTATTATCAAATTTTCTTCATTCTCTTGGTATCTTTATTTGAAATGCAAGAATGTAAGTTTAGATGCCGGACCATTTTTGGTGAACAACCTGGGTTGTCCTTGCTGATTGGTGGATAAATTCATCCACCAATAAAAAAGTGCTGTCCAGAGTACTGAAACCAAAAAAAGCTTAGATGCCTTCTTTTTCAAATAATGATAGCAAGAGAACGAAGAAAAATTGAAAATAGGAGTAAATTAGAAAGTTGCTTAAAATTGCATGCTCTTTCTGAATTACAAAAGAAAAAATTTGGGTTCAGTGTCCCTTTAAGAAGCTCTGAATCCCTCTTATTTATGTAGCTTAAAGGGACATTGTCAAACAAGTTTTAGCATTAATGTAAAAGCATCAGGTAAACATGCTAAAATATTTTCGCCACAAACAATATGTTAACTTATTAAAACTAAAAGTTTGTGCATATCCTATGTCTAGGGACAGATATCTCACAGGTTAATAATTCATTTAAGAACACTTTGTTTTAGGCGCATTAAAGAAAATGTGTGAACTCCAATCTTTCTGAAATTCTTGTTCAATTTTAAAATTTTAAAAAAAGTTATCAGCAGTTTTCTTATCAAAGTGCTCTCAACATGGTCAAGTTTAACAACTCCCAATATATTTGATCTCCATTTACCCCAGTTTACAGCCCATAATGGCTGTCGATCAGTGAAAAACAAAATAGGTTAATGGAGTCAATTTGTGTTTTGCAATTGAATAGGGCTATGTTTTTGATAAGTACTAAAGGGACAGTACACTGTAAAATTGTTTTTTCATTAATTTATTTTAAGGACTTGTTATACCAGCAGCAGAGTATGAAATGTATGAGAAATTGCATTTCCAGGTATATTTGTGTATATGAATAGCTGGCTTTGTGCTTTAAACAACAGCCTATTAAAATGGGTTGAGTTTCAGGTAATATTAAATCTCATTATGTTATCACTTTGTGTACACACACTTGCTTCCTTATCTTATATTTGTTTGTAAACCAAAGCCCAATACTTAAGAAAGAACAAAAGAAAATTATCATTTTATTGCTTAACTATCCTGCATCAAATTGAGAGTGTAATTTCTTCTGCTGGTTGTGTTTACTTCGGCTTGTCAATAGCATAGACAGTATATAAACTTTTAGTATAGGTAGGGATACCACAGGCTAAATCAGCTATTTCAAATGCAGAAATAAGGGTAATGGTGCTACTTGTAAAAAATGTAATACACTCCAGCAGGTAAAATGGATCATTGGGAATAATTTAAAAAGGGAGAACATTTTTGGGTAAACTGTCCTTATAAACAGTCTGAATACCATTTGTTTATGGGCATGATGTGAATACTGTACATGCTTGCTCAACAATAGGTTTGTTTACAAGTGGCGCTCTAACTTTTGCACGCTAGTGGTATCGGGATTTTTCAGCTTTTTGCACATGATGGAAATATCGCTCATATTACAAGTTGAAAGTAAACGCAAGAGCCCAATCACGATTTACGCTAGTCGGTTTAGCGCGACTGACACCCTAGCATAAAAAGTTGCACCCAACACAACATAAATACACTAAAATAAACCAGCACACTCACAGTGGACCTTTTTAGTGGGTGCACCACCTGCCTGATTTTACTGACCACCTAGCTAGAATTTTAGCCAATATTAACATAAAATTAACTATCATTTAAAATGTTTAATCGTTACTGCACAAATCATCATTAAATACATTTATTTTAAATTGTAAAATGAATTTGTGCTTTGGATATGTGGCCATGCATTTGAAGGCAAAGAGCTGTAAAGTATATCTATATGTATGTGTCTAAATAAAAATTCCATAATAATATTTCATATTTAATTCCAATGTTCTTCACATACAGGATTATGTCATTTTTATTGTAAATACATATTTCTA
Source organism: Bombina bombina (assembly GCF_027579735.1). Classification (NCBI taxonomy): domain Eukaryota; kingdom Metazoa; phylum Chordata; class Amphibia; order Anura; family Bombinatoridae; genus Bombina; species Bombina bombina. The sequence goes on from NC_069503.1 coordinate 674,842,372, forward strand.
TATATTTCTGTATATATCTATCCCTATAGATATAAAGGTATAGATATCTATTTTACATTAACATTATCATCCTATAATATAAAAGGGCAAGTGTGTTTGTCCGAAGCTGTCATACGCAGTAGAGACAGCACGAGGACAAACACACCTGGCCTTACCTGACATGCTGTTTGCGGCGAAAGTATGCGTGACCGGGTGGGAGTGTGGGCGTGGGCGGGCGGGGCACTGTCGGCCGTGCTGGGGGCACTGTCGGCATGAGAGAGAGGGGAGAGAAATAGAAAGAGAGGGACAAAAAAGATAGGAAAGAGCTAAAGAGAGGGGGAAGAGCAGAAGAGAGGGGTAAGAGCAGAAGAGAGGGGAAAGTGCAGAAGAGAGGGGGGAGAGAGCAAAAGAGAGGGATGGAGAGAGCAAGCAAAAGTGAAGGGAGAGAGACAGAGCAAAAGAGAAGGGGGAGAGAGGGGGGAGAGAGCAAAAGAGAGGGATGGAGAGAGCAAGCAAAAGTAAAGGGAGAGAGACAGAGCAAAAGAGAGGGTGGAGAGAGGGGGGAGAGAGCAAAAGAGAGGGATGGAGAGAAAGAGCAAAAGAGAGGGATGGAGAGAGAGAGCAAAGAGAGGGATGAAGAAAGAGAGCAAAGAGAGGGGGAGAGAGAGAGCGCAAAAGAGAGGGAGGGAGAGAGAGCACAAAAGAGAGGGGGGAGAGAGAGAGCTCAAAAGAGAGGGGAGAGAGCACAAAAGAGAGGGGGAGAGAGCACAAAAGAGAGGGGGAGAGAGCGCAAAAGAGAGGGGGAGAGAGAGCGCAAAAGAGAGGGGCAGAGAGAGCGCAAAAGAGAGAGAGAATGCAAAACAGAGGGGGGAGAGAGAGAGCGTAAAAGAGAGGGGGAGAGAGAGCGCAAAAGAAAGGGGGAGAGAGAGCAAAAGAGAGGGCGAGAGAACGCAAAAAAGAGAGGGGGGAGAGAGAGAGCAAAAGAGAGGTGGAGCGAGAGAGAGCGCAAAAGAGAGGGGGGAGAGAGCACAAAAGAGAGGGGGAGAGAGAGAGCAAAAGAGAGGGGGGAGAGAGGGGGGAGAGAAAGAGAGCAAAAGAGAGGGGGAGAGAGCGCAAAAGAGAGGGGGGAGAGAGAGCAAAAGAGAAGGGGGAGAGAGAGCAAAAGAGAGGGGGGGAAAGAGCGCAAAAGAGAGGGGGAGAGAGCACAAAAGAGAGGGGGAAAGAGCACAAAAGAGAGGGGGAGAGAGAGAGCAAGGGGTGGGACCGCTGTACTGCAAAAAATGGCCCGTGTGTATAGTATAAATGTATTTAACTATAAAAAAAAATTAAAAATGCATATCACGCTGTGGCCCCTATGTATCAGGCCGTCTACTTACCTGCATTCGACGGCCCCAATAAGCTCGCCTAAGCTTGCCTAACATCGCCACCGCAGACCTGAATACATTCGCCAAAGCTGTCAAGAAGCCGTGCACCAAGTATGGTGCGATGAGCAGCGGACTGTTGTTAACTAACAGTCATCGATCTCGCTGCTCATCGGCTTCTTCGCAGCTTTCTTGCTAGCCTCTCACTAAACACCCACAGTAAACTATACAGTTTTACCCCCTAAACCGTCGCTCCGGGAGCCCCCGCACCTAAATAAACTTATTACCCCTAAAGTGCCGCTCCCAGACCCCCGCCACCACTATAATAAACTTATTAACCCCTAAACCGCCGCTCCCGGACCCCGCCGCAACTATAATAAACTTATTTACCCCTAAACCGCCTCTCACGGACCCCGCTGCCACTTTAATAAACTTATTACCCCCTAAACCGCCGCTCCCGGAACCCGCCGCAACTATAATAAATATATGAACCCCTAAACCGCCGCTCCCGGACCCCACCGGGGTACATTATACTTATTAACCCCTAATCTGCCACCCCCTATACCGCCGCCACCTACATAAAGTTATTAACCCCTATCCTGCCGATCCCGGACCCCGCCGCAAATAAATTAATTGTTTAACCCCTAAACTGCCGCTCCCGGACCCCCGCCACCACTATAATAAACTTATTAACCTCTAAACCGCCGCTCCCAGACCCCGCCGCAACTATAATAAACTTATTTACCCCTAAACCGCCTCTCACGGACCCCGCTGCCACTTTAATAAACTTATTACCCCCTAAACCGCCACTCCCCGAACCCGCCGCAACTATAATAAATATATGAAACCCTAAACCGCCGCTCCCGGACCCCACCGGGGTACATTATACTTATTAACCCCTAATCTGCCACCCCCTATACCGCCGCCACCTACATAAAGTTATTAACCCCTATCCTGCCGATCCCGGACCCCGCCGCAAATAAATTAATTGTTTAACCCCTAAACCGCCGCACCCAGAGCTCTCCGCCACCTACATTACATTTATTAACCCCTATACTGCCCCCCTACACCGCCGCCACCTACAGTACATTGATTAACCCCTAATCTACCCCCCTACACCGCCACCACTATATTAAATGAATTAACCCCCAAACCTAAGTCTAACCCTAACCCTAACACCCCCCTAACTTAAATATTATTTAAATTAATCTAAATAAATATTCCTATAATTAAATAAATTAATCCTATTTAAAAATAAATACTTACCTATAAAATAAACCCTAAGATAGCTACAATATAACTAATAGTTGTAGCTATTTTAGGGTTTATTTTAATTTTACAGGCAACTTTGTATTTATTTTAACTAGGTACAATAGTTATTAAATAGTTATTAACTATTTAATAACTACCTAAATAAAATAATTACAAAATTACCTGTAAAATAAATCCTAACCTAAGTTACAAATACACCTAACACTACACTATCAATAAATTAATTAAATAAATTAACTACAATGATCTAAAATAAATACAATTAAATAAACTAAACTATATTACAAAAACAAACAAACACTAAATTACAAAAAATAAAAAAATATTACAAGAAATTTAATCTAATTACACCTAATCTAAGCCCCCTAATAAAAAAAAAAGGCCCCCCAAAATAATAAAGTTCCCTACCCTAAACTAAATTACAAATAGCCCTTAAAAGGGCCTTTAGCGGGGCATTGCCCCAAAGTAACCAGCTCTTTTACCAGCCCTTTAAAATGGCCTTTTGCGGGGCATTGCCCCAAAGTAATCAGCTCTTTTACCTGTAAAAAAAAATAAATACAATACCCCCCCAACATTACAACCCACCACCCACACACCCCTACTCTAAAACCCACCCGATCCCCCCTTAAAAAAAACCTAACACTACCCCATTGAAGATCACCCTACCTTGAGCCGTGTTCACCCAGCTGGGCCGAACTCTTCATCCGATCCGGGCACAAGTGGTCCTCCAGCTGGGCAGAAGTCTTCATCCGATCGGGGCAGAAGAGGTCCTCCATCCAGCAAAAGTCTTCATCCAAGCGGCATCTTCTATCTTCTTCCTGGCGGCAATGAGCACCGACGGACTAACGACGAATGACGGTTCCTTTAAATGACGTCATCCAAGATGGCGTCCCTTGAATTCCGATTGGCTGATAGGATTCTATCAGTCAATCGGAATTAAGGTAGGAAAAATCAGATTGGTTGATTTAATCAGCTAATCTGATTGAAGTTCAATCCGATTGGCTGATTGGATCAACTAATAGAATGCGAGGTCAATTCTATTGGCTGATCCAATCAGCCAATCGGATTGAACTTCAATCCGATTGGCTGATTAAATCAACCAATCGGATTTTTCCTACCTTAATTCCGATTGGCTGATAGAATCCTATCAGCCAATCCAAATTGGAGGGACGCCATCTTGGATGACGTCATTTAAAGGAACCGTCATTCGTCGTTAGTCCATCGGCTGAGGAGGATGTTCTGCGTCGGAGGTCTTCAAGATGGAGCCGCTCATCGCCGCCAGGATGAAGATAGAAGATACCGCTTGGATGAAGACTTCTGCTGGATGAAGGACCTCTTCTGCCCCGATCGGATGAAGACTTCTGCCCGGCTGGAGGACCACTTGTGCCCAGATCGGATGAAGAGTTCAGCCCGGCTGGGTGAAGACGGCTCAAGGTAGGGTGATCTTCAATGGGGTAGTGTTAGGTTTATTTAAGGGGGATCGGGTGGGTTTTAGAGTAGGGGTGTGTTGGTGGTGTGTTGTAATGTTGGGGGGGTATTTTTTTTTTTTTACAGGTAAAAGAGCTGATTGCTTTGGGGCAATGCCCCGCAAAAAGCCCTTTTAAGGGCTATTTGTAATTTAGTTTAGGGTAGGGAATTTTATTATTTTGGGGGGCTTTTTTATTTTATTAGGGGGCTTAGATTAGGTGTAATTAGATTAAACTTCTTGTAATATATTTTTAATTTTTGTAATTTAGTGTTTTTTTGTTTTATTTTAATATAGTTTAGTTTATTTAATTGTATTTTATTTTAGATCATTGTAGTTAATTTATTTGATTAATTTATTGATAGTGTAGTGTTAGGTGTATTTGTAACTTAGGTTAGGTTTTATTTTACAGGTAATTTTGTAATTATTTTATCTAGGTAGTTATTAAATAGTTAATAACTATTTAATAACTATTGTACCTAGTTAAAATAAATACAAAGTTGCCTAAAAAATAAAAATAAACCCTAAAATAGTTATAATGTAATTATTAATTATATTGTAGCTATCTTAGGGTTTATTTTATAGGTAAGTATTTATTTTTAAATAGAATAAATGTATTTAATTATAGGAATATTTATTAGATTAATTTAAATCATATTTAAGTTAGGGGGGTGTTAGGGTTAGGGTTAGACTTAGGTTTTGGGGTTAATTCATTTAATATAGTCGCGGCGGTGTAGGGGGGGCAGATTAGGGGTTAATCAATGTACTGTAGGTGGCGGAGGTGTAGGGGGCGGCAGATTAGGGGTTAATAAGTATAATGTAGGTGGTGAGGTCCAGGAGCGGCGGTTTAGGGGTTAATATATTTATTATAGTTGCGGCGGGGTCTGGATGCGGCGGTTTAGGGGGTAATAAGTTTATTATAGTTGCGGCGGGGTCCGGGAGTGGCGGTTTAGGGAGTAATACGTTTATTATAGGGGCGGCGGAGTCCGGGAGCGGCGTTTAGGGGGTAATAAGTTTATTTAGGTGTGGTGGGGTCCGGGAGCGATGGTTTAGGGGTTAATAAGTATAAAGTAGGTGGCGGCGGTGTAGGGGCGGCAGATTAGGGGTGTTTGGACTCGGGTACATGTTAGGGTGTTAGGTGCAGACACTTCCCATAGAACTCAATGGGATATCGGGCAGCAGCCAACATGAGCTCTCGCTGCTGTCAGACTCCCATTGATTCTTATGGGATTGAAAACCAGGTACGCTGGCCCAGATTCGGAATAGTGCCGAGCGTACCTGGTAGGTATTTGATAACTACCAAAAGTAGTCAGATTGTGCCGAAAATCTGTAGTGACGTAACCATCAATCTGTGTCGGACTGAGTCCGGCAGATCGTATGTTACGTCACTAAATTCTAAATCAGCCTCACTACAAATACGCTGCGGAATTCCAGCGTATTTGCGGTTGACGGCTTGATAACTAGAAGCCTTTGTGTTTCGCATTTGAATTATAACACAGAATCCTAATGTTAGCACATGTCGTTTTTCGCTCTCAATCAAACTTTTTACTTTCATCTTGTAATATGCGCACTACCCGATGCACACAAAAAGATTACTTCTAATGAAGTTTAGAGTCTAGCGGGAGAACCAAATAGCGCATCACTTGTAATCTAGCCTAATGTTTTTTAAACTTCTAATATGTTAAAATATTTATTTTTATTTAAAATTATTGGCTGAGAATCCTCGAGATTTTCATCTAAAACCAACTCTGCAGGAACTTAATTTCCATAAGAAGAAAGTAGCTGCAACTAACCTCAACTTCTTTAACAGGATTTTAACAGTTCTCATACTGTAAACCATGGAACCACTACGTTACAAAGTTTAAAATATTGGCAAAAGTCCCAAACTGAGGTTTGTCTTTTCCAAATACCTATTACGGTAAGAAGGCACAACCGCTCTTGTTTCTAATAAATACGATAGTACGGCAAAGGCTAGAGCAACATCGCCAAGAGGCAATAACCAATAGAAATCGAGTTTGAGAAGATACATTTTGTGTTTTCCACATGTCATTAGCTGTACGAGCTTTCACATATATATGTCTATTAAATACATATACATATGTCATTAGCTGTATGAGCTTTCACATATATATGTCTATTAAATACATATACATATGTCATTAGCTGTACGAGCTTTCACATATATATGTCTATTAAATACATATACATATGTCATTAGCTGTACGAGCTTTCACATATATATGTCTATTAAATACATATACATATGTCATTAGCTGTACGAGCTTTCACATATATATGTCTATTAAATACATATACATATGTCATTAGCTGTACAAGCTTTCACATATATATATCTATTAAATACATATACATATGTCATTAGCTGTACAAGCTTTCACATATATATGTCTATTAAATACATATACATATGTCATTAGCTGTACGAGCTTTCACATATATATGTCTATTAAATACATATACATATGTCATTAGCTGTACGAGCTTTCACATATATATGTCTATTAAATACATATACATATGTCATTAGCTGTACGAGCTTTCACATATATATGTCTATTAAATACATATACATATGTCATTAGCTGTACGAGCTTTCACATATATATGTCTATTAAATACATATACATATGTCATTAGCTGTACGAGCTTTCACATATATATGTCTATTAAATACATATACATATGTCATTAGCTGTACAAGCTTTCACATATATATGTCTATTAAATACATATACATATGTCATTAGCTGTACGAGCTTTCACATATATATGTCTATTAAATACATATACATATGTCATTAGCTGTACGAGCTTTCACATATATATGTCTATTAAATACATATACATATGTCATTAGCTGTACGAGCTTTCACATATACATGTCTATTAAATACATATACATATGTTATTAGCTGTACGAGCTTTCACATATATATGTCTATTAAATACATATACATATGTCATTAGCTGTACGAGCTTTCACATATATATGTCTATTAAATACATATACATATGTCATTAGCTGTACGAGCTTTCACATATACATGTCTATTAAATACATATACATATGTTATTAGCTGTACGAGCTTTCACATATATATGTCTATTAAATACATATACATATGTCAATTTCTATCCTTCCCACTACCAGTAGACTACAATAGAGATAAATATAGGTTTAATTAGATCAAATATTTATTTACACATCTAAAATGTTGCATTGTATAGGTGAATTTTCCGATATCCAAAACATCTTTTTTAAATTTAAAAATAGTGTTATCCTTTCCCATTGTGATCATTCTGATGTCTAAAAAGGTATATTGGGTGCCAATAGTCAAGATAGGCAAATTCATAGGAATATGTTACTGAAACATTATTTAAGGTCTGTTATCTTCCTACAAAGCCTTGCACTTTGTAGCGGATCAGTTGAATAGTGTTTTAGTGATATTTCCCTCTGAGGTTAAGTAAGAATTATTTACATAAGCACTTAAATATTCACTTAAATATTCTCTCTGGGATCAATGCATAAGCAACTCTTTTTTTCAGCAACATCAGTAAATCTTTTCATGTAACATTACATCTGATTGCATCTCTAAAACTATATATATATATATATATATATATATATATATATATATACTGTATATATATATATATATATATATAGTTGGTGGTGTGGATGTACTCTCACTAAAAGTCTCCAACTCCCAAGGTGCTCTGAGAGTAATTGTAGAGGCAAATGAGGTAGAAAGCATTCACTGGACTTCGGTCATCTCATAGCAAACAAAAACTTTTTTAAATATATATATATATATACTGCAATAAATAACTCACCATTTGTCATACAAGTGCGCGGTAATAGTGCTCCCTGAGCTATGCATTAAAAGTATGCAGTGCACTAAAAAGTTTCAGCCTCATGAAGATGCCTTGGTTAAACATTTTAACTCTCCACTTGTAATAACATATGGTGCGTTATTCTTAGCGCAAAAGCAAGCACAAGATAACACACCCTGCGCAGTTGACTGTGCTCCACTTGTAATCTTGCCTTAAGTGTATAAAACACAGCTGCTTACTGATTATATACAGTATATCTTTATTGATGTTATTATTAGCCTAATGCATTTTACTATTGTTGAATTGTAGCCAAAGTAGCAATTGGCCAATAATTACTCTTTACTGTCTCAAATCTAAATTTCAATATGAGAAAGTACAAATAATAATTTCCAGTTTGAAAGAACCTTACTAGTTATAAAAAAAGTCATATATAAAATGAATTTAAAAATAAATTGCAGTTTATTTCAATTTGAAAAAGCTTTTGTTATAGTATGAATTGCCTCAGATTACTCAATATTCATTATTTCACAAATAAAGAACATTAGATTTCCTTTACTCAGAAATAGGAATTATATTTTCCTAGTAAAATCATATTGAGCACACATTTCCTCTCTGATTTTCCCATCTACTCATTTTCACATTTCCATAATATATGCCTGCAGGTATATAGAAGCACTTTACTAGATTCTGCATAAACGGAACACAAGAGCACTTCAATAGCTGCTTATAAAGTGGTCTCGTCTTCATGTGTACTGAAAGTGCGATATTAACCTAGATTTTAATCCTTGCAAATGTTTATCATGCTTGTTATTGGTCCTGATAAATCTTTCTTCAGCTTCAAGCTTACATACTGGGCCATAGAAAATGACCGAATACTTAACATTAAAAAAACATTAAATTTAGCATTTAATCTCCATGTAACATGTTTAATTAAGGAAAATAAACAAAATTGCTATATAGTTTCATTATTTATTGACCTGCTTTTGTTACAAAATACCTCTGAAAAGTGTATTCGATCTGCTTCCTCTAAGCGAAGCAAAGGTGCCTCCATCTTTAACAGGGTCGGCGCTTGCATAAGGCCAGCTAGCCAACTGCCTTAGGGAGCCCCAGTATGGGGGCACAAACTGCCGGTGACAACCTACAGCAGCCAGACCAAAGAGGGAGACCTCTGAGCCTATTATATTGATGGTGCAATAGTTGGCAACAAAGTGATCGCAACTGAGGGAACTTTATCCCTGTGTTTAGAGAGGCCTCTTTAATGTGTCCCTTGTTTGCACGCCTTATAAGGTAACACTTGCTGGAAACTCTTTGCTATATTACACTTCCTAAACAAGCAGAGCTCTGGCATCGTCTCCATATCTTTCTTCCCTCATAATTCTCTAATACCTATGAGGGTTGGAGTGGGATCATGGGTGAATATTGTTCAATGTCTCTTTAGGGGATTTCTTATGTACAGTTGTCTCCCCAGTCTCGCAGCAAGCAGGCAGTTGTATGCTGCCCGCATTTAACAGTGCACAAGCCACTGCTTTTGCTATGCCACCCCCTGCTCGAGGGTACAAGAACGGGCTGTAAATAGTCCTGATCAGATTCGATTGGGATGATTGCAATTCCGCAACACTTTAGGTGGTAGAGAGGTTAAGTAGCAATTTTCTTAAGACCGCAAGCCTGAAATGCCAGGGCTCTGAAGCTGAAGATATGGAGCCCAGTGAGTTTAATGTTCCTTTACCTCCTAAAAAAGTGTCATTTAACCTTTATAAGTTGACTTGATTTTATATTAAGACAGCAGTCATCATATATTTCACTTCTTTAGTTCCTATAGTAGCAAAGGCAATGTGGCAAAAAAGAAAGCCAATTAGATATAGTCGACAAACGCAAATTTATCCTGTCCATAAATCTAGAAGGGAGCAATGAGTTACAGGCCTATTACATAATCCATGTCCAAATGTCCTGTCTAGGTAAGTTAATGCACAATAAAGGCATAGAAAGCCCACTTCCCAAGTAAACCAACCAAATTGTGGTTAACTATTCATTTTAATTGTTCCTAGCCTTGTGGAAAGGGTGCATTTGTTGTAGCTATTAGGAAAGTGAGTGTTTTAGGTTCACTCTTGTCCCATATTATAGTGGCTGGAAGTGGGGTTATTAAAATATATTATTTAATTTTTCATCTTTAAATTACTGCTCTGAAGGTTATCTTTGACATCCTACTGTATAATAAGTTGACTTATCATGTGGCTGTTCAGAACTCTTCCATTTTAGGAACAACAGGAACAACAACAAAAAATGTGCTCAGCCCTATGCTGTATTGGTACTTGGCTATTGAAATATTAGGAAAGTTCCTTTAAAATAACGGAAAGTGATACAGTACAGTTCTGTCTTTCTGGTTTGAGAGCCAATGTGTAAGGTTCAATCCTTTAGTGCTTGGGTGCAACCCCCTCTGAGTAAGAAATAGAAAGTTCTCTTCTATTTTACCCTGTCCTGCTTTCATAGATGAACTGTTTCTATGTGTAAACTTCTCCACTGAGAAAGCCATGTCTGTTATATCTGCCTGAATGTGAAAAGTCAGCATTCGGAAAAGTTAACCATAGATCTAAGGAAAGTAGATTAAGTCTCCATTATATATATGACTATATATATATATAAATACATATATATATGTATACAGTATATATCTGAAGTCCCTAGCTTTTACAAGCGCTCAGTATTCTCAGTCTGGCAATAAATATTTGGACCACCTTCTGCCAGACACAGATTCAAGCCCTAGAAAAACATACAAAGAGAGTAGAAAATGGCTTTCTTTTATCCAAAGCAGGGTAATAGAACAACTGTTTCTGGAGACCTTAGTGTTGAACCTAATAATGATTCTTAAGTGGAATTTGATCCTGATTATCATCCTGATCCCTAGTCCCTACTTGAAATTAGATCTCCCCCCACCCACACACTATATTATATATATATATATTATATATTGAGACTCTTTATTGACTTGACAGGCCTTCCACTGAAGCAGTAATGTAGACCATGATTAGTTTGGGAAAAGATCCTGAATTCCTATTGGGATCTGCTCTTCCACTTTAAAAATGTAAATTATTCCTGTTCCGCAACTCATTTGACCCTCTTCCTACAAAGACTTATCAGATAAAATTTGACAGACTAGACTGTAGTAATCTATGGCAAAATACCCTCACCACTAAGGAGAAGTAATCTACCCCTAAAATAGACCTGAAACTGGTATTATTTTTTACCAAGAAGTGTAGGCATCCAAAGAAGAGCCTGTAGAACTAAATCCATAAATCCTAAGACAAGATTTTGGATGAGTAATGCTCATTGAACCTAAATTGGCCAAATATGCAGAGACGAAAATAGTTTTTGACACAAAGTTGCTAGTCTTTGCAACCTGCTGTAAAAGATATCTAACAGTATGCATCCACCTTTACATTTATTGTTAAGTTGAATAATTTCAATAGGATTGTTCTACCAACCTAATAGAGTTTTTCCAGGGTCAGAAGATTCAGGGGTCGTCTCCAAAGAAACCTACCATATTTAGTGCAACCATCCAGAGTGTTTACATAACAAAGCAAAATAACTAGTTGTGCTCAAGTACAATCACAGCATGCATTGTGCAATATAATTAAACATCTCCACCTTCTACTCCATGCTAATCTATCCCATTTGCTTTTGCCATGATTTAAGGGACAACTTGGTCAAAATTTGAATGAACATTGATGAATTACATATTTGAATAGAAACAGATTTGCAATATACAAGTATTGCAAAAAATGCTTCTAGTAAAAGTTATTACTGGTTTAGTGTTAGCATGTTTCTCTGCACACGCACATTAGGCATAGCTAGATATTCTCAGTGCACCAGCATTTTAAAAACAATGCAGCTGCTCAGAGCACAAGTGGGGGCTTGTATTATATCATAAATTAACAAACTGAGTCATTATTAGACAGTACAAGCACCTTAGGTTCTCTGGGCAAGTGCTGTGTTTAAAATGCTGGTGCACAGTGCATACTTAAATACATCTGAAGCAGCTATATCTTTTATTAGAAGCAATTTTGCTAATATATGTAAATTCCAAAATGCTTCTGTTCAAAACTGAAATGCATATATGTGGATTTCAATTTTGGTTGGAATGTCCCTTTAAGTGAATTTGCAGCTTGAAAGAATGATACAATTTTCAAGTAAAACCTTATTGTATATGGCAAATAAACTACATGTCCTGGACTTTTTTCTAATTACACAATTTCTATCAACTTACACAAAGCAATTATGACTTGTATAAGATCAGAGATTGTTGGGTTATATTGCTCAGCTGCCTTTGTGATACAATTGGACATTGAAAACTTGAATAAGAAAAAGCCCATAGATCCTATGCTGTGTTGGTTTTAGTAACTTCATTGTAATCTCTTCATCTCGTACAGTTATAATATGATAATTGCACAAATGTTTTTCTCATTGTGACATTAATTTTGTTAAGTGCATAGTAAGTGGAAAACCAAGGAAACACATCATGTATAGCTATAATCAAGGGGAGAGAACCAAACTTAAATCTGCCAGTAGCTAACCAGAAAAAAGGCACACTATGGCGCCAATTTATCCATGTCTGTCCGATAGATATCGCTGAATGCCAACAGTGTACGCTGTCTGCATTTAACATAGCACAAACAGTTCTGGTGAACTGCTTGTGCAATGCCACCCCCTGCAGATTGGGCGCTAGCAGGAGGTGTCAATCAACCGGATCGTATAGGATCGGCGGGTTGATGTCCGCAGCCTCAGAGGCTGTGGACCAGTTAAGGAGCAGCGGTCTTAAGACTGCTGCTTCAACACTGCTGTTTCCGGCTCGCGCGGAAACAGGGTCATCAGGGGCCATTCAGCCCTTGTAAAATTGGTCCCTAAGAATCAACTAGGTAGTAGCTCAATACAAATAAAAAAGTAACATTTCTGATGATAAAATTCTCTAGAAAAGAAATTAAAATCAAGAAGGAACCCACTGTGTGTAATAGACACTATTATAAAGGAAAACATGCACAGATGCTGATCTAAATATCCAGTATAAAACCTTTTAAAAACCTATTTAGAAGCTCCCAGCTTAGCACTGTTTATGAGGTTAGGCTGGGACACCCAGTAAAATGAGCTGTGAAAACAAGAAGAGCAGACACTCCCCCTTTCCCTGCATATTAAAAGACAGATAACATAAACAGGAGCCAGCAGTAATCTGGAAATGCATGTATACATCTGGCACTGTGGGGATGGGTTAGGAGTGTAAAAATCATCCCATCATCATGTTATTAAAAAATAAGCAAAACTATACATTCTTACAAAAACACTCCCAGATGGGCTATATAAATCGATAATCTACAAAACATTTATCCAAAGAAAAATAGTGTCCCTTAAATACCAATGGATATTTAAATGTCTTTTGGTAGGTCAGAATATATCTAGTTTAGAGTGTGTTTATCCCCTTAAGGACCAACGACGTACATGGTACGTCCTACAAAAAAAGGTCCTTAACAACCAAGGACGTACCCTGTACATTGTTAGTGTTTCCAAGTTGTGGAAGCGATCCTGATCGCTTCCAGTCGCTTTCATGTTATTGCAGTGATGCCTCAATATCGAGGCATCCTGCAATAACATTTCTTAGCCACCCGATGTGGCACTCTCTGCATCGGCCATCGATGGCCACGGTCGTTGGTGGGTGGGAGCCGATGTGGGAAGTGGGTGGGCGGCCATCGATGGTAGGCTCTAAGTCAGAGGAGGGCGGGATATCTAGCGGGGCCGCCAGGGCTCGGGCACGGGAGCGGGTGGGAACGCTACACTATGAAACAATACATTTTTCCAATACGGTGGGGGAAAGGACTGTGGAGGGTGGGAATTTTTGCCTAAGGGATCTGGGAGGGGGTGAGCAGGTTGGATATTGAGGGGGGGCAACTACATTAAATAATTTTTTTAATTTATATAAAAAAATACCATGTTTTATGGCAAACTGGGTACTGGCAGACATAGAGCTGTTTGAGGGGGGGGGGGGGCAGGGAGGTTGGGGGCTATGAGAGGATCCTACACAGCAGAATTATGTTTTTTTTTTGTTTGTTTTTTAAAAACACCCCCCCCCCCCCAAAAAAAAAAACTTTTATTTTAGTACTGGCATGCCAAAGCCATATATGTCTGCTATGTTCCTTAAGGGGTTAAATCTAAAATTTGCCATTTCCAAAAAAGTTGGGACAGTATGGAAAATGCAAGAAAAACAAACATAAAGAGTCATTTGAAAATCCAGTTCACCCTTTACTATATTGAAAACACATAATTAACACATTACAGTATTTGATGTTTTATTTTGTGAATTTAATGTATTTTTGAAAATATACACTCATTTCAAATCTGATGACTGCAACACACTCCAAAAAAGTTGGGACAGTCGATTAATTACCACAGTGTAACATCACCTTTTCTTTTAATAACACTTATTAAGCATTTGCATGTCTTCAGCTGCGCAACTGTACGGGGCCTTCGTTGCCTTAATTTGCCATTCATAATACGCCACACATTCTCAATCGGAGACAGGTCAGGACTGCAGGCCGGCCATGCTAGCATGTTCTCAAAGTGCTGGATTATTCGCTGATGCATCTGTTGGCAGATTGGCGAGCCTCGACCAATCATTGCTCTTCAAGGACTAGGCCTTTTTTGGAGGCTCCTTATATACTATGATTACACAATTTTCTCACCTGTTTCACATCACCTTCTTATTTCAACTTGTCACTCGCATTGCTATTAGTCCTAAATTGCCCCTGCCCCCAACTTTTTTGGAGTGTATTGCAGTCATCAGATATGAAATGAGTGTATATTTTTTTAAATACATTAAATTCACAAAGTAAAACATCAAATAATGTTTTAGTAATGTGTTTTCAATATAGTACAGGGTGAACTGAATTTCAAATGACTCTTTTTGTTTGTTTTTTGGTATTTTCCATCCTTTCCTTTTTTGGAATTGGGGTTATATACTGTATATAACAAAAAATCCAAGCTGAATAATATGATTTAATTCAGATTTTCAGATGTTGGATATTATAATTTAAATTATGCTACTTTAGTAGATGTTTTTTATGTTAAATCTAATTTAAACGTTATTTAAAGGCAGCAGCACATTTGAAAACTCAAGAATAGACTGGAATAGAAACCACTCAAAGGCAAATGGAACTCCCAAGATGGCAGATTGGTAATGGCTGGAAATATACAAAAAAGTAAAATCAAGGCAAAAGTAACTTATTCAAAACCTTTCTCCTTTAAAGAATGAGTATATTTTAAAAAATATATATATATATATAGAATATTAGGCGATTTTGTTTATGGGAATCCATCCCCTGAAATAGTTCTATTTGAATTCACCAATATTATTTTAATTTCGGCGTGGCTGCCGTTTTTTTAATGACTTTATGCACGGCATTTGAGATTTGAAATACCCGGATGTTACTATAGAAAACTGTATGTGTTTCTGGGCTTTCTAAAATACCTCATATGCTTTAGGGTCATCACATTTTTTTAACTTATCGTACGGAGAAGTTCTGCCATACTCTGGGAGTCGTCAAGACCGACCACTTAAAATACTCGGGAGGATTGTGAACGGTGTACACTAAGATTGGACCTATGGATAAGAAAACAGTGCGGCTGCATCATATAGGTGCCAGACCGACTCTCACCTTGAGCTCTCCACTTACCTCATAGGATTGGGGCAATATGTTGTAAGTACTAACCCCGGGGCGGTCTCCCCTACCTTTATGTGAAGCATTTATGTGAATTCTTATGTGATTTTGCAATAAAAAAATATTTGCATACTGTGACGATAACAGAATATACCCATGAAAATCTGGAACTTTAATCTTCATTGTTTTAATATATTTATTTATATACTTGTACTGTTTAACCCTATCTGTGGTTTGAGGTTTAGTAGCGCTAATCCTATCCTTTTTGTTTTTATATATATATTATTGTGGATAGTACCTTTGGGATAGAGTACAATACACAATTGGATTTAGCAGCCACTTTAATTACCCCTAAGCAATAGGGAAAGTACACAGCACAGATTTTCTCTTTTGTTGGTCTGAGGAAGGGGATACTCTGTCTCTGAAACATCACTGTAAAGTGTGTTTTGAAATAAGACCAGCGAGTGCAAGTTTTTGTTACATATATATATATATATATATATATATATATATATATATGTGTGTGTGTGTGTGTGTGTGTGTGTGTGTGTATAACTGTTTAGAACTTTTATCACATAATATATTTGAGTATATCCCTAAAATGGCTACATGTTCCTGGAGAGAAAATTGCTTTAATCAGTAAATAAAGTTTTCTCTTATGGAAAGTGTTACAGACCCACTGCGCCAGAGTCAGGCTGGGAATAAAAAAACAGCCCTGGAAAAATTTAAAGACCAGACCCATTTTCCATTGAGTCTGTAGAATGCACATGCCTCATTTTTCTCAAGGCGATTACTGGAATACCCTTTTCCTCAGTTTCTTTTTTTTCTTTTCTTAAGAATTAAATTTATATTGGTTTGTAATTCATAAAAATGTTAGATTGTTGTTATAGATGCACCCTACAACCCAAAAGCCGAGACTACATTATTACATTGCCGATTTATGGTGGTGGGGGACTGAATACCTGCCCGCTCCAGGTGGAGCTGATCCGGTGAGTGATATAGGACGGAAGGCGATCCAAGGTGGCCTGGTGGTGCAGAGAGAGGCCTAGGAGCTTTAGCAGTGGTGCAAAAAGCTGCCATTTCCAACCAACAAGTTGCCTTTCAGGAATCACAGACAGGATACCTAGCCATTTGGGGGGGTTCTCCCACCAAGGTGATAACAACTTCTCAGCCTGAGCTGGAAGCAATAGGAAATTGCGTAGCCTGTTAGAAAGAAGGCAGTGGGTTTGAGGTGCACCTCAAGCTTTCTATTTAAATGATGCACTGCCCACCTTCCTCCCACCCAGACCAGACACTGAGCAGGGTATCTGCAGCTGCACGGCTATACTACATAATTGGGTGAGATTGCAGCCTTTTGATTTTTTTCTTCCCCTAATTGTGGCCCTGTTCGTGAATTATACTCGGCGGACTTTAGTGGATTCCACATACCACCCCAACAATACCTAGAGTGGCACTACTGTGAACTTACTTATAGTATAAGGATTCCACAGACCCTATGGCCCACAGTCCTCAAGTATCCACAAGCCTAATTAGCTTCTTTCATTGAGAGACTAATATCTACTGGTGCTATTCCTGGCATTTAAAAGTTTTTTTTTGCTGGGACTAAGAGACTGCCTCATACACCATAGAAACTCCGCCCTTCTGATTCCTAATTAGCCCAGAACTGCTCATGCCTTATTGTCATTATTGTCATTACATTTGCTAATACGAGTCAAGCCCATATTACTGTAGTGATATTTGCTTTTCCCCTCACCTCTCCCTTTCCTCCCTGGTCTGTCCAGGGGGGGTCACCTCCCCTCTCATTTTCCCTTCCTTTGGGTCATATCCCTATTCCCCAGGGGTGAGGGAGAGAGCTGACTAGCACATTGTATTTGTCAAATAGTTTAAGAGTTTGTTACTACTAGTGTTAAAAATATTATATTGCTCTGTTGTTTGCTTTGTTCTCACATTGTGAATTTCTAGTGAACCCAACTTTGTGACTAATCACTGGTACCCTTCTCATACCTCATCCTTTCTGGCCCAGCTTGTCTGGGTTCGTCACTTCCGCTCTCCCTTTTCCCTTCCCTCGGGTTGTATCCCCTTTTCCCTGAGGTGCAATACTAAAATTGATGGTGTGGTGTTTACTGGTTTAGGACACGCCATTGTGTAGGCTGAGGCCGGCCCACTCTCATATATGTTTCTTTATATATACTAGTTTTGCTCAGATAGTCAGGCTTAAGCCATCTTTTTTATTCAGTACAGGTGAGACTGATTGAGCTACCATTGCACATCTCAAGGTTGCCTACAACATTATCAACAACGCTGCATACCTTGAGAAGGCATCCCAGAACTCCGGCAACTGTTAAAAAGACTGTGCTCGACCACTTCTCTCAACAGTCTAAAGACCCAGATGCAATCAGAGGGGTTGCAAGTGACCCAGAATCACAGGACGAGGGATCTCAATCCAGTACGCAGTCTACCACCCACATGCAACATTATATCACTGAAACTACTATGAAAAAAAGTTAGCTGTGTAAACAAAATCTATCACTGCTGAGATCCAACGTAGCTCTGCAGAGCTTAGAAAGGACATTGCAGAGATTGGTGATAAAGTATATACTTTAGAGAGGCAACATGATGATCTCACCACAGATCACTCAAACCTACTTTAATACACTGAGAATCTTACGGATCAAATCACTCAATTAGAGCTAAAGCTTGCAGATGTGGAGGACAGAGCTCGGAGAAATAATGTCCGATTTAGAGGTATACCAGAAAGTGTTGCAGCAGGTGAACTGCAAGAATTCCTCAAGTCTCTTTTCACAGCACTATTGGACCCCCTAGGGGGTTTGTTACACACTATGGAGCAGAGCTCTGAGACCAAGGATAAGGTCATCGGATAGACCTAGAGACATTGTGGTATGCTTTCATAACTTTACCTTTAAAGACTGTATAATGCAGGCTGCCTTCAACAAACCAGCTTTACCAGACAACCTGCCGGACTTGTCTTCCTACACTCTGCAACAACGCAGGCTTTATATGCCCATAACTATGTTGCTCAGAAGGGCTAACATCAAGTATAGGTGGGGCTACCCCACTAAGCTTATAGTGACTAAGGATAATCAAACCCATGTGGTGACATAGCCATCTCAAGGCAACACTCTCCTAACTAACTGGGGTCTGCAAACAGAACAGGTGCCTCTGACAGTCACCCATTCTACCAAACTGAGGGCCTCGGCTCCAGAATGGACTTTGAAGGAACAAAGACCAAAGTGTCAGAAATACAGCCTCCTCAATCAGTCTCTGCAGACTCAAGCCTTGCCGACCTGAATGGAAACCCTCCTCTTGTGAGGGAAAATTGAGTTATGAGCTAACTATGCTACAAATGTTGTATTCTCTATATGTTTCTTTTTTGTTCAAGCTTAGTTAGATTAGCTAGTTCATGTTTAGGTGTTTTTCTGAGAGCGGGGCTGACTACTTCAGCTCCCTTCCTTACTTGCACTTGCTCCCTCCCAATCTTGAGCCCACGTTAGGGTTCCACACAGGTGGACTACTTTCACTGATTTCTCCATCCCAGATACCCCTCCCCTGACCCCCCCCCCCTAACTTTCAGTCTCAACCCAATATCCCCCCCCCCACACACACAAAGCATCAAGTCACTAGGCAAGCCCGAAGTCGAATTGTGTCACATATGTCCTCCATTAGGTTCATAACTCATAATGTGAGAGGCCTAAACACCACTGGGAAGAGAAGCCTACTCACTAGATCTCTCAAATTTCATAGAGCAGATGTGCTGTTTCTCCAAGAAACGCATCTATTAGTAGATGGCCCACCTGCATCCATATCTAAAGATTTTCCAATTTTTGAATTGGCTCTTTTCTCAAAAAAAGCTAGGGGTGCAGCTATATTGATACATAAAAGAGTGGCTTATGAACCTATTAACATTATCAGAGACCCCCAGGCTAGATTCATCATCCTAATCTGCAATTTAGACCATATTACATACACCTTGGTTTCCATCTACCTCCCAAATGCCCTCCAACCCAGATACATAAAAAAGATCTTATGTAAGGTAGACCAGGTTAAGCAGGGCAGGGTAAGCTTGGTGGGCAATTTCAATATGGTCTGGGAAAGCAAAATAGACAGGAAATCTAAACCCACTAATAAGAAGGCTACTGTTCCTAACTCTGTGAGCCTTAAATTTAGAACCTTAATGGCACAATATGGCTACTATGACATTTGGAGGTCTTTCCACTCCTTAGATAAAGACTACATACACTTCTCTCACCCTCATAACACTTATTCTAGGTTAGATTACCTTTTTTGCCATTCAGACACTCTAGATTTAGTACAATAGACAAATATATTAATCTGCTCTTGGTCGGACCATGACCAAGTTCTCCTAGACCTTCAATCCACAAGCACGGTTAGGACCAAATCCATTTGGTGGTTGCCCCAAAATATTTTGTCAGATGTACCTTTTATGGAGGAACTAAGAAATGAGATGCAATTCATTATACAAACAAATGACAACCCACAAATTCTAGATGATTTGATATGGGGGGCATTTAAGGCCACCGATCGGGGCTATTTTATAAGAAAACAGGCATTTTTAAGGAAACAAGCTGGCCTCTCCAAAGCCCATGGCAAATTAAGGGACCTAGAGTATCAATATCGTACCTCTAATTCCTTTAATTACAGAGCTTAGACGACATATTAGCCAATTAGAGTTCAAGAAAAGCCAATCCCACCTTTTCAAACTAAAACAACTTTCCTACTCAAAAAGCAACACAGCTGATACCATGTTAGCAAAAAGAATGAGACAGCATACAGGGGCCTCACGCATACACGCATTAAAACAAGGGGATCACATTTTTAGGCTCCCTGCCCAGATTAGCCGCCAAACATTTTGTGTATACTACTCTGCCCTGTACAATATACAAAATCAGGAACCCATAAAACCAGCCTCTCCAGAGGTTATATGCTCCTTTTAGCATTCATTGAAGTTGCCAACCCTTAATGATGATAAGAGAGAGTCCTTGGCTAACCATTTCTCTATCCAAGAGGTCAAACAAGTAATTAAAAAATTAAAGCCCTTTAAAGCCCCAGGCCCGGATGGTTTTTCGGCAGTCTTCTATTAGACATATTTACATGAAATCTCACACCTCTTGCTAAGATTCTTTAATTTTTCAAGCGAAGAAGGTAAGTTTCAGAGAGAATTTCTTGAGGCCTCCATCATAACCATCCCTAAACCAGATAAAAAGTCTTCATCCTGCACAAATTATAGACCCATTTCATTTATGTCACGCTCGTGGGATACTCCTCTATCAGACCGAACTCGGCCAGTAGTCTTGTTATCCGGGCATCGAGCCGGAAAGATAGGGAATATCCCAGAGCAGAGATGAGGGAAGCAGTACTCACCACAGGCAGGGTAGTCTTCAGCAGCAATGGTAGAGCAGTCCAAGGTTAACCACTAGAATGGTCAGGCAGGCAGGAAGGGTTTGGCAATGGTAAAGCATTTCAAGAGCAAACCACTAGAATTGTCAGGCAGGCAGCAGCAGAGTATCAATCCAGCAATTCAGGGGTATAACAGGCAGAGTAGTCAGACAAGCAGAGTTCAGCAGCAGAGTATCAGTCCAGCAATTTAGGGGTTAAACAGGTAGTGTAGTCAGTCAAGCAGAGTTCAGCAGCAGTATATCAATCCAGCAATTCAGGGGTACTCTAATAGGTAGAGTAGTCAGACAGGCAGGGTTCAAACACAATAAGGCAATATAGCAGTAACGATCTATCACACCCAGGATCACACAAAGTAACACCTATACTTGGGCAGTGATAGGTCGTTAATGTGGACTTACATAGGCGCAGGATTTGTGTCATAGGAATCCGGACCGGCATGGACAGAGGAGCGTGCGGCGATGATGTCAGCGCTGCACACATCCAGACCCGACACAGCCCCTGACAACGAGCAGGGAAGGAGACGCCGCACCCCTAGCAACTGCTAGAGTGGGGCGGCGTGACAATTAAAATATACTCAAAAATTATAGCGAACACGATTTCAAGGTTGCTCCCTGATCTCATTGACCCTGACCAAGTGGGCTTTATTCTGGGTAGGGAGGGCCCAGATAATACCAGAAGATTGCTAAACATCCTTTTAGAATCCAAAAGGTTGAATAAGCCCTTGGCGGTCATCTCCCTTGATGCCGAGAAGGTGTTCGACCGGGTTAGATGGGAATACCTGTGGAAGGTCTTGGAAACTTTTCAATTCCCTGAACACATAATACTGGCCATAAAGGCACTATATTCCAATCCCACGGCCTCTGTTTGTGTACTGGGAATTACTTCCCCGTCCTTCCCCATCTCCAATGGCACCCGGCAGGGCTGCCCTTGAGCCCCTTGCTATTTGCCCTAGCGATAGAGCCCTTAGCAGCACAAATTAGGAGTTACAGCAAAGTCGAGGGAATCACACTGCTCTGCACTGTTCACAAGGTTGCAATGTGTGCTAACGACACTACGATTTTCTCCACCAAGCCAAAACAGACTATACCTAGATTGCTAGAGACTCTGGAGACATTTAGTAGCCTCTCTTATTACAAATTGAACCACAACAAGACTGAAATCTTCACTAGAGGGCACCCTGCATACCTACCTAAATACCTACATGATAAATACAATTTTATAGTTAAAGAAAACCACATACCACATCTAGGGATCAAACTATCAAGTGATATCCCCCATATTATAAATGCACATTACCGCCCCTTGCTATCTGAGCTGAGAACCCTTAGACAAAAATGGCATTCCAACTCTATTTCCTGGCTTGGATGCATTGCAGACCTTAAAATGAGCTATCTCCCTAAATTGTCCTATTTATTTCAGTGCCTCCCAATATGAGTGCCCAAACAAAACACAATTTATGCTTACCTGATAAATTTATTTCTCTTGTGGTGTATCCAGTCCACGGATCATCCATTACTTGTGGGATATTCTCATTCCCAACAGGAAGTTGCAAGAGGACACCCACAGCAGAGCTGTAATATAGTTCCTCCCCTAACTGTCATAGCCAGTCATTCGACCGAAAACAAGCCGAGAAAGGAGGAACCATAGGGTGCAGTGGTTACTGTAGTTTAAATTTAAAAAATACCTGCCTTAAAATGACAGGGCGGGCCGTGGACTGAATACACCACAAGAGAAATAAATTTATCAGGTAAGCATAAATTGTGTTTTCTCTTGTAAGGTGTATCCAGTCCACGGATCATCCATTACTTGTGGGATACCAATACCAAAGCTAAAGTACACGGATGAAGGGAGGGACAAGGCAGGAACTTAAATGGAAGGAACCACTGCCCGTAAAACCTGTCTCCCAAATATAGCCTCCGAAGAAGCAAAAGTATCAAATTTGTAAAAGTTTGAAAAAATATGAAGCGAAGACCAAGTTGTCGCCTTGCAAATCTGATCAAAAGAAGCCTCATTTTTAAAGGCCCAAGTGGAAGCCACAGCTCTAGTGGAATGAGCTGTAATCCTTTCAGGAGGCTGCTGTCCAGCAGTCTCATAGGCTAAGCGGATTAAGCTTCTTAGTCAAAAAGAAAAAGAGGTTGCCGAAGCCTTTTGACCTCTCCTCTGTCCAGAGTAGACAACAAACAAAGCAGATGTTTGACAAAAATCTTTAGTAGCTTGTAAGTAAAACTTTAAAGCATGGACCACGTCCAGATTGTGTAACACAAGGATGGAACAACAATCTCTTTATTGATATTCTTGTTAGATACCACCTTAGGTAAGAACCCAGGTTTGGTACGCAGGACTACCTTATCCGTATGAAAAATCAGATAAGGAGAATCACATTGTAAGGCAGATAGCTCAGAGACTCTACGAGCCGAGGAAATAGCTACCAAAAAAAGAACTTTCCAAGATAAAAGTTTGATATCTATGGAATGAAGAGGTTTAAACGGAACTCCTTGAAGAACCTTAAGAACCAAGTTTAAGCTCCATGGTGGAGCAACAGGTTTAAACACAGGCTTGATTCTAACTAAAGCCTGACAAAATGCCTGAACATCTGGAACATCTTCCAGATGCTTAACTAGCTGACAATCCTTTTTCCAAACCTTCTTGGAGAAAAGATATTAGCAATCCTGACCTTACTCCATGAGTAACCCTTGGATTCACACCAATAAAGATATCTACGAGCAGAGGAAACGGTGGAAACACATAAGCCAGGATGAAAGACCAGGGCGCTGCTAGAGCATCTATCAGTGTCGCCTTGGGATCCCTGGACCTGGATCCGTAACAAGGAAGCTTGGCGTTGTGGCGAGACGCCATGAGATCCAGTTCTGGTTTGCCCCAACGATGAATCAGTTGTGCAAATACCTCCGGATGGAGTTCCCACTCTCCCGGATGAAATGTCTGACGACTTAGAAAATCCGCCTCCCAGTGCTCTACACCTGGGATATGGATAGCTGATAGGTGGCAAGAGTGAATCTCTGCCCAGCGAATTATTTTTTAAACTTCTAACATCTCTAGGGAACTTCTCGTTCCCCCTTGATGGTTGATGTAAGCTACAGTCGTGATGTTGTCCGACTGAAATCTGATGTACCTCAGAGTTGCTAACTGAGGCCAAGCCTGAAGAGCCTTGAATATCGCTCTTAGTTCCAGAATATTTAATGGAAGGAGAGACTCCTGCTGAGTCTACGATCCCTGAGCCTTCAGGGAGTTCCAGACTGCACCCCAACCTAGAAGGCTGGTATCTGTCGTAACAATTGTCCAATCTGGCCTGCGAAAGGTCATACCTTTAGACAGATGGACCCAAGATAGCCACCAGAGAAGAGAATCCCTGGTCCAAATCTGTGTAATCCCCGTTCCACTGACTGAGCATGTATAGTTGCAGCGGTCTGAGATGTAAGCATGCAAACGG
Organism: Bombina bombina; assembly: GCF_027579735.1. Lineage (NCBI taxonomy): Eukaryota > Metazoa > Chordata > Amphibia > Anura > Bombinatoridae > Bombina > Bombina bombina. The sequence continues at coordinate 674,866,885 of NC_069503.1, forward strand.
CACTATGTCCATTGCCGCTACCATTAAGCCGATTACTTCCATACACTGAACCACCGAAGGGCGCGGAATGGAATGAAGAACCCGGCAGGAATTTAGAAGCTTTGATAACCTGGACTCCGTCAGGTGAATTTTCATTTCTACAGAATCTATCAGAGTCTCTAGAAAGGAAACTCTTGTGAGTGGGGATAGAGAACTCTTTTCCTCGTTCACTTTCCACCCATGCGACCACAGAAATGCCAGTACTACGTCCGAATGAGACTTGGCAATTTGGAAGTTTGACGCCTGTATCAGGATGTCGTCTAAATAAGGGGCTACTGCTATGCCCCGCGGCCTTAGGACCGCCATAAGCGACCCTAGAACCTTTGTAAAGATTCTTGGGGCTGTAGCTAATCCCAAGGGAAGAGCTACAACTGGTAATGCCTGTCTTTAGATCCACTGTAGTCATATATTGACCCTCCTGGATCAGTGGTAGGATGGTACGAATAGTTTCCATCTTGAACGACGGAACTTTGAGGAATTTGTTTAAGATCTTTAGATCCAAAATTGGTCTGAAGGTTCCCTCTTTTTTGGGAACCACAAACAGATTTGAGTAAAAACCCTGTCCCTGTTCCTCCTTTGGAACTGGATGGATCACTCCCATAATTAGGAAGTCTCGTACACAGTGTAAGAATGCCTCTCTCTTTATCTGGTGTGCAGATAATTGTGAAAGGTGAAATCTCCCTTTTGGGGGGGAAGCTTTGAAGTCCAGAAGATATCCCTGGGATATAATTTCCAACACCCAGGGATCCTGAACATCTCTTGCCCACGCCTGGGCAAAGAGTGAAAGTCTGCCCCCTACTAGATCCGTTCCCGGATAGGGGGCCATTCCTTCATGCTGTCTTAGAGGCAGCAGCAGGCTTTTTTACCTGGTTACCTTTTTTCCAGGTCAGGTTTGGTCTCCAGACCGTCTTGGATTGAGCAAAAGTTCCCTCTTGTTTATTATTAGAGGAAGTTGATGCCACACCTGCCTTGAAGTTTTGAAAGGCACGAAAATTAGACTGTTTGGCCCTAGATTTGGACCTGTCCTGAGGAAGGGCATGACCTTTTCCTCCAGTGATATCAGCAATAATCTCCTTCAACCAGGCCCGAATAGGGTCTGCCCCTTGAAGGGAATGTTAAGTAGCTTAGATTTTGAAGTCACGTCAGCTGACCATGATCTAAGCCATAGCGCTCTGCGCGCCTGTATAGCAAAACCAGAATTCTTAGCCGTTAGTTTAGTCAAATGAACAATGGCATCAGAATAAAAGAATTGGCTAGCTTAAGTGCTCTAAGTTTGCCAAGTATGTCATCCAATGGAGTTGCTACCTGTAAAGCCTCTTCCAGAGACTCAAACCAGTACGCCGCAGCAGCAGTGACAGGGGCAATGCATGCAAGGGGCTGTAGGATAAAACCTTGTTGAATAAATATTTTCTTAAGGTAACCTAATTTTGTATCCATTGGATCTAAAAAAAGCACAACTGTCCTCGACAGGGATAGTAGTACGCTTTACTAGAGTAGAAACTGCTCCCTCCACCTTAGGGACTGTCTGCCATAAGTCCCGTGTGGTGGCGTCTATTGGAAACATTTTTCTAAAAATAGGAGGGGAAGAGAACGGCACACCTGGTCTATCCCATTCCTTATTAATAATTTCTGTAAACTTTTTAGGTATTTGGAAAAACGTCAGTACACACCGGCACTGCAAAGTATTTATCCAGTCTACACAATTTCTCTGGCACTGCAATGGTATCACAGTCATTCAGAGCAGCTAAAATTTCCCTAAGCAACACGCGGAGGTGTTCAAGCTTAAATTTAAATGTAGAAATATTAGAATCAGGTATCTTTCCTGAGTCATTAACATCACCCACTGACTGAAGCTCTCTTTCCTCAGCTTCTGCATATTGTGAGGCAGTATCAGACATGGTTCTTAAAGCGTCAGTATGCTCTGCATTTTGTCTCACCCCAGAGCTATCTCGCTTACCTCTAAGTTCAGGTAGTCTGGCTAATACCGCTGACAGTGTATTATCCATGACTGCCGCCATGTCTTGTAAAGTAAACGCTATGGGCGCCCTAGATGTACTTGGTGCCATTTGAGCGTGAGTCCCTTAAGCGGAAGTCAAAGGGTCTGACACGTTGGGAAAGTTAGTCGGCATAACTTCCTCCTCGTCAGATTCCTCTGGTGATAAATTTTTCAAAGACAGAAAATGATCTTTATTTCATAAAATGAAATCAGTACATTTGGTACACATTCTAAGGGGGGTTCCACCATGGCTTTTAAACATAATAAACAAGGAGTTTCTTCTATGTCAGACATGTTTATACAGAATAGCAATGAGACTAGCAAGCTTGGAAAACACTTTAAATCAAGTTAACAAGCAAATATAAAAAACGGTACTGTGCCTTTAAGAGAAACAAATTTTGTCAGAATTTGAAAAACAGTGAAAAAATGCAGTAAATCAAACGAATTTTTTACAGTGTGTATAATATACTAACAGAGCATTGCACCCACTTGCAAATGGATGATTAACCCCTTAGTTCAAAAAACGGATCAAAAAAACGAAATAGACGTTTTTTAACAGTCACAACCAACTGCCACAGCAAGCTGTGGCCCTACCTTCCCCAATAAACAACTTTGGAAAGCCTTTGGGCCCTTTAGAGATGTCCTATAGCATTCAGAGGGCCTTTGAGGGAAGCTGGATGTCACAGTTTGTAATTTTAACTGCACCAACTGTAACTTTTATACTACAACAGTGGAAATTGTTTCTAGTCAAAATTTAAGCCAGCCATGTGGAAAAAAACTAGGCCCCAATAAAGTTTTATCACCAAAGCATATATAAAAACGATTAAACATGCCAGCAAACGTTTTATATTGTAAATATCATAAGGGTATTACCCCTGGGAGTAAGCATGATACCAGTCGTTATTAAATCACTGTATTCAGACTTAACTTACATTAATCCGGTATCAGCAGCATTTTCTAGTGTTTTCCATCTCTAGAAAAAATTATAACTGCACATACCTGATAGCAGAATAAACTGCACGCCATTCTCTCGCTGAAGTTACCTCATCTGTGTAATCCCCTCAGACATATGTGAGAACAGCAATGGATCTTAGTTACAACCTGCTAAGATCGTAGAAACCTCAGGCAGATTCTTCTTCTATTTACTGCCTGAGATAAAATAGCACAACTCCGGTACTATTTAAAAATAACAAACTTTTGATTGAAGAAAATAAACTAGCTATATTTAACCACTCTCTCCTACAACGTCCTTGCTTTTTGAGAGTTGCAAGAGAATGACTGGCTATGACAGGGGATGAGCTATTTTACAGCTCTGCTGTGGGTGTCCTCTTGCAACTTCCTGTTGGGAATGAGAATATCCCACAAGTAATGGATGATCCGTGGACTGGATACACCTTACAAGAGAAAATGTTATTACAGTTTCAAAGTGAATGTACAAAGTATATGTGGCAGGGAAAACCACCGCATATAGCCCGCAAAGTTTTACAGTACCCTAGACTGCATAGAGGGGTTGCCTCTCCATCCATCGTTAGATACTTTGAGGCGGCGATGCTCACTCATATTTCTCAATGGGAAATCAAGGACTCTCATAGTAAATGGAGGGGTATTGAGCAGGCCTCGTTACCCTCTTATATTTGCTTACAGGATCTCATTTGGACCCTGCCACATTGCCGCAGGAATTTATCTTTTAACAATCCAATAATTAAAGAATGCCTCTCCTCTTGGAATCAGATTAGGCATTATAAACAGATAGCACCCCCCCCCCCCATTGCTCTCCTATCACTGCTATCTCAGGCTTTCTCACAGGCCTACAAACGAAAAAATTAGGCAGGCACAACTTCAAATCGCATTGGAGTTAAAAACAAAAAATACTTTATTGGTCTTCCATTATAATAAGTACATGCAGACAGGCAATAAAGGTGGACAAGAAGTCTAACATGTTTCGCTCCTCCACGGGCGCTTACTCATAGAGTCTATGAGTAAGCGCCCGTGGAGGCGCAAAAACAGAATTTATGCTTACCTGATAAATTACTTTCTCTTACGGTGTATCCAGTCCACGGATTCATCCTTACTTGTGGGATATTCTCATTCCCTACAGGAAGTGGCAAAGAGAGCACACAGCAGAGCTGTCCATATAGCTTCCCCTCAGGCTCTGCCACCCCAGTCATTCGACCGACGGTTAGGAGAAAAAGGAGAAACCATAGGGTGCAGTGGTGACTGTAGTTTTACAAAAATAAATTTGAACCTGACTTAATTGCCAGAGTGGGCCGTGGACTGGATACACTGTAAGAGAAAGTAATTTATCAGGTAAGCATAAATTCTGTTTTCTCTTACTTGGTGTATCCAGTCCACAGATTCATCCTTACTTGTGGGATACCAATACCAAAGCTTTAGGACACGGATGAAGGGAGGGAACAAGTCAGGTAACCTAAACGGAAGGCACCACTGCTTGCAAAACCTTTCTCCCAAAAATAGCCTCCGAAGAAACAAAAGTATAGAATTTGTAAAATTTGGCAAAAGTATGCAGTGAAGACCAAGTCGTTGCCTTACAAATCTATTCAACAGAAGCCTCATTCTTGAAAGCCCATGTGGAAGCCACAGCTCTGGTGGAATGAGCGGTAATTCGTTCAGGAGGCTGCTGTCCAGCAGTCTCATATGCCAATCGGATGATGCTTTTCAGCCAGAAGGAAAGAGAGGTAGCAGTCACTTTTTGACCTCTCCTCTTACCAGAATAGACAACAAACAAGGATGATGTTTGTCTGAAATCTTTAGTTGCTTTTAAATAGAATTTTAAAGCACGAACCACATCAAGATTGTGTAATAGCCGTTCCTTCTTAGAAACTGGATTAGGACACAGAGAAGGAACAATGATTTCCTGGTTAATACTCTTATTAGAAACCACTTTTGGAAGGAAACCAGGTTTGGTACGCAAAACAACCTTATCTGCATGGAACACCAGATAGGGTGAAATACACTGCAAAGCAGACAATTCTGAAACTCTTCGAGCAGAAGAAATAGCTACCAAAAACAAAACTTTCCAAGATATCTATGGAATGTAAAGGTTCAAACAGAACCCCTTGAAGAACTGAAAGAACTAAATTTAGACTCCATGGAGGAGCCACAGGTTTATAGACAGGCTTGATTCTAACTAGAGTCTGTGCAAACGCCTGAATGTCTGGTACTGCTGCCAGATGCTTGTGTAACAGGATAGACAGAGCAGATATCTGTCCCTTTAAGGAACTATCTGACAATCCCTTCTCCAATCCTTCTTGGAGAAAAGACAATATCCTTGGAATCCTAATCCTACTCCACGAGTAACCCTTGGATTCACACCAACAAAGATATTTCCGCCATATCTTATGGTAAATTTTCCTGGTGACAGGCTTTCTGGCCTGGATCAGAGTATCTATAACTGATTAAGAGAACCCACGCTTAGCTAGAATTAAGCGTTCAATCTCCAAGCAGTCAGTTGCAGAGAAACTAGATTTGGATGCTTGAATGGACCCTGTATTAGAAGATCCTGCCTCGATGGCAGCTTCCATGGTGGAACAGATGACATGTCCACTAGGTCTGCATACCAAGTCCTGCATGGCCACGCAGGCGCTATCAGAATTACCGAAGCCTTCTCCTGTTTGATTCTGGCTACTAGCCAAGGGAGAAGAGGAAACGGTGGAAAGACATAAGATAGACTGAAGGACCAAGGCGCTACTAGAGCATCTATCAATGCCGCCTTGGGGTCCCTGGACCTGGATCCGTAAAGGGGAAGTTTGGTGTTCTGACGGGACGCCCTCAGATCCAATTCTGGAATGCCCCATAGCTGGGTCAGCTGAGCAAAAACCTCCGGGTGGAGTTCCCACTCCCCTGGGTGAAAAGTCTGACAACTCAGAAAATCCGCCTCCCAGTTGTCTACTCCTGGAATGTGAATTGCAGATAGGTGGCAGGAGTGATCCTCCGCCCATTTGATGATCTTGGTTACTTCCTTCATCACTAGGGAACTCTTTGTTCCTCCCTGATGATTGATGTACGCTACAGTCGTGATGTTGTCCGACTGAAATCTGATGAATTTGGCCTCCGCTAGTTGAGGCCATGCCTGGAGCGTGTTGAATATCGCTCTCAGTTCCAAAATGTTTATCGGGAGAAGAGATTCTTCCCGAGACCATAGGCCCTGGCATCGGTCATGACAATGATCCACTCCGGTCTGCGGAAGCACATTCCCTGAGACAGGTGATCCTGAGACACCCACCAGAGATGGTTTTCTGGTCCATTTGTATTTGAGGAGACAAATCTGCATAATCCCCATTCCACTGTTTGAGCATGCACAGTTGCAGTGGTCTGAGATGAATTCGGGCAAAATTGACAACGTCCATTGCCGCAACCATTAATCCGATTACCTCCATGCACTGAGCTACAGAAGGCAGAGGAATGGAATGAAGAACTCGGCAAGTAGTTAAAAGCTTAGACTTCCTGACCTCTGTCAGAAATATTTTCATTTCTACCGAGTCTAATAGTGTTCCCAGGAAGGGAACCCTTGTGAGCGGGGACAGAGAACTTTTTTCTACGTTCACCTTCCACCCGTGAGACCTTAGAAAGGCCAGAACAATGTCCGTATGAGCCTTGGCTCTGTGAAAAAACGACGCCTGTATTAAGATGTCGTCTAGGTAAGGTGCTACTGCAATGCCCCGCGGTCTTAGTACCGCTACAAGGTACCCTAGCACCTTTGTGAAAATTCTGGGAGCAGTGGCCAACCCGAAAGGAAGGGCCACGAACTGGTAATGCGTGTCCAGAAAGGCGAACCTTAGGAACTGATGATGATCTTTGTGGATAGGAATATGTAGGTACGCATCCTTTAGATCCACGGTAGTCATATATTGACCTTCCTGGATCATCGGTAAGATTGTCCGAATGGTTTCCATTTTGAATGATGGAACTCTGAGGAATTTGTTTAGAATTTTTAGATCCAGGATTGGCCTGAAAGTTCCTTCCTTTTTGGGAACTACAAACAGGTTTGAGTAAAAGCCCAGTCCTTGTTCTGCAATTGGAACTGGGTGTATCACTCCCATCTTTAGAAGATCTTCTACACAGCGTAAGAACGCCTGTTTCTTTGTCTGGTCTGAAGACAAACGAGAAATGTGGAACCTTCCCCTTGGAGGAGAGTCCTTGAATTCTAGAAGATACCCCTGAGCAACAATTTCTAATGCCCAGGGATCTGGAACATCTCTTGCCCAAGCCTGAGCAAAGAGAGAAAGTCTGCCCCCTACTAGATCCAGTCCCGGATCGGGGGCTACCCCTTCATGCTGTCTTGGTAGCAGCTGCAGGCTTCTTGGCCTGTTTACCCTTGTTCCAGCCCTGCAAAGGCTTCCAGGTTGCTTTGGGCTGTGAAGCGTTACCCTCTTGCTTTGCGGTTGCAGAGGTTGAAGCAGGTCCGCTCCTGAAGTTGCGAAAGGAGTGAAAATTAGCCTTGTTTTTGGCCTTAAACGGTCTATCTTGCGGAAGGGCATGGCCCTTTCCCCCAGTGATATCCGAAATAATTTCTTTCAACTCAGGGCCGAATAGGGTCTTTCCCTTGAAAGGAATATTTAGTAATTTTGTTTTGGACGACACGTCAGCCAACCACGATTTGAGCCAAAGCGCTCTCTCTTCGCTCCATAATGGCAAAACCAGAATTTTTCGCCGCTAACTTAGCTAATTGTAAAGCGGCATCTGTGATAAAAGAATTAGCCAGCTTTAGAGCATGAATTCTATCCATGACTTCATCATATGAAGTCTCCCTCTGGAGCGACTCCTCCAGCGCCTCAAACTAAAAAGCCGCTGCAGTAGTTACAGGAATAATGCAGGCAATCGGTTGAAGAAGGAAACCTTGTTGAACAAATATTTTCTTTAGTAAACCTTCTAATTTTTTACATAGGATCTTTGAAAGCACAACTGTCTTCTATTGGTATGGTTGTGCCTGGGGTCAGTTATGGGGAACATTTTCTTAAAGATAGGGGGGGAACAAAAGGTACACCTGGTCTCTCCCACTCCCAAGTCACAATATCCGCCACCCTTTTCGGAATCGGAAACGCATCAGTGTATACAGGGACTTCTAGAAACTTGTCCATTTTATACAATTTTTCTGGGACCACCATGGGGTCACAATCATCCAGCGTAGCTAAAACCTCCTTAAGCAGTACGCGGAGGTGTTCCAGCTTAAATTTAAACGCTAAGGAATCTGATTCTGCCCGCTGAGAAACTTTTCCTGTGTCAGAAATTTCTCCCTCGGACAGTACATCCCTCACTGCCACTTCAGAGTGTCGTGAGGGTACAACAGATAAATAATCCAAAACTTCTGATTGCTCATCCTCTGTTCTTAAAACTGAGCTATTACGCTTTTTAGGAAAAACTAGCAGTTTGGATAGAAATGCCGCAAGGGAATTATCCATGACTGCTGCTAATTGTTGTAATGTAATAGGGGCCAATGCGCTAGAGGTACTAGGCATCGCTTGCGCGGGCGTAACTGGTGTCGACACATGGGGAGAGGAAGGAGGACTATCCTCGTTACCTTCCGTTAAAGAATCATCTTGGGCTACATTTTTAAGTGTCACTGCACGGTCTTTAAAATGTTTAGATACCTTAGCACACTTTAAACACAAATGTAAAGGGGGTACCGCCATGGCTATTAAACACATAGAGCAAGGTCTATCTGTAGTCTCAGACATGTTAAACAGACTTAGACAGCACTCAAATACAGTAAAATACAATTTTTGAAAAAACGGTACTGTGCCTTTAAATAATAAGAAGCGCACACTTTTTCAAGTCAATTAACCCCTGGAGCAAATTAAAGCTGGTAACCATGCCACAGCCTCTGCTGTGGCCCTACCTTCCTTGGGAATTAGTTTTGATCGAAAATAAGCCTCTCTGAAGTCCTCAAGTAATCTTTGGACTCTTCACATGGAGCTGCATGAAGCTGTTTGTAAAATCAACTGCGCAACTGAGGCGCGAATTTCAGGCCCCCTCCCTCTTCACTCTGGAGTTGTGGGGCCTTCCTAAGCCAAAATAGGTGTCTAAATATATGCCATGCGGAATAAACCCCAAAAAAGTGTTTCAAATGTAATATAAACTTGTATAAATATCAGATTTTTGTAAAAACTAATCGATTGCCCCTTAACAGTGTCCACCAGTGCTTTGAGCCCTTTCAAATAAGCCTTCCTTCTATACTAAGTCTCAGAATATGGCTTACCTTTCCCACATGGGGATTCTTGTCAGTCTTCTAGCATTACTAAGTCTTGACTAGAAAAAAATGACTGAAACATACCTTAAAGCAGTTAAGCCTGCAAACTGTTCCCCCCAACTGAAGTTTTCTGGTACTCAACAGTCCTGTGTGGGAACAGCAATGGATTTTAGTTACAACATGCTAAAATCGTTTTCCTCTCAGCAGAAATCTTCATCACTTTCTGCCACAGAGTAAATAGTAAAAACCGGCACTATTTTAAAATAACAAACTTTTGATTGAAGAAATAAAAACTACAAATCTAACACCACATTCACTTTACCCTCCCGTGGAGATGCTACTTGTTAGAGCGGCAAAGAGAATGACTGGGGGGGCGGAGCCTGAGGGGGAGCTATATGGACAGCTCTGCTGTGTGCTCTCTTTGCCACTTCCTGTAGGGAATGAGAATATCCCACAAGTAAGGATGAATCCGTGGACTGGATACACCAAGTAAGAGAAACATGTTAGACTTCTTGTCCACCTTTACTGCTTGTCTGCATGTACTTATTTTAATGGAAGACCAATAAAGCATTTTTTGTTTTTAACTCCAATGCGATTTGAAGTTGTGCCTGCCTAATTTTTTCGTTTGTGTACCTTTTTGCGGTCTGATCCGCCACAATTGGCTACGGCACACCAGGACATCAGGTTGGGCTCATCCAATGTTTGGGCTTCCGGGTCAGACACTGCTTGTTCCGGTTGCGGTTACCTCTCTTTTCTCACAGGCCTCCCTGACTCTCACGCTGCAACGTGGGCACGTTTGGGTTTTGAAAAGGTATCAGACTTATGGTCCAGCTCTTCACAAGGCCATTTTGTTACATTAGACCAAATTAGGGAATCCACTCATGTACCACCGTTTCTGGTTTTTGAATACTCTCGAGTAATAATTCTATTATCCAGCAGGGGGTTCAAGCCTACACCTCCCCGTCAGCTTACATCATAGGAATCTAGATGGCAGCAGGGGTTTAGACTAGGCAAACCTTTGTCAATCCACTTTGGCCTAATGGAAGGGGCGACGCCTATCGATAAAGCTCCGCATATAATGAAATGGGAACAAAAACTGAATATATCTATTCTTACTCAGGTCTGGCAATGTACACTTCTATTAACTAAAAAAAGCTATCCACTGTATTACCATTAATGAGACATATTTTAAACTGTTCACACATTGGTATTATGTTCCAGCCACATTAGCTAAATTGTTCCCTACTGCTTCTCCTAAATGCTGGAGAAACTGCAAACACATAGATGACATGACACATTTGGTGGGGCTGCCCGAAACTTAAACCACTTTGGAAAAACGTGTTTTACAACACTATCCAGATTAGGGATCCCCCTCTCTAAGACTCTGGAAGTGGCCTTATTCCATTTAGGTTCCTGCAAACTACCCAAGCACCACAGATACCTATGCATGTACCCCTTCTCAGCTATAAAACTATCCATCGCCAGATCATGGAAAAAAACTAAACCCCCCCTCCTGGCCAGAAATAATTAAAGTTATGGTGTATATATATTCCATGGAAAAAAAAGTATTCTATTCCCTAGAAAATTCAGACCCCTTTGAAATTATTTGGAAGGCTTCCCCAGGGAGGCTTCCCCCATACTTTGCAAGACCTCCTTTACTCACCAAGCTCCTCTCTCAACAATATCACCCTTTCAAGACTCACACCTTCCCTACATAGCAACAATCTTCCATTACCTTATCTGCCTCTGTTCCCCACCCGCCTCACCTCCCTTCTGGTACAACATACTTAACCTACTTATGCGTAACTCCCTAATGGAGTTATTATACGTGAGCTCTGAATGTTTTTCAATTGTTATATGTATGTTCTTGTGTTTTCTGTGCTGTTATGTGCTTAACGGCACACTGTTGTATCTTTAATTTAAAAATCAATAAAATATTTAAAATTAAATTGTAACTGGCCAGCCCCAGATGCTGCAGCCCACCAGAAAATCTCCTGGTGTCCTGGTAGGCCAATCCGCCTTGCACTGTGCAACTGGATCTATTGTACTATGTCATCAATAAGCTAAATGCAGACATGGTCCCAGATACCTCCTGGTATAAGGCTATACACCTGACCTCTATAACACCGTTTATGTAGGTCACTATTAAACTGGGGATAGATTTTCTTTTTTTAATGCTATGCCATGGAATAGAATGTGTAGTTTGCCAACCAATTTTTGTATCTTTGATGTTTTATTTTATTTTCCTGCATTTGACATAACATGTTTAATCAAGACAAATGTGTACTAATTAATAAATAATGTGGACATTTAAAAATCCCAGTCAATTAGAAATTGCATAAACATCTGACCTTTGAATATTCCTAAGCAATTTGGTGGCTGTGCTTGTTTTATTAACTGAATAAGCCTTGACAACTTTATGCCCCTTACTGTGACTAGAATGGAATACATAAACAATGGTTTCTAATTTCCTTAGTTGTTTCCAAGAAATGCATACTTTTATATATGGATATCTTTGTTATTATTATGATTGGAAAATAATCTGTAAACAGCAACCAGAACAGAAAGAACAGAAATCCTTTAAATTTGATAAGAAAGCTACCAGCAATTTTGAAATGCTGCAAAACCTGCTGAATAAAAATGTAAGTTCCATAAAACAATAGGTGCTTGAAACTATAAGTTTTAATGGTTTAATTAAAAATTTAAGAATTCTCCATGAAGAGCTTTCTTCAAATGAGGCATCACTAAACAAAAAGGAATCTGAACATATAGAAATGAAATGGCAAGTCTAAGGCCTAGATTTGGAGTTCGGCGGTAAAAGGGCTGTTAACGCCACGCGTGTTTATCTCTAACGCACGTCATTGTTTGACTCCGGTATTTAGAGTTAAAATAAGACCATCTAACGATGCTCCTAACGCGTGTATGTCACACGCGTAATACTGCCCGCGTAAGACAGTCTCCCATAGAGATCAATGGGAAAGGCAAAAAATTGCTTTTTTCACCTAACACTCGATCTCGCGAGAATACTTACAGCTCGGTCATATGACGCATACCACATCATGCACAACAATAACACGCCGCAAATGTCACAACAACAATCAATCAACAAATCACACAAGCATTACACATTCACAAGCGGGGGATGTTTTAATAAATTTTTATACGGGGAATACGCATATACTTTAAGATGCGGAAAATCGCTAAATAACAACAAGGATTAAAAATGATATACATACACTAGAAAAAAGATCGTATTCAATATCACTATATATTAGGACAAACATACATATACAACACTTCACGAAGAACACACCATCGCAAAATCACATTTAAAAAGAATACTATTGGACAATGTTAGAGAAAACGACCACTATGACATCATCGCATTCTACACATTCCACAAATACCAACTCAAAATGAGCATGCGCAAATTCACACACCTAATACACATTGCAATAATATTAATTGCTAATAAAGCACACCTGAACACTATTTACAACGCAAATAGGTACATCATTAAACATTTACACAGGGTATATAAGCACCACACAAGCATGGCTTCTTTGACTGTGTTGCTGTTGGGTCTTTGGAGATTGGAGGTTTAAGAATAGAGAGTTTGCGAATTTTTGAGAGTTAGTGTTAGCGTGAGAGAGTCAGTTGGTAGTGTTAGCGTGAGAGAGTGAGTGAGTTAGTGGTAGTTAGTGGGAGTGGGAGAGAGTCTGTTAGTGGGAGCGTGAGTGAGTTAGTGGGAGTTATTAGTGAGAGTTGTTAGTGGGAGCGTCAGTTAGTGGTAGTTAGTGAGCGTTAGTGGGAGTGTTTGTTAGTGAGAATTAGAAGTAGTGTGAGTTAGCGAGCGAGTGATTTTTCTGTACACTTAACACATTTACACGCAAACACATTCAATACATACATACACTTATCAATAACACTACATACACTCCATACCCCCTACCCCCTCATACTACACTCCATACCCCATTCCTTGTAGTCCCATTCCCTTTCATCCCATTTACTCTTATCCCATACCCCATACCCATCCCATACCCATCCCCTAGTTACATTTAGTTTACATATCCTCCTTTTAGTCTTATTCTTTTCGTTTATTTAAAGACTCCTTACCCTCTTTGTTTTTTACATCCCTCTCACACTTTAAGCACCTTTTTTGTCTTTTTAGTTCTTTATTTTGACCCCCTTTAATTTCATCACACTCACTTTTTTTTTGATTATTTGGGGTTTAGTTTAGGGAAGAGATGGAGGCCAGGCAGGGGACAGGTAGAGGGGGGAGTAGAGGGAGGGGGAGAGGAACAGGGCAGGAAGGGGGGCAGGAAGCGGGGTGGAAGCGGTGGGTGGACCCAGCCACTTGGTTCAAGATGACCAAGTGGCTGGGCCCAGTGGCGGTCAGAGTAGGGCTTCACAGTCCGGGAAACAGAGGGCATCATCACAGGGGAAGGCCAAGGCGACTAGGGAGGCGAGGTTTTCGATGGAGGAGAAGGAGGCCCTCGTAGAGGCCTATATGGCCAGGCATAGGATGCTGCAGCACCAAAAGACCACCCCGACTGACAGGAGGAGGCTCTGGAACGAGATTAGGAATGCAGTCAATGCAGTGGGTGGCCGGAACCGCGATATGGATTCTATCAAACATCGGTACCGGGACTGTAAACTTGAACTGAAAAAAAGTTAAGCCTGGAGGCCCGACATGCCGCAGGGACCGGTGGCGGCCCTGCCATTGAAATGGACTACTGCCGATGGGAGGAAATGTTGCGTCCCAGCATCTCCGAGGTGGAAGTAGTCGGTATCGGAGGAATCGATACCGGGATCCTGCCACTCTCATCTGACGGTAAGCTTATTGAACAATAATTTCACATACAAATGTATTTCAAGGGACACTATACGCAAACATTTACTTTCATGATTGAGGTAGCGAATACAATTTGACAAAACATTCAAATGTACTTATATTACCTAATTTGATTCATTCTTGAGATATATTTTAATGAAGAAATAGCCATGCACACGGTGAAACAATCACAGGAGGCAGCTATATTCAGCTAACAATCAGCATCTTATAAGCATATTTAGATATGCTTTTCAGCAAAGAATATCCAGAGAATTAAGCGAATTAGATAAGAAAAGTACATTCGAAAGTTGATACAAAATGTATGCTTCTAAATCATGAAAGATAAAACATTGTGTTTCATGTGTTAAGGATCAGATTAATGCTATAACGTTGTTTACACGCATTCTATTACTTTGCGGTTACATCAGTATCTAGGCTATAGGTTAGGTGTGCATTTAAACAGACTGAAAAAAAAAGCAAAAACATTCACATTGACCAGAGATATCACAAACACGGTTTAGAAAAAGCGGAAATAGTATTGATTGTTTGTTAGATTTCAAAGTGGATTAATGATTCTGCATTTGTAATTGTATCGTAAGCTAAGTCATTTAAACCTTTATTTGCAAATATGCTAATATATAAAAAAAAAAAATTTTTTTTTTTTTTATATACAGAGTCTGGGGACGAGGCAGCACAGCCTCCTGCATCTCCCCGGGATGAGAGTGGTGGTGAGGAATTTCCACTTCGGAGGGAAGAGGCCCCCCGTGACGAACAGCGCACGGGAGATGATCAAGAGGCCCCGGAAGCACAGGAGGAACCCGCGGAACCCGCGGAACCCGAGGTCCCTCAAAGACCCGCACTCCGCCGTGCACGGGCACCCCGCCGTGCACGGGTTCAACATGCACAACAAGAGGAAATAGCGGAGGTGCGGGTTCTACTGGAGTACATAGACCAGATGCGTACCTCCCGGATAGAAAATATAGAAGGACGACACAGAATACTTGATGGCCAAAATCAGATTATTCAAGGACAAAATGAAATCATCAACATACTGAATCGAATAGAAGAAGGCCAAACAAGAATATTTAATCTTCATCAACAAATGTTCACTTTTTTCCGGGAGGCGCATGCTGGTCTACCTCCTGTTGCTGTGCCTCTTGTTGCTGGGCCTCTTGCTGCTGGGCCATCTCCTCCTGCCGGCCCATCTCATCCTCCTCAGCCATCTACTCCTCCTCCTCAGCCATCTACTCCTCCTCCTCCTCAGCCATCTACTCATCCTCCTCAGCCATCTTCTCCTCCTCATCCATCTTCTCCTCCCTAGCCATCTACTCCTCACCTTGGTCGTCCCAGTACTCTTCCTTCCACTCCTCCCACAACAGCTCCAAGGAGGACTCTTCGGAGTCGGCAGTTGCCTCTCCCAGAGCCTCAGCCCCGTGGGAAGAGGGGAAGGAAGAGGAAGTAAGTATTTTTTTCATCTTCACTGCTTTTTTTAATTTAATGTGTAATGGATAGGTATGTGATGATGTGGTTTTCATACACTTGTGGACCACACTCTGTATATAATCGACTTCTATGGGACCGGGTCCATGGAGGCAGATTGTTTGCAGAGTGTGGGTTATAAGTGTGTGAAAACCACATCATCACATACCTATCCTTGTTCATGATATTGATTGGTTTCTGTGATGTGATGTCCAAACTGTTTCCCCAATCGCTAACTCAATTACCATAACAATTTTCCATGATGGCATATTACTGTTTGAATGCCAATAACACATCTTAAAGGGACAGTCAGAAAATTATTGATTACAAAGAAAACACTGTATTACGCATTATAAATTTTGAAACAACAAAACATGGAGAAATACATGTGTGACTTATGTGCTTACCCTTGTATCTATGACTATGAAAAATGACCACTTATTTGTTGTTCTGACATAACAACATTTTAGATATCAATGATCAATACATGGTCAATAATATGCTGTATGAGCCCAAGGTTTTACATATACAAATGCTATCAAAATGCCCTCTAGTGCTCAAATTGTATAATGATTACAAGCACTCTTCAAGATGGAAGAAATGAGCACACCAACCTCATAAGTTTAGATAGCAAATTTAAATAAACCCAGACAAATGTTCAATTGTTGAGAAACATTTGATATGCTTGATATTACAGAATTGACTTTTAGAATAATGACAAACATTATATATTTTCTAAACTGTCCCTTTAACAACATTACATATGCTAACACATATTTTAAACTTGTTGGTATATCTACATGTACTTTGTCAAATAAAAAAAAATTGAAATCACATTTATATTGACGTGTTAAATAAAGTCTATTTTCTTTAAGAGACATTATTGTGTTAATATTTTATTGTAAAGACATTTTTATTTAACAATGAATATGGTTTAAAGTCCTTTTAGGAGTGGGGGGGGGTGAAAATATGCTAACAATAATATATTTGAAGATTAAACTATGTGGATCTCATACATGATACAAAAAACAACATTTGCATTCAAGGGACAGTATCCTATATTTTTAACATAACTGTATGTAATAGACACTACTACAAACAACAAGATTAACATATACTGATATCAATATTAAAAAGCTTCAAACACTTGAAAATAAAATAGGGTTAGCTATATTGAAAATATAGACGAAACCCCCATTACAACCGTAAAACAACACAATACACCATCATTAACATATGAAAAGACCCTTTACACAAACTGGAGAAAGCTGGAGAATGTACTCACATGAAACTCAGAGGCTTTGCGAGGAGTAAGAAAATTACTTACATTTTCTTAAAACAGAAGAAAAAATAAACGTATTGGTTAAACAATGGACTATCTAACTAGAGACAAAATCCAAGCTTTTGATTTATAATGTGAGTGTCTAATGAACCTTTAATAAAATATACAACGAAATTACATTTAGAAGAAGTCGGCATCATATATTTAGCATATGATAAAGATAAATGCATATTGATTACTTTATTCAAACACAATAGCGCTTATTTATTAATTAGATATATTCAACATTAAACACAACATTATTTTTTTCTGAAAAAGGAACATATTGTTGACAAACATATTAAACATGGACTGTAGAGATTTGCACTTGCCTAGAAATATCCTATGCATGAAAACATTTTTCTTTAGTTCGTTGATTCAACCAGACATACAGCAAAAGAGAATGTGGTGGTCTATATCAGCTACGGGTCAACAATGTAACATGATGCAAATAATACATATTCGCAAGCTTTTTAAAATTGGATGCAGTCACAAACGTTTTTAACGTGCACAAATATTGCGGGACTACGTAATCCAATCATACGTTTTTTTACCTTTACATGTGCCGTCTTAACATCGCGCTTCCTTGATCACGTAAGAACGCCATCCAATGAAAGGCACATTATTGATCACGTAAGAACGCCCAAAAAAAAAGGCGCATCCTTGATCGCGTCAAAACGCAATCCAATAAAAGGCATATTCCTGATCACGTAAGAACGTCAGTCAATACAAGGAATCATTGGACAGCCTGGCAGGTGACGTCTTAAGCAACATGGCGCATCCGAGATCGCTGAAAAACCGCAGACAATACAAGGACTCAGTGACATCTTGGCATATCACTAAGAAACGTATTTATATTTTAGGAACTAGTATGTGTGTAGATTGCTATCTAGGAATGACAACAAATCATGAATCATCTTTTCGGACTTGACTGTCCCTTGAACTATAGCTATGGTGTATATCTTTAACATTTAAAAGATACACATGAGAAATACATATGCCATTGATGTTTTAAGATATGTTTGGATTGTTGTTGAATAACAATAGTTATACATGTATTGATTAAACGTGTCATTTATTCAGGTTTAATTATTGTCAGCCTACCTATAGCCATATATGGGAGGAGATGTATTTTGTTAACATATTAGTTAACTAATATTCATCATCTAAATTATTTGCATTACACACAGAGATTTATTTGGTTACACCTTTACACTAATATAGATTTGAAAATGAAATACAGGTGCTGTCAACATTACAATAAGATTGTTTATTAATAAAATTATATGTCTTTGTTCTTGTAAAAAGGACAAAAACGCTTTACAAATGGAAATACATTCATTAACAATTGTGATCAACATCACTTAAAGGGACATTATTTTGTTTTTAAAAAGAGCATACACATAGTCAATACTATTTCAATAAAATGAAGACTTTACAGGGATTATATCATTTTATCAATACTCAGATCATTTGGTAAAGGTGCATCAATTCATGCAGACTTTCTAAATACACACATGGATCTGAACATTTAAATATACATATATACACAAATACCAATCTATATATACATATATAAAGAAATTACTCTGCTAATCATAATCAGGCAATGATAGAGCTAAGAGAAAATAATATAAAGACAAATAATAAGATTACTTTGGAGATGTTAATCTTAAAGTCATTTACTATTGTCTTACATATATGATTTCAGTATAACAAATATATTTGGTAGGTCCCTTTAAGGATCAACAACATAAACTAGAGCTTTCAAAAAATAACAGGAAGAATGAGGACAATTATTTGTGAAATAAAATGTATTTTATTAGTATGTAAGAAAACATACACAACGTTTATAAATAATCTTGTAAAAATAAGGAATCTATGAGCCATATGACAAGGTAACAGTGCATCACAGTCCATGAAGAGAGTTGCCAAGGGCCAGCATAGCCCCATTGGAGACATATGACAAGGTAAAAGAGTGCATCACAGTCCATGAAGAGAGTTGGCAAGAGCCAGCATAGCCCCATTGGAGACACATGGCAAGGTAACACAGTGCATCACAGTCCATGAAGAGAGTTGCCAAGGGCCAGCATAGCCCCATTGGAGACATATGACAAGGTAAAAGAGTGCATCACAGTCCATGAAGAGAGTTGGCAAGAGCCAGCATAGCCCCATTGGAGACACATGGCAAGGTAACACAGTGCATCACAGTCCATGAAGAGAGTTGCCAAGGGCCAGCATAGCCCCATTGGAGACATATGACAAGGTAACACAGTGCATCACAGTCCATGAAGAGAGTTGCCAAGAGCTAGCATAGCCCCATTGGAGACACATGGCAAGGTAACACAGTGCATCACAGTCCATGAAGAGAGTTGCCAAGGGCCAGCATAGCCCCATTGGAGACATATGACAAGGTAAAAGAGTGCATCACAGTCCATGAAGAGAGTTGCCAAGAGCCAGCATAGCCCCATTGGAGACATATGACAAGGTAAAAGAGTGCATCACAGTCCATGAAGAGAGTTGCCAAGAGCCAGCATAGCCCCATTGGAGACATATGACAAGGTAAAAGAGTGCATCACAGTCCATGAAGAGAGTTGCCAAGAGCCAGCATAGCCCCATTGGAGACACATGGCAAGGTAACACAGTGCATCACAGTCCATGAAGAGAGTTGCCAAGGGCCAGCATAGCCCCATTGGAGACATATGACAAGGTAAAAGAGTGCATCACAGTCCATGAAGAGAGTTGCCAAGAGCCAGCATAGCCCCATTGGAGACATATGACAAGGTAAAAGAGTGCATCACAGTCCATGAAGAGAGTTGGCAAGAGCCAGCATAGCCCCATTGGAGACACATGGCAAGGTAACACAGTGCATCACAGTCCATGAAGAGAGTTGCCAAGGGCCAGCATAGCCCCATTGGAGACATATGACAAGGTAAAAGAGTGCATCACAGTCCATGAAGAGAGTTGCCAAGAGCCAGCATAGCCCCATTGGAGACATATGACAAGGTAAAAGAGTGCATCACAGTCCATGAAGAGAGTTGCCAAGAGCCAGCATAGCCCCATTGGAGACACATCGCAAGGTAACACAGTGCATCACAGTCCATGAAGAGAGTTGCCAAGGGCCAGCATAGCCCCATTGGAGACATATGACAAGGTAAAAGAGTGCAACAGGCACAACAATAAACAGAAAAAAAGGCCAAATGGCAACACTAACAATAAAAATTCAACATGTGGACGGAGGATTCTTATCTGCCACCATGGAGCATATCCAGATCCTCCACTTACTGGTCATCCTCTTCATTGTCCTGTGCATGTCCAGCTCCAGATTCAGGCCTTGAACGTAATCGCATAATTTCACGCAGAGTCAAGTCCTGAACCCGGAGCTGGGCCTGCATGGTGTCGTTCATCCCTCTCAGGACAGCTGCGTTCCTCAACACGGCCTGCTCTACTCTTGCTATCCCTTCTAGCATGAGCCATGCTGAGTCACAGCCTAAAATAAAATAAAATTAAATATTAAGGATAATTACACAACAGACTAAAAATTTTAATACATACATTGTCATCATAAAGACAAATAATTATTTACATTAATTAGTTTACATTTATTCTTTACACATGAATTAGGTTATTCAGACAGACAGAAATCATTAAAGGGACATGTTACTCAAACATGTTGTCCCCTTTAATTGGTTTTAGATGATCCACTTATACAGCTTGAGTGTATCAAATCTTGTTAAAGGATTTACATTGTACTTACATCAGAAATTTAAAAATTAAATTTAGACTGTGGTAGGCACACCTATCCTTAAACAGTTTTGCATTGAGGACAAGCTGTGTAAACATAGCAACCAGAAGAAATTACATTCCCACTGGGTTAGACAAGAGATAATGTATCCACATTTGTACATAAAATTTTGGATCCAAGTAGTGGTGATTGGTATATGTAGTGATATCCAATTAAAGGGACACTGAACCTAAATATTTAATGGACTCATTCAGATAGAGCATGACATGACAAATCTTTATAAATTACACATATTCATTATATGTTTTAATTCTCAAGCTATATTTTGAAAGCAAGAATGTTGCTTTTTATGGAAGCAAATATTTGTTTATCAACTTTGTTTGTGCATGCTGGTTGATGGATACATTCATCCAACAATAAAGAAATGATGGCCAGATTTATTTTATTGTTTAAACTAATTATAGTAATTACTTTTTTTACAAAAATATATCAAGAGAATGACGAATAATTAATAAGAGTATGAAATTATAAATTTGATTAACATTGCATGCTGGATTTGAATCACAATTTAACAAATTTAACTTCACTGTACCTTTAAGTATCTTATAAAGTGTATTTAGAATGATACTTACAGCTGTGCCTGGGAAGGACAATCTGACACCCAGGACAATGAAGGTTGAGACAGGGGGGAGGGATGGGATTGGCTTGGGGAGGGATGTGAATGGCTTGGGGAGGGCTGAGCTGCCGCTTCGGGGTAGGCCGTACAGCTGGGGAGTGGGGAGTTTGGGTCTGGGCAGCTGTACGGGCCAGAATACGGGGAGAGCGGCGAAGGGGGGTGTATGGGCGTTTTTTGGGATGGACAGGATATGAAATATGTGAAGGGCTGGCAGTGGTCTGGGCATGGTCATGAGTTTGGTCATGGGCAGGGTTCTGGGTCTGTGCAGGGGTGTGGCCATGGTCAGGGGTGTGTGCCTGGGGAGGGGTCTGTGACTGGGCAGGGGCGGAAACCAGATGACCAGAAGTGGTGGATCCATCTGAAAATGTAAAGAAAATATATTAACATCTCATACATCCTGACATCAAATCAACGCATTTCAAATTGATTATGTTTTCAATATACTTCGAAGTGTGTTTGAATTTTTAAACAATTCTGAAATGAGGATATGGTATGTATATAGGCACTCAGATGAATATCAATGACTGTCTGTACAATTTGAACCTTATTATTGTTTTTTGGCATGGAATATGCATGTGACATAATGATGGCATGAATTAGAAATTTTTCAAAATAAATATACAAGCAGAATTTCATGCTGCCTGATATAGAAAGGGGGCAGTAGTGTATTTGAACAGACAAATAATATTCCTCTTTAAAGGGCAAAAGCTGTAGACTTTTTTTTTTTTTTTTTTTAAATATTTTATTTGTAACCAGCAGAGGATATAATGAAACCAGATTACAACTCTTGCGCCACGCAGGGCCAATTATCACATGTTAAAAAAAGAAAAACAGGTGCAATTTAAACAAAAGAAAAAACAAGAAAGCATCCAAATTAGGCTGCATACTCCACTGGGGTTTTTTTTTTTTTTTTTTTTTTTCTTTCCCCTTCCCTTAACCCTTTATTTTCTCTTCTTTCCCCCCCCCTTCTCCTTTCTGTTCCTTTTTACACCACAAAAAAAAAAAAAAAAAAAAAAAAAAAAAGGGGAGTGGGGATGGGTGAAGGTGGGTGGCTGAGAAAATGTGCAGAGAGTTCTACCATATCCCAAGCAATACTATCTCCGAATTCCTAAATGGATAGATCATATATTCTATTTCACTCTGTGGAAATATTTTAATAAACACTGACCATTTTTTAAAAAACCGTACAATATCATCTTCTGCCTCCATGTTTGTGTCTCTCTGCTCTAGCATATATTGTTTCTTTAGGCAGGTCTTAAGTTCAGTTATGCTGGGACTTGTCCGACCTTTCCATTTTTTGAAAATTAGATATCTAGCTGCTAAAATAATTATGTTAACTATTTTATTATGCATCCGAAGATCTTTCACTGGTTCCCATAAGAAAATTATGGAAGCTACGTCTAGCCTCAGGGGAAAAATTTTTAATACTTGGTTAATCCAATATTCTAATTTGGACCAGAAATTTTTGATCTTGGGACATTCCCAAATCATATGAATAATATCTGCTGAGGGTAATAAACATCTTGGACATTCACAAAAATTGATGTTCCCACACCTAATCCCCTTTTGCGGGGTAAAATAAGTTCTGTACAATAATTTAATGTGGGATTCTCTCCATGTAGCGGATAGAGTAACTTGAGATACTTTAGAAATAGAGACCTGAATTTCATTCACATCTGTGGGGTGTTGGGGTATCATAGAGTTCCATGTATCTGAGATATTTACTAAGTTACTCTCTCCTTTATTAGATACTAATATTTGATAACATGGTGAGATTGACGTGAGCCCATTCCTTACTAACACCAGCCAGTTTTCTAATTTCCCCCAGGACCAGTTCCAGCCATAATCCTCTGTCAACTTATATACCAAATGCCGTATTTGTAAATATGCAAAGAATTCATTGTTAAAAAGCCTAAATTCTCTTTTCAAACTATCAAATGTTTTAATATTATGTCTGTCCCGATCTTTGTGTATTAGAGATATATAGCAGGATATCATCCGCATAAAGCGCTATCTTAAGCTCTGCTCTAGCTATTCTAATTCCTTCCAATTGCGCTCTTATCTTTATTGCCAAAGGTTCAATTGAGATATTGAAGAGAAGAGGAGAGAGGGGGCAGCCCTGTCGCGTTCCTCTCTCCATCGGTATCTCTAAAGATAGTATGTTGTTAACAATCAACCTCGTAAATGAATTTTTATATAAGTTCTTTATAAATTTAAGAAAATTCCCTTTAAATCCGAACTTAAAAAGAGAGAAAAACAAATGATCATGATGGATAGAATCAAAAGCTTTTTCAGCATCAATAGAGACAATTGCTAGATCTATAAGGTCCCCCTCTCTTCTCTGCCCCACCATCTCAGTGGAATTAAAATAATCTATTGTAACTAATACTTCCCTGATTTTTGCTGTTAAATTACATTTCTGTAAGAATCCTGCTTGATCTTTGTGAATTATTTCCGGGAGTACCAGTTGTAATCTTTTGGCTATAATAGAGGTCAAAATCTTATAGTCAGAATTTAATAGCGCTATAGGCCTATAGGACTCTTTTTTAGTCGGATCTTTCCCGGGTTTAAGAATCAAGGTTGTAAAAGATGTGCAAAATTGAGAAGAGACTGCATTTCCTTCAACAAACATATGGTTAAAAAGTTTACTTAACGGTAGAGCAATCATAGGTGAAAGAATTTTATAAAACTCATTAGGTAATGCGTCCGGTCCGGGTGCCTTATTTAATGAAAGATCCTGAATAGTCTTTAAAATTTCATCTTCCGAGATTGGAGAATTTACTATCAACATTTTTTCACTAGTCAGTATAGGGTGAGTAATTTTACTCCAGAAGTCATCTGCTTTGGCCCTGTCTGAGTCCTTTGAGGAATAAATTTCTGTAAAATAATCAGAGAAAATTTTAGAAATATCGTTCATATCCACAAAGGTTTCCTCTTTATGGAGAAGCTTATCTATTAGTGGGGATCTTTTATCTTTTTTCATCAGGTTAGACAGTAACTTTCCAGCTTTATTTCCATAGCGATAAAATCTTGCCTGAAGTTTAAGCTCCTTCTGAGTTTCTCTGTAGGTTAAAAATGTATCTCTTTCATTTTTTGCTCTAACATACTTGCCCCAATTCTCTGAGGAATTATTGAGCAAATATCGATTATATGAGTTAATTACAGATTTTATCACTTCTGTTTCTCTAGATTTTAATGTTTTAATTCTCTTAGCGCTATAAGAAATAATTTCTCCCCTGAGAACTGCCTTTGCCGTTTCCCAGAAAATATCTGGGCGGTTAGCGTATGTTTTATTAAATTCAGCATATTCTTCATATTTACATTTTATCCAGTTTTTAAATTTTAAATCATTCATTAGCCATACTGGAAAGAAGAAACGAGAAGATCTAGACCGGAGTTCATTATATTGAATTTCTATTGTGATCGGGCTGTGATCTGATAAGCATATAGGTAATATTTTAGCAATGACTTTCATTTTACATAGTCTTTCATCAATGAGAAATAAATCTATTCTAGATAAAGTTTTGTGAGCTCGTGACAAGCAAGTGAAGTCTCTAACATCTGGGTTCTGCTGTCTCCATATATCCCTGACTAATAAATTGTGGGAGATTCTTTTAAACATTTTGGTTTCTAGATTGTCTCGCCTATTCTTCCCTAACATAGGCTTTTGTCTAAGTCTGTCTAAAGGGTGATAAGGGGCCATATTATAATCTCCCCCTAGAATTAGATAACCTACCGATTCAGAGATTATTTTTGCCTGCAGGGTGTCCCAGAACTCTGGATCAAATACGTTGGGAGCATATATATTGCAAAGCGTATACAATATTCCCTCTATTCTTAATTTTAAAATTATATATCTTCCTTCTGGATCTGTGACACTCTGCAAAATTTCAAAATTAATTTTTTTCCCTAATAAGATTGCCACACCTCTTTTCCTTTTTGTAGCTGTGGAGGCAAACACTTCCTTTACCCAGGAATATTTCAACTTTAATACTTCCTCTAAATTTAAATGAGTTTCTTGTAACATAGCTATATCGGTGCCAATTTTTTGTAAATGAGCTAAAATTGATTTCCGCTTGATGGGAGAGGTGAGCCCTCCAATATTCCAGGAGGTTATTTTACATTTATCAACTCTGCCCATTTCCCAGCCACCCTATAAACAACAAGCAAGACATAAGCCGGGGGGGGGGGGGGGAGAGAGGGGAGAGAAGAAGAAAGAAGAAGAAAAAAAAAACAAAAAAAAAAAAAAAAAAAAAAAAAAAAACATCACTATCCATATTTTAAAGTAGATCTGCTGTTCCCCAGCGTAGCGAGGAAGAGAAAAAAAAGAAAAAAGGATTTCTAAAATTTTATACCCTCCTGCTGCGGGATTTCCCTCGGGGGTCCCGCATTGCCCCACGGTGGAGCTTGGGCCTTGTATCCTAAGTCTTACTGTTCCTCTAAATAAAAAAAAAAAAAAAAATTCAACAGATATACTGAGCAAATCATCTATTGCCATGTTTCCCCAATTCTTCTACAAATTTTTCTGCTTTTTTTGCAGATTCAAAGAAATGAACTTCATCCCTAATTCTAATCTTTAATTTCGCTGGGTAGATTATAGTGGCATTATAGCCTGCTTTAATGAGTTTCGTACAAATGGGGGATAGCTCTTTTCTTTTCCCCGCTGTTTCAGCGGAGAAATCCTGGAATAGTAGTATATTATTTGATCCTAAAGCAATAGGTTGATTCTTCCGGTAATACTGAAACATTATCATCTTATCTTGGAAGTTTAATAGTTTGGCTATGATTGGTCTAGTTCTAGTCTTCCCTCTTACCTCATCAAACTGTTGTCCTAGTCTATGTGCCCTCTCAACTATTATTGGGGGGTAAGAAGGAGGTATTCCTAGTAATTGTACTAAGGTTTCAGAGATAAATTTTGCTGAGTCTTCGTATTGTTTCCCCTCTGGGACCCCTATTATTCTCAAATTATTCCTCCTGGAATGGTTTTCCAGGTCCTCTATTTTAGATTGTATTTTTGATAACATTATATCTGCAACTTCTAATTTGGAGCTATGAATTGCGCTAATATCCTCCAAATCTGATACCCTTTGCTCCGCTTCTTGGAGTCTATTTGAAAATTGGCGGATTTCATTCGTAAGGGATGAAATATCCTGTTTGATCTCGAGTTTGAGAGAGTCAAATCTTGGGACAAGGACCTCAGTAATGCTGGCTACCAGAGATTGAGTATCGAGGCCTTCCTTGTTATAGGAAGGATTGGGAGAAAGTGAATGAATGTCCACCTGTGTTTCTATCATGTTTTTATTTTTCTTATCTCTGTTCCTGGCCGCTATAGCAGGTGAAGGGGTCTTGATGTGCGTGTGTAAGAATTTGTCCATATAGTGGTAATGTGGGAAAATAAAAAAAAAATAAAAAAAGTGAAAGAAAAAAAAGAAACAGGAGGGGGATAAAATCCCCCACGTGTGAGTGAAGGGTAGTGAGTTCAAGTGTAGTATGCGTGAAGAGGGGGAAAAAAAAAAAAAAAGAGGGGGGGGAAGAGAGTAAGTGAGGATTTGCTTGTGAGCTGTGGGGGTAGTCAGTGAGGATGTGCAAAAGGAAAAAAAGTGTGATTTATGGTGCTTTAAATTATGGCGGCGTATTACTTAGTGATCTTAGATAGAAAATTAAATAATTTTTCCCCCAAAATAGAATTTCTCTCTTTTTTTTTTATTTCCCTTCCCTTCACCTCTCCCTTCCCCCTCTTTGATTTAGTTTTTTAGTATAATAAACCTGATAAAGCTTAGTGAGATGGCTAGTGAATAACAATTAAGATCATCTTTAATATTACATTTCTGTCTCACTGAATTGAGTATGTATAACATAAAAAGTTGCAGAGTGTGTGTGACTTTACTCTTCAATATAACTTAGATCTAATCTGTTCAAGGCTTTATATATCCAACAAAACAGAGAATTGTTAATTCAGCACTCTAGCAATAGCCTTCCTGTTTATAATCAGTTAGTATATCTTATACAGAGAGATTTAGAATTATTTCATTTGTCTCTTTGAGAATACAATGATTTTTATTTAACCCCTTGGGTACTACTTCCTTTACTATCAGTACTTCTTTTCCTATAAGTCTCAGCAACCAGATTTACTCATAGATGAAGGTAAACTTATAATACTAAAGATATCCAAGCATTTATAGCACATATTGTATCCCTGTTAGACAGAGAAACAAAAAGAAAAAAAAACCAAGTTATAGCTTTGCCCATTTGCAATTCTTAGCTAGTTATTCAGTGTCCAGGTATCTTATTCCTTCACACTTCTTTTCTCCTTCCAGTTGCAGCAACCAAGAGAGAAAAAAAAAAAACAGAAAAAAAACAAATAGACCAATAGGCTGCCTTTATGAACCTAGGTTGTCAAAGAGGTTACACCGGAGAGAGTCCAGCTAAGCGTGCTTATGTTGGGACTCAGTATAACAATATTTCATCCTCAGTCAGAACAACAAAAAAAAAAACCCCTGGTCAGAGTCACCTTTTAGTACATCTGTTACTGACTAAGTACATTACCGGCTCTTGAAGTGTCCAGTATCGGGCGTATACTGTTGAGTTTCTCTGCACGTCTGCCCCCCTCACGCAGCACCGGTGGGAGGGGGTTCCAGCAGCAGAGACAGCGTCCAGTATTTCCCTAAATAGGCTCCGTGCACTCAGGTGAAACAGCCCTCCGATTCTTGCCACTCCTGCCCCTCACGCAGCACCCGTGGGAGGGGGAATCAGATAGCGAGAACAGAGCCACCTGTCGCTTAGGGTTTCTTTTACAGCAGCCTTGTAAACACAAGTAGAAAAGGGGGCATCGCTGTAGATGTTGTAGCAGCCAGCAGCCCCACTCGGGTCCAGCCCCTCGCGCAGCACCAGTGGGAGGGGGTTACCCGGACAGGGCAGCGCAAGCACGGACCGCGACAGTAAGCACCTCTCGCCCTCCCAGGATGTCTCCGAGTGCCGGAGCCGGCAGCTACACCAGGGTCCTCCTCTCCCGTCTCAGCACGCCAAACCTGGTAAGTCTGCCGTCCAGTGTAACCGGTCAAGGCACGGGAAAGTTTAGTTGAGAAAGATCTTTTTGGCGATGTAAGCTTTCTTCAAATCTCCTGCTCCTTCACTAGTAAGACAGAGCTTATCTGCTGTTCTTAGTGTAATAGCAGGGGGACCTTTTGCAGTTGAGGTGATGTTTGCTGCTTAATACACCTGTGCGATATAGGTGTGTATTGTATGTATCAGGCTCGGCATACAGGTTCTGCGTTATTGTCCCTTAATACTTTTTCCAAGGCAATCAGAGTTAGAATATCAACAAACTGGTAATAATTTATTCTTTCAAGCGCCCACCGCCTTTAAACAAGTGCTTTGTTGTGGCACTTATGGAAGTTCCAGCAGCGGTAGAAGTATGCTTTTCAAGCCTCCCTTGGTCCGGGGGTTTAGGCGCGAGTAGCTCGCCAACGGCTTGAAGGCAGGTAACACAGAGCAGGTGAGACACGTGACCATACACCTGAACTCCTCCTCCGGAACTCCCAGCTGTAGACTTTTAATGTCTTCAATAAAATGATTTCCAAAAAAAAAACATGTTGGAAACATGATAGATATATTTCACATACCATCAGACTCCAAGGCAGCCTCTTCCTCCTCCGTCCCACATGTGACAGCAATCTCTGTAAAACATAACATGTTGTGTACACGTTAAGATCAGATATTATAACATATGTTACTGTTGCTCAAATACGCACATCAATGTTGCATTAAAGATATACACACACAAAGTTATGATTTACATCATTTTGATGGAGCATACAAATGACAATAGATTTGTTATTGTCAATGAATATTAATTTTAATGTATTGTTTGTATTAATGTTAAATTCATAAAAGCATAGTACATAGAACATTTAAGATTTCTCATGTGTGTATCACTTGATGACTGTTGTCAAAAAATCTAATGGAAACAAACATATGTTATACATCTTATGAATAACAAATGTGTAGACTAATAAAGTAGAAATTATTAATCGTTCAATATGAAAAATAAATTAATATATAATCAGAAGATAAATATTTTGAATTTTTATAATGTTATGCTTCATCAGAATCATGATCATAATATTGATTAGCAATACACCTTCAATTACATATAAATGAGTCAATGGACTTACCAGGAGACCGCAAAGGCGTCTCTATGTCACTGCTGGATTCCTGTGGGCTCACCACACCAACTCTCTCTATGAATGATATAGATATATATTATTAAACACATTTGGGATATCACTAAATCACATCTGTCTAGAATTTTAACATTAATCAACTTTAAAATGTGAAGAATAGAGCAGTCATTACACCAGAAAATGCTTGATTGAATCAAGGGGATTCTGTAAAAATATCTGTATTGAACATATGTTTAATGTCAGACTACATTAGACATCAAATTCATCTCAGATGCTGCTATTGCATATCTAAATATACCCAATGATCAATGTTCTTAACCCTTTAAGGACACGCCTTTCACTTTGCTCAATTGTTTTATGACGGAATAATTCCGTCATATGTCCTTAAGAAGTTACAAGAATACACACAAACCACATATTGAGTAGCATCTGTTGACAAATCTAAACAAACACATGTGTCACATCGAGCCATTTTTGCAATGTACAGTAATCTTGTTTAGGACACAACACATATTTATCACAATACAAAACAAAATTGATTATTACAAATATGTAATCATGGTGCTGTTAGAGTATGCAGATATCTATAAAGTAACTCCAACAGAGAATGTGATTTATATATCAATAGTTTTTAATAAAAATAATGTAAAGATGAATGAATCTATTTTGTCTTAAAGGGACACTGACATGATTAATTTAAATAATTGATTTCTATGTTCAAACTGTAAAAAATGATTTAACATTGACTCCTATTATAATTAGAATGTTGCTCGATATTAATCTTAAAGGCAGATAAGGAATATTGGATTCACTAAATATTGTTTGTTGAAGGTATCCACCAATCATCAATAAAAACCCAGGTTGGTCAACCAAAATTTAGATGCACATAAACGTACTTTCTTTATTTTACAATACATTTAGCAATAGAATATGTCACATATGATGATAGTATTATATTTTTATGTTTATTAATATTGCATACTGTATCTGAATGACAATATTAATAATTGTAGCTCAGTATCCCTTTAATGTAAAATTAAATTGATTCCACAATGTTGTTGTTAATGAATTATCTACTCCATATGTTGATGTCATGAATGGTATTGAGCATGCAATTAAAATGTAATATGTTATTTAAGGATATCCGAATAATTATTTAATTTTCATCTATTAAATAGACATTACATCTAAATATTGAACAATGTGTATTTATTATGTAATGTTCAGTCCATGTTTCTAAGACAAATGTCAATTAAAAAGAGACATACCATACTGTGACAAGCCCTGGCTTGAGGATCCAGCAGCCACATCCATATCTGTAATATATTAAATGAGGATTGCATATCATTAATACTAATCATGCCATGTTTAAAAAATTTACATTAATAACAAATCAATTGAAAAATATTAATCCTTTGGTAGTCCCATGAGTTAATAGTTTCCTCAATTAAATTAATTAAAAATATATCCTGGACTCTTATTTTCAATCAGTTGTGTTGTTTACTGTATCTTTAAGAATATCTGCTTGTTATTACATAATCATCAATTGATGGCCATATGTTATAATTGTTTTGTATTATTGGTTTTTTATTAGCTATAATATTGAAAATAAGAATGCTGTATTCTTCACTAATCTAAGAATTCCCATTTAATTTTTAACAACATGTATAAAGCAATGCCACTTTCCGCAAACCCATGTTAACGTGGATGAGAAATGCCATTTTCGCGATCATTGCGCAATGATTCCAAGCGGAATTACGCATCCGTCATTTCACCAATATGTATAAAGCAATGCCACTTTCCGCAAACCCATGTTAACGTGGATGAGAAATGCCATTTTCGCGATCATTGCGCAATGATTCCAAGCGGAATTACGCATCCGTCATTTCCCCAATATGTATAAAGCAATGCCACTTTCCGCAAACCCATGTTAACGTGGATGAGAAATTACATTTCCGCTCTGTGACGCATATTCTGTAGAGCGCAAGAAACATCATTCCTATTTCATGTGTCAATAATCTAAAATCAGATATCTAAACATCATATGTAGTGTATGTTGTGAGATCTGTATAGGTTTAGTATCTGACTATATACACATTTTTTGATTATAAAATAAAAAAATATATATATTATATGAAGTTGGATAATTACCTGGTTCAGATTCTCTATCATCTCCTCCCAGGCCACCGGACGGAGAAGCATCTGCCCTGTCCCCCGCGTCAGGACTTTCAGATCCCGCAGCTGGGAGGGAAGAAGAGGAGGCCGAGGATGGCGAGGATCTAAATCTTTTGGGGACCCGGAGATTGAGGAGCTCGCATAAAGTCACCTCATAAGGGAGTAGGTACAGTTTCCGCGGGGCCTCTCTTTTGCCACCTCTTTTACGGGCTTGTACCCAGTCCCTTATGAGGTTTACTTTTTTCGATAAACGCAACCTCATATCTCCGAATCTCCTCATGATCTGATCCTGGGTCCTCTGGACGTCACACACCAATCTAACCGCATTGGTGATAGACTCCCAGAGGGCCTTCTTAACGTGCGCATCTGTCAACCTCCTCTTGTTCCCAAACAGCTGGGGATAAAAGTCCTTGACGGCGTGGACCAGTGCAGCGCTCTCCTCCTTGGTGAACCTGGGAACTGACATGCCTGCCGAGTTGCGTATATATAATATATATTTAATATATAAAAACAAATACACCAGCAGGCATTAGAGAACTGACAAAGATGGCAACGTGTAATGGACTTTTATATGGTGAAGTAAACATGAGATGCACCATGGGACAATTTATCTGTACATCTGATTGGATAAAAGTTTGAAATATTGTTAGAATGTGTGTGAGACCATCCTGACTCAAGTTGTGTTTGTGTGATGAACTCTGATTGGCCGTTCCTTAATGTTTCATATCTTAGTAACTTCCTTACACATACCTCATGGTGGTGCTGTAACTTCATTTTTCATGTATACTTATTTGTAACTCATGGGCCTGTCATGCGGATATGTGTGACGCAGATTTAATATCCGTGATCCGTTAAATATTAATGATTAAATACTCTTTAAAATCTAATACTGTCACATTATTAATGTTGTCGACATTTCTCGGTTTAATAACGGTCTGTTTCTTTAATACAAATACACATTTCATATTGTATGTCTTTATTGTTCTTTAAATACATTTATTGTGAAGTATTGACATTGCTCTATTAAATGTCTTTATAATGCACATTGATTGTGTGCTATTGCGTGACATTAGACTCTAATGTTTAAAGATGCTAATCTGGTGTTTCAAGATGCGTTTCCCACGCAATATTTATTAATGTTAAAATTCAGGTTAGAATGTCAGTAACTTGGATAATCTGTTTATAAATATTAAACTACAGCTTTGTTATTCGCAAATAAACCTCGAGCTTGTATTTGTCTGAAGTGCTCATATATGTTATTGTGCAATGGCGTCTTTAGTTTTAAAGAGACATTACAAACAATTGTATCAAATGATCTGTAGAGATAGAAGATTGTTTAGACTTTAAAATGTGAATCATTTTCCATTAGTATTTAGATATCCTCAACATAAGAAATTTAAATGCACATGGTTGAGACAATCACATAAGGCATCTCTGTGCATCCACCAATCTTCATCTACTGAGCCGATCTCGATATGCTTTTCAAGCAAAGTATGTCAAGATAAGAAGAGAAGTAAATACACTCTTTAAATCTCTTAAAGGGACACTGTCCAAACAAATTTAGCATTGGTGATTGAGCATGAAATGTTAATCAACTTTATTCAGATTATCAAATTTTAACAGTTATCTTGTTATGTTTCTTTGCAAATCAATAATGATATTTTATATTACGGACAATTGTTTTATAAAAACATGGGTTGTCCTTGACGATTGTTGCATCAATTATTCCAAACAATCAAGTTCTGTCCAGAGTACTGAAGCAAATAAATTAGCTATTTACTGCCTTATTTTTAAAGTAATGATAGCAACATCACAATGAGCATTCATAATATGAGACAAGTTTTAAAGTTGATTCCAATAGAATACTCATTCAGAATGTATAAATCATTAATTTTTTAACTGTCTACCTTTAAGTATATTTTGAGTTCATGTCCCTTTAAATAAACATTTCACAATAATGCTTAAAATATCATAAACCTAGGCACCTTCCTTTTGCTAAATGAGTCTAACATATGAGTAAAGCAAATTAAGATTAAATTCTAGATTGTTTTACACACTGACTGAAATATATTTATTAAATGATGTCTTTTTTAGCCTTCAGCGTAGAGGGACATTAAGCTATATGTTATGTATACATTTTGTATAATATTCTTATATTTGAACAACTTAATATGTTTTGTTATTCAATCATTATATTGTAATTATATATATTCTTGGATTAAATACATCTCTACATAGGCTATTTTGATGCTGATTGTTGTTTGCATATAGATGCCTTATATCATTGACTAAGATATGTGCATTTTTTTTTTAAAAACAAGTATATTTAAAGACTGAATGTAATTCTATAGTACTTTCTAAATATGTTTAAATTCTTGTATGATATTTTTAAAAATCTATACAAAATATACTTTGTGATTGTCCCTTTAAGGACCCAAACATTTGGTATTTTTAGTTAACATTGACAAAATAAACAAAAGGGGAATTTACATTCTATATAGATATTTGATGTCTAACCCAAGAGGTAAGATTGTAATAAATACATAATATTACTAAGTATAGTTAAATGACTCCACTAGAAAATTACATAGATTAACCTGGCATCCAATAACTAATTTTGAAAAATTATCAAGTTAAATGACCTACCATTTATAAATGTAATAATTTAAATAATTTCTATTAATTTTTTTAGATACCTAAGGAAGATACATGATCTTATACAATTATTTTTACATTCAACAACACTGTCACTTTCATGTAATTGAACCACTTCACCTTATTATATGTTAAAAAAATAAAAATTTTACTACATATCCTAAATAATTGTAATATATACATTTTCAATATAAAAGCATTGAAGAATCTGACTCCCCAATTAATGTTATAAAATATATATTTATATTCTCGGAAGCATTTTATTTTCTAATATTAAAGCATTATTTTATCTTATGCATGTGCTTGTCAAATAGCCAACTACCAGTCATGGGAGTCCAAGTTTGATTTATTTACAGATTATATTGATATTTAGTAGAATCTGTTCAAAATAATGTATTTAATAATAAAATGTTTAGTATTAACATGTCAAAATATAATTAATAGAAAAAAATTAAATATTCCTGGAAGTCATCAGATGCCAATCTGAAAAGAAAAATAATAAAAATGGAACAAAGTTAATACACACGTTGTCAAATATTCATAAAATACATTTAAAATCATATGGTGTCTATGCTCTAACTTTGATCAACATTTTTTAAAGATAATCATTAAATTGATTTAAAATTAATGAAATACATACACCATTATATTGTTGATTAAAAATTCTATTTAAATATCGAAAATTCAAATTATACATAATAATGTATATCACATTTCAACAATATATGTATGCTGAACATAAATCTAATATTTCATGTCCATTCAAATACCTCTATATCAACTATAATATGTATTCCTTTTTCTGATTGTGATCCCTAAATATCTAATGATGAAATAAGTATGACTAATGTATGTAAGCTAACAATAATCAACATTCTTCATGTGATTCTTAACTAGCATGCACCAACCTGGATAATGCATGGTCTTTGAAAGTCAATTCAGGGGTAAACAGTTGATCTTCAATAGGTGTCTTATTCATCAGTTCATTAAATAGAGGACTGGGAAATACCATCTACAAAATAGAAAATCATCTAAGTGTCTCCAATAGGATGTCTCCACAGCCTTATTCTATCAAATAGTTTGCACTTACCATGTGAACATGTCTTTGTATGGTTTTCAAGGTCAGCAGAATTGAAAGATAATGCCAGACATGATCCCATTGGTATACTTCAATTTCAATCTTGGCTTTTTCCCCACTGTCAGTCTGGGCAATCTTGACTGTCAGGCTTCAAATTGTTCCCTTTCAGTCTTTAGATTAAGTCATCTCCCTAATGTAATAAATTTAATTAAAAAAAATCATACAAGTGTGTGAATCAGTTCTGTACCCCTCTCCCACCCCCCATTTCATAATAAATATCTGTCACTAGCTTACTAAGCCTGTGTATGAACCTGTGTTATTTTCTAGCAAGTGTGAAGATGAGTTATATTGAGCATAAAAAACCTCTGTGTGACATTGAACCATAGTCATTCTAGAGTATCCCTTTCTGATTATGTACATTTTAAGTAATGTGTAAACAAAAATCTATTTCTTAAAATGTATGCCATATGATGTATTTGTGTACAAATCATGCCAGCAACAGTCCATACATTTCTACTTACCATCTGATGTCCTCTTTAAAAACCAGGTGGCAAAGACTCGCTATAGGACCCAATGCCCAGAGCATCACCTATATTATGAAAATTAAAAATTATTCTAACATTTGATCAATACTAACATGTTTGCACAATTCTCTACTTGTCATTTCCCTAGAGTTCACATCTATTGAAAATACTACACAGTCTAACTTCTATTCTTTACCGTCTAAAGTGGCGGTTGATGACGTCTGCTCTGACATCAAGTCCCTCGTCCTGGAATTCCCCCTCTAGAACAGGATCATCCTCCTCATCTCTGAGGAGGTCTCTGTCCACCGGGACGGCCTGCAGCATCCCAGCCCGCTGTGCAATATTATGCAGGACGCTACAGGCTACAACGATCTTCGCCACCTTCTTTGGGTTGTACTGGAGTGCTCCTCCAGAACGGTCCAGGCACCTGAATCTCATCTTCAGGAGCCCGAACATCCTTTCAACCACCGCCCTGGTTCTCTTATGAGCCCTATTGTAGCGCTCCTCAGACACATCAGTCGGGCTACGCAAGGGGGTAATGAGCCAAGGCCGGCTCATGTACCCAGAATCACCTATAAATTTTGAACAGAACATAATTCAAACAGAATACTTTAACTAGTATATTGTTGTATAATTTTTTTTTATTTAAAAACCATAATCCATATTAAAACTTGTCAGAAACATACCAATAAAAAAATTTCTATATTATTCTGTATCTTCCCATTTCAGCTAAGACATGCTACATATGCGTATTGTTCTGAAAACAAACCTTGTGTAAAATGCTAAATACATGGTTACATTGAATTCTCTATCTGAACACTTAAGGTAAGACATGCTACATATCTGCATTTAAAGAAAAATAGACATTAGCAGAAAGAGACAATGACAGGGTTAAATTGCATGAGATAATAGCTTCCCATTTCAGCTAAGACATGCTCCATATGCGTATTGTTCTGAAAACAAACCTTGTGTAAAATGCTAAATACATGGTTACATTGCATTCTCTATCTGAACACTTAAGGTAAGACATGCTACATATCTGCATTTAAATAAAAATAGACATTAGCAGAAAGAGACAATGACAGGGTTAAATTGCATGAGATAATAGCTTCCCATTTCAGCTAAGACATGCTCCATATGCGTATTGTTCAGAAAACAAACCTTGTGTAAAATGCTAAATACATGGTTACATTGCATTCTCTATCTGAACACTTAAGGTAAGACATGCTACATATCTGCATTTAAATAAAAATAGACATTAGCAGAAAGAGACAATGACAGGGTTAAATTGCATGAGATAATAGCTTCCCATTTCAGCTAAGACATGCTCCATATGCGTATTGTTCTGAAAACAAACCTTGTGTAAAATGCTAAATACATGGTTACATTGCATTCTCTATCTGAACACTTAAGGTAAGACATGCTACATATCTGCATTTAAATAAAACTAGACATTAGCAGAAAGAGACAATGACAGGGTTAAATTGCATGAGATAATAGCTTCCCATTTCAGCTAAGACATGCTCCATATGCGTATTGTTCTGAAAACAAACCTTGTGTAAAATGCTAAATACATGGTTACATTGCATTCTCTATCTGAACACTTAAGGTAAGACATGCTACATATCTGCATTTAAATAAAAATAGACATTAGCGTCGGTAAATAACAAATGGTTAAATTTAATCCTATAGCTGAACATGACGCTAACAGTTAAAAAATACAGGGCCAATTGTCAACATTATTAACCATGTTGAGCACAAATACTCACCAACGAGATAACCAGGGGGCATTTGTCTTTCCTCAAACTGGCTCCACAGGGACGACAGAGAGAGGATGCGGGCATCATGACAAGCCCCTCCAAAATTCGCATACACATGCATAATCCTCATCCGTGCGTCACAAACATACTGCACGTTGAGGCTATGAAAATGTTTGCGATTTCTGAAGGGCAAGTCATCAATTGGAGCACGCAGCGCAATGTGGGTACAATCTATGGCTCCCAAGACATTGGGCAATTGAGCAATATCAAAGAATTCCCGCTTCAGGCGCCTCCAATCACCATCATTCTGTGGGAATCCTATGTATTGCTTACTGATACGTACCATGGCGTCCAGAAAGTTATCAAACACCACAGAGAATGTACCTTGAGCCAGGCCATGCATGTACAGTTCTCCGGATTGAAAACTCCCGGAGGCCAGGACGTATAGACAGCTTAGCATCTTACTCATGGGGGGAACAGCAGTCCTTATTTGTATACGTGGCTCCAAATGAGGTTTAAGAAGCTCGTAAAGGCCAATGAGCTGTTCGCGATCGAGCCGATACTTATCAAAAACCTCAAAGTCACTCATGTTTTCCAAGGTGGGTCTCACCCTGTAGACACGAGGACCTCGAACCAGACGACCCCTTCGTCTCGGTCTGAGCCGCCGAGGCTGCCTGATTCGACCAACAGCTAGTTCGCCAATAGCAGCACCAGCAGTGTCTACCATGTCATCGTCATCCATCTTTCAAAACAGCGTAACAAGGTAAGCACTTGATCTGATGTGGATCACAAGTGATGCATTGGCCATGTTGTTTGGGGGATTTATAGTACAATTAGTCCAATGGTAGTGAGTTTGTAATGATTGCTGATTGTATTCACCTGTTTGTATGTGAGCGGCGCGAATGCTTTCACAGTGGGCGTTTATTTGTTGTTTGCTGAAATGTTAGTTTCAAACAATGATTCTCAATGTGAAAGTGTCAAATATCACACATACAGTGCATGTTTGTAATGTTTGATCATATGCGTAATCAATATTTCTTAAACGCGATCTTATAGTAACAAGCACACGTCCAGGCTAACATGAATGAAAGTGCATAGTTGTGTATAATGTGCATCGAATGTGATCGATCAATGTTGCTGCAACATTGTTTGTAAACGATAAAGTAACATCTGTAGTATTGTATATATAAGTGATTGCCGAGCTGTCAATATTGTATGCGTCCCTTTAAAATCGCAATAATAATTCAGAACTTCCCGTCTGCCATCTGTAGTATTGTATATATAAGTGATTTCCGAGCTGTCAATATTGTATGCGTCCCTTTCAAATCGCAATAATAATTCCGAACTTCCCGTCTGCCATCTGTAGTATTGTATATATAAGTGATTGCCGAGATGTCAATATTGTATGCGTCCCTTTCAAATCGCACTAATACTGAATAACTTCCCGTCTGCCATCTGTAGTATTGTATATATAAGTGATTGCCGAGCTGTCAATATTGTATGCGTCCCATTCAAATCGCCATAAAAAATCAGAACTTCCGGCTGTCATCTGTAGTATTGTATATATAAGTGATTTCCGAGCTGTCAATATTGTATGCGTCCCTTTCAAATCGCACTAATACTGAATAACTTCCGGCTGTCATCTGTAGTATTGTATATATAAGTGATTTCCGAGCTGTCAATATTGTATGCGTCCCTTTCAAATCGCACTAATACTGAATAACTTCCCGTCTGCCATCTGTAGTATTGTATATATAAGTGATTGCCGAGCTGTCAATATTGTATGCGTCCCTTTCAAATCGCACTAATACTGAATAACTTCCGGCTGTCATCTGTAGTATTGTATATATAAGTGATTTCCGAGCTGTCAATATTGTATGCGTCCCTTTCAAATCGCACTAATACTGAATAACTTCCCGTCTGCCATCTGTAGTATTGTATATATAAGTGATTGCCGAGCTGTCAATATTGTATGCGTCCCATTCAAATCGCACTAATACTGAATAACTTCCGGCTGTCATCTGTAGTATTGTATATATAAGTGATTGCCGAGCTGTCAATATTGTATGCGTCCCTTTCAAATCGCACTAATACTGAATAACTTCCCGTCTGCCATCTGTAGTATTGTATATATAAGTGATTGCCGAGCTGTCAATATTGTATGCGTCCCATTCAAATCGCAATAATAATTCAGAACTTCCGGCTGTCATCTGTAGTATTATATATATAAGTGATTTGCGATCTGACAATATTTATTAATTGTCCCATTGAAATCTCCATAATAATGCTGTTCCAAACTGTTGTTTACGTATATGTAGTATTGTAGTATTGAGTGTTAAAGTTCAGAAAGGGGCGGTACAGTCGTGAATCTGTAATGTGTATGGTTGAATCTTCTAATGACGTCATGATATTATTAACCTGCCTATGTAGTTGTGAAATCCTCATTGTGTTGTTGTATTGTGCTACATTGTTATTGTGTGCTGAATAAAATCTAAATGTGTGCTTTGTGGTTGCGTGATGGGTGATGCGTGTTATGTACATATACGTATATATTGTGATTGTGTCCCACATATGCTGACTTCTATATAGCGGTCTGGCATTGTTGTTCCTTCCCATAAAGTGACATCTGTAATCTGGTGTAATGATGTTCTTGTTGTACGTAATTCCTAATGGTTTCTGGTGATGGAATCATGATGTTAAAAGTACTGTAAAATCCATATGTTGTGTTTTGTGATTCCTAGAGAGAATGTAATGTGTTTTTCCCCCATCATTTGAATGCACATGTATGAGTGAATGTTAAAAGTAATGTATGTGCATCCATGAGTGATTATGTGTTAAGCCTATGTAAATATGCAGTTGCTGCAAGCATATGAGTTGAATAACTGAAATGCAATAATAAAGGTAAATGAGAGGTGTTTCCCATTGTGTAGTGTTTGTGAATCCAGAAATGTGTATTGAATTTTATTTTAATTTTAAATGTAATTTTATTTAAATAATAATGTGTTACTAGTGATGTGGATTTGTAGTTGATGTAATCTAAAAGTGTGAAACAAATTTATGGTGTTGTGAATATTTAATAATTAAAAACCATAAGTCCACCATAGGGAAATAGTCATTTCTTGATCTATTTATCATCGCTAGGTCTAACGCATAAAATCATGTTTTTTCTAGCGCTGGTATTTGGAGTTTTTCAGTCTACGCTATTTGCGTGCGTTAGGGAAATGAGGGTTTCGCGTGCACGAGCACGTCTTCCCAATAGAAGTCAATGGAGGCTCTAAAGATTTCTAATTTTTTTTTCTAAGACTGGTTTTCCTCGTAAAGTGAGTGACGTCATGAGCTTGTGTGAAAAAGTAACTAAATCGTGTTCTTTTTGTAATAAATAAAAATTTTGTGTATGTCATGTGGTGTATATTGTTTGTATGCATCGATGAGTGTATGTTTGTGATAATGTTATTAGTTAGATGTAGGTATATGAGGGTCTTTTCCCGTATGTCCATGTAAGTCAATGGGAAAATGGATTTTTGTGGATTTATTTCAAACACCCGAGATCTCGCAACTTTAATCCTTTGTATTTTAACGAAAACAAAATAAATATGAAAAATAAAGATAGTGTAGTGTTTGTATGAGTGTAAGTGTACTTTGTCTAATATTTGTTTTGTGATTCGTGGATGTTTTTTTTGTCGGTATATGTTTACTACTGGGTCTGAGGTGGTGGTAGAAAGTTGAGCGTTAGGTGTATTTTGAGTCGCGGTAAATAAACTCTAAATACCGGAGTGCGTAAGAAACCAGCGTTAGGAGCCTCTAACGTTGGTTTTCACGGCTAACGCCGAACTCTAAATCTAGGCCTATGACATTTAGAAGAAATTCCAGATCCTTTTGAGTCCAATAAAGATTCTTCTCTTGACATAATGGGCTAGATTACATATGATGTGTAGGCTTCAGAGTAACTGCTGAAACCCGCGTCGCCCATCGGAGAATCACATATACAGCGCCGGAAGTTCATAAAGTGCCGTAAGTCAGATAAACTAGCGATGTCCAGAAATGTACGTAAATACAAATTTCTGGAGTCGCCAGAGACTTACGGCACGTTACAAACTGCCGGCGCCTACGGAAAAAAAAGAAGTTAAATCTCCCGTAAAAGTCTAACACTCATCCCAAAAATAAACCTGACACGTCAAAACCCCTATATTCGCCATCACCCCCTTATCGGAGCTAATAATAAATGTATTAATCCCTAAACCGACAACCCCACACAATGCAATATACCTAATTAAACTATTAACCCCTAATCCGCCATTCACCCACATCACGATCTACCTAAAAAATGTATTAACCCCTAATCCACCATTCACCCACATCGCAATCTACCTAATAAAAGTATTAACCCCTAATCTGCCAACCCCTCACAATGCAAAGTACCTATTAAAACTATTAACCCCTAATCCGCCATTAACCCACATCACAACAAACCTAATGAATCTATTAACCCCTAATTAGCCAAACCCCTACAACGCAAACTAATTAAATTACTAAAAACCCTAACCTAACACCCCCTAAATTAACCGCATTACCTAAATAAAAAATACTAAATTACAATTAAAATAAAAAAGCTAACATTACTTAAAAATAAAAAAACTAAAATTAAATGAATCTAAGATTACAAAAAAATAGAAAAGTCTAACATTACATAAAATAATAAACCAAATTATTCAAAATAAAAAAATTCAACCTAATCCATATGAAAATAAAAACACCACCTAATCTAATACTAAACTACCAATAGCCCTTAAAAATCCTATTGGCTGATTTAAACCGCCAATAGGATTTCAGTAGCTCTCATCCTATTGGCTGATATGAATTTGAAGAATCAAATCAGCCAATAGGAATTCAAGGTACCCCATATTTAAACGCGTACCTTGAATTCAATCCTCAGTGTGCGGCGGTGATCGTACAAAGTGGATCTCTACGCTCGATGGCTCCACGGTCGCCGGTCCTCTGTTTCGTGCTCATCTCCGCTCCGCGTCGGCTTGGTCCTGGATGAAGTCGTCGCTGCGATGGAAGAAGACTTCACCGCTTGGAAGAGGACTGTCTCCGCCGGACTTCAGGAAAGGGGAGTACCTATTTGGGGGTTAGAGTTAGGATTTATTTAGAATATGGATTTTGGGCAGTGTAAAAAAACTGAATGCCCGTACAAATGCCCCTTTAGGAGCAATGGGTAGTTTAGGATTTTTTAGTGTTAGGTTTTTTATTTTGGGGGGTTTGGTGGGTGGGGGGTTTACTGTTAGAGGGGGGACTTAGTATTTTTTAAGGTTAAAGAGCTGGCTAATTTAGGGCAATGCCCTATAAAAGGCCCTTTTAAGGGCTATTGTTAGTTTAGTATTAGATTAGTGGGTGTTTTTATTTTGGGGGTCTTTTTTATTTTCATAGGGATTAGGTTTAATTTTTTTATTTTTGATAATTTGTTTTATTATTTTATGTAATGTTAGACTTTTTTATTTTTTGTAATCTTAGATTAATTTCATTTTAGG
Organism: Bombina bombina; assembly: GCF_027579735.1. NCBI lineage: Eukaryota > Metazoa > Chordata > Amphibia > Anura > Bombinatoridae > Bombina > Bombina bombina. Next base: position 674,910,088 of record NC_069503.1, read on the forward strand.
TTTTTTATTTTTAAGTAATGTTAGCTTTTTTATTTCAATTGTAACTTAGTATTTTTTAATTTAGGTAAATGAGGTTAATTTAGGTGGTGTTAGGTTAGGGGTTTAGTAATTTAATTAGTTATTTGCGTTGTGGTTTGGCGGATTAGAGGTTAATAGATTTATTAGGATTATTGCGTTGTGTGGGTTTGGCGGATTAGGGATTAATAGTTTTATTAGGTTTATTGCATTGTGGGTTTATAGCGGATTAGGGGTTAATACATTTTTTTTGGTTTATTGCAATGTGGGTTAATGGCGGATTAGGGGTTAATACATATATTAGGTTTATTGCGATGTGGGTTAATGGCAGATTAGGGGTTAAAATATTTTATTAGTTATTGTGGTGGGGGCTGGCGGTTGACAGGTAGATAGATATTGCGCATACGTTAGGTGTTAATATTTTCAGACAGTTACGGGAGTTACGGTGCTCACATATTCAGCGCAAGGCTTGCTGCATCTGCCTATCTGTGGCGAGGTGAAAATGGAGTAAAATTTCTCAATTTTTGGTGCATAAGTGCTTGCGCTGAATATGTGATATCAATTTGCGACACGTTTCTATTTTAGCTTATGGGAGTAAAAATTGCGGGCAATAGGTGAAATATGCGCGCCGCATTTATATGTGGCACCGTATATGTGATATCAAAACCACGTAAAAACCGGCAACGCCGGCTTTTACGGGCGACGCCCAATGTTGCCAAAACAGCCCAAAACTGATTTGAAGCCTTAGTTGTGAAAGGTTTACAGGGCGGCAGCAGGTTAATTGATTCAGTTACCATAAGGTTAAAAAAAATTGCAAATATTTTGATAATGAAACAACCTAGAGACAGAATAAATGGAGAAGTAACTTCTAATTAGGTCACACCAAAAGAATCAGATATGAAAACCAATCCCCTCTTTGCCAGACAAAAAAAATCTGGAGCTTTTAAAATACTTAAGAAAGCAGAACTTTTGGAGGAAAGTCATACAGAAATGTGCATTTGCAGTGATTTACCATCGCATCTGTTGTAAATGTCTGCAGAAGGTACAATATTTCACAATTTTTTAGTCATATCTTAAATCTGAGATCTGTTTATGGGAAAGAAAAGTACCTAGACATAGTGCCTTGCATGAGCATTCACCACTTTGGATGTTTCCACATGTTGTAGTGTTACAATCTGGACAATAACATATGGATTCCTAACCGATGGGGCCCAATGTTTAAAAGATTGTTGGGTCCACTGGGAAAAGCTCATTAGAGTTTCACCAATCTCGCAATGCTCTGCAAGGTGCAGAAAAAACGGGCTGTACAGATATGTGGCGATGTACCTGCTATAGGAAAGTATAGGGCTTTGAACACTCTACCAGTGAATATTAATATCCGCAGTGTAGAGGAGGCAAACTTTATAAACATGTTGACACAACATTTAGTGGCAAATTACCAGTGGAGCGGTATTTAACACTCACACGCTAACTCTGCTGATTGACGGCGAATGTGCAGGGGGTGGCATTCCACAAGCATTTCACGAGAAATGCTTGTGCAATGAAAAATGCAGACAGCGTATGCTTAATGATAAATGCAATGATAAATGCCGACAGCGTATTTATCGATGTACTGCAGACATGATCCGCTACAACGGATCATGTCCGCCCACACATTGATAAATCGGTCCCAATGGTTCAATTACATTTTTCAGTCTGCCCTGTGAATGATTACTCAATGTCTTCAATAAAAATGTAAAAAGTACAACTGTTTAGGTGCTATTAGTTTAGTCAGAAATCCAGGTGTTCCAGGTAATTCCAATGATGTTGCTGAAAACTCATCTCTGGAAAAAAATACAAACAAAAAATTGTTATTAAATATACAGATGACAGAAGCTCTGTTTATTCCAAGAAAAATGTTTGTGACAAGAGGTCACAATTTAAGGCTGCAACGTAAATGTTTTTCACTGTAAGAGCAATCAAATTGTGGAACTCATTACCTAAGGAGGTAGTAAATGCCAATACGTTAGATACATTTAAAAATTGCCTAGATACATTTCTGGCTAGAAACAGAATTCAGGGATATGGCTGCTTGTGTTAAATGGGTCACCTTTTTTAACTGGATTAATGTAAGATCAACTGGAGCTTTTTTGTAAATATATTAAGATCTGTATAGGCTTAACTCGATGGACTGTCTTTTTTCAACCTACTATGTATATATAAAAAATATTTTTTCATCTAGTTTTACATAAGTATAGCATTATATATGTTGTGACCGAATTAGACTGTGTATTGTTTATGTTTTCCCTTAAAAGAAAAATGTTTTATTTTCCAAAGGACCTAAATTATATAAACTGTATTTCTTTAAAGGAACATGAAAGCCAGATTTTTTTTATTTTATGGTTCAAATAAATCATGCAATTTTAAACAACTTAATTTACTTCCATTACCTAATTTGCTTCATGCTCTTGGTATTTTTTATAAAGGAATAGCAATGTGCTTCTGGGAGCTAGCTGAACGCATCAAGGAGTAGATTACGAGTGTTGCACTTGTGGTTCTAAATTAGTTGCAGCTGGGGTTGTTGGAGGTTCCAAGCATTTAAAGAAGTTATTTACAAATGGTATTGTGCTTGTCTGCTCCTTTCAGCTTTGTTTACTCTTTTTGGAGACATAATGCACATGGATTGTTGCTGACGTTGTGTTAAATGTGAGAAGAAGTACAAATATCCCTTCTACAATTTTTAGAAGGAAATAATAGGAAATATGGAAACAAATGCATTTTATAATCATAATTTTTTTACTGAACACAACTGAATATTTTGTGGGAGGTTACATTTTGAACTTAATGTCAAAAAAGTCATCTTGCCAAGTATCAAGGGACGTATTGATTGCTAGATGTATGGTAAGTCCAGTGAAACATTTAAAGACAATACAGTTCTATCATAAAGTTATGATACAATGAAAAGTCACGCTAGATTTTCAATTTATATTGGTCAGGACCTCTATAGACAGATCATCGTAGCTCCACTACAGTCTGTATAACAGTGATAAATGGAATTCGTGATGAGTTTTGGCTGTATATGTCTCTTGGAAATATACTTAAATTGACTTTTCATCCTAAACAAACATTTGATTCAAAATTCCCTCACTAGCCGAAATAATAATTGTATATTTTTTAAACCCATACAACAAAATAATTTTCTCTAGTGCAATTTATTTAGACAATACATTGGAGCAGATTTATTAAAGTGCAGACGTACATGATACGGTGTAGCGTATCAGGTCCGCCGCACATCGATAAATGCCGACAGCATACGCTTTTGGCATTTATCCTTGCACAAGCAGTCCAATCGGCTGCTAGCAGGGAGTGTCAATCAGCCCGATTGTACAGGATCGGGCGGATTGATGTCCGCAGCCTCAGAGCAGGCAGACAAGTTATGGAGCAGCGGTCTTTAGACCGCTGCTTCATAACTGCTGTTTCTGGCGAGCCTAAAGGCTAGCGCTGAAACAGGGGCATCAAGCTCCATTCGGACCATAGAACCAAGATAAAGGAATAAAATAAATTACTACTAAACTATTGATCACAAAATTTGCCCTCATGGGACACCATAACGGCTGTGTTATTTTCTAACAGTATAACTATTTTGAATTACCATATATAATGAATATTGCACAATGTGTGTCACTAAATAATGATTGACAGTTTATGTTTACAAATGCAATGTACAATCTGTGATTTAAAAAAATATATTTTTTTTTGTCTTACTATAAATCTCAGTAACATCCCTTGTTGAAGGTTGTGGGAACCCAGGGTGTATAATAATCATTAATCTAAATGTTCTGTGTTTTATTCTGTAGACTTTCCACTGCAAAATTCTTTAGAAAATCAGATAAATATTTAATGTTTATCTAAACACATTGTGCTGAAAATAAGCACTAATTTGGGTATTGAGTAATCTACAGTGTTATTCATATACAAGCAAGGCACAAATTAAAGTATACACATACAATATGAAACGATCAATCATTTTTCAACATGCAATTATTCAGGAGATACTAGGGTCCCATGGGCAATTTATAAGCATAAACAATTTAGTGCTGCATAAAAGGTTACAGTATTTAATGAGCATGTGTCAATTTTTACCTTCGGTAACCATGCATAGCCTTATGGACTATGCAATAATATTTTCTTTACTTCAAATTACCATCTCCCATGATAAAATGTAAGTAAAGGAAAATAATTAATATTGAGCTGCACATACTAATGATCAACTAGTTTCTGCTAGTTATTTCGTAGTCAAGAAGACTATGTACAGTATGTGTACCATGTAGAGCAGGTGTCTCAATAGTATTGCTTCAGTAATTCAATTGTAAGGAAATGTAGTTGTATAAATAATAAGGCATGGATTTATTAGGAAAAAAATAACATTAGAATGAATTGATGAACTTTGTATCTCCATTACCACTTTATATTTACAGAAAATAAGTCATTGAAGGGACATCGTAGAAGGAGTTATAATGAACAGCATTTCATATATTTTTAGAATAATTTTTGCATTAAGCTGTTTTTAGTAAAAATAATTTTAGTAAACGTTAACAATACATTAGTTTACTAATGTGCATACAACATGTGCAGCATACTTCCATAGGTTATGTACACTCACGTTCCCTGACCTCTCACGGTCTAAATACGGGTGACATCACAGTGTATATTACCGTTGCCGGTACTTTGAGCATTGCAGATGGGAAGTGCACAAGACCTATGCCCACATTCTGCAATAGCCAAGTGCACAGTAAATTATCAAATGTTTACTAGATACAATTGTGAAAATACAAGTATATTGTAAAAATGCTTCTAATAAAAATAATTTGGAAAACTCTGCTGTGCATTTCAGAGACACAATACCCCTTGATGAAAGCAATATAGGGACAAGAAAACATGAGAAATTAATGGATAAATTACATTTACTGCCAAAACATTACCAACATTTAATTGTCCTTATTAATTATACTCCATAATAATGGAATGGGGCATGGCATTTGAAGCCCAGAACTTTAGCCTTTCCTTTGCCACATATATATATATATATATATATATATATATATATATATATATATATATATATATATATATATATATATATATATATATATATATATATATATATATATACATATACTGTATATATTTATATATACATATGTCTGTGTGTGTGTATAAACACATATATATCCAGCGCTAGCACAAAGATAGGTGAAGAGCATAAAACAGTTGCAGCATTTGGCCAACTTGTGCCATACCAAGGTCTCTTGTTTTCTGGCAATGGTAGATCCAGTGCAGAGCCAGAAATTAAGCTTCACTGAACCTTTGAGATAGCTTTACATTGAAGTTTACCAGTGAATATGGATTTTTACAGCATGTTTACTCAACATATATTCAGTAAATTTAAAAATATTTTCCGTATAGTAACAGTTCAAACAATAGATACGTTAACTAAGTTTCACTGTAAATATAATAGACTTCTTACAAATGCTAATCTCGCCAATGAAATGCGAGACAGTTATATGTGAAAAGGTTCACCAAAGCTGGGGGATATTTTTTAGAATATTATAAATTCTCTGCGATTATTTCCCATTATAATGCAGGTTACTCCCATGGAAAAAAAATAGATTTTTTTGCTTTTGCAAGCGAAGGAAATATGAGTTTTGCACATCGGGTTTTGTGATTGGTTTAGCGCACATGAAAATTTTGTAATCTAGAGGGGCGGCAATTAAATATTAAATATAATGCTTTTTATTAAACATACTGTCAACTATTCTAATTAACCCATAGAATATATATATATATATATATATATTACAGTATGTTTAATAATTTTTAATACATTTTTGTTGTGACGAATTCCCCGGCTACCCTGACTGGGTAGCTCCGCCAAACGGGTCCTGCTTCCTCCCTGCTGACTGCAGCTATGTAGCTGGCAAGTGACCACAGCCTGTAGCCACCCCTGATGCCCAACAGCACCAGTACTCAGGGTCCCACCCTGAGGAAGACTCCAGCTACTCCAACTGAGTAGCTCTGCCAGAGGGTCCTTCCTTTGCCTGCAACAGGCTGCTATGTAGCCCAGGAAAGTGATTTTAGCTGGAGCGAACCCAAATAACTAGACAGACTAGCATTCAGGTTAAACAAGAACTGACTTTATTGTAAAACATACACTCCTTTTATACACACAGCTCATCTTGATAACACAAAGGACAATCCCACAATTTTCCCGCCATTCCCGTCCCTCCAGACAGCCCGGCACCTCCATAGGAGCCACAGTCTCACATAATTCCAATACCTAGGGGTGGCGGTTTCGGGTGATCCCGGTAGAGTGGCAGCACTTCCAAAGCTCTCGGTCCCCAGATGCCACAGTCCAAAAATCAGCATGATTCGTTTCTGGGGACCGGAGTTACAGTCCGTTGAAGTTATGGGGATAGGGGTGTCCAAAACCCCCAGTTCCCAAAGGAGATTTACTCCGGTAATTCCTCCACCTCTTGTCCTCCCTAGGGGCTACTAATCCCAAAAAGAGCGGAGCTCTGGGGCACATGGTTGCTGGAGCGATGAGGGGTAAAGTTAGTGGGTGTCCTGCTGTCCTGAGGCCGACCGGGAGTTCCAGGAGCCTGGCCAGCCTGAGAGGGGTTAGGCGGGTGTCCGTTGTGAGGCGGCCGACCGGGAGTTCAAGGAGCCCGGCCAGCCTAGGAGGGTTTTCCTGGTCATAAACCAACTCTGGTCATAAACCAACAAAAACAAGCCAACACAAAGCAAACAAACAGTCTCCAGAGATGGTGGTTGCTCTGAGGAGCCAAAAACCACTGAGAAACAACAGGGGTGAGGTTGTAGGGGGGGTGGGGGGCCTTAGCTGTCTGGTATTTGTGACAGGGGGCAAGGGTTCAGCCCCTGCAGCCCAGTATCTGTGACATTTGTAATATTTAATATTTCATTTTTCAATAACACGCCTTAAGATTACTAAGTTTTCATGTGCACTAAACCTGACAACGTTAAATCTAAATCGTAAAACGATGCGCACATATTTTACATTCTTATGTTCTTCACATAGAATTTTTTTTGCTTTTTATTCTAAAAAATATATATTTCTATACATATCTGATATGTTCATGTAAATCACATATCTTACCTATTTATCTATAGGCATAGATATACAGGTATAAGTATATATATATATATATATATATATATATAAAACATTATCCTGTAAGTGAAGAACATTGGAATGTGATATATGTACAATAAATATACAGTAAAACACTCTACTATAACAAACGTGTTATTAATATATAACATGTTTGGCACAGTCGGATCTTGATATTACAACTAAAACTGCAGTACAGTGAAACCTTGTTAAAAAGCAGTTTATTTAAAAAAAATTTTTTTTACATAATGCAATGTTTAACAAATATTCTATTGTCTTCTATTAGGTGATGTGCATCTCTGTAATGTGAAGGGGTGTGGTCTAATGACATCAACACCCTATATCAGGTGTGCATAATTATTAGGCAACTTCCTTTCCTTTGGCAAAATGGGTCAAAAGAAGGACTTGACAGGCTCAGAAAAGTCAAAAATAGTGAGATATCTTGCAGAGGGATGCAGCACTCTTAAAATTGCAAAGCTTCTGAAGCGTGATCATCGAACAATCAAGCGTTTCATTCAAAATAGTCAACAGGGTCGCAAGAAGCGTGTGGAAAAACCAAGGCGCAAAATAACTGCCCATGAACTGAGAAAAGTCAAGCGTGCAGCTGCCAAGATGCCCCTTGCCACCAGTTTGGCCATATTTCAGAGCTGCAACACCACTGGAGTGCCCAAAAGCACAAGGTGTGCAATACTCAGAGACATGGCCAAGGTAAGAAAGGCTGAAAGACGACCACCACTGAACAAGACACACAAGATGAAACGATCAAGACTGGGCCAAGAAATATCTCAAGACTGATTTTTCTAAGGTTTTATGGACTGATGAAATGAGAGTGAGTCTTGATGGGCCAGATGGATGGGCCCGTGGCTGGATTGGTAAAGGGCAGAGAGCTCCAGTCCGACTCAGATGCCAGCAAGGTGGAGGTGGAGTACTGGTTTGGGCTGGTATCATCAAAGATGAGCTTGTGGGGCCTTTTCGGGTTGAGGATGGAGTCAAGCTCAACTCCCAGTCCTACTGCCAGTTTCTGGAAGACACCTTCTTCAAGCAGTGGTACAGGAAGAAGTCTGCATCCTTCAAGAAAAACATGATTTTCATGCAGGACAATGCTCCATCACACGCGTCCAAGTACTCCACAGCGTGGCTGGCAAGAAAGGGTATAAAAGAAGAAAATCTAATGACATGGCCTCCTTGTTCACCTGATCTGAACCCCATTGAGAACCTGTGGTCCATCATCAAATGTGAGATTTACAAGGAGGGAAAACAGTACACCTCTCTGAACAGTGTCTGGAAGGCTGTGGTTGCTGCTGCACGCAACGTTGATGGTGAACAGATCAAAACACTGACAGAATCCATGGATGGCAGGCTTTTGAGTGTCCTTGCAAAGAAAGGTGGCTATATTGGTCACTGATTTGTTTTTGTTTTGTTTTTGAATGTCAGAAATGTATATTTGTGAATGTTGAGATGTTATATTGGTTTCACTGGTAAAAATAAATAATTGAAATGGGTATATATTTGTTTTTTGTTAAGTTGCCTAATAATTATGCACAGTAATAGTCACCTGCACACACAGATATCCCCCTAAAATAGCTATAACTAAAAACAAACTAAAAACTACTTCCAAAACTATTCAGCTTTGATATTAATGAGTTTTTTGGGTTCATTGAGAACATGGTTGTTGTTCAATAATAAAATTAATCCTCAAAAATACAACTTGCCTAATAATTCTGCACTCCCTGTACAGTGTGATATATATATATATATATATATATATATATATATATATATATATATATATATATATATATATATATATATATATATATACAGTATGTACTATACTGTAAACTACTATATTATGTATATTATGTATTCAAAGTAAGTTCATTATTTAAAATAAAAAGCAACAACGTGGTTTGTTTTGTTTTACTTTTAGAGTGTTCTTTTCTTTTTAGGAACAATATTTTGTGTACAGGATATTATTAAAATAAAACACAATTGTTATAGTGTGATTGCAATATTAGAAATATATCAATGTAAGTTCACATGGAACAGTGTGATCTCGATATTAGAACTAAACACGTACAGTACAGTGAAACCATGTTGAAAAGCAGTTTAATTTAAAAAACACATTTTACATAATGCAATGTTTAACAAATGTTCCATTGTCTTCTACGGGATGTTAATATCCTGTACTTAATATCTTGTTCTTAAAAAGAAAAGAACATGCCAAAAGCTAAAAACCCATTTATTTAAATAACAAACTTACTTTAAGTACATTATTTAGTATTTTACAGTATAATAAATATATATAACTGTAAGGGGGGCAGTAAAAGTGGAACTCAGAATGCAGGAACAGATACACTGAACAAAATTATTTTGATAAGTAAAAGCACAGTTGGTAGTTTAAACTGAAAATCACAGAAATAGCAAGTTAGAGCATAAACTAAACTAAAGTCTAATTCAAGTTTCAGAATACTTTAGTAGGTTGCAGTAACAAAGTCCAGTGGATACTTGAATTGTGCAATACACCCAGTGGTATAGAAGGTGAGACTGTAGCGGGGACCAGAAAGGTACAGCGGGCACACATGGTTTGAGAAAGGCTGTCACTGGTATAGTAGACACAGAATACTTAGCAAGCAAAGGATACCCACAGGGTACTGTTGGTGAGACTGTCATGGGATACCAGGTAGGTACAGCAGGTTTAAGGAAAGCTGTCATGGGTATAGTAGACACTATCTACCCCCAAAGTTTCAGGTCCATTTGAAACTTAAGTTAAGAAGCAGCGGTCGTAAGACCGCTGCTTCTTAACTCATCCGCCACCTCTGAGGTGGCGGACAGCAATCATCCCGAATGGATAGTATCGGGATGATTGACAAGCCCTGCTTGTGCAATGATAAAAGCTGACACCGTATGCTGTCAGCATTTATCAATGTCAGGCGGACATAATCCGCTACAGCGGATTATGTCCGCCCGACATTTCATAAATCTACCCCTATGTGTATACAGTTATGGACAAAAATATTGGCACCCCTGCATTTCTGTCAGATAATGCACCACTTCGCCCATTTCTGTCAGATAATGCACCACTTCACCCAGAAAACTGTTGCAATTACAAATGTTTAGGCATTCTCATGTTTATTTCTTTTGTTTGTATTGGTATGATACAAAAAAGTGGGGGGGGGGGAGCCAAATCTGACACATTCCATGTAAAACTTCAAAAATGGACTGGACAAAATTATTGGCACCCTCAATTTAATATTTGGTAGCACACCCCTTGGAAAAAATAACTGAAATCTATCTCTTCCTGTAACCATCAATGAGTTTCTTACACCTCTCTACTGGAATTTTGGACCACTCTTCTTTCGCCAAATGCTTCAGGTCTCTCAGATTGGAAGGGATCTTTTACCCAACTGCTGTTTTGAGATCTCTTCACAGATGCTCTATGGGATTGAGATCTGGACTCATTGCTGGCCAGTTCTGTACTCTCCAGTGCTTTGTCTTAATCCATTTCTGTGTGCTTTTTGACGTGTGCTTTGGTCATGTTTGACTGTAGGGACTGTATTCTTTTCTTTAAAAGCCTCATTTCTTTTTCTGAAAACAGTAGAATGATGGGCTTTAACAAAAAGCTGTAATTTTGTTTTGTCTGTCCACAGCACATTCTCCCAAAAGGATTTTGGCTTCTTCAGGTATGTTTTTGCAAACTCTTATCTGGCTTTTGTATGTTTCTGTGTCAGCAGTGGGGTTCTCCTGGGTCTCCTACCATAGCATCCATTTTCATTCAGATGGCGACGTATAGTGCAAGCTGACACATTTGTACCCTGTGCCTGAAGGTTAGCTTGAATTTGTCTGGAAGTTTATCAAGGTTTTTTATCCACCATTCAAACAATCCTTTGTTGCAATCTTTGATCAATTTTTCTCTTTCGTCCACGTCCAGAGAGATTAGCTACAGTGCCATGGGCTGTAAACTTCTTGACAATGTTACGCACAGTGGACACAGGAACATTAAGATGGACTTGTAACCTTGAGATTGTCCATGCTTTTCCACAATTTTTGTTCTCAAATCCTTAGACAATTCTTTGCTACTCTTTCTCTTCTCCCTGCTCAGTGTGGCACACAGAGACACACAACAGAATGATTGAGTACATTTTTCACCATTTTAACTGATTGCCGGTGTGATTTCTATATGGTCAGCACCTGTTAATTGATACAGGTGAGTTTAATTACAAATTGCAGGAGCATCACAAATTTGGAATGCAATTATTTCTTACAATTTTGAGAAGGTGCCAATAATTTTATCCAGTCCATTTTTGCACAGTGAAGTCTATTATTCAGAAGTGGAAGGTATTTGGTACAACACAGACCCTCTCTAAATCAGGACGTCGCTCCAAACTGGATGAAATAGCCAGGAGGAAACTGGTCAGAGAGGCTACCAATAGCCCACAGCAACTCTGAAGCAGTTGTAGAAATTTATGACAAAGAGTAGTCATTTTGTGCATTTGACAACAATATCATGAATTCTCTACAAATGTGGCTTGTATGGGAGGGTTGCAAAAAAAAGCCACCCCTCAAGAAAGGCCACATGCAGTCATGACTGAGCTTTCTGAGGCCTCAGGGAAAAAGGTGTTATGGTCAGATGAGACTAAAACTGAATTATTTGGCCTCAACACCAAACAATATGTCTCGAGGAAATCCAATACAGCTCACCATCCAAATAACACCATACCTACAGTAAAGCAAAGAGGTGGTAGTATCCTGTTATGGGGGTGTTTCTCTGCAGCAGGCACTGGAGCACTTGTCAGGATAGAAGGAATAATAGATGGGGCAAAATACCGTCAAATTCTTGAGGAAAATCTGCTGCCCTCTGCCAGGAAGTTGTCAATTGGAAGGTTTACCTTCTAACATGACAATGACCCAAAGCAGACAGCAAAAATGATCACACAGTGGTTGAAGGAGAAAAAGGTGAATATCCTTGCATGGTCTAGTCAGAGGCAAGACTTAAACCCCATTGAATATCTGTGGCATGACTTGAAGACTGCAGTTCACCAATGGTCACCATCAAATGTAACAGCACTGGAGCAGTTCTGCAAAGAAGAGTGGGCAAATATTGCACAGTCTAGACAGACTAAAGGCTATAATTAAAGCAAAAGGCGACTCAACAAAATACTGACACAAGGAAGTGATCCTTTTTGCAACTCATTAGTCCTTTTTTTTAATTGTCTTTATGTTTGCCTGACATGTTGGTGTTATATCTTTCACTTGGATGTTATAAGTTGCACTGAGTAATGAGAACTGGATAAACAAAAACTGTGTCTGTCTTTATTTCAGGCTGCAAAGCAACAAAATGTGATTATTTTCAAGGGGGTGATCCTTTTCAATACCCACTGAATGTGTATATATGTGTGTGTGTAGGGGTGTATGTGTGTTTGTGTATATGAGTGTGTATGTATGTGTGTATATATTTCAATGTATTTGTGTTGTACATATTTGTATGCATGTGAGTAACTGTATGTATGCGTGTGCGTATATACAGCTCTGGAAAAAACTTAAAAGACCACTGCAAAATTATCAGTTTCTCTGGTTTTACTATTTATAGGTATGTGTATGAGTAAAATGAGCATTTTTCTTTAGTCCTTAAACTACTGACATGTCTCCCAAATTCCAAATAAAAATATTGTCATTTAGAGCATTTATTTGCAGAAAATGTCAACTGGTGACAATAACAAAAACAAAAAAACAAAAAAAAAGATGCAGTGTTTTCAGACCTCCAATAATGCAAAGAAAACAAGTTCATATTCCGTTTTAAACAACACAATACTTATGTTTTCAATGAGCAATAAACAAAATGTATGCTTATCTGGTAAATTATGTTCTTTCCTGGCATGGAGAGTCCACTAATCCATTCTAATTACTAGTGGGAATTCAATTCCTGGCATTCAGAGTATAGAAGAGGTGCCTAAAGTTTATACAAAATAAACAGTCTTAAATCACATTGAGGGTGGGTCATGGACTCTCCATGCCAGGAAAGAAAATAATTTATCAGGTAAGCATAAATTGTGTTTTCTTTCAAATGGCATGGAGAGTCCATTCTAATTACTAGTGGGAACCACTACCCAAGCTAGAGGACACAGAATGGAAGGGCAGGAAAACAAGACAGATGGACCTAAACAGAAGGCACCACCGCTTGAAGAACTTTTCTCCCCAAAAAAGCCCCAGCCGAGGCAAAAGTATCGAATTTGTAGAATTTGGAAAAAAGTATGCAACGAGGACCAAGTGACCGCCTTACAGATTTGTGGAATGAGCCGTAATTCTCAGGAGGCTGATGTTCAGCTGTCTCATAAGCCAAACGGATAACAGTTCTCAAACAGAGAGAAAGAGTAGAAAAAGTGGACTTCTGGCCCTTACGCTTACCAGAGAAAACAACGAACAGGGCAGTAGATTGATGAAAATCTTTAGTTGCCTGTAGATAAAATTTTAGAGCACACACACAACATCCAGATTGTGCAACAAGCGTTTCTTCTGAGAAGAAGGATTAGGATAAAACGAAGGAACAACAATTTCCTGGTTAATGTTGTGGTCAAAAACAACCTTGGGAAGAAATCCCAAATTAGTATGAAGGAAGAAATAGTGAGGAGAAACAAAACTTTCCAAGATAACAAATTAATATCAAGAGAGTACATAGGCCCAAACAGAGCCTGCTGCAGAATTAAGATTAAGGCTCCATGGAGAAGCAACAGGTTTAAACACATGCCTGATTCTGACCAAGGCCTGAACAAAATATTGAAAATCTGTCAGGTCTGCCAGACGTTTATGCAAAAGAATAGTCAGTGCAGAGATCTGACCCTTCAGAGTACTGACTGACAAACCTTTCTCCAGGCCATCCTGAAGAAAGGACAAGATGTGGGGAACCCTCACCCGACTCCAGGAGAAACCCCTTGATTCGCACCAATAAAGGTATTTATGCCACACCTTATGGTAAATTTTGCGAGTTACCGGCTTACAAGCCTGAAGCATGGTATCAATGACCTTCTCAGAATAACCGTGTCTAGACAAAAATAGACATTCAATCTCCAAGCAGTCAGCTTTAGAGAACCTAGATTTGGGTAGAGGAAGGGACCCTGAAGTAGAAGGTACTTCCTCAAAGGCAACCTCCGACGTGGAAGAGATGACATCTTCACCAGATCCGCGAACCAGATCCTGCGAGGCCAGGCAGGGGTGATTAAAATCACCAACACCCTCTCCTGTTTGATACAAGCTATTACTCGAGGAAGGAGGGCAAACGCAGGAAACAGGTACACAAGACCGAAGTCCCAAAGAACCGCTAGAGCGTCAATCAGAGCTGTTTGTGGATCTCTTGATCTTGACCCGTACCTTGGAAGCTTGACATTTAGACGAGAAGCCATCAAATCCAACTCCAGAAGTCCTAAGTTGAGGGTTATCACTGAGAATACTTCTGGATGAAGGGACCACTCCCATGGATGAAAAGTTTGCCTGCTCAGATAATCTGCTTCCCAGTTGTCCACCCCTGGGATGTAGATGGCAGAAAGGTGACAATTGTGAGACTCCGCCCACTGAAGAATGTGAGTCATTTCTTTCATGACTAAGGAACTCTGAGTTCCTCCCTGGTGGTTGATATATGCCACCGAGGTAATGTTGTCCGACTGGAATCTGATAAACCGGACCATACACAGTTGAGGCCAAGCTGTTAGAGCATTGAAGATTGCTCTCAACTCTAGGATGTTTATTGAGAGAGAAGACTCCTCTTGAGTCCAACGAACCCCAAACAGCTCGCCAGTCCGATAGGCTGGCATCTGTGGTCACAATCTCCCAATATGGTCTCAGGAAACATGTGCCCAGAGACAGATGATCCTGGGAGATCCACCTGGGCAGAGAGTCTCTTATCTGGGTGTCCAAAACTATCCTCTGAGAGAGGACCGAGTGGTCTCTGTTCCATTGTTTGAGCATGCATAACTGTAGAGGTCTCAGATGGAAACGAGCAAAAGGAATAATGTCCATGGAAGCTACCATCAGACAAACTACTTCCATACACTGAGCCACTAAAGGACTGATAGAGGACTGAAGAGAAATACAAGAAGCAAGAATTGTAGTTTTTTTTACCGAAGTGCAAAAAGGAATAATAATTCTAGATGGAACCATAACATTTGAATAACACAGGCGCTATAAAGCTTAAAATAGTGTGGTGAAAAAATAGTAAAAATGAGAATTATAAATTGTGTACAAATACGTGTAAATATATATTAAATTCTGTGCAAACACAAAATAGCCAATAAATGTGAGTAAACAAAATACTGATGTGCAAGATTCTGCATATATGTAATAACAAAATAAAATAAAATGTGAACAAGTTTAAAAACGAAATACAAAGTGGCAAATGCGCTGATCAGACGCAGTTACATGTGCAGTATACAAATGGCAACAGTTGCTGAATAAATCAATTATTAAAAACAACAGGGGATGAAATAAGAGATCTCTTGAATCCAAATGGTCATCCGAAGAAGCGGTCTTAGTTGAGCCAAGGTTGAGGATATTTCAGTCAGGCTGGAACGAGACGAGAGACCGATGAAACGGCAAAAGAGGCACCAATATAAGGTTAACACTTATACTTACACCGGAATCGGTGATGCGAACATGTGAACTCCTCTCAGTGGCTTAATCTCCGGACAGCAGGAACAGCAGCTTGAACACACCGTACAAGAGTGGCGATAAAATAAAGCCAGGTATTGTTTCACAAACACCTTTGCACGCAGGTAACTGATATCCGTACCTACGGAAGCATAAGAGGGACAAAAAACAAGCCAACACTCTCATCTCATTCCAGCCTGACTGAAATATCCTCAACCTGGGCTCAACTAAGACCGCTTCTTCGGATGACCATTTGGATTCAAGAGATCTCTTATTTCATCCCCTGTTGTTTTTAATAATTTCTTTATTCAGCAACTGTTGCCATTTGTATACTGCACATGTAACTGCGTCTGATCAGCGCATTTGCCACTTTGTATTTCGTTTTTAAACTTGTTCACATTTTATTTTATTTTGTTATTAAATATATGCAGAATCTTGCACATCATTCTTTTGTTTACTCACATTTATTGGCTATTTTGTGTTTGCACAGAATTTAATATATATTTACACGTGTTTGTACACAATTTATAATACTCATTTTTACATCACACTATTTTAAGCTTTACAGCGCCTGTGTTATTCGAATTTTATGGTTTAATCTAGAATCCATATTATTCCTTTTTTCACTTCAGTATTTGTTTAGAGGTTGAGAGATTCCTCTTGTTTTTACAGGCTTAATAGGGTTTCACAGCGCAGTTAACCCATATTTTTTTCCTTTTTCACAGATTTTTTTACCTCCGTCAGGAAAATCTTCATGGACAGAGAGTCTATGAGTGTTACAAAAAGCATACCCTTTTCCGATTTACTTTCCACCTGTGGGAACAAAGAATAGACAACAGCGAGTCTGTATGGGATCTAGCTAAATGAAAAGATGGCAGCTGAACCAAGATATCTTCCAGGTACAAAGCCACCGCAATCCCCTGAGATCTGACCACTGCCAAAAGAGCCCCTAGAACCTTTCTAAAGATCTGAGGAGCCATAGCAAGGCCAAAGGGAAGGGCAATAAATTGTAAGTGTTTGTCTAGAAAGGCAAACCGTAGGAATTGGTGATGTTCCCTCCCTGTGAATAGGAACATGAAGATACGCGTCCTTCAGGTCTATGGTAGTCATAAATTGATGCTCCTGAAACAAAAGGGAGAATGGAATGTATAGTCTCAATTTTGAGAAATTTGTTGAGACACTTGAGGTCCAATATGGGTCAAAAAGTTCCCTCTTTCTTGGGAACCACAAAGAGGTTGGAATAGAATCCTTGACACTGTTCCACCAGAGGAACTGGGACAATTACTCCTAGAGAAGCTATTTCTTTTACACAGTTTAAGAAAGCCTCTCTCTTCACCTGGTTTACAGATAACCTTTACAGGAGAAATCTGCCCCTGGGGGGACAAGATTTGAATCCTACCCTGTATTTCTGGGAGACTACTTCCACTGCCCAGGGATCTTGGACATCGCAGATCCAAGCCTGCCGAAAGAATGAAAGCCTATCCCCTACTTGATCCAAGACTGGATCGGGGGCGGCCCCTTCATGCTGACTTAGGCTCAGAGGAAGATTTCTTGGATTATTTTCCCTTATTCCAAGGTTGACTAGACCTCCATGAAGTCCTGGATTGCTCCATCTTTGAAGAAGATGAGGAGGGCTTTTGTTCTTTGAAGTTGCGAAAGGAACGAAAATTAGAATTCTGGCGACCCTTAGGTCTACCCTTCTTGTCCTGAGGAAGGAAGACTCCCTTTCCACCAGTAACTTCGGAAATGATCGAACCAGACCAGGACCAAATAAAGTCTTTCCCTTGAAAGGTAAAGAGAGTAGTTTAGCCTTGGAAGTCACATCCGCAGACCAAGATTTTAGCCACAGAGCTCTGCAAGCTGGAACTGCAAAGCTAGAAATTTTGGCTCCCAGCCTAACAACTTGCATGCTGTCATCACAGATAAAATTATAAGCCAGCTTTAGAGCTTTGATCCTATCCTGGATTTCCTCTATGGTAGTATCCTCCGAAATTAGGTCGGAGAAGGAGTCACACCAATAAGAGGCTGCACCAGCAACTGTCGCGATACTAGCAACTGGTTACCATTGCAAACCCTGATGAAGAAACATTTTTTTTAAATAAGCTTCCAGCTTCTTATCCATAGGGTCCTTAAAAGAGGAACTATCCTCACGGGATCAGCAACAGGAAACATCTTTTTAAAAACAGGGGATGGGGAAAAGGAATCCCTGGCTTCACCCATTCCTGAGCTATGTCAGACATGCAATCTAGAATACGGAATACCCCCATAGATGTAGGTTTGACATAAAAAACTCTGTTAAGTTTATTAGACCTCTTAGGAGTCTCAGCGACAGTAGAGTCAGAGTCTTCCAATGTAGCTAGGACCTCTTTCAAGAGTAAACAGAGGTGCTCAAGCTTAAATCTAAAATTAAACTCCCCTGAATCTGCTGTACTAGCAACAACCATTTCAGAATCGGAGATCTTGCCCTCAGAAGCCACTGAGGAATGATCCTCCTCAGATAACTGAGACAGACTGACTAACCCAGTCTTGGCGGAGTCAGAACTCTTAGTATTAGATATGTTTTAGATTTCTTCTTTCTCTTACCAGTAATAGGTAAGGCTGATAAGGCTGCAGAAGCCGCAGAAGTTAGTTGTGCAGCAAAATCTCCTGGTAAATATACACCGCCGGGAACTGGTTGAGAGGAACCGCAGGGCACTGCTTGTGAAACTGCTAAAGCTTGGGACATTTGAGGTGAAAGATGAGGCATAATATGGACAACATTTTCCGGAGAGATAGAAGGCTCTTTATCTGTAGACAATAATGTTTGATTTAAACATGTTGAGCAAAACTGTACAGGAGGAATAATCTGAGCCTCCAAGCAATATAAACACTTGTCAAAGGACAAGGCTAAGTTAGTATCAGGATCCATAACTTGATCTTGGTTCCCAAAAGCAATAACTTAACAAGAAAATATATATCTCAAAGTATTGTGTATGATTTTCAGTTCAGTAAATAAAACTTTTAATAATTTATAAACAGAAAAATTCTAGAACTAACTCCTAGTGGCACCACTATACCTCCGCCTTGATGAGGATTTACCACTCCGGTGGCTGGATAGAAAAGCCACTAGTACAGTATTAGCAGCAGACTCTGCTAAGGATCCGTTCAAGAGCTGACTTTATAGACTCTGGATCGGATGAAACCACACTCACATCCACTCCGCTCTTCAAGCCAGCTGAAAATGGAGGGTGGTCACATGAGTGCAGAGGGTGGTCACATGAGTGCAACAGAAAAAATATTTTAATCTGCGCCACAGGGAAAAGCGCACAAATTACGCTGCACTGTGGCTAACAGGATAATAAGTGAAACACTTTTATAAGATAAACGGCCAAATAACCTTACTAAAGGAAATAAAAACATACCCCAAAGATTGTGTATGATTTCCCCTAAGAATTATAAGAGGGCAATAACTAATAACCCTAGGAATTATACCACTCCAAAGCTGCCCGTATATATATATATATACAGGGAGTGCAGAATTATTAGGCAAATGAGTATTTTGACCACATCATCCTCTTTATGCATGTTGTCTTACTCCAAGCTGTATAGGCTCGAAAGCCTACTACCAATTAAGCATATTAGGTGATGTGCATCTCTGTAATGAGAAGGGGTGTGGTCTAATGACATCAACACCCTATATCAGGTGTGCATAATTATTAGGCACCTTCCTTTCCTTTGGCAAAATGGGTCAAAAGAAGGACTTGACAGGCTCAGAAAAGTAAAAAATAGTGAGATATCTTGCAGAGGGATGCAGCACTCTTAAAATTGCAAAGCTTCTGAGGCGGGATCATCGAACAATCAAGCGTTTCATTCAAAATAGTCAACAGGGTCGCAAGAAGCGTGTGGAAAAACCAAGGCGCAAAATAACTGCCCATGAACTGAGAAAAGTCAAGTGTGCAGCTGCCAAGATGCCACTTGCCACCAGTTTGGCCATATTTCAGAGCTGTAACATCACTGGAGTGCCCAAAAGCACAAGGTGTGCAATACTCAGAGACATGGCCAAGGTAAGAAAGGCTGAAAGACGACCACCACGGAACAAGACACACAAGCTGAAACGTCAAGACTGGGCCAAGAAATATCTCAAGACTGATTTTTCTAAGGTTTTATGGACTGATGAAATGAGAGTGAGTCTTGATGGGCCAGATGGATGGGCCCGTGGCTGGATTGGTAAAGGGCAGAGAGCTCCAGTCCGACTCAGACGCCAGCAAGGTGGAGGTGGAGTACTGGTTTGGGCTGGTATCATCAAAGATGAGCTTGTGGGGCCTTTTCGGGTTGAGGATGGAGTCAAGCTCAACTCCCAGTCCTACTGCCAGTTTCTGGAAGACACCTTCTTCAAGCATTGGTACAGGAAGAAGTCTGCATCCTTCAAGAAAAACATGATTTTCATGCAGGACAATGCCCCATCACACGCGTCCAAGTACTCCACAGCGTGGCTGGCAAGAAAGGGTATAAAAGAAGAAAATCTAATGACATGGCCTCCTTGTTCACCTGATCTGAACCCCATTGAGAACCTGTGGTCCATCATCAAATGTGAGATTTACAAGGAGGGAAAACAGTACACCTCTCTGAACAGTGTCTGGGAGGCTGTGGTTGCTGCTGCACGCAATGTTGATGGTGAACAGATCAAAACACTGACAGAATCCATGGATGGCAGGCTTTTGAGTGTCCTTGCAAAGAGAGGTGGCTATATTGGTCACTGATTTGTTTTTGTTTTGTTTTTGAATGTCAGAAATGTATATTTGTGAATGTTGAGATGTTATATTGGTTTCACTGGTAAAAATAAATAATTGAAATGGGTATATATTTGTTTTTTGTTAAGTTGCCTAATAATTATGCACAGTAATAGTCACCTGCACACACAGATATCCCCCTAAAATAGCTATAACTAAAAACAAACTAAAAACTACTTCCAAAACTATTCAGCTTTGATATTAATGAGTTTTTTGGGTTCATTGAGAACATGGTTGTTGTTCAATAATAAAATTAATCCTCAAAAATACAACTTGCCTAATAATTCTGCACTCCCTGTATATCTCCAACATATATCCAACATAAGATATATGTCTGTCCCATAAGTATTCCACCGAGGATTAGCCCCCTAGGTGCTGAAACCTTCTCACCTAGAAGGGAAAGCACTTACCTGTGGATGCAGCTGCAGGGAAGGAAACAGCTTCTTAGGTGTGAGAGTCAACTAATCTGACAGGGACCTGTAGAAAAAGAATATGTGTGTCTGTGTATATATGTGTGTGTATGTGTCTGTGTATATATGTGTGTGTGTTTATGTATGTATGCCTCTGTGTATATATGCGTGTGTTTGTGTATGTATTCACTTCCCTGGGTTACCATCTTCATTATTTGATGCTCATTTGTGATATTGTTTCCTGGATGCACTCTGATTTTCTGCATTTTTTAGTCCAGGTTCTGGCTTATTTTTGTTTCATGTGGACTGATCTTTGGCTTTGCTCACTCTTATTCTGGACTTTTATTTTGGTTCCATGTTGCCCAGAAGTGTTTGACCTTTGGTTTGTTTTTGAATATTCTATGTCAGTGGTTCTCAACCTAAGTGACCTCAAGGCCCGGTAAGTTTTAACCGGACCTGTCCAGGGCCCGGTAAGCATCGGGAGTGGGTATATATATATATATATATATATATATATATATATATAATATATATATATATCTATATAATATATATATATATATATATATATATATAGTAGCTATATATATATATCTATATAATATCTATATATATAAATATATATATATATATCTATATATCTATATATATATATATATATATATATATATATATATATATATATACATATACATACACACACAGTATATGTATGGTTTACAGTTGTTTAATTATGTAATAATTAATGGGTGTCAGTGGGATCTATAAATATCCCACTGACACCAATGAATTATCATAAAATTAACCCACTGTAAACTATATATATATATATATATATATATATATATATATATACAGTTTACACATACACATTGGTGCCAATGGGATCTATATATATATATATATATATATATATATATATATATATATATACACACAAACAGTACACATACACATTGGTGTCAGTGGGTTATATATATATATATATATAGTGTACACATACACATTGGTGTCCAGTGGCCGCCCTAAATATACATGTTAGTGTCAGTGGCCATAATTATTTGACATTGGTGACAGTGGAGTTCCCTACCTGTGAGCCGATCCGCTCTGCACGCCGCCCGCCACTCCTCACAGTGCGCCGCTAGCCATTCACACTGCGCATACAGACATGCGCAGTGGCGCATACAAACATGCGCAGTGGCACTCTAACAGGCCCGTCCGAAATTTTGGACATGTGTAAAGACGAGCCTGTCAGAGTGAGTGTCTGGAGGCTATGTCGGGTCGCGGCCCACCAGCAGGGCCGTCGCGGCCCGGTAGTGGGCCGCGGCCCGGCTGTTGAGAAACACTGTTCTATGTAATCTAATTCTGCCTCTTGGGGGTCTTGCTGTTCTGGTCTTTGAGGCATCATGCAATACCCTTTGTGGCCCTCTCTGCATCGGTCAGCGATGGTGCCGATCGTTGGTGGCGTGGGAAGGCTTTGAGGGAGGTAGTTGGGCAGCCTATCGCTGGAGGAGGCGGGCAGGAAGGGGGCGTGAAGGGGGGCGGGAGCGAGTGGGACCGCTACATCACGACAGTGAGTGGGAAGGAGGGGGAAGGAGGAGGGGGAAGGAGGAGAGGGGGATCCTATGTGGGATCCATGTCTAGAAAGGGATCTGGGAGGGGGTATGCTAATGAGGGGGCAACTACACTACGGAATTTTTTTTTTTTTTTTTAAATACAATAATTTAGAGCAAACCGGGTACTAACAGACAGCTGCCAGTACCTAAGATGGCGGCAAATAGGCAGAGGGGGAAGGGTTAGAGAGCTGTTTGGGGGGGCTCAGGGAGTTTCGGTGGTAAGGGGAGATCCTACACTGCAGAAAAAACTAAATTTAGGTTTACCTGATAAATGTATTTCTTTCCGGGCTTGAGTAATTACTGTTAGGAATATCACTTCTGGCCAACAGAAGGAGGCAAAGAGCACCACCATTAAATTGCTAAGTATCACTCCCTTACCCACAACCCCCAGTCATTCAACTGAAGGAAAATGGAGAAAAAGGAGTAACACAAGGTGTAGAGGTGCTGGAGGTTAAAGCAAAAGAACAACTGTCTTAAAATAAAGGGTGGGGCCGTGGACTCACCATATCCGTAAATAAATACATTTATCAGGTAAGCCTAAATTTAGTTTTTCTTTCCTAAGATATCTACGGTTTGAGTAATTACTGTTGGGAACCAATACCCAAGCTAGAGGACACGGATAAATAGGGAGGGACAAAACAGGCAGTCCTAAACAGAAGGCACAATGAAAGAGCAGCACTCCATGAGATAGAACAGAAGCTGGAAAAAACCTTCCATGCATGTCCATTTTTATAATAACTCCTCAGGGTGCACAGTCTTTTAGCACACTATACCCCTTTCACAAAGAAAAAATATCCTGAAGCATATCAGTCTGACCCTGCCCAATGACAGTCCAGCGCCGAAATACCAGGCAATTCTTCTCTGAACAAGGGAAGCAACAACCCCAGACGATTGTTTCGGCCTTCTATGGGCCTCGTCAATGAGGTGCAGTTGTATCTCTCTAAGGGCAAGTGTGCATGGAGTCCACGTCTGGTTTCCCCATTACTCTTAGGGTGACCTAAGAGCATTTACATAAAACACAATGAAAGAACAGCACTCCATGAGATTGAACAGAAGCTGGAAAAAACCTTCCATGCATGTCCATTTTTATAATAACTCCTCAGGGTGCACAGTCTTTTAGCAAACTATACCCCTTTCACAAAGAAAAAATATCCTGAAGCATATCAGTCTGACCCTGCCCAATGACAGTCCAGTGCCGAAATACCAGGCAATTCTTCTCTGAACAAGGGAAGCAACAACCCCAGACGATCGTTTCGGCCTTCTATGGGCCTTGTCAGTGAGGTGCAGTTGTATCTATCTAAACAGAAGGCACCACCGCTTGAAGAACCTTTCTCCCAAAAGAAGTCTCAGCCGAGGTAAAAATATCAAATTTAGAAAATTTGGAAAAAGTATGTAGAGAAGACCAAGTTGCAGCCTTGCAAATTTGATCCACAGAAGCTTCATTTGAAAGCACAAGAAGAGGAAACAGCTCTTGTAGAATGAGCCGTAAATATTTCAGGAGGCTGATATCCAGCAGTCTCATAAGCCAAACGAATTATACTTCGTAACCAAAAAGAAAGAGTAGTAGCAGTAGCTTTCTGACCTTTACGTTTCCCAGAAAAACAGACAAAGAGGACAGAAGACTGGCGAAAATTCTTAGAAACGAAATTTGGATGAAGGAAGGGACCCTGAATCAGGAGGTCCTTCCTCAGAGGTAGTCTCCAAAGTGGGAGAGATGACATCTCCACTAGGTCTGCAAACCAGATCCTGCGAGGCCACGCAGGGGCTATTAGAATCACCAACGCCCTCTCCTGTTTGATACGAGCAATGACACGTGGAAGGAGAGCAAACGGAGGAAACAGGTATACCAACCTGAAAAACCAAGGAACCGCCAGAACATCTATCAGAATGGCCTGCGGATCTCTTGACCTTGAACCGTACCTTGGAAGCTTGGTGTTCTGATGGGATGCCATCAGATCTAACTCCATCACCCCCCATTTGAGGACCAAGCTGGAAAACACCTCTGGATGGAGTTCCCACTCCCCGGGATGAAAAGTCTGTCTACTCAGAAAATCTGCTTCCCAGTTGTCTACTCCTGGAATGTGGAAGGCAGATAAACAGAAATTGTGGGTCTCTGCCCACTGAAGAATCCGAGTAACCTCCTTCATGGCTAAGGAACTCTGAGTTCCTCCCTGGTGATTGATATAAGCCACAGAGATTATGTTGTCGGAATGGAATCTGAAAACTGGGCTGAGGACAACTGAGGCCAAGCCAATAGAGCATTGTAAATCGCCCTTAACGCCAAGATGTTGATGGGAAGAGCACACTCTTCCAGAGTCCAAATGTCCTGAGCTTTTAACAAGTTTCAGACTGCTCCCCTGACCAGCAGGCTGGTGTCCATGGTCATGATCACCCAGGAAGGTCTCAGAAAGCATGTGCCCTGAGACAGATGTTCCTGAGAAATCCACCATGGGACAGAGTGCCTTTGATGACTGATCTAACTCTATTCTCTGAGATAGATCAACATGGTTGCCATTCCATTGTCTGAACAGGCACAACTGGAAAGCTCTCAAATGTAATCAAGCAAAAGGAATGATGTCCATGGAAGCCACCATCAGACCGATTTCCTCCATACATTGAGCCACTGAAGGATAAGCAGTAGCCTGATTAGAGAGGCAAAGGGAAATAATTTTGTTTATCCTGACTTCTGTCAGAAAAATCTTCATCAATAGAGAATCTATTATGGTCCCTAAGAACACTACTATTCTAACAGGGGAAAGGGAGTTTTTTTCCAGATTCACATTCCATCCGTGGAAGCAAAGAAAAGACAACAATATCTCTGTGTGAGATTTTGCTTGTTGAAAAGATGGCGCCTGAACCAATATGTCGTCCAGGTAGGGTGCCACAGCAATTTGACGAGAACGGATCACTGTCAAAAGAGCCCCCAGAACCTTTAAAAAAATTCTGGGAGCTGTGGCTAGACCAAATGGAAGAGCCACAAACTGGAAATGTTTGTCCAGAAAGGCAAATCTCAGGAATCTGTGATGGTCCCTGTGAATAGGAACATGAAGATATGCATTTTTAAAGTCTATTGTTGTCATCAACTGACCCTCTTGTACTAAAGGAAGAATGGATTGTATAGTCTCCATCTTGAAGGATGGAACTTTGAGAAACTTGTTTAGACACTTCAAGTCTAGAATGGGACGGAAAGTTCCCTCTTTTTTGGGAACCACAAATAGGTTGGAGTAGAACCCGATACCCTGTTCCTGCACTGGAACTGGAACTGGAACTATCACTCCCAGGGAGAAAAGATGTTGTATACATTTCAAGAATGCCTCTCTCTTTATCTGGTCTGCAGATAATCTTGAGAGATGGAATCTGCCTCTGGGAAGAAAAGTCTTGAATTCCAATTTGTAACCCTGGGATACTATGTCCACAGTCCAGGGATCTGGGACATCTCATATCCAGGCTTGAGAGAACTGAGAAAGTCTGCCCCCCACCTGATCCGATCCCGGATCAGGGGCAAACCATTCATGCTGATTTGGAATGAGCTGCAGGTTTATTTGATTGTTTCCCCTTGTTCCAATACTGATTGGGTTTCCAAGAAGACTTGGATTGTTCCTGCTTGGAAGAAGAAGGGGAAGGCTTTCCTCTGAAGTTAGGAACGAAAATTACTCTGATGTCCTTTAGGCCTATTCTTCTTATCTTCAGGTAGAAAAGACCCTTTTCCACCGGTAATATCAGAGACAATTTCTGCCAAACCGGGTCCAAACAAGGTTTTGCCCTTGTAAGGAATCACCAGAAGCTTGACTTTAGAGGAAACGTCCACAGACCAGGATTTCAACCATAACGCAAGGAAGAAAATGACAGGCATTGCAGTCCAGGTTAGTTTGCATATAAAAAGTCCCGATTTTATTCAAAGATAAATAAGGTAAATACCAATCCAAGAAACAGGAGACCAGGGTAAAGGTGACTCACAACAGGTAAGGGTGACACACAGGTAACTGTCTGACGCGTTTCGCGCCCCCTACAGGCGCTTACTCATAGACACAATACAGGTAAGACTGAGATGCTATAAATACACATTTAAACAATCAATTAAGAGTGGGAATTAACCCAATGTAACCCAGTCTAAAATAAACATAGCCTGGAACAGTGTATGTTAATACTATAGCAAGCAAAAACATATTTGTACAAACAGAAAGCAAAAAGGGAAATAATACAGACTACGTATGTATATTTAAATACTCTGATCTATAAATCTTATTGTTAAATTTTAAACATATTTTCTCAAAAATATGATCTTAAGAGCATTAGACAAAATCTGACTTCTATATCAGTAAGAAACAAAAAAACAGAAAAACAAGAGAACAAAAAATAAAAAGCATAATAAACCTAAGTATATGTTGTATTAAGGATAACCTAAAGGATGAACTTAGATGAAATATACACATCCTTATATGTAAGAATACTAATTGTGAATAAAAAAACATATATAGAAATAATTTACACAATCTAATTCCCTACATTTGCAATTATATATACAAACATAACATGGTTAATATCTTAGAAAATGATAAAAAAAAAATAAAAAAAAAATAATAATAACAATGGAATGAAATATACATTTACATTGGGGGTAATTAACTATCAATTATACTATGTGTTTCAACCATAATGCCCTGCAGGCTAGGACAGCAAAACTAGAAGTTTTAATTACTAGTCTAACAACCTGTAAAATGGCATCTGTAATAAATGAATTGGTCAATTTAGGAGCTTTAATCCTATCTTGAAATTCATCCAAGGAAGTCTCTACTTGAAGAGAATCAGACAAGGTGTCGAACCAATAAGATGCCGCACTAGTCACGGTGGCAATACACACCGCAGGTTGTCATTGGAGACCTTGATGAACATAAATCTTTTTCAAATAAGCCTCCAGCTTCTTGTCCATCGGATCCTTAAAAGAGCAGCTATCCTCAATAGGAATAGTGGTTCTCTTAGCTAGAGTGGAAATGGCCCCTTCAACTTTGGGTACAGTATACCCAGGGGCTTTTATGGAGTCCTCCATAGGAAACATTTTCTTAAAAATGGGAGACAGGGAAAAAGACACCCCTGATTTCTCCCATTCCTGTGAGAATCTGCCTAGCACAGTCCGGCACAGGAAAAACCTCAGAAGTGGAAGGTTCATCAAAAAAAAAATTAAGTTTACTAGATTTCCTAGGAGTGACATAGCTATCCATCACCTCTCGGAGGAAGAACACGTGTGCTCACATGTGAAACTACAGGAAAAAGGGTTTAACTGGGCCCATAACTGGTTTAACTTCAGAAGAGTTCACCACTATATTACAACCCATAAACACAATAATAACCTGTTAAGGCCTTTGAGCACTCTAGAAAAGTTATTCACATCTAAAAACCAGATGAAACATACACTATCCAAATTATATAAGATTTTAACTCAACCTCCCTCGGGCAATCTACCCCACTCCATGGAGTCATGGGAGAGGGAATTGGGGGTCATTATTCTTCCCCAGGCAGCTTCCACCATATTTAATAACACCAAATCGTCATCCTCCTCAGCATCCATTTTGGAACTAAATTATAAAATACTCCATAACTGGTATCTCACCCCTAGGAGTCTACACAAAATTTTCCCCTCAACTAGAAACCGCTGTTGGTGTTGTGGCCATGTCGGAAATGGGATGGAACACATGTGGTGGTGGTGCACCAGCGTTAAACAATTCTGGAGAGACATAATAGGAGAGATAGAAGAGGCCCTTCAGGTGCTTATCCCTTTGGACCCTTTAATATTTTTACTAAACAAACACCTAAAACTCCCATCTAAGGCACATAGCATATTATTTAGAATATTAACAAATAGTGCTAAGACGCTTATCGCTAAAAACTGGAAATCTGTGGCTCCCCCCACCATGTTCATGTGGAGAAAGAAAACCACTGACCTCGTAGAACTCGAGGAGTACAGGTCATATAGGATTGACACTAGGGACTCTTACATCCTAGCACAAGCCATTTGGGAACAATACATGAGGAACAGATTTGAAATTAGAAAGCCACCATCCAGTCACCAAACCTAGACCACCCTAGGATTGATTAAGACTGACTTGGACTTTAACTACTGCAATTGAAAACAACCTTTATGTACACTTAAACGATGTGAAGCTGAAACAGTAATATGTTAACCTTAACAAATTTAAGTTTAATTACTCATTTGAGTTTCAAAAATTGAGAACAATTGTTAGTCAATATGTAAGTTATATGTACTACTTCTCGCTTTGGTTATGTAAGTGTTTACTTGTTTCTAAATACTGTGATTTATAAAATCTCTCGATAAAAAAGAATTTGGAATAAAAAAACATCTAATAAACTTCTAAAATACCCCTCAGGCAACCCCACACCTCAATTACTGAGGAGCCTTACCGCTACCAATTAAGATCGGATCACCCAGAAATGGAGAAAAACAACTTTTTCCTCAGAAATGTTATGAAGTAAAGCCGGTCATGTGACCGCAACTGACGAGCTCAAATTACTGCTGCGACACAGAGAGGCACTACTTCCTGGTACATTGAGTACCAGAAATAACCAGTTTTTCAAACCTGAGAGTTTAAAATGTTGCATCGTTTTATTTTAAAGCAAAGGGGGAATGAATAAGCTGCTGAAATAGAAAATTCAGCCTTACTTTCAGTTTCAACTTGTATTGTTTTATCAAGTAAATATGTGTCAGAAAATAAAGTCTAATAAAAACATTTTACCCTTTCTTTTTCAAATAGTTTAAATGTCAGTCTCACACATGCTACAGTGCCTGCTTCATGCCCCAGTGTAACCCATGCAACAGGATTATCTATGTCCCAATAAAAAAGCAGTGTTTTTAATTTGCTAAGTGCATGGTCTCCGCAACTGGAAGAAAAAGCACTTACCTGCTCCGCTGTCCGGCCAGTAGACAGTTACAAGGTATGAGAAGTGTCACAGTCCTTAGTCTGGAATCTAAAATTACAGACATGTACCAGTGAGGATTAGGACCACAATTGGCTGAGATCAACATATAAATGTTAAGTGTAGCAAAAAGATACTGAATACTGCACAGTGCTACTGGGGAAATGCAGCAGTAAACGTGTATCACCAGGCTGTAATTTATGTAAAGGGATTTTAGGCTACTTAACCCAATGCCTGCCACCTGTGCTCCAAATGAGCACTAAAATATTTGCAGGAGGGAGAAATATTCCTGGGTAATCCCTATGTGCATAGTATGCATGGTAAAAGTATTTAAATAACAGAGAAAAATGCTTAGGGATCCAAAATATAATATATACTAATACAGGCCTGAATAAGCAAAGATCAGAATTGTTAAGCTAACTGCTAAGTAAAGCATTGGAAATGCCTGTTGGTAACTGAGATATTGAAAGTGTATGTTACGATACTTAAAGCGTAGCGCAGGTAAGCGTGGTAGTATAACAGGATTACGATATGCTCAGTAAAGTCATGCAGGACAAGATCGTCTAATAGTAAGCACTTACATTCGGCCTGTTGCAGCGCTGGTATCTGGAGGAGAAAGCAGCAGGCAGATGACGTCATCGCGGAGAGAAATAGAGCGCCTGGCTGGTGTGTAACTCAGCTGTTAGAGCGGACAAAATGCAGCTTCTGCTGATAGGAGGAGGCTGTGCAGTGGATACACAGGTGAGGACACTGTGAGGTCTCCGAGTTAGTAGACTGCAGGAATTTGGAAGGAACACAAATAGATTAGTGGTCTTGAGGAGGAATTCAGATGCGGTAAGCAACAGTACAGCAGTCGGATGTGAACAGCGTTCACACAGAGAATGGGGCTAGGATATCAAAGGTAGAAACGCTTCAATACTAAGCGAAGTAGGTAGGGCCTAGGTCAGCTATAAATAGGGTGGAGTTGAGGATGCATAGATAATCCTTAAAGAGACAGTAGAAGACGTGGTTAATGTAGAGTAGGATAATAGTCCTGACAGGATCCCCCCTTCAAGGAGCACCCCCGGTGCTCAAGGACCAGGAGAATCCGGATTCCTCTGGTGGAAACGTGTCAGCAGCCTAGGGGCAGATATGTTGGCAGCTGGCTCCCAGGAGTCATCATCTTGTGAGTAGCCCTTCCAGCTCACAAGGTACTGCAAAGCACCACGAAAGATATACGAGAATCAAGAATAGCTCGAACCTCATATTCCAGATTGGGATCGATAGTGACAGGGGGGAGATAATGAAGTGATGAGGAATCTCTAACTGCTCAGTACGGCTTGAGTAGGGAGACGTGAAATGTTGGATGGACTTTTAGGGTGTCAGGTAATTTGAGTCGAACAGCGTTAACGTTAATAACATGTTCAATCAGGAATGGTCCGATGTACAAGGGAGAGAATTTCTTCGAAGGGGTGTTCATCCTGAGATTCTTGGTGGAGAGCCAGACCAGATCGCCTACAGCGTATTGCGGAGGAGGGGTCCTGTGTCTATCGTAATACCTTTTATACGTCTTTTTCAGTTTCAGTTTCAATAGAGGATTCAATATTCCTGAAGTTGGAAGAGATTGTGTCCGATAATTCAGAGATGGTAGGGGATAAGGAGTCCTGAGTAGGAAGTAGCTGAAAACTGGGATGAAATCCGTAGTTGGAGTAGAACGGAGTTTGGTTTGTAGTAGAATGTAAGGTGTTATTATAGCAGAATTCTGCAAACAGTAGGTGGTCTTTTTGGAGTTGGTAGAGGCAGTTACAGGCCATATGGAGGTTGTTTCTTCCTTTTGGAAGTGGTACATGTAGCACAAGACAATACATGTTGTACAATATCAGAAGTCATATTTGACCACCAATAATTTCTCTTTGCTAATTCTTGCGTTTTGGCGATACCAGGGTGACCAGCAAGCAGAGAATCATGAACAGAATGTAGTAAGGATGGTCGGAGAGTTGGAGGGATATATAATCGGGTGTCGTGATAATAGCAACCATCTGGATTGAGTTGTAGGAGTTGTAGAGGTTTTGTTTGGTCCTTTTGTTGTTCCTCACGTAAAATAGGTATAGAATCATAGGTGAAACAGATAAAATTTTGTGATGGAAGCACGGATTGATGATGAAGTTGGGATGGAGTGTCCAGTGGTAGCCGCGAGAGAGCATCTGCTTTCTGTTTTTTTCCGGAGGGACGGTAGGTTATTAGAAAATTAAAACGGGAAAAGAATAGATTCCATCTGACCTGTCTTGCAGAAAGAGTTCTAGTGGACTTCAAGTATTGAAGATTCCGATGATCAGTATAAATTAACGTTGGGATGGTAGTGCCTTCTAGAAGATGACGCCAATGTTCCAATGAGTGTTTTATGGTCGAGCAGTTCCTTATCTCCAATGGGATAATTTTGTTCAGCAGAATTAAGGGTCCGTGAAAAGAAAGCGACTGGGTGTAATGGTTTTTTAATGTCCTGTCTCTGGGATAATACTGCTCCAATTGCATAGTTGGAAGCGTCGACTTCTAGGACATATTGGAGTTTTGGGTCTGGAAAATGCAGTATGGGTGCACTAGTGAATTTCTGTTTGAACAGATCAAATGCTTTCTGTGACTCTTCTGTCCATTTAAAAGGTATATTGGCTTTTGTGAGTCTGGTCAGTGGAATTGCTAACTTAGAGAAGTTTTTAATAAATTTTCGGTAGAAGTTAGCAAATCCCATAAAGGACTGTACCTGACGTCTGGTTTTTGGAGTAGGCCAGTTTAGGACGGCATTTATTTTGTTATTCTCCATGCATATACCTGAGGGGGATATTTCATAACCTAGAAATGAAATTGACTGGGAATTGAATATGCACTTCTCAGCTTTGGCATACAAAAAGTTAGTTCTGAGCCTAGATAGAACTTGTCTAACATGGGACACATGCTGTTCAAAGGTTTTGGAATAGATCAAAATGTCATCCAGGTATACCGGAGTACGGCTTCCTGTGAGGGCGGAGCTAGCAGAGGGAGCGCTAGCATGACGCTCTGTGGGAAAGAGCTAACCTCCATCAGACCCAGGCAAATATTTTCCTTGACCCAGAGCTAAAGGGGTTTGGAAGCGCTACATGTCGCCAGGAAGCCAATGATACCTAATGGCCCTGTCGGTGAGGGCACGGCAGGATAGGCTTGCCTAGATACACACTCCAGCCTATGGAGAAGAACTCTATCTCTATTGGGAACTCGAGTGACACTGAACAAGTGGAAGTGTCTACGCACCAAGCGGGGAGTGCCGAGATACGCTAAGGAAACCGTGCAGTATCAGTGGAAGCGAGCCAGCGTGAATACACAGGTGCCCAACAACAATACCCTCTGGGAGTCTTACCTGCGGGTCGCCGACGATATAGAGAGGCGTAGAGTGGCCAGCATAGGCTTATGGACTGACCGGGACGGCTGAAGTTGCATTCCTGCTGCGGAGGTCGATGCGGACCACACGTGATCCCGGAAGAAGAACAGTGCAGTTGGACGCGCCGCAGCAGAGGTAAGCCGGGTCACTCAGAGAAGCCGCAGGAGGGAGGTATAACGCTGAAGATAGATGGCACGAAGGTGCATAGCCAGTTAGAAGGGCCCCCTGAGCTGATGCAAAGAGATTTGCCGTGAATCGTAACAAATGACACTCTATGTTCCCTACTACTATGAGACTTATCTCTGACACTGATTAGAGGGAGACAAAACTGACGGCTCAGAATAGGCTCTCTGAACAGCACCAATACATATAACATGCCGGCTTGCAATAATCACTGTCTGTCTATGCTTAAATTACCGTGAGCAAGATTGTATCCTGAGCAAGTGAAAGAGGGCTCCACGTTTGGTTCGAACGGAGTTTGGCCCAGAATTATACACCGCCTCAATCCGATATTCCAAGTTACTTCTTATCTTGTATGCAATACGATAGTTAAAAACCAAGATAACTTATCAAAGACATATTTAAGTCTGAAATATACTTGGGACTGACTACTGTTAATAACCACACTGAGGTTCATATCTTGTCTATATCTGCCAAGGTTAGGGCAATAAGCTGGCGCTGTAATTGAAGCCCCTGTGATATATTCAAGAAATAGTGTCTGGGCTGTCAATATTACATACAGACTTTAATTTCAACACATGGATCTGGAGAAAGGCAGGCTTTCTCTAATCTCAGGCTGAAGATTAAGGAGGTCTTTAGACAATTAAGACTTTAGCACCAACAACTTATATCTCTGCGTGGTTTGGCTAAACCACGATCAGAAAACTGATTATCACCTGGAGAAGTATTTTTTGCTTTAATCGATCTGTTCGGTTGCCTCTTATAGGAAATCAAAACAGCCCAGGCTGATACAAACGGAGGAAGGAAAAATCTGTGTAGAACGGAAAAGTGGGGAGTTGCAGGTGCCACTATAAACTTGTCAGAAAGAGGGACAGTGGTACATTTTAACATACCTAGCCTCTGGGAGAAACTATCTTGGACTCAGAGACAGACAGTCCCCCTCCAGTGGGCTAGCAGCTGGTCAGGATCAGGGCGCGAGCCCAAGTGCTATAGTCCACTGGTCCAGGTCCATTAGATAGAGCTGAGTGGACGTCACCCTCATTTAAACTGATTTTTATCCTCTCTGTATAGAGTATATTGTTAGTTAACATTGTTTAGTATAGAAGATACCACAGGTAGTGGATGGAATTAAAAGATAACCTCTTTCAGGCTTTGCAGGGGATGGATTTCTACTGCTGGTGATTTTCATTTTGCATGTATTTGGCCCGCGAATGTCTCATGTGAGTCCAAGTTTGTAAAGAGAAAAATCTGTATACTAGTCTGAGGATCCTATTGGGGAAAAAAAATAAAGTTGCTTAAATTTAACTTTAGCAGGTTGTACAGAGAATGGCTAAAGGACCACAGATCTAGAGTTTAAACAACCTAATTTAGATAGGGAATTCTGATACTTAAATAAGTCAGTTATTTGTGGCTTTTCTCAGATAAATAGTCTAGTAAGACTGGGATTTGCCTAGTTGGGGATTAACCCCTTTTTGGTTGTTATAAATCTAGGAGGTGCCAGTCTAGTAAGAGCAAATCCAAACTTATGTAAGTTTGAAGCCCACTATATCCAGGATATGGTATACTCCTATATCTAGGAGCACATTGTTGAGGTTTCATTGCTAGAACCAAAAAGTAAGTTAGAGGCGGCAGATAAAGTCGCTGAAGCACTCAGACCAATTGTTTCAGGTGGTCCTGGAATATAGGTCCTGATTTTGGGTGGTGACGCGTTAAATCACACTCATTTAAGGTCACTTGGGTTGGTTTTGGGGGTCCTTTTGTACTCCACCCCCCCTCTTGGGTTTCCCCACCCCTCTTGGGCTGCCTCACCCCCTCTTACTTTCACTCTCCCATTTCTCACTTTTTTTTATTTTTTTGTGTTGTTCACTCCCTCGACTCCTTCCACTTCACGAATCCACTTTAGCTCGTAAGATTTTTATTGATCACAATTAACTGGAACAATACTCTTTTGCTCCCTTACTCATGGACAAATTTATGTCCCACTCTAAACCTAATTCACCCGCATTGCCACCTAAACATAAGGACAAAAGGACCAAACCTAGCGAGCCGGAGGCCTGCAGCGACTTAAGTCTGAGTAGTATCGATACCACAACATTATTGAATCAAATATCTGAATTGTTAATGCCTCAATTTGATGTTTTAAAACAAGAGATAAGTAACCTATCAGCAGAAGTCAAGCAATTTTCCCCTAGACTCATAGAATTGGAAACAAGAGTTTCCGATATGGAGGATAAGCTTTCTACTCAAGAACAGATAAATGAGACACAAGATAAGACCATACATATGTTACAAGCTAAGCTAGAGGACTTAGAGGATAGGTCGCGGCGCAATAACCTTAGGGTTATTGGGCTACCTGAAACAGCTGAATATGCCGATCTTCTAAAATTTGCCTCTACCACTCTTCCGCAAGTAGTTGGTAGTCATATAGAAAATCTAGTTATTCCTGTGGAGAGAGCGCACAGAATAGGGCCAATACGTGATAACTCTACTTTTCTACAGAAACCTAGACCAGTCATAATCAAATTTTTAAATTTTCAAGATAAGTTTCACATTTTAAGACTCTATCGTAAGAACAATGGAATAAAGATAGGCCAGACAAAGCTGCTACTGTTTCAAGACTTTTCGATGGAAACGCAAACAAAGCGGAGGGAAATGGCGCCATACTGCTCCAGGCTAATTAATGCCAACCTGAAGGCTAGACTATTGTATCCGGCAAAAATTGTACTGGAGAAGGATGGCGCCATATTCACATTCTCGAAAGTTGAAGAGGTCAAGGCCTATTGTCAAAAGAACGGGGTTCAGTGATGTTAGTGAGCGCCCTAGGCGAAATATGTATAAGTGGGAATGATGTTGGTTCCAATATTGAAAATATTATTTTCCATAGGTCCAGACTGTTTTGATGTTTGCCTCATTCTCTTCCTTTTATTTTTATGGTTTATGGTTCTAATTGTACTGAAAAATGGGAATGTGGGGGGAGCACAGGCTCCCCAACAATTATTGAGACTGGTTAAAAACATTAGATATTTGGATGTTAAGTTTAGATATTGCACTATTAGTATTTGGTATGCGGGGACTCGGGACCCTTTTTTTTTTTTTTTTTTGTTTCCCCTCTCTCGCCGAGATCTAGCAAGGTCCTGATAAATAGAGATGAACAAACTTAATATACTATCCTGGAATATAGGGGGAATTTCCTCACCTATTAAGCGGAAATTAATGATAAAGCTTCTGGGCTCCCATAAACCGGACTTAGCCTTTATCCAAGAAACCCACCTATCACCGGTAGAAGCTGCTAAACTATAAACCAAATGGGTAGGGGAGGTCATATTCACACCTTACAGCCAAAGGAAAAGAGGGCTAGCTATTTTGCTCAACAAGCATCTAGATTACCAAATCTTAACAACACATAACGACCTAGATGGAAGATATCAAATCCTTGAAATGACAATAAATAAAAAATCATATGTTTTTTGTAATCTTTATGGTCCAAACAAAACAGATAGAGAGTTCTGGGAAATGTTAGGGCTGAAACTTTTCCAGTTTGTTGGGAAAAATATAATAGTAGCTGGGGATTATAATATGACTTTCTCTTATACCCTAGATAGATTTAACAGTAGATCAGCTGACAGAAAAACTAGGGAAACCAAGATTCTCCACAATTTCTGCCAGAGACTGGCACTAAAGGATGTTTGGCGGATTCAACACCCAGATCAGAGGGGTACACGTGCGAGTCCAGGTCATTCAGATCCTTTTCAAGGATAGATTTTTTTCTAGTGTCCAGCCAATTGATGAAGTCTGACATAAAATCGGATATTAAAGATATTAAGGTATCTGATCATGCTATTATTTCATTGGAGATCCAACATGGGGCCCCCACTTGGAGTAGTAATGCGCGCTTTTTTTCCCCACAATATTTGGTTCAGAATATCAAATTTAGGTCATGGCTGCAAGAGAGATGGAGAGAGTTTTTTAAACACAACAAAGATTATTTGAGCAAACCCGAAATCCTCTGGGAAACTGCAAAGGCGGTCCTCAGAGGGGAAATAAAAGCGTATTTAATTAGGATTAAGCGACGAAGGGTTCAGAGGGAGGAACAACTAGCTAATACACTTAAAAATGCATATGTACACTATATTCAGGATAAAACTATATTCAATTGGGATAAATATAGAAAGATTAGAGGGGAACGTGATCTTTTCCTCAAACAAAAGATGGTAGAAGAGGATCAGAAGCAAAAAGCTTTTTTTGCAGGGAACCAAGGCATCTCGGCTAAAATATTAGCTAAAATAGTAAAAAATAGACAACAGAAAAACTTTATCTCAGCTATC
This sequence comes from Bombina bombina, assembly GCF_027579735.1. Taxonomy (NCBI): domain Eukaryota; kingdom Metazoa; phylum Chordata; class Amphibia; order Anura; family Bombinatoridae; genus Bombina; species Bombina bombina. The sequence goes on from NC_069503.1 coordinate 674,947,526, forward strand.
GATTATCAGAATACGAGATTTAATAAGAGCTCAGAAATAAGACAAGTCTTCCTCGAATATTATCAAAAGGTATACGCTCCCAGTACAATAGACCAAGATAACAAAGAGAAATTTTGGCAGAAGATCAGAATACCCCAGATTTCAGATCAGGACTTACAAATGTTGAATGAATTTATTACAAGAGAAGAGATATCAGATGCCATAAATAAGCTAAAAGGAGGTAAATCCCCTGGGCCGGACGCCTTGCCAGCCGAGTTTTACAAACTTTTACAAGACCAAATTCTCCCCCTTTTACATGTATTATTTAATGATTATTATATCGAAAATAAACCTCAATCCTCTTTGTTTACAGTTTCAAACGTGGTCCTGATCTTAAAGAAGGGAAAAGATCCTAGCTCTCCTTCATCTTACAGACCTATTTCCCTTCTTAATCAGGACTACAAGTTGTTGACGGCCATTATTTCCAATCGCCTCAAAAAATGTTTACATTATATAGTACATCCAGACCAGTCAGGATTTATGACAGGACGTAATCCAGTCAAAAATATAAGAAGAGTACAGCTGGTCCTGGACTACTTTGCAAATAAAGTCTACAAGACGGCTCATTCTATACCCGATCTTGCAATCCTTACAGTCGACGCCGAAAAGGCGTTCGACTCGATCGGGTGGGACCACCTCTTTGAGTCATTAGGGAGATTTGGACTGACAGGGGCATTCCACCAATTTATACAGAGAATTTATAAAAATCCACTGTCAGCAATTATAGTAAACGGGGAAGCTTCAGATAGATTTCCCTTGAGACGAGGGACAAGACAGGGTTGCCCATTATCCCCGCTACTCTTTAATATATCCCTAGAACCCCTGGCAATCTATTTGAGACAGGAATTGAAGGGGATTAGAATAGGGTCTCAGGAGATGGTGCTTTCTCTCTTTGCGGACGATCTCTTGTTATTCTTAAGTAGTACAACTCAGTCCATACCACAAGTCTTATCGATATTTAGGCTGTTTGGATCTTTCTCGGGCTACAAGACTAATAACGAAAAATCAGAATTGTTATGGATTCATAAACCGCCTCAGGCAATAACCCACCCGTTCCATGAAACTACGTGTATACAATATTTGGGTCTAAGCTTGAGTAGGAATCCCAGGGATTGGTATAAACTGAATTTCCCTAAATGTATTAAGGAAATACAAGACAAAACTCAAATCTGGGTTAATTTACCACTTAGTATCTCGGCTAGAATCATGCTCATAAAAACTATTATTTTTCCTAAATTGCTATACTTCCTCCAAAATTTTCCATTACTATTATATAAGAAAGACATTCTTAAGTTACAGAGGTTGTTTAATAATTTCATTTGGCGGGGGAAAAAGCCACGGATAGCTTTCGAAACTTTAACACTCGCAAAGCAGTGTGGTGGCCTTGCATGTTCAAATATTAGAATCTATAACTATGCAGCTGTATGTAAATTTGCGTTAGATTGGATTACTGAGAAAGGCAATGTTACACTGTATGATCTGGAGTCGCATTTGATTGCCCCTTTTGACCTAAAAGCAATTTTGCACATTCCAACAATAAAATTGCCGGCTAATATATTACAATATGTTACCATTAAAGATGTTGTCAGGACGTGGCAGAAAGTGTGTATAGCAACCAAGATTAATTTTCGCAAATCGGTTTTTCTCCCACTTACAGGAAACCCAAGCTTTTCGCCAGGGTTGAATATGTCGGTCTTCTCTAGATGGGCACAAGTTGGTCTTCACTCACTAGGCCAATTATGCCAGGAGAATAGCCTGGTAGTTAGATCCTTTGAGGAGTTGAAAGGTAAATATAATTTAGAAAGGTCAGCCTTCTATGCCTATCTACAAGTATGCCATTGCATTGGAGATTTAAGAACCGAAACAGGGATGGAAATTGATAAGGGGGAAATTGGCAGAGTGATTCAAGCTTATACGGATGGGGCTAATAGAATCTCACTAGTATATAAACTTTTAATTAATACTCAAGGGGAAACTCATATGAATGGATTATTTGCGAAATGGGATAAAGTGCTATCATCAGTAGAAGAAGAGCGGATCGCCGCCAGTGTTAGGTTAGCAATGAAAGCAACGACTTTAGTTACCTGGTGGGAATCTCATATTAAATTATTGAATATGGCATATCTCTCGCCTGCTCGAATAGCTCAATGGAGGGGCAATACAGTATTAGGAGAATGTTCCAAATGTAGACAAGAAAGGGCAGATTTACTTCATTGCTTCTGGAAATGTCCGAAGGTGAGGCAATTTTGGAATAAAGTTAATTACTGGTGCAATAAGGTTTTGGGAGTCCAGACGGAGTTCTCACAGCTTGAGATATTTTTTCTATTTCAATATAACAATAGTAAACCTGAAATTAATCATAAATTTCTGAACGTCATGATATTAGTAGGGAGAAATGTGATTCTTTCTAATTGGAAGAGTGGAGGTGACCTCAAGTTATCTGAATTTCTCAGGAAAGCCCAGTATCAGATATTACTCGACCAGTATAATATAAAAATTACTAATAACAAACAATTACGGCAATTCTTTACTAAATGGAAATTGATGATTCTATCCCTACCTGTAACGATCCAGAGGCAAATACTGGTAGCCTTTAAGAAGTCTGAGTGGTTTCAGCAACAGATACAGGTAGGACAGCTCCCAAGAACATGGTCGTTTGACTAGGTGGTTGACGAGAGAGGGAATTATTATTATTATTTCCCTTTCCCTTTTTTTTTTTTTTTTTTTTGTGTTGTTTTGTTTTGGTCCAAGAGTCGCCAGCATTTGGCAATACTGTTAATAGGGAATGAGTTCCAGTGGAGCAAGGCTATACTTCACTGGATTATATTGTGACCTTACATTTTGGAGGTATGTTTTTTGTGTGTTGGGGTAGGTAAATTACCTATTGAACATGGAATTTGTAATTTCTCAGTTTTTTCTTTCATTGAATAAAAAATACATTTAAAAAAAAAAAAAAAAAAAAAAAAAAAAAAAGGTATACCACGATAAATATATCTAGGATGTCTCTAAATAAATCATTGATCAGGTGCTGGAAAGTAGCAGGGGCATTACACAACCCGAATGGCATGACGACGTATTCGAACAAACCGTAGCGAGTCCGAAACGCCGTCAGCCATTCGTCCCCAACTCTAATTCGGACAAGGTTGTAAGCACCCCTGAGGTCAAGTTTTGTAAAGTATTTAGCTCCCTCTAGTCTCTCTATAAATTCAGGGATTAGAGGCAATGGGTAGCTATTCTTGACCGTGATCTTGTTTAATTGACGGTAATCAACTATAGGTCTAAGGGACCCGTCTTTATTTTTTTTTAATTTTTTTTTTAAAAACAAGCTTTATTGGTGAACATTTATCGGTCCTTTACATAAGTGCAACATATTAACATGACAGGGTTACATTTCACATAGCATTATATATAGCTTACATTTAGATTATAATGACAAAGGCCCAACTTAAGGCTAACAGTATGTTGCTAAACCATACAACATTTGCTAAGTTCTACATAGGTTGTACCTCATTTAGAATGCTGCCTAGCCAATATTTTCTAAGACCCAGCTCAATAAGCGAATAAACTGAAATGTTCACATGCGTTACGGAAGGGGAAGAGAAGCTAGAGGGTATGCAACAAGAGGGTATAGAGAGAAAAGAGGGGAAGAGGAGGAGAAAAAAAAAAAAAAAGAGAAAACAGATCGGTACACCTTCCGAATCACCTCCAGATCAAATCCTCAGTTAAAATCAGTATTTTATATCTCTTTACCTTCCCATAATAATACCATGTATTCATGTGTTTCGGTTTTACCTGACCTTATGTAGTGGTATCTTTCCAGACTCAGCAGATCCCCAACCCCAGCCCTCCATTCACCCAAAGTTGGCACCTGCTGGGATTTCCAATGCCTTGGAACAAGGCTCTTTGCGCAATTTAGAAACAAGAGGAACAAATTTCGTTTATGCTCATCAATAATTCTGGGAATTTCATGATAGATAAGGTATTTGGGGTCTGGGGGCACAATCATTTTCAAGATCCTGCCTGCCTCCCCGAACACCGCTTCCCAAAAGGGTCTTATGAGGGGGCACCTCCACCATAGGTGCAGCAGCGTGCCCTCCTCTCCACAGCCTCTCCAGCACTCCCCACTCAGATGGTGATATATCTTCCACAGCCGTTGTGGTGTCAAATACCACCTACTTAGGAATTTGAAATGCATTTCCTGCAGTCGTATCGACACCGACGCTTTTCTCGCTTTGTTGAAAATAGACCGCCAGGCCTGCGTATCAATCTCCAGTCTCAGCTCTCTATGCCACGCATCTACGTAAGTAGGTCTAGTCTCCCCATCTCCCTCCATTAGCAGTGTGTATAATAAGGAGACCAGGTGGCGCGGGATAGTGGATGAGGTACAAAGTTCCTCAAATGAGGTTTTCTGCCTGGTCAATTGATCTCTATTACGCGCTTTAATGAAGAAATGTGTTAATTGTGATATTCTAAACCATGAAGAGAACAGCGCTGGGTTCCAAGCAGCTAGTTCCTCATGTGGTTTAAGTTTGGCATGCTCGATCACATTGGAGATGGCAACCTCTGAAAGAGAGTATGGAGCCCCCGAAGAGTATCGTTTATTTGCTATTCCATTATCTGGATTTTCCAATATAGGGGTAACCGGAGCTGTGGCTGAGGAAATGAAATTTGTGGTTTTAATGAGCTTATCCCAGACATGGAATACGTCTTGTAAGAGAGGATAGTGCGAGATGCATTTTGGACGATGCCCAGCACTTATCCACGCCAGCGAAACAACGTTACCCCTTTGGAGGATCTCCCTGTCTAACCCAATCCAGGCCTTATCTAAGGAACCGTGACACCATTCAACGATTCGTTGTAGGATCATTGCTCTATGGTATTCAATAAGCAATGGCACTCCCGCCCCCCCTCTGTCTCTAGGAAGATACATTGTCTTTTTGCTAATCCTTGGCCTCAGGTCATTCCATATATAAGATTCTATTAGCATTTGTACTTGATGTATCAAATGTTCAGCCGCTGCCAATGGGATCGTCTGCATTATATACAGCATTCTAGGTAGCACATTCATTTTGGCTACATTTATCCTCCCCATCCAAAAGATGGTTTTATTTTTCCAAGATTTCAAGTCTCCTGCGATAGTATCTATGATGTTTTTATAGTTGACGTTCACTATCTCCCCCAATGAAGGAGCAAGCAGAATGCCAAGATATTTCAAATGCTTTGTGGCGATTTTTAGAGGACACTCCCGGTTCTGAGCGTCATATTCTTCGCAAAGCATAGAAATGTTCAGTATTTCTGATTTTGAAAGATTGAGCAGGAAGTCTGAGACCCGTCCGTATTCATTAAACTCCGCAAGTGCCGCCTGCAAGGAGGCACCATTGTCCGCAAGAGTCAGCAGAACGTCGTCCGCGTACATTATCAATTTATGCTCTATTTCGCCGACTCGAAATCCACGAACAGCAGTGTTAGCTCTTATTTTACAGGCCAAAGCATCCATAACCAGGGCGAACAGCAGGGGAGAGAGCGGGCACCCCTGCCTCGTTCCATTAGAAATCGAAAAAGGCGCAGAGAGCATACCATTCACCCTGACGCGTGCCGGAATACAAAGAGAACACCCCATTGATAAAGCGTGGGCCAAGACCCACCTTCACCAAAGTGTGGCGCATAAACGACCAGTTAACCCGGTCGAAGGCCTTTTCCGCGTCCGTCGATACAAGGACTAACGGCGTGGAGTTGGCCTGAGCTGCAGAAATCAGTTGGAGGACCCGAAGAGTGTTATCTCGTGCCTCTCTTGCCGGAATAAAGCCTGCCTGGTCCATTGAAATTAATTTAGGAAGGTGTTTCTTAAGTCGATTCGCTATAACTTTCGCCAGTATCTTAACATCTGCGTTAAGAAGAGAAATTGGTCTGTAACTACCTGTTTGTGTTACTGGTTTGTCTGGCTTAGGAATAACTGCGATAAAGGCCTCTAGCATCGGTCTAGGCAATACTGGGTCACAAGTTAACTGATTAAATAGTTGGAGTAATCGAGGCACCAGGATATTTGCAAAGGTTTTGTAATATCGAGCCCCGATCCCATCAGGGCCCGGGCTTTTACCAACCTGAAGACTTTTAATGGCCTCTGTGATTTCCTCCGCAACAAACGGAGCTTCCAATTGTTCTGTTTCATCTTCCGATAATCGCGGTAGGTCAATCCCTTCTAAGTAATCTGTGACCTCCTGCTCAGGAATCTGGTCAACACACTGCTCTCCCCATGCTGTGTCGCCCAGGTGAATGTTATAGAGAGATTCATAGAATTTCCCAAAGGTGTTAGCGATTGCTTGCCCATCTTTGTGTGCTTTTCCTTGATCGTCTACTAGTTCAAAGACATAGGAGTTTAGTCTTTTTCGTGCCAAGGCACGAGCCAGGAGCCTCCCTGCTTTATTCCCCTGCTCAAAGAACTTCTGCCTCAAGATGAGTGCTTTTTTGTGTTGCTCCTCTTGCAAGTGCCGCAGCAGGGCTGACCTAGCCACAACCAGTTCCTCTCGTATTACCTGATCAGTAGGGCTAAGTTTATGCGCTGCTTCTTTCTGAGTCACCTGTGTTAACAGGGCTGAATATAATTCTCTTTTTGCTCGGCGCATCTTAGCACTGTGCCTCATTAAAATGTCCACACATTTGTGAGCCTCCCAGACAGTGAAACTGTCTATTTGATCATTTGCGTTTAGACGAAAGTATTCCTCTAAGCGAATGTGCAGTTCTTGAGTCAGTAGTTGGTCATTTAAGAGAAACTCGTCCAATCTCCAAATATAAGGCGTTATTGGCGAGTCGGGCCAGTCTATGGTGCATCTAACCGGAGCATGATCCGACCACGTGATCGTACTGATATTACTGCCGGTTGTGACTGCTAAACCCGCGGAGTCCGCAAATACATAATCTATCCTCGTATATTTCCTATGAGGATGCAAATAAAATGTAAAGTTTTTAGTTAAAGGATGAAAAGTACGCCACACGTCGTGTACCACTAGATCTGTGAGAGATTTAGTAAGATGTTTAACTACCTTGTGAGGAGCGTTGGAGAGACCATCAGAAGTATCCAGAACCGGGTCCAATGACACATTAACGTCACCGCCCAAAAAAAGAGTGCCTTTCTGTGTCTCCAAAATCCTGAGCATAAGTTTTTTAAAGAATATGTCTTGGGCTTTGTTCGGGAGATAGAGGTTGGCCAGGGTCAAAGGTCTGCCGTATAGTGAGCCGGTCAAAATTAGATACCTACCATCTGGGTCTCTAATTATTTGGTCTACCTGAAAAGGGACTGCGGGGTGAAAAACATAATTTATGGTTACCTGATAAATTTATTTCTCTTGTAGTGTATCCAGTCCACGGATCATCCATTACTTATGGGATATTAACTCCTCCCCAACAGGAAGTGCAAGAGGATTCACCCAGCAGAGCTGCTATATAGCTCCTCCCCTAACTGCCATTACCAGTCATTCGACCGAAAACATGCAGAGAAAGGAAAACCATAGGGTGCAGTGGTGACTGTAGTTTAATGGAAAAATTACCTGCCTTAAAGTGACAGGGCGGGCCGTGGACTGGATACACTACAAGAGAAATAAATTTATCAGGTAAGCATAAATTATGTTTTCTCTTGTTAAGTGTATCCAGTCCACGGATCATCCATTACTTATGGGATACCAATACCAAAGCTAAAGTACACGGATGACGGGAGGGACAGACAGGCTCTTTATACGGAAGGAACCACTGACTGAAGAACCTTTCTCCCAAAAGCAGCCTCCGAAGAAGCAAAAGTGTCAAATTTGTAAAATTTGGAAAAAGTATGAAGAGAAGACCAAGTTGCAGCCTTGCAAATCTGTTCAACAGAAGCCTCATTCTTAAAGGCCCAAGTGGAAGCCACAGCTCTAGTAGAATGTGCTGTAATTCTTTCAGGAGGCTGCTGTCCAGCAGTCTCATAGGCTAACCGTATTATGCTACGAAGCAAAAAGGAGAGAGAGGTAGCCGAAGCTTTTTGACCTCTCCTCTGACCAGAATAAACGACAAACAGGGAAGACGTTTGTCGAAAATCCTTAGTTGCCTGTAGATAAAATTTCAGGGCACGGACTACATCTAGATTGTGTAGCAGACGTTCCTTTTTCGAAGAAGGATTAGGACACAAAGATGGAACCACAATCTCTTGATTGATATTCCTGTTAGTGACCACCTTAGGTAGGAACCCAGGTTTAGTACGCAGAACTACCTTGTCTGAATGAAAAATCAGATAAGGAGAATCACAATGTAAGGCAGATAACTCAGAGACTCTTCGAGCCGAGGAAATCGCCATTAAAAACAGAACTTTCCAAGATAACAACTTGATATCAATGGAATGAAGGGGTTCAAACGGAACCCCCTGTAAAACATTAAGAACTAAGTTCAAACTCCATGGTGGAGCAACAGTTTTAAACACAGGCTTGATCCTAGCTAAAGCCTGACAAAAAGCTTGAACGTCCGGAACTTCTGACAGACGTTTGTGTAAAAGAATGGACAGAGCTGAAATCTGTCCCTTTAAGGAACTAGCGGATAAACCCTTTTCTAAACCTTCTTGTAGAAAAGACAATATCCTCGGAATCCTAACCTTACTCCATGAGTAACTCTTGGATTCGCACCAATATAAGTATTTGCGCCATATCTTATGGTAAATCTTTCTGGTAACAGGCTTCCTAGCCTGTATTAAGGTATCAATAACTGACTCAGAAAAACCACGTTTTGATAAAATCAAGCGTTCAATTTCCAAGCAGTCAGCTTCAGAGAAATTAGATTTTGATGTTTGAAGGGACCCTGGATCAGAAGGTCCTGTTTCAGAGGTAGCGACCAAGGTGGACAGGATGACATGTCCACTAGATCTGCATACCAAGTCCTGCGTGGCCATGCAGGCGCTATTAGAATCACTGATGCTCTCTCCTGTTTGATTCTGGCAATCAATCGAGGAAGCATCGGGAAGGGTGGAAACACATAAGCCATCCCGAAGGTCCAAGGTGCTGTCAAAGCATCTATCAGAACCGCTCCCGGATCCCTGGATCTGGACCCGTAACGAGGAAGCTTGGCGTTCTGTCGAGACGCCATGAGATCTATCTCTGGTTTGCCCCAACGTCGAAGTATTTGGGCAAAGACCTCCGGATGAAGTTCCCACTCCCCCGGATGAAAAGTCTGACGACTTAAGAAATCCGCCTCCCAGTTCTCCACTCCCGGGATGTGGATTGCTGACAGGTGGCAAGAGTGAGACTCTGCCCAGCGAATTATCTTTGATACTTCCATCATTGCTAGGGAGCTTCTTGTCCCTCCCTGATGGTTGATGTAAGCTACAGTCGTGATGTTGTCCGACTGAAACCTGATGAACCCCCGAGTTGTTAACTGGGGCCAAGCCAGAAGGGCATTGAGAACTGCTCTCAATTCCAGAATGTTTATTGGTAGGAGACTCTCCTCCTGATTCCATTGTCCCTGAGCCTTCAGAGAATTCCAGACAGCGCCCCAACCTAGTAGGCTGGCGTCTGTTGTTACAATTGTCCAGTCCAGCCTGCTGAATGGCATCACCCTGGACAGATGTGGCCGAGAAAGCCACCATAGAAGAGAATTTCTGGTCTCTTGATCCAGATTCAGAGTAGGGGACAAGTCTGAGTAATCCCCATTCCACTGACTTAGCATGCACAATTGCAGCGGTCTGAGATGTAGGCGTGCAAAGGGTACTATGTCCATTGCTGCTACCATTAAGCCGATCACCTCCATGCATTGAGCTACTGACGGGTGTTGAATGGAATGAAGGACACGGCATGCATTTTGAAGCTTTGTTAACCTGTCTTCTGTCAGGTAAATCTTCATTTCTACAGAATCTATAAGAGTCCCCAAGAAGGGAACTCTTGTGAGTGGAAAGAGAGAACTCTTCTTTTCGTTCACCTTCCATCCATGCGACCTTAGAAATGCCAGTACTAACTCTGTATGAGACTTGGCAGTTTGAAAGCTTGAAGCTTGTATCAGAATGTCGTCTAGGTACGGAGCTACCGCAATTCCTCGCGGTCTTAGTACCGCCAGAAGAGCACCCAGAACCTTTGTGAAGATTCTCGGAGTCGTAGCCAATCCGAATGGAAGAGCTACAAACTGGTAATGCCTGTCTAGAAAGGCAAACCTTAGATACCGGTAATGATCTTTGTGAATCGGTATGTGAAGGTAAGCATCCTTTAAATCCACTGTGGTCATGTACTGACCCTTTTGGATCATGGGTAAAATTGTCCGAATAGTTTCCATTTTGAACGATGGAACTCTTAGGAATTTGTTTAGGATCTTTAAATCCAAGATTGGCCTGAAAGTTCCCTCTTTTTTGGGAACCACAAACAGATTTGAGTAAAACCCTTGTCCTTGTTCCGACCGCGGAAGCGGATGGATCACTCCCATTAATAAAAGATCTTGTACGCAGCGTAGAAACGCCTCTTTCTTTATTTGGTTTGTTGACAACCTTGACAGATGAAATCTCCCTCTTGGGGGAGAGAATTTGAAGTCTAGAAGGTATCCCTGAGATATGATCTCTAACGCCCAGGGATCCTGGACATCTCTTGCCCAAGCCTGGGCGAAGAGAGAAAGTCTGCCCCCCACTAGATCCGTTCCCGGATCGGGGGCCCTCGATTCATGCTGTCTTAGGGGCAGCAGCAGGTTTCCTGGCCTGCTTGCCCTTGTTCCAGGACTGGTTAGGTCTCCAGCCTTGTCAGTAGCGAGCAACAGCTCCTTCCTGTTTTGCTGCAGAGGAAGTTGATGCTGCTCCTGCTTTGAAATTACGAAAGGAACGAAAATTAGACTGTCTAGCCTTAGGTTTGGCTCTGTCTTGAGGCAGGGCATGGCCTTTACCTCCTGTAATGTCAGCGATAATTTCTTTCAACCTGGGCCCGAATAAGGTCTGCCCTTTGAAAGGTATATTAAGCAATTTAGATTTAGAAGTAACGTCAGCTGACCAGGATTTTAGCCACAGTGCTCTGCGTGCCTGAATGGCGAATCCGGAATTCTTAGCCGTAAGTTTAGTTAAATGTACTACGGCATCTGAAATAAATGAGTTAGCTAACTTAAGGGCTTTAAGCTTGTGTGTAATCTCATCTAATGGAGCTGATTCAAGTGTCTCTTCCAGAGACTCAAACCAAAATGCTGCTGCAGCCGTGACAGGCGCAATGCATGCAAGAGGTTGCAATATAAAACCTTGTTGAACAAACATTTTCTTAAGGTAACCCTCTAACTTTTTATCCATTGGATCTGAAAAGGCACAGCTATCCTCCACCGGGATAGTGGTACGCTTAGCTAAAGTAGAAACTGCTCCCTCCACCTTAGGGACCGTTTGCCATAAGTCCTGTGTGGTGGCGTCTATTGGAAACATCTTTCTAAATATCGGAGGGGGTGAGAACGGCACACCGGGTCAATCCCACTCCTTAGTAACAATTTCAGTAAGTCTCTTAGGTATAGGAAAAACGTCAGTACTCGCCGGTACCGCAAAATATTTATCCAACCTACACATTTTCTCTGGTATTGCAACTGTGTTACAATCATTCAGAGCCGCTAACACCTCCCCTAGTAATACACGGAGGTTTTCCAGCTTAAATTTAAAATTTGAAATATCTGAATCCAGTTTGTTTGGATCAGAACCGTCACCCGCAGAATGAAGCTCTCCGTCCTCATGTTCTGCAAATTGTGACGCAGTGTCTGACATGGCCCTAATATTATCAGCGCACTCTGTTCTCACCCCAGAGTGATCACGCTTACCTCTTAGTTCTGGTAATTTAGCCAAAACTTCAGTCATAACAGTAGCCATATCCTGTAATGTGATTTGTAATGGCCGCCCAGATGTACTCGGCGCTACAATATCACGCACCTCCCGAGCGGGAGATGCAGGTACTGACACGTGAGGTGAGTTAGTCGGCATAACTCTCCCCTCGTTGTTTGGTGAAATATGTTCAATTTGTACAGATTGACTTTTATTTAAAGTAGCATCAATACAGTTAGTACATAAATTTCTATTGGGCTCCACTTTGGCTTTAGCACATATAGCACAGATATCTTCCTCTGAATCAGACATGTTTAACACACTAGCAAATAAACTAGCAACTTGGAAATACTTTTCAAGTAATTTACTATAATATGAAAACGTACTGTGCCTATAAGAAGCACAGAAAAAGTTATGACAGTTGAAAATTAATAAACTGAAAAGTTATAGCATCAAATCTTTGTAAAAAACACAATTTTAGCAAAGGATTGCTCCCATTAGCAAAGGATAACTAACCCTGTTAGCAGAAAAAAAAAAAAAAAAAAAAAAAATACAGAAATAAACGTTTTTTTATCACAGTCAACTACAATCTCACAGCTCTGCTGTGAGTGATTACCTCCCTCAAAACAAGTTTTGAAGACCCCTGAGTTCTGTAGAGATGAACCGGATCATGCAGGGAAGACAATAAACTTCTGACTGAATTTTTTGATGCGTAGCAAAAGCGCCAAAAAAGGCCCCTCCCCCTCACACATAACAGTGAAAGAGATCAGTAAACTGTCATAAATTAAATAAAACGACTGCCAAGTGGAAAAAAATAGTGCCCAAAACATTTTTTCACCCAGTACCTCAGAAAATTAAACGATTTTACATGCCAGCAAAAAACGTTTAACATTAATAAATTGAGTGTTATTAAAAAGCCTGTTGCTAGTCCCTGCAAATTAGGCTAAAGTTTTATGCATACAGTATAATTCCAGTGAAGTGCCATTCCCCAGAATACTGAAGTGTAAAATATACATACATGACAGCCTGATACCAGTTGCTGCTACTGCATTTAAGGCTGAGTTTACATTATATCGGTATGGCAGAATTTTCTCATCAATTCCATTGTCAGAAAATAATAAGCTGCTACATACCTCTTTGCAAATTAATCTGCCCGCTGTCCCCTGATCTGAAGTTTACCTCTCCTCAGATGGCCGAGAAACAGCAATATGATCTTAACTACTCCGGCTAAAATCATAGAAAAACTCAGGTAGATTCTTCTTCAAATTCTACCAGAGAAGGAATAACACACTCCGGTGCTATTATAAAATAACAAACTTTTGATTGAAGGTATGAAACTAAGTATAATCACCACAGTCCTCTCACACATCCTATCTATTCGTTGGGTGCAAGAGAATGACTGGTAATGGCAGTTAGGGGAGGAGCTATATAGCAGCTCTGCTGGGTGAATCCTCTTGCACTTCCTGTTGGGGAGGAGTTAATATCCCATAAGTAATGGATGATCCGTGGACTGGATACACTTAACAAGAGAAAAGTATTCCCACTCCATTCTTTTTTGATGCACCCGAGGCAAAGTATGCCACTGGGTACTGTCTATCAAACCATTTTGGCTCTCTGAGCCTAGAGAAGTGAGTCTCCTGGATAAACACTATGTCACTCCCCATCCGATGTAAGTCCCGGGTGATTATAGATCTTTTCCCTGGGCTATTAAAGCCCTTGACGTTTATGGTAACTAGTTCAATAGTGTGTCGCCTGACCTGTGACTGTGATTTGGCCATCTGGAAAAAAAAAAAAGGGAGAGAAGAGAAGGAAGAGTAAGTAAAAGATTAATTAAATAGAATATCCAGTGACAATGGTAGAACCTATAGTCTAAAAAAAAAGCTGGTTAGGGGCAGGGTAGTTAGCAATTAAAGGGAAGGAGAGAAAGAGAAGTAAGAGGGGGTCAGAGGCCTGGTACAGACCAAGACTACAAAAGGGAAGAATGCCTTTCCCAGAGAGAATAGAAAGGCAAGATTTTAAGATGAAAAGTGTAGTTTCCAAACCAGAAGGAAACTATAGATATTACTCAACGGGAGGTAGTAACCTCATTACTCTTACAAATACATTATCAACAGAAAAATTAACTTTGTAGGTAAGAAAGACCCAGAAAAAAAAAATAAACAAAACATTAGAATGTAAGTATTAGAACCAAATATTTATACAATAACACCACAAAAACTCAAAGCAGTCCCCCCGCCCTCCCAAGAAACCACTAACTTATGGGGAACTCATTTCCCAAATACGTCTTAAGTTGCATGTATTGCAAGATAGACAGGGAACCTAAAGGGCTAATGTGTAAATTGTTCTCTGTCCTCCTAGACCGAGAAAACTCCTTCTATTCCATCATCTTATTCCCATTTGTGGTAAGCTGGGCTAGCCTCTCTTATATACATATATATACGAGTCATGTTGTTTCGATAACTTCCATATGACCCCCACCCCTCAACCATCCCCTCCCTGCGCCCTCTGAAGGGAGCCTCAAGCACATATATCTGCTTACATAAAACTAACTATTATGCATTTGCTATGGTCTTATAATACGTTTAGAAATTAGCTGTTACCATATTTTTAAGAACATCCTGTTGAGAAAGTAGTTTATGCATACATCTAACAAACTTGCAATTGATATATGAATTAGTTGCTATATAAACAAGTTAGTCTAAGTGTTTACCAATCTGCATAAGAGTCTACCTCCACTCTGATGAACTGCAAGACATCCTTTATAAATTATTTCTTCAAAGGTCTGGTTGATGACACTAATAAGAGGAGACAAATCAAAAGGCAGGGGACATCTTTCTCATAAGGAATAAACATTAGATACTAAGTACTCTAAACTAAGACATTACATAGATAAATATAACAACATCTGAAAGTTTGAGTAAGAGAATTATGTTTCTCGGGCCCAGCAGGGGGACCCCAATAGTGACATATAAACCATTTCCGCAAATCAATGAATTAAAGATCAGTCCCTGTCCCTCTCCACCTCAGGCCTTTGCTGGCCAGCGGCTGCCACCATGTTTGGAGGGTTGATCTGGATGCCAAGGGCCTGATTGAAAGCGGGGAGGTCAGCTGGTGTTCTGAAGATGGCAGATGCTCCTTTTTAGATGCTATTAGGCCTGTGGGGAACCCCCACCTGTATGGGATCTGCTGCTCCTTTAACCTTAAAGTTATATAACGAAGGTCTCTCCGCTTTTGAAGAGTAGCCGGACACAAATCATTGAAGACCTGTATTTCCGCCCCCTCAAATTGCAGTGGGTGTTTGTTCCTTGCGTGTCTCAAAATTTCTTCTTTGTCCCTGTACGATAGGAGTTTTATGATAATGTCTCTGGGGGGTGCTCTGGCTGGAGGCCTAGGGCGGAGCGCCCGGTGTGCCCTTTCAACCTGAATTTCTTCTGCTTCTGGTGCGTTTTAGAGAAATTTAAAAAATTCTTGTATATATTGGTTAATGTCAGGCGGGCTTACTGCTTCAGGCACACCACGGAGTCGCAGGTTATTCCGCCTGCTCCTGTTCTCCAGGTCTTCGATTCTGTCAGTTAGTGATTGTACTGTAGCTTCTTGGGATTGTATGCAGCTAGCCTGTTGCTGCAGATCTGAGCGCATAATTTCCTGAGCTTCTTCTACCTGCGCTACTTTGCGGTCCACCATCATGATGTCTTTTTTAAGCTCACCAAACATCAGCTTAACATCTACCATTGCCTCCTTGATGTCGTTCTTAGATGACAAATGTCTGATATCTTCCTTAGTAACATAGTTAGATTGTTCAGAATCTGCGCACCATGTTTGCACGGCAGCTGTTTGTTTGCTGCCTGTTGGCACTTCCCTGTTTGCACCTGGGGCTGTCTCTGAAGAAATCAAATAGTGTTCCATGTTAGAGGATTGGGAACTTTTGGGAGGTTTTGGGCCTTTCCTAGCAGCCATTTCCAGTTGTGGAGTGATAAGAGGTCAGTGACCACTTCTATTCTAGCTCCCTTGTTGTTTATACAGCAAACTTAATATGCTATATGCAGTAGGTTCTGTCTCAGTATTTAAAACTTTTGCAGTTGCACATACAGATCTGAGCAATATCACAAACTTGTGAGCCCCACACCAATCAGTTTGTTACAGTCAGTAGTAAAAGAAAAAAGTATTTCCCCCTTAACACTTATAGTGCCATTCTGTAAGCACCACAAGTTTACAAGTGCCACCCGGTTATATTAGCACATGTGGCTCAGGTCTCTCCTTTCCGTGTAGGGACCAGCAGTCACTAAGGGCAGGCTGTGTACTCCTCAATCTTCAGCCCCTCACACACACAAACAAGAAATATATAATGCAATTCACTCACCAGGACTGTGAGTCAGAAACAAGAAATATATAATGCAATTCACTCACCAGGACTGTGAGTCAGAAAGCCCCTTCAAATCTTGCAGTGTTCGTTAGAGCCATTTCGCGCCACTTGTCCAAATCAGCAGCTGCATCCCAAGTTGTGTAAGGCCCTAAGTTAAGGCCCGCTCCAGTGCCGCTGTTCCGGTTAGTGCCTTTCGTGTGTGCAAGGCTTCAGACAGGACAGACAAGCGGCAGCAACCCAGCCCAGTCTCTCAGGCCAGTCCGGTGTCTCCGGCTCCCTCCACCAGTGCGGTCTCACTCCCCAGGATCCAGTGCAGCAAGAAGGTACTTCTGACTTCTCCGGTCCCCTCCGGTTCACAATTGAGGGTCTGAGGGATCAATTAACTTAGCCACCACCTTCAGAGATATGTAGTATGATTTTTAAGTGTTTCTTATAGGCTATGGGTCATTCTATTCCTTATGTAAGAGCTTTGAGGCTTCAGAGCTCAACTAGTGTGCGGCAAGCAAGCGTGGCCAGGCTCCGCCCCCCGACCGGTCTTTATTTTTAACAAAAAATATACCAGCCGCTGCTGGGGAGGTTGAGGGTCGGATGAAGCCCTTCTTTAGGTTTTCGTCTAGGTATGTTTTTAGGTGTGTGAGTTCAGGATTAGATAGGGGAAATATGTGCCCACAAGGGATCTCAGAACCTGGGTAGATTTTTATGGGGCAATCATACTTCCTATGAGGAGGTAGACTTTCTGCCTCTTTTTTACTAAAAACGTCTGCAAAGTCTTGATAAACTTTGGGTATGGAGAAGTCATGGGGAAGTTCAGAGGTGTGTAGAATAGAAGTTGGGAAACAGGTGTTAACACAATAAGCAGAATTAAATAGGAGTGAAGAAGTAAACCAGTTAATGTGTGGGTTATGTGTGCGTAACCATTGAACACCAAGAATAATGGGAGAAAGAGATAACGTTAAATGTGATGTATTCTCTGCGATGATCATTTGTTGTTACAAGTAAAGGGATAGTATGGTATTTTACTGGGCCTGTAGTTATAGTTTTGCCATCTATACCTCTCAAAAAGACATTAAGGGTATTTTATTTACATCAGTGAAATCTTTGTCGATATAGGATGCTGTAGCACCGGAGTCAATTATTGCGGATGCGGGGAGACGTAACTGATCCCACTGTAAAAGAAGGGGTAATTTTAGGTACAAAGCATTGGTATCCTGTGTGGTACAGCAGTAGGAATGATGAAAGTTCTTACCCTTGTTTTGTCTGAGAAGGGATGGACAATCTCTCACTGTGTGGTCATCAGATGCACAATAGAGACACAGGTTGTTAGAGCGCCTTCTGAGCTTTTCCTGTGGGGTTAGAGGACCTTTTACAAAACCGATATCCATGGGTTCTGTAGTAGCTTTTTGTGTTGATGTGATATGTGAAGCAGTTACAGGCTTTTTTGGGTATGGGTCATGTGAGGACCTCTCCTGATGCCTTTCTCTAAGGCGTCTATCTATGGTAATGGTCAGGGTCATAAGCTCCTCTAGAGTAGGGGGCAGTTCTGAACGTGACAGCTCATCCTTAATCCCATCAGAGAGCCCTAACCTGAATTGATTCCTGAGCGACAGGTTGTTCCATTGGGAATCCTTTGCCCATTTTTTGAACTCTGTAATGTAGTCCTCTACAACTCTTTTTTTTTGTCTGAGACTGCGCATTGCATTTTCAGCTGTAAGCTGTTTATATGGATCTTCATATAGTTGACCCATAGCTGCAAAGAAGTTATCTAAAGAATTCAAAACATCTTCATTATTTTCAAAAAATGAGTTAGCCCAGTTACGGGGTTCTCCCCTTAAATAGGATATAGTGGTGAGTACTCTGACCCTATCATTGGGGTAGGTATGTGGCTTGAGTGCAAACATCAATAAGCATGCATTTTTGAATTCTCTATAAAAAGACCTATCTCCATAGAATTTCTCGGGGGAACTAACCTGAGGTTCAGATATGGGAACTCTTTTATCCACTACATCCCTAATATAAGCTTTGAGGGTGTCATTCTCTAATTTTAGTGTATTAAGGCCATCTGTTAACAAATCAACCCTTTGTTTTAAGGCTTGCATATTTGCGTTGATCTCTGCTGGGTCCATCTTTCAGAGGGCTTAGTATTCTGTCACAGTCCTTAGTCTGGAATCTAAAATCACAGACATGTACCAGTGAGGATTAGGACCACAATTGGCTGAGATCAACATATAAATGTTAAGTTTAGCAAAAAGATACTGAATACTGCACAGTGCTACTGGGGAAATGCAGCAGTAAACGTGTATCACCAGGCTGTAATTTATGTAAAGGGATTTTAGGCTACTTAACCCTATGCCTGCCACCTGTGCTCCATATGAGCACTAAAATATTTGCAGGAGGGAGAAATATTGCCGGGTAATCCCTATGTGCATAGTATGCATGGTAAAAGTATTTAAATAACAGAGAAAAATGCTTAGGGATCCAAAATATAATATATACTAATACAGGCCTGAATAAGCAAATATCAGAATTGTTAAGCTAACTGCTAAGTAAAGCATTGGAAATGCCTGTTGGTAACTGAGATATTGAAAGTGTATGTTACGATACTTAAAGTGTAGCGCAGGTAAGCGTGGTAGTATAACAGGATTACGATATGCTCAGTAAAGTCATGCAGGACAAGATCGTCTAATAGTAAGCACTTACATTCGGCCTGGGAGAGCAGAGCTGAGTCTGGTTGCAGCGCTGGTATCCGGAGGAGAAAGCAGCAGGCGGATGACGTCACCGCAGAGAGAGAGATCGCCTGGCTGGTGTGTAACTCAGCTGTTAGAGCGGACAAAATGCAGCTTCTGCTGATAGGAGGAGGCTGTGCAGTGGATACACAGTTGAGGACACTGTGAGGTCTCCGAGTTAGTAGACTGCAGGAATTTGGAAGGAACACAAATAGATTAGTGGTCTTGAGGAGGAACTCAGATGCGGTAAGCAACAGTACAGCAGTCGGATGTGAACAGCGTTCACACAGAGAATGGGGCTAGGATATCAAAGGCAGAAACACTTCAATACTAAGCGAAGTAGGTAGGGCCTAGGTCAGCTATAAATAGGGTGGAGTTGAGGATGCATAGATAATCATTAAAGAGACAGTAGAAGACGTGATTAATGTAGAGTAGGATAATAGTCCTGACAAAAAGACAGTTCCTCACAGAGACCTTTGAAAAAAAAAGAAAGAACAGAGTAGCCAACTCTGGCTTCCTAAACTAGGGAAGCAATTTTTAGGAAAACGCAGTAAGTACCTCTTTGCAAGTTCCTAACTGCTTTAAAGCCACCACTACCCAACTGCAAAGAATAACGTGGAATACGGCTATACCCCAAAACTTGCTTGTAGATGAAACACCTAAACCTCACCTCCTCCATACACTGAAGGCAAAGAGAATGACTGGGGGTTGTGGGTAAGGGAATGATACTTAGCAGTTTAACTGTAGTGCTCTTTGCCTCCTCCTGCTGGCCAGGAGTGATATTCCCAACAGCAATTACTCAAGTCGTGGACTCACCATATCTTAGGAAAGAAATATATAATAATATATATATTTTTTTAACTTTTATTTTTATACTAGCCAACTTTCTGCCAGTACTTAAGATGGGGGTGAACTTTGGGGGGTGGGGGAGGGAAGAGAGCTGTTTGAGAGGGGTCAGGGAGGGATCAAGGAGTGGGATGTGTCAGGTGAGAGGGTAATCTATACACTAAAGCTAAAATTAAACCTACAAGCTACCTAATTAACCCCTTCACTGCTGGGCATAATAGAAGTGTGGTGCGCAGCGGCATTTAGCAACCTTCTAATTACGAAAAAGCAATGACAAAGCCATATATGTCTGCTATTTCTGAACAAAGGGGATTCCAGAGAAGCATTTACAACCACTTGTGTCATAATTGCACAAGCTGTTTGTAAATTGTTTCAGTGAGAAACCTATTAGAGATTTTTTTTATCGCATTTGGCTGTGAAATGCTGGCATGAAATATACCAAAATGGTCCTATATCAATACTTTAGGTTGTCTACTAAAAGTATATATATACATGTGAAGGGTCATTCAGAGATTCTTTCTTTTCGGATATGTAGAGTCCACGTCATTCAATTACTAGTGGGAATATCACTCCTGGCCAGCAGGAGGAGGCAAAGAGCACCACAGCAAAGCTGTTAAGTGTCACTCCCCTACCAATAATCCCCAGTCATTCATGGAAAAGGAATAACACAAAGGTGTAGGAGGTGCCTGAGGTTTAGTCAAAAATAACTGTCTTAATAAAGGGTGGGGTCATGGACTCTCCATATCCAGAAATAAATAAATTTATCAGGTAAGCATAAATTCTGCTTTCTTTCCTAAGATATGGAGAGTCCACAACGTCATTCAGTTACTAGTGGGAACCAAAACCCAAGCTAGAGGACACAGAATGAACAGGGAGGGAGAACAAGACAGGCAAACCTAAATAGAAGGCACCACCGCTTGAAGAACCTTTCTCCCAAAAGAGGCCTCAGTCGAGGCAAAAGTATCAAATTTTGAAAATTTGGAAAAAGTATGCAGAGAGGACCAAGTTGCAGCCTTGCAAATCTGCTCCACAGAAGCTTCATTTTTGAAAGCAGAAAGAAGAGGAGACAGCCCTAGTGGAATGAGCTGTAATTCTCTCAAGAGGCTGCTGTCCAGCAGTCTCATAAGCAAAAAGAATTATACTTCTCAACCAGAGGGAAAGAGAAGTAGCAGTATACTTTTGACCCTTACACTTTCCTGAGAAACAAACAAACAGGGCAGAAAACTGGCGAAAATCCTTAGTCGCCTGTAGGTAGAATTTTAGAGCACACACAACATCCAAGTTGTGCAACAGACGTTATGAGAAGAAGGATTGGGACAGAGAGAAGGAACAACAATTTCCTGATTAATATTTTTTTAAATTTTTTTTATAATTTTTATTCTGCTTTTTCCAAAGATGTTACAAAAAGAACAGAAAAACAAAAGACATTAGTGAGTATTTGACATCCAACAATCTTAAATACTTTTCTCCTTGATATTTTGAGAGTCCATGAGATTCAGGTCATAATTTCCAGGGGTAGTGAAAGAAAAAGAGAAAATGTCTTTATCTCCATGGTGGTATTTTTGCACCCAGGGATTCCGTATTCATCCGGAATCAAAATACAGCTGAGATATGGATGTCATTAGTGTACTATATATATTTAAATAACATAACACAAAAACAACGACAAACTTAAGGTCCTTCTCTGCCCAAAAGTGAAGAATAAAACAATATAATCACAATAACAATATTATTAATATTATTATTCAACTGAATATATAAGCATTTAGTTTCTATGCATAGTGAGAAATATTAAGTTTATATTTCTATGTCTAAAATAGTGGTTATACTATAGTAAAGCTCCATCTGATCAAGTATTTGATAGTGTAATCTTTCCAACATAAATGTAGAGCGTACTTGTGCAAGCCATTCTGAAATGGTGAGAACCGAAGCGATGTGGGTTGTGGTGTTATTAGTAATTGATATATTACGGAAAGACTGCCATTGTTGGAGACATTTCCTGAACATAACAACTCGAAAGGGTATCGTTGCCTAAAGAGATTGTGTTTGTTGGGGTGTGTTGAGGTGAAATGTTGAAGTTGATGATATGTGAGCCAGGCCTTAAAAGAGCCCAGCCCGCTATCAATTAATTCTAAGCTAGTTTTTAATCTTTCCCCATTTGAGAGTGTGTAAAATGGTCTTGTGTCATTCAGTGTAACCATTGGAGAGTGTTGTAGGCAGTCTGAGAATGGTAAAGCCTCATCCAGAAAAAGGGGAGTCAGCGGAGATGGCAACGTGGAGATAGGGGTTGGTGCATTTAGGATAGTTTTCCAAGTTAGGAATAGTTCATGAATAATGGGATAGTTACATGAATTTTAAGGCCACGATTTCATCGGGAGCCAGCACCTGCCTCCTAATTGTTTTTCTTGTAATAGATGATGGTCCAACTGGACCCAATCTTTATGTTTTGCATTTTTACACCAATCTACTATTCTTTGGAGAATTGCTGCTCTGCGGTATTTTATTAAGCAGGGTACACCCAAACCTCCACTGCCTCTGGAGAGAAACAGGGTGGATTTGGATATTCTAGGGTTTGTGTTTTGCCAAATATATTTAAGTAATAGGGATTGGAGATTATGTACATAAGAATCAGGGAGTGGAATAGGTAGGGTCTGGAAATAATATAAAATTCTAGGTAGGATAGTCATCTTTATCGTGTGTATATGACCTAACCAAGAAAGGGGTTTATGTTTCCATTTATCTAGTTCATTAGTTGTGTCATTCAGCAGCTTGTCATAGTTTAATTTTATAAGATCCCTTTGATCTATAGCTAGTTGAATGCCTAAATATTTTATGGAGTTGCTCCTGATTAATATTTTTATCCAAAACCACTTTAGGAAGAAACCGCAATTTAGTACGAAGAACCGCCCTATCCGCATGAAAGATAAGGTAAGGCAAATCATACTGCAAAGCTGAGAGTTCTGAAACTCTCCAAGCAGAAGAGATAGCAATAAGAAGCAAAACCTTCCAAGATATCAACTTAATATCTATGGAATGCATTGGCTCAAATGGAGCCTGCTGCAAAACTTTAAGAACAAGATTAAAGGGACATTATGCACTCATTTTTTCTTTGCATAAATGTTTTGTAGATGATCTATTTATATAGCCCATAAAGTTTTTAAAAAAAATAAATGTATAGTTTTGCTTATTTTTAAATAACATTGCTCTGATTTTCAGACTCAAAACCAAGCCTTAAAGTTTTATGTGAATACCGTCAGCTACCTTCTCCAGCTTGCTCCTGTTTGTGTAAAGGGTCTTTTCATATGCAAAAGAAGGGGGAGGGGGGGAGTATCTTATTTGCCACTTGCAGTGGTCTTTCCAGTTACCTTTTCAACAGAGCCAAACTGACAGCTTCTAAGTAAGTTTTTAAACAGTTTTATACTGGATTTTTATATCAGTATCTGTGCATCTTATTCTTTATAGTAGTGTCTATTACATGCCGTTATATGAAAATGAGTGTATACTGTCCCTTTAAGGCTCCAAGGAGGAGCAACAGGTTTAAACACAGGCCTGATTCGGACTAGGGCCTGATGAAAAGATTGAACATCTGGCACATCCACCAGACGCTTGTGTAACAAAATAGATAATGCAGAAATCTGACCTTCCAGAGAACTGAAAACACTTTATCCAGACCTTCCTGGAGAAAAAAACAAATTCTAGAAATCCTGACCCTACTCCAAGAGTAGCCCTTAGATTCACACCAATAAACGTATTTACGCCATACCTTATTGTAAATTTTTCACGTAAAAGGCTTGCGAGCCTAGATCATGGTCTCAATGACCGACTCAGAGGAGAATGTAGATGGCAGATAGATAACAATTGTGAGCTTCCGCTCACAGAATAATCCGTGCCACCTCCTTCATGGCTAAGGAACTCAGAGTTCCTCCCTGGTGGTTGATGTACGCCACTGAGATGATGTTGTTCGACTGAAACATGATAAACCGGGCTAAGGACAATTGAGGATTGTAAATTGTTCTTAATTCCAAGATGTTTATGGCGAGAGCAGACTTCTTCCAAGTGCATAGTCCCGGTGCCTTTAATGAGTCTCAGACTGCTCCCCAGCCTAGCAGACTGGCGTCCGTGATCACAATCACCCAGGAAGGTCTCCGGAAGCATGTGCCCTGAGACGGATGGTCCTGAGAAAGCCACCACGGGAGAGAGTCTCTTGTCGACTTGTCTAGATCTATCCTCTGAGACAGATCCAAATGGTCTACGTTCCATTGTCTGAGCATGCATAATTGCAGAGCTCTCAAATGGAATTGAGCAAAGGGAATGATGTCCATGGAAGCGACCATCAGACTAATTACCTCCATACATTGAGCCACTGATGGCTGAACAGTAGACTGTAAAGAGAGAATTCTGGATTTCCTGACCTCCGTCAGAAAAATGTTCATAGATAGGGAATCTATTATGGTCCCTAAGAAAACCCACGCTTGTAGCTGGAACAAGGGAACTCTTTTCCAGATTCACTTTCCAACCGGGGGAACGTAGAAAAGACAACAAGATCTCTGTATGAGAGTTTGCTTGTTGAAAAGATGGCGCCTGAACCAATATGTCGTCCAGGAATTGCGCAACTGCAGTTCCCCGAGACCTGATCACTGCCAAGAGAGCCCCCAGAACCTTTGAGAAAATTCTGGGAGCTGTGGCAAGGCCAAACAGAAGAGCCACAAACTAAAAGTGTTTGTCTAGAAAGGCGTATCTCAGGAATTTGTGATGATCCCTGTGGATCGGAACATAAAGATATGTGTCATTCAGGTCTATGGTCATTATAAACTGACCCTCTTGGACCAAAGGAAGAATGGAACGAATGGTTTCCATTTTGAAGGACGGTACCCTGAGAAACTTGTTGAGGCAATTTAGGTCTAAAATGGATCGAACAGTTCCCTCTTTTTTGGGCACCATGAACAGATTTGAAAAGAATGCAAGACCCTGTTCCCTTACTGGAACTGGAACAATCACTCCCAGGGAGGAAAGGTTCTGAACGCAGTTTTTTTTTTTTTTACCTCCTAGTCTGCATATAATCTTCAGAGGTGGAATCTGCCCATGGGAGGGAAAGTTTTGAATTCTACTTTGTAACCCTGAGATACTATGTCCACAGCCTAAGGATCTGGGACATCTTGTCTCCACTCTTGACAAAACAGGGAAAGTCTGCCCACCACTTGATCCGATCACGGACCAAGGGCCGACCCTTCATGCTGACTTAGACTCAGCTGAGGGTTTCTTTGATTGCTTCCCCTTATTCCAAGACAAATTGGGCTTCCAAGAAGACTTGGGGGCATATCTATCAAGCTCCGAATGGAGCTATGAAGCAGCGTTCACAAAGACCACTGCTCCATAACCTGTCCGCCTGCTCTGAGCAGGCGGACAGACATCGCCGGAAATCAACCCGATCGAGTACAATCGGGTTGATTGACACCCCCCCTGCTGGCGGCCCATTGGCCGCGAGTCTGCAGAGGGCGGCGTTGCACTAGCAGCTCTTGTGAGCTGCTGGTGCAATGCTGAATACGGAGAGCGTATTGCTCTCCGTATTCAGGGAGGTCTGGCGGACCTGATCCGCACTGTCCGCCAGACCTTGATAAATAGAGGCCTTGGACTGCTCCTGCTTGAAAGAGGGAGAGGAAGACTTTTGACCTTTGAAGTTACGAAAGGAATGGAAATTACTTTGACGTCCTTTGAGTCTGTTCTTCTTGTCTTGTGGTAGAAAAACTTAAATAATGCTTACCTGATAATTTTCTTTTCTTCAGATGGAAAGAGTCCACAGCTGCATTCATTACTTTTGGGAATTCAGAACCTGGCCACCAGGATGCGGCAAAAACACCCCAGCCAAAGGCTTAAATACTCCTCCCACTTCCCTCATCCCCCAGTCATTCTGCCGAGGGAACAAGGAACAGTAGAAGAAATATCAGGGTGAAAAGGTGCCAGAAGAACAAAAATAACAGACGCCCCACAGAAAAATATGGGCGGAAAGCTGTGGACTCTTTCCATCTGAAGAAAAGAAAATTATCAGGTAAGCATAATTAAAGTTTTTCTTCAAAAATGGAAAGAGTCCACAGCTGCATTCATTACTTTTGGGAAAACAATACCCAAGCTATAGAGGACACTGAATGCAAAAACACGAGGGTACAAGAGGCGGCCAATTCTGAGGGCACCAGGCCTGAAAACCCCTACCCAACAAAATCCCGCTTCATCCGAAGCCGAGAACAACTTTGAAAAAAAAGAAAAAGTCCAAGGACACTGACCCGCAGATAGTCCACAGCCTTGCTAGAGACCGCAGGAACTAGACTCAACGGAGTCAACAGCCTCCAAGAGACACCATCCCCAGCAGTCGGTCTCCAAACAACACACCCCTTACTAAAGAAAGGGAACAAACTACCGTATTCTTTCACAAAGAAGAAAAGGCACGGAGAAAATATGATTGTACTTGTAAAGCGCGGCTAATCCCCCTTAAGGGACTCAAGGCGCTGCTCATTTTATCAACCTCGAAAGGAGGAAAGGCTGAGTAGACCTCGGTTTGCTACAGTGCAGAGTAGCCACAGTGCATTAGTATGCTGAGCTAGCTTCCAGCTAGCATAAGGAACTCCAGAACAAAACCCTAAAAAGTAAAAAATAAAAACACAGAACAAAAACCTGAGAAACTGGGTAAGGCTAACAGAGACCCAACCAGTCTCATAGAAATAAGGGGAGGCAACATCCAGACCCCAGAAATACAGAAACCACGGGATAAGGCCGGGAGTCTGAAACAGAGAGAGGATCTTCCCCTAACACAGTGCAACCGCACTCTAGAAAACAACTGAAGACGAAGGTCCCCAAGTCGCAAAAAGGCATCTCAGAACACCGAAATATTCAGAACGAAACCTCGTGCAGCAAGCTCAGATAGGTTTGACGAACAACACCTGAAGCAAAAACACTGCACGCTGCAGTCATCTAAAAATGTCTCTGAAACATAAATACTTGCAGGCAAGTAGAAAGTAGCTGAAGATAGGATCCTTCAGATTGCTAAGTATCCACTAACCAGCCGATCAAGAGCCGCCAATCCTTCCCACAAATCTTGAATGTGGAGAAAGGAGAAACCTCAAAAAGGCTTACTGTACCTCAAATGCTCCGAGGATGAAAGGCAGAGCAACAGATCTCAGATCCTGTTCCAACACCAGACCAGCCCAAGTGACAAACATGTCTGATAGACAGGGGGACAGAAAGACCCCAACCACAAGCCCAGAGGGAATGGAAAGAAAAAGGGGGGACTCACCCACCACAACAGAGCTCGGGTGCCAACCCAATCCGCTCCTCCAAAATAAGGCACTCCCAAGGAGTACCCACTAGGACCTGGAACAGAGAAAAGTGCAATATATCCGTAGGAAGACCTGTCACAACTCTCTTAGACAGTCTCTACATAGAGAGATCAATTTCCAACAGGTGGAAAAGAGCCCACAGAGCAGCAGATGCTTCCCCTTACAGAAATAAGCCACCTGATCCAACCTCCTACACACAGGGCAGGACACAAACCCTCCAGAGAGAGGAAATCCCAACTCATAAGGAAGATAAACTATCCCCTCCAAAGGGAAGAGCACAGATAAGAACAGCGTACATGTCTACAAGACATGAAGCCATAGTATGATCAAAACACGGACCGAATAAAAAATCATCCAGACACCACTGTTGATCCAACAGAGAAAAAAAACTCCCCATAGAGGAGCACATTCTGTCCGAAGGACAAGTAAGGCCTTAAAGTTTATAACCAGTACCCAAAGGTGGACGTGAACTCTTGCCTACCTGCTTGCAAACCCAATGAGCTAGCACCTATGTCACAACATAGGGTCCCTGAAAAAAACTGGGTCGTCCCGAACCAGTCCACCAGATCATAAGTCTCCAGACACCCAAAAAGGATCCAAGACAAGAACTCCGTACCCGGGACCCAGAATCGCCCTAGAACGAACAAAATCCCTCAGGGAAAACAAGAAACCTCGTCTGAAGCAATCAGACCTCACAGGGGATGAGAACCGGGAAACCCGGAGAACGGGTACAGGACTCACTTGTAATTCCCAGCCCAAATGGAAGAGAACACCTTTAGCTGGAGGTCAACACCCCCTCAGCAAGGTATTAGGCCACGAAAAAGTCACGCAATTTCTCTAGAGCTCAAAGGCCCCAAGGGTAGCAGTAAGGGAAATAAAAACAAGAACAGAGTCAACCGAAAGGAAGGTTAGTCTCCATAATCCTTTCAGATTAAAGTTCCAGAGGACCAAAGCCAAGGGAGAAGAATACAAAGCATCCCGGCAGAAAACACCTCCTTTCGCCCCTGATATGGAGACGACTAACTCCCGAAGGAAGACAGAGCATCTTGGCCTTCACTTCCTAATTAAGCGGCCAAAACCACCAGAAAAAACAGATGAAGTAAAGAAAGTCTCGACCCAAAGGAAGAGAACCTCTAAATGTCTTAAAAGAGACCTTGAAAGTCAAAACCGTAAGAACGGCGATATGAAGGACCTAAATCCGCCAAGCCTACCAACCCACAACGGGAAGGAACACTCTAGTTCCCCCAAAATTTGGAAATGACTGAGCATGTCGCCGGGGATCTCAACGGAGTCCCAGCCCACTAGTTTGAAAGGCGAATGAGGACTGAACCAATCCCCCATGCCCCTAAGCAACCACGGACCCTCAAGCCCTCTCAGGATGCTAGTTGAAGCTTGTAAAATAAAACAAGACAATCACACAAATCATATTGTGATCACTAAGCGCCCTCACTGGACCAACCGG
The DNA here is from genome assembly GCF_027579735.1 of Bombina bombina. Taxonomy (NCBI): domain Eukaryota; kingdom Metazoa; phylum Chordata; class Amphibia; order Anura; family Bombinatoridae; genus Bombina; species Bombina bombina. The sequence continues at coordinate 674,976,057 of NC_069503.1, forward strand.
ACATAAAAAGGTGCCACGTGTCTAGGCCTCAAAGAGAGAAGGATTTGTACCCAGTCAGGACCAGCCTAAAACCAAGGGCCCCAGCACTTTCAAGGCCACATAGAGTCTCCCCCGATGATGGAGGGATAAAGAACAGTCAGACTTTTGTAAACAGTGCGACCACAAAATCATGAGAATCAATTCCAGAGAGGAAAGTTCCCAAAGGAAACATCACACCACAACATGAGCTTTAGACCAAATAAAAATCATTCTCACCAGATGAAAATAAAAGATAAGGCAACCCGTAGGTTATCGCCCAGGAAGAATGGACAGACCCGCAGGACCAGCCCAACAGGGGTCTGAGACTTCCAAGGTCAGAACTGGAAAAGGATACGCAAAAAACAAAATAAGAAGATTACTTCATCCCCTTATGTCTATGTATGCAAGCCAGTCGAAGAGTAAGACTGAGAATCCCTAGACCCATTAAGAGTGGGATCCTCCAGCAACGCAAAAAACGTGCCTTAGTAGGACACAAAGACGCGCCAGTCTATAATGAAAGGCGCAACATAACTCCGCCGGGACAAAAGGAACACCGGCCCCAAAGGTTGACCCCCTGAGGCCTCAGGGGCAGTCGCTCCCCCGGAAGGCTGAACAGGACCAGGCGATCCCATGCCTGACTAGCCCCGGTTAACGGAACACAGACAATATCGTAAGCACACTCCCGGGAGGTGCGGATGCGCCAGCGCCAAAGATATGGCCATGCGGAACTGTGTCGTAACCTCCGGTGGGAACAGGCCACACTCCCTAGAAAGGATAAGTAGTGTTTGGGTTACCTGCATGCGTAGTAAGAGTTGATGGTAGGGAACTCGTCTCGTGAGAAATAGAATCCCCAGAGGCGGATGGCTCAGTGGGCACCCGATCCCGAGGAACAGAGTACTCTAAAATGGCATTCGGAACATAACTGATGGGCATGTATCACCCGGGCCAATTAATATTCTTCGCAAGAAGTAGAGTCTGAATCAGATACATCCGTCTCCAAGAATCCTCCATAACTGGGACATTGCCGCCTCCAGAGAACCAGCCACCAGCGGACCAGGATTTCTACATCGCCACGCGTTCACGAAAACGGAAATGGAGTCACAAGGTAAACCGTGCAGTCCATACAAAATCGTGCCCGACCAAAAAAAGGCAGCATCACTAGATATAGGCCGTTATGTTCCAAAATAGCCATGAGTCAAAGCAATACTACACAGTAGCAGACAGAATCACATAACAAACATGATTATAAACCCTCCTGTTCAATAATCCCCCTCAGAAGATATTAACCCTTGATTCCTAGAAACAAAAAGGAGCCTCACTGAGACCCTATGTTAAAGTTATCCCCGAAAGGTTGTAGCCCCTCTCGGATAATCAGTTGAAATTACATTACATCCATGATGAAAGTGAAATGAAAGATCTTACCGGAATCTACGCCATGGAACAGGAACACGGCCTTTCAAGTGTGACAGATAGTAGCATCGCTTCTGCCATGGACTTGAGAGAAAAAAGCAGGCAGCGAAACTCGTCAACACTAATTGCTTGTGGAGCTGTTAATATGAGTCGGGATGGTTTCACAGAAAGACTCTCCCTGCACCTCCTGAATCTAACTTTCACCTATGCTCTCACTGAGAGGTTGACAGGACTACGTAAACTCCAGTCCCATCCCGAAGAGTACTACCCTCCATAAGGGACTATCGAAAACTTCTGATACTTCTCTGCCAACCTCCTGGGATGAAAGGCAAAGAATGACTGGGGGATGAGGGAAGTGGGAGGAGTATTTAAGCCTTTGGCTTGGGTGTCTTTGCCTCCTCCTGGTGGCCAGGTTCTGAATTCCTAAAAGTAATGAATGAAGCTGTGGACTCTTTTCCATTTATGAAGAAAAAGGTCTTCCCCTTGTAAGGAAGCGCCAGAAGCTTGGACTTAGAGGTAACATCAGCTGACCAAGATTTTAGCCACAATGCCCTGCAGGCTAGGACAGTGAAGCCAGACATCTAGGATCCCAGTCTAATAACTTGCATGTTGGCATCAGAAATAAAGGAATTGGCTAGTTTGAGAGCCTTAATCCTATCTTGTATCTCCTCCAACAGAGTCTCTACTAAAATTGATTCAGAAAAGGCGTTGCACCAATAAGATGCCGCACTTGCTACTGTGGCAATACAAACTGAAGGTTGCCATTGAAGACCTTGATGAACATACAACAACGTCACTTTAAGAATTTTTAATGCCACAGCCACTTAACGTTATGCAAAAATTCTTTAAAATAATAAACCAAGCAGGCCCCCTACACCTCAGACAGGCTTATAAATAGGCTTATACACAATTTGGCTGCCAGATGTCTAAAACAATCATATAGTAGATTGACACTGAAGAGACTGAAATTCAATGACACCGCTCTGCTCTGTGAATATCCGACAGCAGAGAGAAGTAACATGACTGGCAGAGAGAGGAAACTATGCAGCAAGTAAAAGGCGTCTACAACAACGAAGCTAAATTTACAGAAACGCTCAAGCAGTCTGTCAGTTAGCCTGTTCTAGCTAAGCAAGCAAAGAAAACCAACTGCCAAATTTTAAGTTTATACATAAATCCCTGTATAAAACATAAGCCCCACACACACTAATAAAGTATTTCAACGAAATTAGCCGAAAGAGGAAAAACGTCCCAATAAAGGGAAGATTAACCCCTAGGGGCTGAATTATCATTGTGCGAGTGGACATGATCCTATATTTTGCAGATCATGTCCGCTGCACATCGATAAAATGCAGACAGCATACGCTCTCGGCATTTATCATTGCACCAGCAGTTCTTGTGAACTGCTGGTGCAATGCCACCCCGTGCAGATTCGCACCCAATCGGCTGCTAGCAGAGGGTGTCAATAAACCCGATTGTATTCGATCGGGTTGATTTCTGGCAATGTCTCTGCCGCCTCAGAGCAGGCGGACAGGTTATGGAGCAGCAGTCTTTAGACGGAGCTTGATAAATATGCCCCCGAGTCTCAGCATACATAATGTGCCTGTCCACTGCCAAAGAGAATCCTGTATAAAGGATTTTAAAAATGTCCCCATCTACTGCATATGAAATATTCCTCTGAAGTGCAAGTCTCCAAGACCTAGAAGACAAAAGCACTTACCTGCAGTCTAGCTGTCCGGCAGGAAAACAGCTCACAAGGCGTGAAAGGACACATACTCTTTACAGAGACCTGTAGAAAAAGAAAGAACAGAGTAACCAACTCTCGCTTTCTGTACCATAGGCAGCAATGTGTTAGGAAACAAAGCAAGGACTACCTCACAACTTCCTAACTGCTTAAGAGTCACCACTACTCTACTGAAGAGATTGACGTGGACTCAGCTAAACTCAAATCCTTGCTTGCAGGGAAAAATACCAAAAAAGGAATTAATTTCTTCAGACACCAAACTTCACCTCCTCCATTGATAATGGCAAAGAGAATGACTGGAGATTATGGGTAGGGCAGTGACATTTAACAGCTTTGCTGTGGTGCTCTTTGCCTCCTCCTGCTGGCTAGGAGTGATATTCCCACTAGTAATTGAATGACATTGTGGACTCTATATCTTACGAAAAGAAAAGTTTGTTTTTATCAATTTTTTTATCATATTTTATAAAAAAATTTTATAGTAAATTATATATGATCAAAATAATGGTACCTTTAGAAAGTCCATTTAATATAGAGAAAAACAGTATATGATATGTGTAGGTACAGTAAATGAGTAAGAGGAAAATCACAGCTAAAACAAACACAGCAGAAATGTAAAAACAGCCCTGGTCCTTAACGGTAAGAAAATTGAAAAATCGTCTGGTCACTAAGGGGTTAAGGGACTTAGCAAAGCTGGGGCTGAGAGTAATTTTCAAAAAAATAAAAATTAAACAAGGGGTCATAATCTCAAGCTGTATGGTAGTAGTTTCAGGAGTAATTTGCAGAAGCACTTCTTCACAGAAAAACAGAATTTATGCTTACCTGATAAATTACTTTCTCCAATGGTGTGTCCGGTCCATGGCGTCATCCTTACTTGTGGGATATTCTCTTCCCCAACAGGAAATGGCAAAGAGTCCCAGCAAAGCTGGTCACATGATCCCTCCTAGGCTCCGCCCACCCCAGTCATTCGACCGACGGACAGGAGGAAATATATATAGGAGAAACCATATGATACCGTGGTGACTGTAGTTAGAGAAAATAATTCATCAGACCTGATTAAAAAACCAGGGCGGGCCGTGGACCGGACACACCGTTGGAGAAAGTAATTTATCAGGTAAGCATAAATTCTGTTTTCTCCAACATTGGTGTGTCCGGTCCACGGCGTCATCCTTACTTGTGGGAACCAATACCAAAGCTTTAGGACACGGATGAAGGGAGGGAGCAAATCAGGTCACCTAAACGGAAGGAACCACAGCTTGCAAAACCTTTCTCCCAAAAATAGCCTCCGAAGAAGCAAAAGTATCAAATTTGTAAAATTTGGCAAAAGTGTGCAGTGAAGACCAAGTCGCTGCCTTACATATCTGGTCAACAGAAGCCTCGTTCTTGAAGGCCCATGTGGAAGCCACAGCCCTAGTGGAGTGAGCTGTGATTCTTTCAGGAGGCTGCCGTCCGGCAGTCTCATAAGCCAATCGGATGATGCTTTTAAGCCAAAAGGAAAGAGAGGTAGAAGTCGCTTTTTGACCTCTCCTTTTACCAGAATAAACAACAAACAAGGAAGATGTTTGTCTGAAATCTTTAGTAGCCTCTAAATAGAACTTTAGAGCACGGACAACGTCCAAATTGTGTAACAAACGTTCCTTCTTTGAAACTGGATTCGTACACATAGAAGGTACAACTATCTCCTGGTTAATATTTTTGTTAGAAACAACTTTAGGAAGAAAACCAGGCTTAGTACGCAAAACCACCTTATCTGCATGGAACACCAGATAAGGAGGAGAACACTGCAGAGCAGATAACTCTGAAACTCTTCTAGCAGAAGAAATTGCAACCAAAAACAAAACTTTCCAAGATAGTAACTTAATATCCATGGAATGTAAGGGTTCAAACGGAACCCCTTGAAGAACTGAAAGAACTAGATTTAGACTCCAGGGAGGAGTCAAAGGTCTGTAAACAGGCTTGATCCTAACCAGAGCCTGAACAAATGCTTGAACATCTGGCACAGCTGCCAGTCTTTTGTGTAGTAAGACAGATAAAGCAGAGATCTGTCCCTTTAGAGAACTTGCAGATAGTCCTTTCTCCAAACCTTCTTGTAGAAAGGAGAGAATCTTAGGAATTTTTATCTTATTCCATGGGAATCCTTTGGATTCACACCAACAGATATATCTTTTCCATATTTTATGGTAAATCTTTCTAGTTACCGGTTTTCTGGCCTGAACCAGAGTATCTATCACAGAATCTGAAAACCCACACTTTGATAGAATCAAGCGTTCAATCTCCAAGCCGTCAGTTGGAGGGAGACCAGATTTGGATGTTCAAATGGACCTTGAACAAGAAGGTCCTGTCTCAAAGGTAGCTTCCATGGTGGAGCCGATGACATATTCACCAGGTCTGCATACCAAGTCCTGCGTGGCCACGCAGGAGCTATCAAGATCACCGAGGCCCTCTCCTGATTGATCCTGGCTACCAGCCTGGGAATGAGAGGAAACGGTGGGAATACATAAGCTAGGTTGAAAGTCCAAGGTGCTACTAGTGCATCTACTAGAGTCGCCTTGGGATCCCTGGATCTGGACCCGTAGCAAGGAACCTTGAAGTTCTGACGAGACGCCATCAGATCCATGTCTGGAATGCCCCATAATTGAGTTATTTGGGCAAAGATTTCCGGATGAAGTTCCCACTCCCCCGGATGAAATGTCTGACGACTCAGAAAATCCGCTTCCCAATTTTCCACTCCTGGGATGTGGATCGCAGACAAGTGGCAGGAGTGATCCTCCGCCCATTGAATTATTTTGGTCACTTCTTTCATCGCCAGGGAACTCTTTGTTCCCCCTTGATGATTGATATAAGCAACAGTCGTCATGTTGTCTGATTGGAACCTTGTGAGGCCAAGCTCTGAGAGCATTGAATATCGCTCTCAGTTCCAGAATGTTTATCGGAAGAAGAGACTCTTCCCGAGACCATAGACCCTGAGCTTTCAGGGATTCCCAGACCGCACCCCAGCCCACTAGGCTGGCGTCGGTCGTGACAATGACCCACTCTGGCCTGCGGAAGCTCATTCCCTGGGACAGATGGTCCAGGGTCAGCCACCAATGGAGTGAATCTCTGGTCTTTTGATCTACTTGAATCATTGGAGACAAGTCTGTATAATCCCCATTCCACTGTTTGAGCATGCACAGTTGTAATGGTCTTAGATGAATTTGTGCAAAAGGAACTATGTCCATTGTTGCAACCATCAATCCTATTACTTCCATGCACTGCACTATGGAAGGACGAGGAACAGAATGAAGCACTTGACAAGAGCTTAGAAGTTTTGATTTTCTGACCTCTGTCAGAAAAATCCTCATTTCTAAGGAATCTATTATTGTTCCCAAGAAGGGAACTCTTGTTGACGGGGACAGAGAACTCTTTTCTTTGTTCACCTTCCATCCGTGAGATGTGAGAAAGGCTAGAACGATGTCCGTATGAGCCTTTGCTTTTGACAGGGACGACGCTTGTATTAGAATGTCGTCCAAGTAAGGTACTACTGCAATGCCCCTTGGTCTTAGAACCGCTAGAAGGGACCCTAGCACCTTTGTGAAAATCCTTGGAGCAGTGGCTAATCCGAATGGAAGAGCCACAAACTGGTAATGTTTGTCCAGAAAAGCGAACCTTAGGAACTGATGATGTTCTATGTGGATAGGAATATGTAGGTACGCATCCTTTAGATCCACGGTAGTCATAAATTGACTTTCCTGGATGGTGGGTAGAATCGTTCGAATAGTTTCCATTTTGAACGATGGTACCCTGAGAAATTTGTTTAGGATCTTCAAATCCAAAATTGGTCTGAACGTTCCCTCTTTTTTGGGAACTACGAACAGATTGGAATAAAATCCCATTCCTTGTTCCTTTATTGGAACTGGGTGTATCACTCCCATCTTTAACAGGTCTTCTACACAATGTAAGAATGCCTGTCTCTTTATTTGGTTTGAGGATAAGTGAGACTTGTGGAACCTTCCCCTTGGGGGTAGTTCCTTGAATTCCAGGAGATAACCTTGAGAAACTATTTCTAGCGCCCAAGGATCCTGAACATCTCTTGCCCAAGCCTGAGCAAAGAGAGAGAGTCTGCCCCCCACCAGATCCGGTCCCGGATCGGGGGCTACTCCTTCATGCTGTTTTGTTAGCAGTGGCAGGCTTCTTGGCCTGCTTACCCTTGTTCCAGCCTTGCATTGGCTTCCAGGCTGGTTTGGGTTGTGAGGCATTACCCTCTTGCTTAGAGGATGCAGAATTAGAGGCTGGTCCATTTCTGTGAAAGGGACGAAAATTAGGCTTATTTTTAGCCTTAAAAGACCTATCCTGTGGAAGAGCGTGGCCCTTTCCCCCAGTGATGTCTGAAATAATCTCTTTCAAATCAGGTCCAAATAAAGTTTTACCTTTGAAAGGAATGTTAAGCAATTTTGTCTTGGATGACACATCCGCTGACCAAGACTTTAGCCAAAGCGCTCTGCGCGCCACGATAGCAAACCCTGAATTTTTCGCCGCTAATTTTGCTAATTGCAAAGCGGCATCTAAAATAAAAGAGTTAGCCAATTTAAGTGCGTGAACTCTGTCCATAACCTCCTCATATGGAGATTCTCCACTGAGCGACTTTTCTAGTTCCTCGAACCAGAACCACGCTGCCGTAGTGACAGGAACAATGCATGAAATTGGTTGTAGAAGGTAGCCTTGCTGTACAAAAATCTTTTTAAGCAAACCTTCCAATTTTTTATCCATAGGATCTTTGAAAGCACAACTATCTTCGATAGGAATAGTAGTGCGCTTGTTTAGAGTAGAAACTGCCCCCTCGACCTTGGGGACTGTCTGCCATAAGTCCTTTCTGGGGTCGACCATAGGAAATAATTTCTTAAATATAGGGGGAGGAACAAAAGGTATGCCGGGCTTTTCCCACTCTTTTTAACACCTCCTTAAGCAGTGCGCGGAGATGTTCTAATTTAAATTTAAATGTCACAACATCAGGTTCAGCTTGATGAGAAATTTTTCCTGAATCTGAAATTTCTCCCTCAGACAAAACCTCCCTCATGGCCCCTTCAGATTGGTGTGAGGGTATGACAGAACAATTATCATCAGCGTCCTCTTGCTCTTCAGTGTTTAAAACAGAGCAATCGCGCTTTCTCTGATAAGTAGGCATTTTGGATAAAAAATTTGCTATGGAGTTATCCATTACAGCCGTTAATTGTTGCATGGTAATAAGTATTGGCGCACTAGATGTACTAGGGGCCTCCTGCATGGGCAAAACTGGTGTAGACTCAGTAGGAGATGATGTAGTATCATGTTTACTCCCCTCATTTGAGGAATCATCTTGGGCAATATCATTATCTGTGGCAGTACTGTCCTTACTTTGTTTGGACGCTATGGCACAATTATCACATAAATTTAAATGGGGAGACACATTGGCTTTCATACATATAGAACATAGCTTATCTGAAGTTACAGACATGTTAAACAGGCTTAAACTTGTCAACAAAGCACAAAAAACGTTTTAAAATAAAACCGTTACTGTCACTTTAAATTTCAAACAGAAAACACTTTATTACTGAATATGTGAAAAAGTATGAAGGAATTGTTCAAAAATTACCAAAATTTCACCACAGTGTCTTAAAGCCTTAAAAGTATTGCACACCAAATTTCAGAGCTTTAACCCTTAAATTAACGGAACCGGAGCCGTTTTTCAAGACCCAACCAAGCCATGAGGGGAATACGATACCAAATGACGCCTTCTAAAAGCTTTTTCAGAGATTCTTAGATCCTCACACATGCATCTGCATGCCCTGCTCTCAAAAAAAAACAACTGAGCATTAATGGCGCGAAAATGAGGCTCAGTCTATGACTAGAAAGGCCCCCTGACTGAAAAAGGTGTCCAATACAGTGCCTGCCGTTTTATAAGCGTTCCCCAAGATTATAAATGCCAATTGTTAGCCTAAATCTGAATAATATGCACAAATAAAGCAATCGATTTAGCCCATAAAAATGTCTACCAGTTTTTTAGCCCATAATAAGCCCTTTATTCTGTTTGTTTGACTAAGAAAATGGCTTACCAGTCCCCATGAGGGGAAATGACAGCCTTCCAGCATTACACAGTCTTGTTAGAAATATGGCTAGTCATACCTTAAGCAGAAAAGTCTGCTGTTTCCCCCAACTGAAGTTACTTCATCCCAACAGTCCTATGTGGAAACAGCAATCGATTTTAGTTACTGTCTGCTAAAATCTTCTTCCTCTTACAAACAGAAATCTTCATCCTTTTCTGTTTCAGAGTAAATAGTACATACCAGCACTATTTTAAAATAACAAACACTTGATAGAAGAATAAAAAACTACATTTAAACACCAAAAAACTCTTAACCATCTCCGTGGAGATGTTGCCTGTGCAACGGCAAAGAGAATGACTGGGGTGGGCGGAGCCTAGGAGGGATCATGTGACCAGCTTTGCTGGGACTCTTTGCCATTTCCTGTTGGGGAAGAGAATATCCCACAAGTAAGGATGACGCCGTGGACCGGACACACCAATGTTGGAGAAATTGGAATAAACGTCAATTAGAAATGGTAGAGGCAAACCCTGTGGGGGACTTCAAGAATGCCTGGGATGAGCATAAGGCTATCCTACAAACTAGATAAGTTTACTCTTTTAGGAAATTTTTGGCAGACTTGTTGGGCCTGTGGTTCTTATCTGCAGTCAAAATCTGTATTTATTAAAAGGGGATGGCATCTATGCAACCCACACTTTCAATCTCATCTCCTTAATTGAAACATCCAACTCCAAATAGCTTTTGAAAATGTTACTTTTTCCAGCCTGCACTGTAAATTATTACTAAGTGTCTTTAATTATATTTACAAATTATGAAACTGGCACTAGAAATAGTGAGATTAGGGATAGGTAGATAAGTTATCCGGTGCTGAAACTAACTATATATATGCAAGAGGGGTTAGGTAAGGGAACCAAAAGGTTTAGGGTTTATTTAGCACTCATCCCTAAATATGTGAAAGTTAAGCACTTTGTTGTGCACTTACTATTGGTTTTAAAGACTGTCCCTAGTCCCTGACACCTGAAGCCGAGGGAGCTGCTATCGGCCAGGAAACAGGGGGGCTAGGTGAACAGTTTTAGTGTGGGTACATTATCAAGGAATTTCCTTGCTTTTAATATGGTTACTATTAAAAATTCAATTTTTTAACTTTCACATATTTAGGGATGAGTGCTAAATAAACCCTAAACCTTTTGGTTCCCTTACCTAACCCCTCTTGCATAAGTGTCTTTAATAAAATTTTGAAAAGTACAAATGTTTGTTTGTTATTAGTTCAGACCACATTTTCTTAGTCTGGCAAATACATAGAGAGCAGGTTACAGATGTAGATAAAAATATTAAATATACAGAGTTCATGTTAGGCAAGTAATATGGTGTGGTGTTAAAGCACCACCTGATCATAGCAGTAAATTAGGAGTTCCTTAGGTACATTTGAAAGATACTGATCTGATTTTGTAAGATATAAAAGGAATTATAGAGGACTTCCGGTGAGCGGCGTTCTAAGATGGCCACGGATTGCTAAGGCTCTATACAGCTCATAGCAAAAAGTGGCCATATACTGTGCCATCCTTATCTCCCTTGGCAATATTTGTGCCCGGGAACTCTACTGGATCAAGGAAAAACATCCCTTGGCTGCCGTGAAGCAATTCAAGACCGAAAAGGCCGTCTGGCACTGTGTGGCAGAGTCCGCCACCACGCTGTACATAGTTCTATTACTACTTGTTAGATATTACTTATTGCCGCTTACCCCTCACCTGACATGATGGATGGGGCCGCCACTGTTAGATCGAATGCCACCACCGCTATTTTAACTGAGCTGTGGACCATATTTGTACCCCGCCTGGATCGGCTCCTTTCCACGTGCGCTGATTTGTGTGCAATGGTACAATCGGCGGATCAACCTCTCCAGCTGAAGCAGCCCGACACCAATCAAGGGGGCTCTGCTCTACAAAATATAAGTAACGACTCTGCTCACACCGTATGGGAGGTCAGTAGCAGCTCCAGTGATCAAATCCTCCCTCGGTCGAATGAGACCACAATACCATTACGGGCCGGAGTGACTTCCTCTTACCTGCATCTATCAGATATCGAGATAGGGTTACAGCCGGACCCAGAGCCAGATATGCTGTTGCCCTTAGAGCCTTCCCTGACATCCCCTACAGATCCGGACGCAGGTTTGAGACCAAGCAACTGGGAGAACCTAACCTATAAAGCCGCTAGCAAAACAGTGATGGAGGGGGAATCTTTTTTTATGTGTCAGCAGATCATCAGCACCAAATACTGGGACACGCACGATCAGTATCTACTGGGCAAACCCGGCTGCTGGTACGGCCGTACGAAAAGTGGAGTCGGCTAAGGTATGGCCTGTAACTCGTGCAGACCCGTCCATTTTGCATGAGCGTACTCTACATGCTGCAAACCTTGAGTCTCTTGCTGGGAAAAAAACTCTGTTCTGATTTCATCTACTATGAGACTCTAGCTTATGTGAGGGTTATAATTCAATAGTCTATTCACTTTGCCATCTCACTGAGAAGGGGATATCATGATTCACTCTTATGCTGCAGTGAATGTATGCTGAGTACTACTATGCTGAACTACCACCTCTGGGTTGCAGCGGGCTGCAGGACTTTAATTAACAACTGCATTCTGTATTTGGACAATATGCCAAACCATATGTAGCCCTCCCTAAATGAGCATAAAATGTGGTCAAATGTTCGTTTATGACTTCCAGTTAAACATGGCGTAGTGACATGTCTTGCATCCTACGTAGAATCTTTATTTCTATCTTGGTCTGGGCCATTTTTCAGCTTATAGTAAAAGGGGAATGTATGTCTGATGTAATGCTCAACGTAACAACATAATATGCGAGGCTCATAATACTGTCTCCATGTGCTGCACGCTTGTCATAGCTATATGATAATATGCCCCCATGTCCTAAACACGCAGCTCAGATATCTTCCTGGGAGACAACCACTGGGCTTGGCCTTATTCTGCTACTACCACCAGTGTGAGTTTAACCCATGCCTCTATATTAATTATAAGCGCCTAGCCTATACTATGTCCAAACGTATCGGCACATTTATTAACTTCCCTTGCTATGTACCCGCAGTTTCCTCAGTAGCTTCTATTGCAGACCCCCCTGCTCTCCTGGACCCCACATAGTTTATCCGGGAAATTTACTTTATTGTCTGAGAACAACACACATGTATGTTATACTGCAGAAGATACATCCTCTCAATTTGTGTGCTTATGAGTTATGTGCTTAGTATTTTAATTTTTGGAAATTTTGGAAGGTTATTTTAATCTGTCAGTATCCAACCTCCTGAGGTATAAACACTTCTCTTAACATCTCCCGTGTGCAAAAAGGTGATATATCATATGAACACCATCACTGACCTATTGTTGCACTAATGTTAATCTGTCATAACACGAATTATCCTAAGAGACAGACAGAAAAGTAACTTACAGGATTGCATATACTTGTGTTTCCCTCTTCCTTATTATTCCACCCTTCCCTCTCCCCTGTTCCCTTCCCCCTCAAACCTCCCCTGCTATATGTTTGCCTGTTCATTTGTTAAAAATGTTAAAAACCTGTGTTGTTTTATCCGTCTTACTATATAACATGTAACCTTGTACCCTTTGTCAGCATCTAACCTCCTGAGGTACAAGCACCTCTCTTTTAACATCTCTCGTGTGCAAAAAGTTGATATACCATATGAACACCATCACTGACCTATTGTTGCACTAATGCCAATCTGTCATAACATGAATTATTCTAAGAGAAAAGCAGATAAGTAACTTACAAGATTGCATATGCTTGTTGTGATCCCCTTTTCCTTACCATTCCACCCTTCCCTCTCCTCTGTTCCCTTCCCCTCAAGCCTCCCCTGTTATATGTTTGTTTGTTTATTTGTTAAAAAGGTTAAAAACCCCAATATAGTGGTACAAGCCCATATCTATCAGGACAATGGTTGCCTTATTGAAAATCCTCAAAGCTTCATGTATGTTACAGTAAGTTACCTGTATTGTTTTATCTGCCTTATTTGCTCACCCTGCGAGATGGGCTGAAGATATAACTTGTAACCTTGTACCCTTTGTTGGTTATAAATAAAATTTAAAAAAAAAAAAAAAAAAAAAAGGAATTATAGCAGAATTGATAGGTAACATTAGGTAATGAGAAGTTGGAAGAAAAGTGGGTCCTTTTTTATGAAGCAATGAAATTGGCGTCTGACACATGGGTGCAGCAGTGAGGAGAGGATACTGTAGCAAACTCAGGAATGGAGCGGTGGCATGTTCAAATGTCTTGGCCTTTCTATACTATAGGGTCTGTCTCTACCATACCACCATGCACAGGTGGCATGTGGCCTGTCCCTGGGATGTGGGCTAAAAAATAAAGGCTAATGGTGATGCATTATTGTTGGGTGGTTAATTCGGGATATTTTACAAATATGGGTCACTGACAATTCTGCCATAAAGTGAATGGTTTGGCTTTTCAATCAATAAACTGTGACCTTTTACAATTTTATAAAATCAGCTGTGTACATGTTTGCTGACAAACTCAATTGAAAACAAAGTGGAAAACAGCAAATACAGGGGCAAACACAGAGAAGGTATCTACAGTTACACATAACTGAAAACTAAAAACAAACAATATCAAATATTTTATTAAGCAATTGTATAAAATGTTGTAACAAAAACAGTTTAAATGACAAAATACAAACTCAAGCATTATTAAGGTTTTCAAGCAAATATATACCACTGCTTGAATTTCACTACATGTAAATTAAGCAATATGCATGTTAATTTCACCGGAGTGCAGATATTGTTGCATTTTATTTAATAAGCATAAAAATACACAGATGGCTTGAAGAATATTTATGTGAATTGTAAGGAAATACACTTTGAAAACCTGCACTCTATCTTTTCGATTTCAATTGTACATATTTTTAAATGACACAAACATCTTGGACAAGGACATTAATGTTAACAATACACTAATGTTTATACCAATACCAACCTACATAAATATTTACACCAATAAAATGAATATTTATAAGTCTAGCATAGAAAGTCAACTTTTTTGTACAGTCTACTATTTGTTCAAGTTATTAGGATATTTCATTGTAATAGCAATTTTGTCAACTGCTTCATATTAAAGGAATATGAAACCTAAAATTTTTCGTTCATGATTCAGATAGCGCATGTAATTTTAAATAGCTTTCTAATTCACTTATATTTTTAAATGTTCTTCATTCTCCTGGTATCTTTTGTTAAAAAACACCAACATAGGATCAGTTGTGAACTAAGACACTGCAGGGAAAGCGCCAAAAAGTTCTCACCTTGATAGTAGATTCCACAGCACTAGCCGCTGTAACTTCTGACTGGCACATTGGAGAGTGAGAGAAAAGGAGCAAGCAAGGAATATAAAGTGCTGCTTACACGGTGTGCCTGCTCCGCACACCCAAACAGATAAAGGAATACCAGAATGTGTAGCGCACTGTATCCAAATAAGCTCCAAAGTCAGTCAAGTAAGGAATATAAAATCCAAAATTGCTTTATTCAAACCATTAAAAGCATAGTTGATATACAGCCTCCATAAAATAAGACCACATAATCACAATGTGAACAGATACACCTGCAGGTGACTTTGGAGCTTATTTGGATACAGTGCGCTACATATTCTGGTATTCTAAGATCAGTTGTGTGCACCTGTCTGGAGCACTATATAGCAGGAGGTTTACAATAATGTTATCAATTTTCAAAAGCACTAGATGGAAGCATAATTTCCTGGAATATAGTACTCCAAACACCTACCTAGGTATCTCTTCAACAAAGAATGAGAACAAGGCAACATTTATAATAGAAGTAAATTGGAATATTTTACTAAAATTGTATGCTCTCTCTCAATAACAAAAGTATTTTTTTTTTTAAATTTTTGGTATCAAATCCCCTTAAACTTACAATTATGGGTCAGCTAGAAGAACATGAATATCCCAAAAATTTGAGACGTCACATTCCAATAATGGTGTTCTTCCATATGTATATGTTTGGAGGAGACAGGACATAGATCTCATCTGAGAGGGTCAGTAAAAATTGATATTAATGTTACATAATGTAGAGAAAATGAAATATTTAACCCCTGAGACAGGTGGTCCTGAGACAACCATCAGAGAAGAGAATCTCTGGTCTCCTGGTCCAACTGAATTTGAGGAGACAAATCTGCATAATCCCCATTCCACTGTTTGAGCATGCATAGTTGCAGTGGTCTTGCTACCATTAATCCGATTGCCTCCATGCACTGAGCTACAGATGGCCGAGGAATGGAATGAAGAACTCGGCAAGTAGTTAAAAGTTTCAACTTTCTGACCTCCGTCAGAAATATTTTCATTTCTACTGAATCTATTAGTGTTCCTAGGAAGGGAACCCTTGTGAGTGGGGACAGAGAACTCTTTTTGACGTTCACCTTCCACCCGTTAGACCTCAGAAAGGCAAATACAATCTCCGTGTGAGCCTTGGCTCTGTGAAAGGACGGCGCCTGAATTAAGATGTTGTCCAAATAAGGTGCCACTGCTATGCCCCGCGGTCTTAGAACCTCCAGAAGGGACCCTAGCACCTTTGTGAAAATTCTGGGAGCAGTTGCTAAACCGAATGGAAGAGCCACGAACTTGTAATGCTTGTCTAGGAAAGCGAACCTGAGGAACTGATGATCTTTGTGGATAGGGATATGCAGGTACGCATCCTTTAGATCCACGGTAGTCATATATTGACCTTCCTGGATCATAAGTAAGATTGTCCGAATGGTCTCCATCTTGAATGATGGGACTCTGAGGAATCTGTTTAGAATTTTTAGATCCAGGATTGGTCTGAAAGTTCCTTCTTTTTTGGGAACCACAAACAGGTTTGAGTAAAAACCCAGACCTTGTTCTGCAATTGGAACTGGGTATATCACTCCCATCGTATGTAGATCTTTTACACAGCGTAAGAACGCCTCTTTCTTTGTCTGGTCTGTAGACAGGCGAGAAATGTGGAACCTTCCCCTTGGAGGGGAGTCCTTGAATTCTAGAAGATATCCCTGGGAAACAATCTCTAATGCCCAGGGATCGTGAACATCTCCTGCGCAGGCCTGAGCGAAGAGAAAGAGTCTGCCCCCTACTAGATCCGGTCCCGGATCGGGGGCTACCCCTTCATGCTGTCTTGGTAGCAGCTGCAGGCTTTTTGGCCTGTTTACCCTTGTTCCAGCCCTGGTAAGGCTTCCAGGTTGCCTTGGGCTGTGAAGCGTTACCCTCTTGCTTTGCAGCTGTAGAGGCTGAAGCCGGACCGCTCCTGAAGTTACGAAAGGAACGAAAATTAGCTTTGTTTCTAGCCTTAAAGGGCTTGTCCTGGGAGAGCATGGCCCTTTCCCCCGGTGATTTCTGAAATAATCTCTTTCGATTCTGGCCCGAAAACGGTCTTTCCCTTGAAAGGGATATTTAATAATTTGGATTTTGACGACACATCGGCCGACCATGACTTGAGCCAAAGCGCTCTGCGCGCCATAATGGCGAAACCTGAATTTTTTGCCGCTAACTTAGCTAATTGCAAAGCGGCGTCTGTGATAAAAGAATTAGCCAGCTTTAGAGCCTTAATTCTATCCATAATTTCGTCATATGTGGTCTCCGTCTGGAGCGACTCCTCCAGCGCCTCAAACCAGAAAGCCGCTGCAGTAGTTACAGGAATAATGCAGGCAATAGGTTGGAGAAGGAAACCTTGTTGAACAAAAATTTTCTTAAGTAAACCTTCTAATTTTTTATCCATAGGATCTTTAAAAGCACAACTGTCTTCAATTGGTATGGTTGTGCGCTTAGCAAGTGAAGAAACAGCCCCCTCTACCTTAGGGACCATCTGCCACGAGTCCCGCCTGGGATCAGTTATGGGGAACATTTTCTTAAAAACAGGGGGGGGGGGGGGGACAAAAGGGACACCTGGTCTATCCCACTCCCTAGTAACAATATCCGCAACCCTTTTAGGGATCGGAAACGCATCAGTGTATACAGGGACCTCTAGGTACTTGTCCATTTTACACAATTTCTCTGGGACCACCATAGGGTCACAATCATCCAGAGTGGCTAATACCTCCCTGAGCAATACGCGGAGGTGTTCCAGTTTAAATTTAAACGCTAATGAATCTGACTCTGCCTGATGAGAAACCTTTCCTGAGTCGGAAATTTCTCCCTCAGACATCAAATCCCTCACCATCACTTCGGAGTGTTGTGAGGGTACATCAGATAAGGCTACCAAAGCTTCAGACTGCTCATAATCTGTTCTTAAAACAGAACTATTGCGCTTTGCAGGAAAAACTGGCAGTTTGGATAGAAAGGCCGCAGGGGAATTATCCATGACTGTCGCTAGTTATTGCAATGTAATAGGGGCAGACGCACTAGAGGTACTAGGCATCGCTTGAGTGGGCGTAACTGGTTGTGACACATGGGGAGAGGTAGGCGGACTATCCTCATTACCTTCAGTCTGAGAATCATCTAGGGCCACACTTTTAAGTGCAACAATATGATCTTTAAAGTGTATAGACATATTAGTGCAATTGGGACACATTCTGAGAGGGGGTTCCACCATGGCTTCTAAACACATTGAACAAGGATTTTCCTTAGTGTCAGACATGTTTAACAGACTAGTAGCATACACAATTTTAAAAAACGTTACTGTGCCTTTAAGAAATAAAAAAAGCACACAATTTTACAAAACAGTGAAAAATGCACCAATCCTTTTGAAATTTTCACAGTATGTACTTAAAGCTTTAATATGATTGCACAGCAAGTTTCAGAACGATTAACCCCTTAATGCCCAAACCGGAGCAGTCTAAAGCCAACAACCGGTTAATTAACTACAGCACCTTGCCACAGCTTACTGCTGTGGCCCTACCTGCCCTTAGGGATCAGTTTTGGGGAAATAAAGCTTCTTCTAGGCCCTCAATCAGCAGCTGGATCCTCCATGTGAAGCAGCATGAAACAGCCTTTCAATTCTAACTGTGCATCTGAGGCGTGAAATTAGGCCCCTCCCACTCCACTCCGGAGTTGTGAGGCCTACAAAAATCACTTCTAAGTGACTAAATTTATGCCATGTGGATAATAACCCCAGTAAAACACTCCAAAGTGCTTAAAAAGGTGTCTCCAACGAGTATTTCTTAAATAAATAATCGATTGCCCTGCATTAGTGTCAACCAGCCTAATTAGCCCTGTTATGTAAGCATTCAATTCTATACTAAGTCTCAGAACATAGCTTACCCTCCCCACATGGGGATCTTGTCAGTCTTCTAGCATTATCTCAGTCTTGTCTAGAAATAAATGACTGAACATACCTCATTGCAGTCAAGCCTGCAAACTGTTCCCCCCAACTGAAGTTTTCTGGTACTCCTCAGTCCTGTGTGGGAACAGCAGTGGATTTTAGTTACAACATGCTAAAATCATTTTCCTCTCAGCAGAATTCTTCATCACTTTTCTGCTAGAGAGTAAATAGTACAAACCGGTACCATTTAAAAATAACAAACTCTTGATTGAAGATATAAAACTACAAATCTAACACCACATTCACTTTACCCTCCCGTAGAGAGACCCTAGTGCTTAGAGCCGGCAAAGAGAATGACTGGGGGGTGGAGCTAGAGGGGGAGCTATATGGACAGCTCTGCTGTGTGCTCTCTTTGCCACTTCCTGTAGGGAATGAGAATATCCCACAAGTAAAGGATGAAGCCGTGGACTGGATACACCTTGCAAGAGAAATTGGGTTTCATATCCCTTTAACCAGAGGAGACATATGTGAGAAGCCATTGTGATCAGTTTAGGCAGTTTATTGCTGCTCCAGAGTTTACTTTATGTGTTTAAGCCCTTCGTGAGAATAAAAGACAGTTATATGCAAGTATTAGAACAATACACTAATGTCAGTAAGTGTTGTGTGTGTGTGGGATATGCCAAGCACTGCATTACAGACTCCTGGGTAATATTGATTATATGGCTTAATTTATCTGCTTCAACGTTATATGAATTTGTAAATACCAACAGTTTGTGTAACCCCCACAGCCATTTATTAGACTATCCTACAAATAATTATAAACCACCAGTTAATGGTATAGTAATGTAGTGCGCTAACTTTCCTCAGAACCAGGAAATACAAAACTCATACTGGGAAACCAAATACCAAGCAACTAGCAATAAAAGCAGCATAAATATGTCAGTGTTAAAGGTAGTGTAGGAAAAAAATATTTATACCACACAACTGAAAATGTTAAAATACTATTACAGGGAAAAGATGGCAACATTTAAAGTTAAACTGACATTAGCAGGAAATAAGATGTTCATTGTCTGATAGATATAACATCTACAGCTGTATTGGTTGACAAGAATGAGAAGAAAAATTCCTTTTTATTTAAGAATATAAAAAAATACATTTTAAAATATATTTTATATGAAATAAAGAATAAAACTAGTACAATGCTTAGTTTTGTGCTAATTAAAGAGACTTAAAACCACATTTTTCATTCATGACTTAGAGGATGAGATTTTAAACAGCTTTCTAATTTACTTGTACTATCAAGTTTTCTTTATTCATTTGGTATCCATTGTTGAAAAGCATGGATGTAAGTTTAGAAGCGTTCATGTGTCTGCAGCAGTATATGGCAGCAGTTTTGCAAGCGCAGTAGGTGGCACCACTTTTTCCGGTCATGCAATGCTCAAGACGTGCACGCTCCCTACTATCTCTTAAAGTGAAAGTAAATCCTAGCGTTTTACAAACGCTAAGATTGAATTTTGAAACAAATACAGGGGACTTTCATTCATGAAGTATAAGATACTTCATGTAGAAAGCTCCTTTATTTGTTTTAACCGATCGCCGTTTTTAGCTGCTACAGCAGCCCACGGCTAAAAAAATTTTTTGCTAAGAGGTGACGTTTTCACCTCTTAGCCAATAGCCGTGCAGTAAATCCAGCTCCCATGAGCGTCAAGCCGGATTTACCACACGGCTATTGACTACGAGGTGAAAACGTCACCTCTTAACAAAAAATTTTTTTTAGCCGTGGGCTACAGTAACAGCTAAGAACGGC
The DNA here is from genome assembly GCF_027579735.1 of Bombina bombina. Taxonomy (NCBI): domain Eukaryota; kingdom Metazoa; phylum Chordata; class Amphibia; order Anura; family Bombinatoridae; genus Bombina; species Bombina bombina. The sequence goes on from NC_069503.1 coordinate 674,996,356, forward strand.
GATCGGTTAAATGTAGCTTTCTACATGAAGTATCTTATACTTCATGCATGAAAGTCCCCTTTATTTGTTTCAAAAGTCAATCCTAGCGTTTGTACAACTTTCACTTTAAAAATAACAAAGTAAATTTGATAGTACATGTAAATTAGAGGGTTTTTTTTAAATTGTATGCTCTATCTGAATCACAAAAGAAAATGTTTGTTTTTCATATCCCACAGTACCTGATATAGCAAAAAATAACATATAAGCGCCTAATAAAAAATATATATATACTCCCAAATATAATCTCCTAATCAGATTATGTTCTCATAACCTGATATAAAGCACCAATCTAAAGTTTACAGTCTTTCAAAAAGGAAAAAAGTTATTCAGCAATGTATACCCAATTCAGATACAGCTACTTTGTCTTTCATGCAAAATGTATGAGCTACACATATGCAATTTAAACCATTCAACCCCAGCACTCTGCCACTCTCATGTCAGAATAATTCCATAAATGCTGAATTTCTCCAATGAGCCTGGAAAAGGTGAGACCACAACTGCAATATTAAACACAAATTGTCATTGATTTGTTATATCTTTTGAGACAAAATTGTTCGTTTGTACACAGAGACGCAGATTTATCTTGACTTTCATGTTGCATGAGGCTTCTTTTTCCTCCAGACATCAATTTTCTTTGTAGTGAGAAACTGAGCCAATTCGCTCAGCAACATCAAGAAGATGCTCATATACATCACAATAACATAATGGCTGATGCTGCAAACAAGAAAGAAAGGGGCAGTTTATTAACAAAACAATATGACAGTTTGTCATTAGAAATGAGGACATTGTGCAAAATATTTGCTGTTTGCCACACCAATTGTTAAACCAAAAACAAATTAAAGACCAGCATGAAATGATAAATTAGATAATGTCATTTGTCCCTAAATTTTACATTTGACAACACTAAAAGTCAAAATTAAAGGGATATGAAACCCACATTTTTTCTTTCATGATTCAGATAGAGCAGGAAATTTTAAGCAACTTTCTAATTTACCCCCATTAACAATTTTTCTCCGTTCGCTTGGTATGCTTTGTTGAATGAGCAGCAATGCACTTCTGGTTGCTGACTGAACACATGGGTGAGCCAATGATAATCTGTATATATATGCATCCACCAATCATCAACTAGAACCTAGGTTCTTTGCTACTCCTAATCTTTCATAGATAAACCTTTCAGCAAAGGATAACAAGAGAAGAAAGCAAATTAAATAATAGAAGTAAATCGGAAAGTTGTTAAAAATTGTATTCTCTATCAGAATCATGAAAGAAACATTTTGGGTTTCATGACCCTTTACGTTTTCGTGGCTCAGACAGAGCAGGCAATTTTAAGATACCTTGCAATTTACTTCTATTATTAATTTTACTTCTCTTGGTATGTTTTGCTAAAAAGCATACCTAGGTAGCCTCAGGAGCAGCAATGCACCACTGAGAGTTAATATATTATGTTTATTTCGTTTTTTAAATTTGACTTGAACTTTACATCCCCAAGGCAAACACTGTTTGAAAGAGCAGGCAAATAACTTTATGGGGTCTCTAGGACTCTAGGACTTACTCTAGGACTTACGGGAGCTGAGATTGAGGGGGTTTAAACACTTAAACATAACCAGCTCTTTTAAAGGGACATGAAACTTTCTTTCATGATTCAGATAGCGCATACATTTGTAAACAACTTTCCAATTTACTTCATTATCTTGATATCCTTTATTGAAGGAGCAGCAATGCACTACTAGGAGCTAACAGAAAACATTGTTAACCCAATGGCAAAAGGCATATATGTGCAGTCACCAATTTGCAGCTAGCTCCCACCTAAGCCTACCTAGGTATGCTTTTCAACAAAGGATACCAAAAGAAACATTTTATAACATAAGTAAATTGGAAAGTTGTTTAAAATTGTATGCTCTATCTGATCTATGGAAGACAAAGTTTGGATTTTATGTCCCTTTACAGTTACGGTGCACTTCCTGGTTTCTGGGGCTTTGTGACTTCCCGGCGATGCAGGGCCACTTGGCTACCTTGTAGTTCCTGGTAAGCGCACAGGGGGCTGAGATTAGCCTTTAAAGCAGCCCCCCGGGATGATAAGGTGTCATCACGTGTATGGTTGCCAGCTGTTCTCCACAAAAATACTAGACAATCTGTTGGTAACAGTGGAAGGTGGGGTCACATAATGCCCCTGAAAAAGCCCACACTCTGGATCCCACCTTGTATATTTTTCACAAATGAGCATTCATTGTATTTCCAGTAACATTCAAATCAATAATTTTACTTCTTTGAATGCTAGTAATACATGAAAACAGTAGTGATTTGATCCCCTTGCCTGACCCTCACTTTATGTGCCCTATGTTTGCATTGTGGCATAAGAGACCCTTTACATGCTAACAGTCAAAGACTCTAAAAAAACATAATTTATGCTTACCTGATAAATTTATTTCTCTTGTAGTGTATCCAGTCCACGGATCATCCATTACTTATGGGATATTAACTCCTCCCCAACAGGAAGTGCAAGAGGATTCACCCAGCAGAGCTGCTATATAGCTCCTCCCCTAACTGCCATTACCAGTCATTCGACCGAAAACATGCAGAGAAAGGAAAACCATAGGGTACAGTGGTGACTGTAGTTTAATGGAAAAATTACCTGCCTTAAAGTGACAGGGCGGGCCGTGGACTGGATACACTACAAGAGAAATAAATTTATCAGGTAAGCATAAATTATGTTTTCTCTTGTTAAGTGTATCCAGTCCACGGATCATCCATTACTTATGGGATACCAATACCAAAGCTAAAGTACACGGATGACGGGAAGGACAGGCAGGCTCTTTATACGGAAGGAACCACTGCCTGAAGAACCTTTCTCCCAAAAACAGCCTCCGAAGAAGCAAAAGTGTCAAATTTGTAAAATTTGTAAAAAGTATGAAGAGAAGACCAAGTTGCAGCCTTGCAAATCTGTTCAACAGAAGCCTCATTCTTAAAGGCCCAAGTGGAAGCCACAGCTCTAGTAGAATGTGCTGTAATTCTTTCAGGAGGCTGCTGTCCAGCAGTCTCATAGGCTAACCGCATTATGCTACGAAGCCAAAAGGAGAGAGAGGTAGCCGAAGCTTTTTGACCTCTCCTCTGACCAGAATAAACGACAAACAGGGAAGACGTTTGTCGAAAATCCTTAGTTGCCTGTAAATAAAATTTCAGGGCACGGACTACATCTAGATTGTGTAGCAGACGTTCCTTTTTCGAAGAAGGATTAGGACACAAAGATGTAACCACAATCTCTTGATTGATATTCCTGTTAGTGACCACCTTAGGTAGGAACCCAGGTTTAGTACGCAGAACTACCTTGTCTGAATGAAAAATCAGATAAGGAGAATCACAATGTAAGGCAGATAACTCAGAGACTCTTCGAGCCGAGGAAATCGCCATTAAAAACAGAACTTTCCAAGATAACAACTTGATATCAATGGAATGAAGGGGTTCAAACGGAACCCCCTGTAAAACATTAAGAACTAAGTTCAAACTCCATGGTGGAGCAACAGTTTTAAACACAGGCTTGATCCTAGCTAAAGCCTGACAAAAAGCTTGAACGTCCGGAACTTCTGACAGACGTTTGTGTAAAAGAATGGACAGAGCTGAAATCTGTCCCTTTAAGGAACTAGCGGATAAACCCTTTTCTAAACCTTCTTGTAGAAAAGACAATATCCTCGGAATCCTAACCTTACTCCATGAGTAACTCTTGGATTCGCACCAATATAAGTATTTGCTCCATATCTTATGGTAAATCTTTCTGGTAACAGACTTCCTAGCCTGTATTAAGGTATCAATAACTGACTCAGAAAAACCACGTTTTGATAAAATCAAGCGTTCAATTTCCAAGCAGTCAGCTTCAGAGAAATTAGATTTTGATGTTTGAAGGGACCCTGGATCAGAAGGTCCTGTTTCAGAGGTAGCGACCAAGGTGGACAGGATGACATGTCCACTAGATCTGCATACCAAGTCCTGCGTGGCCATGCAGGCGCTATTAGAATCACTGATGCTCTCTCCTGTTTGATTCTGGCAATCAATCGAGGAAGCATCGGGAAGGGTGGAAACACATAAGCCATCCCGAAGGTCCAAGGTGCTGTCAAAGCATCTATCAGAACCGCTCCCGGATCCCTGGATCTGGACCCGTAACGAGGAAGCTTGGCGTTCTGTCGAGACGCCATGAGATCTATCTCTGGTTTGCCCCAACGTCGAAGTATTTGGGCAAAGACCTCCGGATGAAGTTCCCACTCCCCCGGATGAAAAGTCTGACAACTTAAGAAATCCGCCTCCCAGTTCTCCACTCCCGGGATGTGGATTGCTGACAGGTGGCAAGAGTGAGACTCTGCCCAGCGAATTATCTTTGATACTTCCATCATTGCTAGGGAGCTTCTTGTCCCTCCCTGATGGTTGATGTAAGCTACAGTCGTGATGTTGTCCGACTGAAACCTGATGAACCCCCGAGTTTTTAACTGGGGCCAAGCCAGAAGGGCATTGAGAACTTCTCTCAATTCCAGAATGTTTATTGGTAGGAGACTCTCCTCCTGATTCCATTGTCCCTGAGCCTTCAGAGAATTCCAGATAGCGCCCCAACCTAGTAGGCTGGCGTCTGTTGTTACAATTGTCCAGTCCGGCCTGCTGAATGGCATCCCCCTGGACAGATGTGGCCGAGAAAGCCACCATAGAAGAGAATTTCTGGTCTAGGTACGGAGCTACCGCAATTCCTCGCGGTCTTAGTACCGCCAGAAGAGCACACAGAACCTTTGTGAAGATTCTCGGAGCCGTAGCCAATCCGAATGGAAGAGCTACAAACTGGTAATGCCTGTCTAGAAAGGCAAACCTTAGATACCGGTAATGATCTTTGTGAATCGGTATGTGAAGGTAAGCATCCTTTAAATCCACTGTGGTCATGTACTGACCCTTTTGGATCATGGGTAAAATTGTCCGAATAGTTTCCATTTTGAACGATGGAACTCTTAGGAATTTGTTTAGGATCTTTAAATCCAAGATTGGCCTGAAAGTTCCCTCTTTTTTGGGAACCACAAACAGATTTGAGTAAAACCCTTGTCCTTGTTCCGACCGCGGAACCGGATGGATCACTCCCATTAATAAAAGATCTTGTACGAAGCGTAGAAACGCCTCTTTCTTTATTTGGTTTGTTGACAACCTTGACAGATGAAATCTCCCTCTTGGGGGAGAGAATTTGAAGTCTAGAAGGTATCCCTGAGATATGATCTCTAACGCCCAGGGATCCTGGACATCTCTTGCCCAAGCCTGGGCGAAGAGAGAAAGTCTGCCCCCCACTAGATCCGTTCCCGGATCGGGGGCCCTCGATTCATGCTGTCTTAGGGGCAGCAGCAGGTTTCCTGGCCTGCTTGCCCTTGTTCCAGGACTGGTTAGGTCTCCAGCCTTGTCTGTAGCGAGCAACAGCTCCTTCCTGTTTTGGTGCAGAGGAAGTTGATGCTGCTCCTGCTTTGAAATTACGAATGGAACGAAAATTAGACTGTCTAGCCTTAGGTTTGGCTCTGTCTTGAGGCAGGGCATGGCCTTTACCTCCTGTAATGTCAGCGATAATTTCTTTCAACCCGGGCCCGAATAAGGTCTGCCCTTTGAAAGGTATATTAAGCAATTTAGATTTAGAAGTAACGTCAGCTGACCAGGATTTTAGCCACAGTGCTCTGCGTGCCTGAATGGCGAATCCGGAATTCTTAGCCGTAAGTTTAGTTAAATGTACTACGGCATCTGAAATAAATGAGTTAGCTAACTTAAGGGCTTTAAGCTTGTGTGTAATCTCATCTAATGGAGCTGATTCAAGTGTCTCTTCCAGAGACTCAAACCAAAATGCTGCTGCAGCCGTGACAGGCGCAATGCATGCAAGAGGTTGCAATATAAAACCTTGTTGAACAAACATTTTCTTAAGGTAACCCTCTAACTTTTTATCCATTGGATCTGAAAAGGCACAGCTATCCTCCACCGGGATAGTGGTACGCTTAGCTAAAGTAGAAACTGCTCCCTCCACCTTAGGGACCGTTTGCCATAAGTCCCGTGTGGTGGCGTCTATTGGAAACATCTTTCTAAATATCGGAGGGGGTGAGAACGGCACACCGGGTCTATCCCACTCCTTAGTAACAATTTCAGTAAGTCTCTTAGGTATAGGAAAAACGTCAGTACTCGCCGGTACCGCAAAATATTTATCCAACCTACACATTTTCTCTGGTATTGCAACTGTGTTACAATCATTCAAAGCCGCTAACACCTCCCCTAGTAATACACGGAGGTTTTCCAGCTTAAATTTAAAATTTGAAATATCTGAATCCAGTTTGTTTGGATCAGAACCGTCACCCGCAGAATGAAGCTCTCCGTCCTCATGTTCTGCAAATTGTGACGCAGTGTCTGACATGGCCCTAATATTATCAGCGCACTCTGTTCTCACCCCAGAGTGATCACGCTTACCTCTTAGTTCTGGTAATTTAGCCAAAACTTCAGTCATAACAGTAGCCATATCCTGTAATGTGATTTGTAATGGCCGCCCAGATGTACTCGGCGCTACAATATCACGCACCTCCCGAGCGGGAGATGCAGGTACTGACACGTGAGGCGAGTTAGTCGGCATAACTCTCCCCTCGTTGTTTGGTGAAATATGTTCAATTTGTACAGATTGACTTTTATTTAAAGTAGCATCAATACAGTTAGTACATAAATTTCTATTGGGCTCCACTTTGGCTTTAGCACATATAGCACAGATATCTTCCTCTGAATCAGACATGTTTAACACACTAGCAAATAAACTAGCAAATTGGAAATACTTTTCAAGTAATTTACTATAATATGAAAACGTACTGTGCCTATAAGAAGCACAGAAAAAGTTATGACAGTTGAAAATTAATAAACTGAAAAGTTATAGCATCAAATCTTTGTAAAAAACACAATTTTAGCAAAGGATTGCTCCCATTAGCAAAGGATAAGTAACCCTGATAGCAGAAAAAAAAAAAAAAAAAAATACAGAAATAAACGTTTTTTTTTTTTTTTTTTATCACAGTCAACTACAATCTCACAGCTCTGCTGTGAGTGATTACCTCCCTCAAAACAAGTTTTGAAGACCCCTGAGTTCTGTAGAGATGAACCGGATCATGCAGGGAAGACAATAAACTTCTGACTGAATTTTTTGATGCGTAGCAAAAGCACCAAAAAAGGTCCCTCCCCCTCACACATAACAGTGAGAGAGATCAGTAAACTGTCATAAATTAAATAAAACGACTGCCAAGTGGAAAAAAATAGTGCCCAAAACATTTTTTCACCCAGTACCTCAGAAAATTAAACGATTTTACATGCCAGCAAAAAACGTTTAACATTAATAAATTGAGTGTTATTAAAAAGCCTGTTGCTAGTCCCTGCAAATTAGGATAAAGTTTTATGCATACAGTATAATTCCAGTGAAGTGCCATTCCCCAGAATACTGAAGTGTAAAATATACATACATGACAGCCTGATACCAGTTGCTGCTACTGCATTTAAGGCTGAGTTTACATTATATCGGTATGGCAGAATTTTCTCATCAATTCCATTGTCAGAAAATAATAAGCTGCTACATACCTCTTTGCAGATTAATCTGCCCGCTGTCCCCTGATCTGAAGTTTACCTCTCCTCAGATGGCCGAGAAACAGCAATATGATCTTAACTACTCCGGCTAAAATCATAGAAAAACTCAGGTAGATTCTTCTTCAAATTCTACCAGAGAAGGAATAACACACTCCGGTGCTATTATAAAATAACAAACTTTTGATTGAAGGTATGAAACTAAGTATAATCACCACAGTCCTCTCACACATCCTATCTATTCGTTGGGTGCAAGAGAATGACTGGTAATGGCAGTTAGGGGAGGAGCTATATAGCAGCTCTGCTGGGTGAATCCTCTTGCACTTCCTGTTGGGGAGGAGTTAATATCCCATAAGTAATGGATGATCCGTGGACTGGATACACTTAACAAGAGAAACTGGACATTTAAGTGTCTGGTATTTTTGTGAAGATTTTACTGGACAGCCTGCTACAATACTGGACTGTCCGGTTCAATACAAGGGTTAAAGGGACAGTAAACCTAAAAAATGATGTTATATAATTCTGCACATAGTGTAGAATTTTATAACATTATCTTAGTGCTAACTATTGCTGCAATATTTTATTATAATTTACAATTTTACAGAACGCCGCTCCTTGCTCTACTGAGCGGGTCTGTTTTTTTTCTAAGCGCATCTGGGCACGCTGTCTACTCACAGCCGGCCTAATCGCGCCATTAAACTCAATGTAGCTCGCTCCCGCTCTGGTCTGATAATAGCGCGATAATAGTAGTAAGTTAGAAAGTTGCTTAAAATTGCATGCTCTATCTGAATCATGAAAAAATATATTTAGGGCCAGATTAAAAGTGGAGCACTATATTAGCGCTCTACTTTGTAATACCAGCATTGCTAGGAAGCATTGTGCTCACGAGAGCGTGCTTTCATAGGCTCCTATCGAAGCCTCATTCTGATGCCGTCACAGACGGAATCAGAACCTTGTGCATCGATCGGCATCTTTTTTAAATATATATTGTGTATATATATATATATATACACACACATATTAACATGCCCACCAACTTTAAAGCCCCAAACTTCTTATTGCAGTTGTTTTTTTATTAAAAAAAAAAAAAAAGCTAGATTTTTTTTTTATAAAAAATTAAAATTAATGAGAGATCTAGGTCACGGTAGCAATAAACAGCCACTTGTAATGGCTGGTTAATTATTGCGCTCACGCAAATGGTTAAATTTGCCCGTTTGCGGGAGCGCAATAATTTAGCGCTCTATTCGTAATCTAGCCCAGATGATAAAGAAGTTAATGATGATCTCAGCTAACAAATCTTCTCAGTTAACAAATAATGCCTTTTGTGTTTATTTATTTACTTATTTTTAGATAGAAGCCATCTTTTAATTATTTACTTGTCTTTTGGTCCTGAGCAAATCCCAGAAGCAAGCGACACACATTGTGAGTTGTCAGTGCTACCTATAGGGCTGACAATCACATCTAATAGCGCTCATCACTGATGTGCAAAGCTCAGCACCCTGACAAAATAAATTTGAGATCCAAATCACAAGCAGTACTTAAGATTTAGCGAGATGTTAATCTATAAAGTAAAGTGACACATTTCCATCTCATCCACCAAATAGTATCCTTGTTTTGTAGTTTTTTTTAAAGCATCTATCAGGGTCCCTTCACTAACTTTAAGATAAAGTGCAAAAATGTTCTCTTCAGATCAGGGCAGCATGACATACTGTTATTTTTCAATAGTTTCCCTGACAACTCATCAGCCAGTACTGGCTGATGACAGATAATTATACTGACAGTGTCACACATGGACAGTGAAGAGGAAAAGTATGAATTCAGAACAACAGAGAGACTGCAGGGGAAGATACTCGCTAGTGTGTGAATTAACACTGTGGTTAAGTGCCAAGCTGCTCAACATATTGCATTCTGTAATGAGAAAGTGGCAATTGAGCCGAAAATCTTTACTAAAGGTGGCCAACAGAGCAGGCCCAAGGGGACCATGCTAGAGGAAGAAAATTAGAATTCAAAAGAAATTTAAACATTAAAGGGACAGTAAAATCATAATTAGACATTCATGATTTAGAGAGAGCATACAACTTTCAAATGTACTTCTAATATTGAATTAGCTTCCTTCTCTTGTTATCCTTTGCTATAAGGTTTATCTTGGTAAGCTCAGGAGCAGTAAAGAACCTAGGTCCTATCTGCTAATCGGTGGCTGCATATATATATACCTATTGGCATTGTTTCACCCATGTGTTCAGTTAGAAACCAGCAGTGCATTGCTGCTCCTTTAACAAATGATACCAAGAGAATGAAGCAAATTTGATAACAGAAGTAAACTGGAAATTGTATGTTCTGCCTAAATCATGAAAGACAATTTTTGGGTTTCATGTCCCTTTAAAAAAAGGAAAAGGTACATTCTTAAAAAACTATTATTTCTGTACTATGCTATACAAACATTAAAATAATTTTGCACATGTATAGTATACTGTACTCTGCAGCATAAAGTCACATATACTGAAAGCTCCTGTGCTCACTGGCATATCGATCTGCTTTTAGCATTAAAAACGATAATCTACCTTTAATAATTAAGGTTTTTGTTCGGCTCCGGTAACTGCTGTCACAAAATTTCTCTTTGGCTTCCTTGACTGGCAGTTGTTTTAGCCTATCAGAGCCTCACCATGCGCCCCATGTAAAGTATTGACAGCACGCTCCCATGCTTGTAACTCTGACTGCAAGAAGAACTGCGTATGCGCAACTCGCTACACTGTTTGCGCATCAGAAACAGTAAACAGTGATTTCTGTTGCGCAAACGGCGTAGCGAGTTGCGAAGTTCTTCTTGCAAATTTTTAAAACTGTATGTTATGTCTGAATCACAAAAGAAATAAAATGAGGGTTATATGAATTTAAATAAGATCTTGCTTTTACAGCGATGTTCCTCGGTAACCTCACAAAACGTATAAAACATTGTAATTAGGAAGCGACAAGCAGAATTACAAAAAGGATATAATAAAATAAGTAAATCAAGCAGTTGCTGTAGACCATGTAAAAGCAGTTTGTGGAATGCCCACTGACGAGGTACCCTGCACAGGTGATAGCGGCAGGAATATAAATTAGTGTGCATGTGGGTTAGTGTGCTTGAAAATGAATCACTGTAAGAGATAGGAGTTGCAGTATAGACCCTTGACGCATCATTTCTTTTTTTTCTTTTAAAGTCAAATAGAAAGGGAATTTAATTTTCTTGCAATGGTCATATACAAGTGTTCTCATGCAAACCGAGGACATTGCTGATGACACTGCTGCACATGCATACAGCCATTAAAAAACAATAGGAGGAAATCATATCAATCAAATAGCATTGTGTGTGTGCATGTATATATATTATTATTTTTTAATAATATTTTTTTTTTAAATAAAATTATCAGGAGTTAATATTTCACCCCGTCTGTAAGTCACAATCTTCTCTGCCTTTGTCTTTGGTTTGTTTTTGTGTAATCGAAAAATGCAAATAATAGTCTATATTAATTTAAAACAACATATATTACCTTTCTAATTACTGTAGTATCTTTCTGAGGGTACCATGTAAGTATTAGAAATGATATAAAACGACCATATGGTCACTTTATTTATTTTTCTGCACAAGATTGCTTACTATCTTTGCATTTACATTGAACTATTTTATCAGTGAGGAAAGTCTTGCAACCCCAGCACTCCTGTTTCTCATACCCTATTTTATAGTGCACTTTTCCTCTACAACCCAGTTCCCACTTTTTAAATAAATCCTTGCTTTTCTACCAACATGACTTAAGGTAACAGTGTTGATACTAGTTTTTCAGTGATGTGGGGGCGTACTACAGTAATGCATTTGATTTAAGCACAGTTCTGGCATTTGACCTTCATTTTCTTGTAGCAGACAATGTTATGTATAAAGAACAAACCCATTCTAGTTTCAATCTGTAGAATATGAAGGGTCAAATATGTTAAAAAACAACAATATTGATATTGCTGAAATGTTGAATCAGAGCACAAATAACAGGGTAATTATTTATATATATATATATATATATACATATACACGTCACACACACATACATACATATATACATTTATATATATATATATATATATATATATATATATATATATATATATATATACACAGTATATATATATATATATATATATATATATATACTGTATATATATATATAAATGTATATATGTATGTATGTGTGTGTGACGTGTATATGTATATATATATATATATATATATATATATATACACATACACAAACACATACACACCTATATATATATATATATATATACACACATACACACCTATATATATATATATATATATATATATACAGATACACAAACACATACACACCTATATATATATATATATATATATATATATATATATACACACATACACAAACACATACACACCTATATATATATATATATATATATATATACACATACACACCTATATATATATATATATATACACATACACAAACACATACACACCTATATATATATATATATATATATATATATATATATATATATATATATATATATATATATATATATATATATATATATATACAGGGAGTGCAGAATTATTAGGCAAGTTGTATTTTTGAGGATTAATTTTATTATTGAACAACAACCATGTTCTCAATGAACCCAAAAAACTCATTAATATCAAAGCTGAATAGTTTTGGAAGTAGTTTTTAGTTATAGCTATTTTAGGGGGATATCTGTGTGTGCAGGTGACTATTACTGTGCATAATTATTAGACAACTTAACAAAAAAAAAATATATACCCATTTCAATTATTTATTTTTACCAGTGAAACCAATATAACATCTCAACATTCACAAATATACATTTCTGACGTTCAAAAACAAAACAAAAAGAAATCAGTGACCAATATAGCCACCTTTCTTTGCAAGGACACTCAAAAGCCTGCCATCCATGGATTCTGTCAGTGTTTTGATCTGTTCACCATCAACATTGCGTGCAGCAGCAACCACAGCCTCCCAGACACTGTTCAGAGAGGTGTACTGTTTTCCCTCCTTGTAAATCTCACATTTTATTATGGACCACAGGTTCTCAATGGGGTTCAGATCAGGTGAACAAGGAGGCCATGTCATTAGATTTTTTTCTTTTATACCCTTTCTTGCCAGCCACGCTGTGGAGTACTTGGACGCGTGTGATGGAGCATTGTCCTGCATGAAAATCATGTTTGTCTTGAAGGATGCAGACTTCTTCCTGTACCACTGCTTGAAGAAGGTGTCTTCCAGAAACTGGCAGTAGGACTGGGAGTTGAGCTTGACTCCATACTCAACCCGAAAAGGCCCCACAAGCTCATCTTTGATGATACCAGCCCAAACCAGTACTCCACCTCCACCTTGCTGGCGTCTGAGTCGGACTGGAGCTCTCTGCCCTTTACCAATCCAGCCACGGGCCCATCCATCTGGCCCAACAAGACTCACTCTCATTTCATCAGTCCATAAAACCTTAGAAAAATCAGTCTTCAGATATTTCTTGGCCCAGTCTTGACGTTTCAGCTTATGTGTCTTGTTCAGTGGTGGTCGTCTTTCAGCCTTTCTTACCTTGGCCATGTCTCTGAGTATTGCACACCTTGTGCTTTTGGGCACTCCAGTGATGTTGCAGCTCTTAAATATGGCCAAACTGGTGGCAAGTGGCATCTTGGCAGCTGCACGCTTGACTTTTCTCAGTTCATGGGCAGTTATTTTGCGCCTTGGTTTTTCCACACGCTTCTTGCGACCCTGTGGACTATTTTGAATGAAACGCTTGATTGTTCGATGATCACGCTTCAGAAGCTTTGCAATTTTAAGAGTGCTGCATCCCTCTGCAAGATATCTCACTATTTTTGACTTTTCTGAGCCTGTCAAGTCCTTCTTTTGACCCATTTTGCCAAAGGAAAGGAAGTTGCCTAATAATTATGCACACCTGATATATATACACATACACAAACACATACACACCTATATATATATATATATATATATATATATATATATATATATATATATATATATACACATACACAAACACATACACACCTATATATATATATATATATATATATATATACATACACAAACACATACACACCTATATATATATACACATACACAAACACATACACACCTATATATATATATATATATATATATATATATATATATATATATACACACATACACAAACACATACACACCTATATATATATATATATATATATATATATATATATATATATATATATATATACACATACACAAACACATACACACCTATATATATATATATATATACACATACACAAACACATACACACCTATATATATATATATACACATACACAAACACATACACACCTATATATATATATATATATATATATATATATACACACATACACAAACACATACACACCTATATATATATATATATATATATATATATATATATATATATATATATATATACCGTATATATACACACACACATATCAGTTTTTTACATCCTTGTATCTACTGCATATTCATGGATAACAGTATTTTAAAAATAATTCTTTACTCATCATAGTGTTATGTGCAAGGCTGTATAGGTGACTCAGTTAAAGTTCTTCAAAAACACAAGTCTTCTGTTAAACTAATATTCAATTATAAAATACTCTAGAACACTGGTTTTCAAACCTGGCCTCAGGCCTCCCCAACAGGCTAGGTTTTCTGGATTACCTTGGATGAGAGCAGGAAAAAGTACCATGTTTACTAACCAGCTGATTATTTCACCTGTGCTCCAGTTCAGATATCTGGAGGAGGACAGGTTTGAAAACCAGGGGCCCAATCCGATATGCAGCGTCGCCCGCAACGCCAAATTTTGCGCGATATTGGTATTACATATACGGCGTAGCATACAAGTTACGCGCGTATATTTCACCCTTCGGCCGTATTTTTTTTAGCCATAGACTAACATAGAACAGACGCGCAATTGGGTATCCAATATACAGCGCAAGGACTTATGCGCGCAGAATTCAGAAAATCTACTCCATTCTCATCTCGCCACAAATTGCAGGCGCAGCAACCCTTGCACTGACTAAAAAAGCAACGTAACTCCCTGGAAGCCTTAACAAACACATACATTTAAGCAGCATCTCAAGGTTAAAGGGACAGTATACTATGATATTGCTTTTTTAAGGTTTATTTGTGTATTTGAAATAGTTTGAAGCCACAACATAATCAAATGGATTAAGCTTGTAGGTACTTTATCACATTGTGGATATATACTTGCTTATTTACTTTAAATTGTATTACCTTCATCTCTTTAGAACCCACTGGAGTGTAATTTATTCTAATGCTAACACAGCTTGGCATTGATGCCAAAATATATAAAGGGACAGTCAAGTCCAAAGAAAACCTTCTTCTTTTAAATAGGGCATGTTATTTCAAACTACTTTCAGATTTAATTATAACACTTGCTTTGTTCTCTTGGTATTCTTAGTTGAAAGCAAAACCTAGGTGCTTATATGATAATTTCTAAGACCTTCTTGAAGGCTGCCTCTTTGCAATTGTGTCAAACCAATCACGGACACCAGAACCTCTCACCTGCAGACTTAAAACACCTGATAATACCCACTCTATCAGTAACATCACTACTATATATACCAATGTGTCAATTTATATTGGATGTGAGATACATTTATTTACATCTTAGAAGTGAATATTACTATATGTACCCTTCAGAAACAACTATTGTAGATGTGAGTTATAGTACAAGAATATGTCATAAACAGGATAATATTACCTTTTGGGCCATTTCCACACATGCCTTATTATATGTTTTAACAATATTAGTGTACTAAAACACATCTCACATGGATGTGGATGACAATTATATGGTAAATAGCAGAGGACAAGATTTATGGTGAACTATAAGAATATTTATTTCTTTTTAGGCTCCTTGGATGAGGGGGCTGAGGTGACTGTAGTGGATTTCCTTGTTCTCATGGTTTGAGAAGATTCAGATGTTTCTGCTGGAGTGCTGGCCACAGATGATAGGCTGGAGGCAGTGTCCTGCTGGTGTGTAAAGTGCTCAACCAACACACCCAAGAGTTGATTTTGTTCCTGCCATCTATCGTCCATCTGCATCTGCATCTTAGACAGAATTTGCATCATCTGTGACTGGTTTTGAACAATTCCACTTAATGATGCTGCCATGTCCGTCTGCAGCTCTATGCTACATTTGTGTAACCTCTCTTGGCTCCTGTGAAACCTCTCTTGGCCTCTTTGTCTGCTCTCGCAGCTTGTTATGAGCCTCCTCTGGAGTGCAATGTATTCCTCACCCAGGGGAGAATACAATGCATCCACAGGCTCTTGAGCAGCAGGGCTTCTAGGTGCTTGAGGTGCAGGTTTAGCTGCATCTGCTGGTTCTTGTGGGACATTTTCAGCTGCATCTGCTGGTGCTTGTGGGACATTTTCAGCTGCATCTGCTGGTGCTTGTGGGACATTTTCAGCTGCATCTGCTGCTGCTTGTGGGACATTTTCAGCTGCATCTGCTGCTGCTTGTGGGACATTTTCAGCTGCATCTGCTGCTGCTTGAGTACTTTCAGCTATATGTTCTTCTGCAGATGGTGGAGCTCTCCCAAGTGAAGAGGATGGTGGAGCTCTCCCAAGTGAAGAGGATGGTGGAGCTCTCCCAAGTGAAGAGGATGGTGGAGCTCTCAGGGTGGATTGATAGTCCCACTGATGACGCGTGTGTGACCACTCAGCCTGTCCAGTTGGCACTTCTTGTGACATAGCCTGTGTGTAAAAACCATGACTGCCCTGAGATTGTGTTGCGGGGGGGGGGGGGGGTAAATACATGGACCCTTTGTGGCTGTCTTGGCTCCCCCTCAAAGCCAAAATAAGAATATTCCTCTGGCCAGGAATCTTGCTAGGGGTCATATGTCAATGGTGGTGACATCACTTACGGGTCCTCAACTGAAGCCATCCAACCCTGCTCATGCCTGGGAGCATAATGTTCATGTGGTTGCCTGAAGACTGGTGGTGGTGGCTGCATGCCTGTGACTGGTGGGGGTGGTGGAGCTGGCGGCATGCCTGTGACTGGTGGTGGTGGTGGAGGTGGCGGCATGCCTGTTTGCATCCTCGTGACAGGAGGTTCTGTGGAGGAGTCAAATGATGAGAGGGATTAGTACAGTCATATGTATGTCCATGTGGGCATACAATGTACATTGATTCATGCTAGGGCCTATTCGGATTCTCATGTCAAACTCTATAACATGCATGTGCACATTGTGATTTATGATATGAGGGATTTTAAAATGTGCAGTATGCAGGTATGTGTTTCATACAATAGTTATGTGTACATGTCAATGATGGAGAAAATGTGTTCTTTAAGTGACACTATGGTCACACAATTTACTTTAGCCTGATGTAGGCATTGAACCTACTTTCTTGAGCTAAAAGTATTGTGATGGCTATAGTGTCCATTTACTGAATATTGTACATGTGGCTTGTGGCCTGTGTTACTCTGAGACATGTTAGAATTGCACTATTCCACCTCATATCATGAATTGCATTGTGTTAAGTAGTATTAATGTCAAATATAAATGTAGATGTTTTTCTTAGTAGGCCAAATACCATGCTCCTCATTGTGTACATGAATGTGTGACATTAAAGGATGGTATATCTCAAATACATATAATACTGGTGTGTGGGATGTTACTCACCAGCATGATGTGCTGTGGTTGCAGCCCCTGAGTCACGAGCCCCAGGAAGTCAACGGACTGCTGTGATACTCAGGGACCTGCGTATCATCTCCTGCCAGGTGTTGTATTCTATGTCCAGGGGTGGACCACCCCCTGTTCGCCTCTGTTGCATAGCTTCCTGCCCCATCTTTTCTTTCACCCGCCTCTTGCAGTCATTCCACCGCTTTTTAAGGCCCTCAACAGTCCTCCTCTGTGGGGCCACACTGTTGACGCCTTTTGGCACTGCCTTTGCCCTTCTCTTGGCCAAAGAGGGCACTGTGATTGTCCATGATGGCCTGGACTAGGGCAACGTTCTCATCGAATGAGAAGTTTGGACATCTCATCCTCTCATCCCCCGTGGACACCTGGCTTGCTCCCTGTGATGTCCCTGGTGTGGGTTCCTCCCTATCCTCTCCCTCCTCCCCCCTTCTGTCACCATGTGCACCCTCTGTCCCTCTTCTAGATGTGCCTGGTCTCTGGGGCGCTCGGGCATCTCCCCTCCCATCATCCCTTTTAGCTCTCCCTCTCCCCACTCCACTTAGTCCCTGACGGGGACCCTACTGCTCCTCCTGTCCTCTACAATACTCCTCTCCCTGCCACTCCTCTCCCCTCCTCCCCACCTCTCCCTGCCATCCTCACACTACACACACTCACACTCACTCCGAGTTCAATCACACACAATCACAACCAAACACTCAGCCTACCACACTGTAAAATTGAAATAAAATGTGTGAGGTGTTTGAAAAAAAAGTGTGGTGTCTTTGTATATGTATGTATGCAATATGTAAAAATATGTGTAAGTGTACAAGCTTAATCAACCAACAATGCGACCTAACTAACGCCTCTCTCTCTACTCTGACTAATCCTCCACTCCACTGTGTGCTGTAGCTCAACGAACCATCAAAACACACTGAAGAAAATGGCGGCTGCGCATGGGTTTATATATGACTTTTGAATAGCGTAATTACGCGTCGCATTTTTAGATGGAGTCGCGGTTCATTTTTACGAGTGTTAGCCTAATTTGCATAAAACTACTCTTTATTGAGACTTTCCGTGGACAAAACACAGGCGTAAGTTACTTGCGACGACTAAAATGTGTATGTGCGCACTTTTTGGAAGATCGCCAGTTTGTCCTACTTAAGCCAGTTTAGCATTTAATGGCGCAGTATATGTAATACCCCGATGTGCAAGGTGAAATTACGGGTGGCGCGGGTACCCATGCTTGCGCTGAAAACTACGCCATATATCGGATCGCGCCCCAGAGGTCTAGACCTTTAGAGCATTTTATTGATGTCCATTTATGCCATTTAAAGCTGCTGAGAAACTTAATGGCAGTTTTTTTTTATATACATGATATTTACTTTCGTTGAATGGCTTTAACAAAACCACTTTTATAGAAAAAGAAGTTATGCTATTTACTTTCAAACCATTCTGCAGTATCTTTTTGATGTACCCTTAATAATGAACGGCCAGATTACAAGCTGAGCGGTATTTTGCTCTTCCGCTAGAGTGCTTACTCCGCTAGAATTAAGATTTGTGCACTAGTTGGGTTGCACTCATATTACAAGTTGAATGTAAACTGTTTTCTCTCTAGAAGTAACCTGAGTAGCGCAAAAATCCGAAGTTAGAATATGAAATGCGCGTTCACATTGTCCCCCATAGAAGTCAATGGAGAAAAAAAGTTGACATCCCACTCTTGTGCAAACACGATAGCATATTCTCAGTTAACCCGACATGAAAATATGAATATTTTATATTCAAATGTTCTTTACATAACAGAATATGTTCTATTTCTATATATATATATATATATATATATATATATATATATATATATATATATATATATATATATATATATATATATATATATACACACAGTATATATATATATATATATATATATATATATATATAATTCTATATAGGTATAGATACATATATATATATATATATATATATATATATTTATATACTGTATATACACATATACAGGACGATCTATTAAGACATACTTCAAATATATTCCCCTACGTGCAGAACATTGGAATGTAAAATATTTAAAGTAAATACAGTTAAAACTTTAATTAAAAATTAAAATTGCATAAAGCACAATTTATGCTTACCTGATAAATTTATTTCTCTTGTGGTGAATCCAGTCCACGGATCATCCATTACTTGTGGGATATTCTCATTCCCAACAGGAAGTTGCAAGAGGACACCCACAGCAGAGCTGTTATATAGCTCCTTCCCTAACTGCCATATCCAGTCATTCGACCGAAAACAAGCCGAGAAAGGAGAAACCATAGGGTGCAGTGGTGACTGTAGTTTAAATTTAAAAATTACCTGCCTTAAAATGACAGGGCGGGCCGTGGACTGGATACACCACAAGAGAAATAAATTTATCAGGTAAGCATAAATTGTGTTTTCTCTTGTAAGGTGTATCCAGTCCACGGATCATCCATTACTTGTGGGATACCAATACCAAAGCTAAAGTACACGGATGAAGGGAGGGACAAGGCAGGTACTCAAATGGAAGGTACCACTGCCTGTAAAACCTTTCTCCCAAAAATAGCCTCTGAAGAAACAAAAGTATCAAATTTGTAGAATTTTGAAAAAGTATGAAGCGAAGACCAAGTCGCCGCCTTGCAAATCTGTTCAACAGAAGCTTCATTTTTAAAGGCCCAAGTGGAAGCCACAGCTCTAGTAGAATGAGCTGTAATCCTTTCAGGAGGCTGCTGTCCAGCAGTCTCATAGGCTAAGCGGATTATGCTTCTTAGCCAAAAAGAAAGAGAGGTTGCCGAAGCCTTTTGACCTCTCCTCTGTACAGAGTAGACAACAAACAAAGCAGATGTTTGACGAAAATCTTTAGTAGCTTGTAAGTAAAACTTTAAAGCTCGAACCATGTCCAGATTGTGTAATAGACGTTCCTTCTTTGAAGAAGGATTAGGGCACAAGGATGGAACAACAATCTCTTGATTGATATTCTTGTTAGATACCACCTTAGGTAAAAATCCAGGTTTGGTACGCAGAACTACCTTATGCGTATGGAAAATCAGATAAGGAGAATCACATTGTAAGGCAGATAACTCGGAGACTCTACGAGCTGAGGAAATAGCTACCAAAAAAAAACTTTCCAAGATAAAAGTTTGATATCTATGGAATGAAGGGGTTCAAACGGAACTCCTTGAAGAACCTTAAGAACCAAGTTTAAGCTCCATGGTGGAGCAACAGGTTTAAACACAGGCTTGATTCTAACTAAAGCCTGACAAAATGCCTGAACGTCTGGAACATCTGCCAGACGCTTGTGCAAAAGAATAGACAGAGCAGAAATCTGTCCCTTTAAGGAACTAGCTGACAATCCTTTTTCCAAACCTTCTTGGAGAAAGGATAATATCCTGGGAATCCTGACCTTACTCCATGAGTAACCCTTGGATTCACACCAATAAAGATATTAACGCCATATCTTATGGTAAATTTTCCTGGTGACAGGCTTTCGTGCCTGTATTAAAGGGACACCGTACCCAAATTTTTTCTTTTGTGATTCAGATAGCGCATGCAATTTTAAGCAACTTTCTAATGTACTCCTATTATCAAATTTTCTTCATTCTCTTGGTATGTTTATTTGAAATGCAAGAATTTAAGTTTAGATGCCGGGCCCATTTTTGGTGAACAACCTGGGTTGTCCTTGCTGATTGGACAGCACCAATAAACAAATGCTGTCCATGGTTCTGAACCACAAATTTGCTGGCTCCTTAGCTTAGATGCTTTCTTTTTCAAATAAAAATATCAAGAGAACGAAGAAAAATTGATAACAGAAGTAAATTAGAAAGTTGCTTAAAATTGCATGCTCTATCGGAATCATGAAAGAAAAAAATTGGGTTCAGTATCCCTTTAAGGTATCAATGACTGACTCGGAGAAGCCACGCTTTGATAAAATCAAGCGTTCAATCTCCAGGCAGTCAGTCTCAGAGAAATTAGATTTGGATGGTTGAAAGGACCCTGAATTAGAAGGTCCTGTCTCAGAGGCAGAGTCCATGGTGGAAAGGATGAAATGTCCACTAGATCTGCATACCAGGTCCTGCGTGGCCATGCAGGCGCTATCAAAATCACTGATGCTCTCTCCTGCTTGATCTTGGCAATCAGTCGAGGGAGCAGAGGAAACACATAAGCCAGGTTGAAAGACCAGGGCGCTGCTAGAGCATCTATCAGCGTCGCCTTGTGATCCCTGGACCTGGATCCGTAACAAGGAAGCTTGGCGTTCTGGCAAGACGCCATGAGATCCAGTTCTGGTTTGCCCCAACGATGAATCAATTGTGCAAACACCTCCGGATGGAGTTCCCACTCCCCCGGATGAAAAGTCTGACGACTTAGAAAATCCGCCTCCCGGTTCTCTACACCTGGGATATGGATAGCTGATAGGTGGCAAGAGTGATCCTCTGCCCAGCGAATTATTTTTGAAACTTCTAACATCGCTAGGGAACTTCTTGTTCCCCCTTGATGGTTGATGTAAGCCACAGTCGTGATGTTGTCCGACTGAAATCCAATGTACCTCAGAGTTGCTAACTGAGGCCAAGCCTGAAAAGCATTGAATATCGCTCTCAGTTCCAGAATATTTATTGGAAGGAGTGTCTCCTCCTGAGTCCATGATCCCTGAGCCTTCAGGGAGTTCCAGACTGCACCCCAACCTAAAAGGCCGGCATCTGTTGTTACAATTGTCCAATCTGGCCTGCGAAAGGTCATACCTTTGGACAGATGGACCCGAGATAGCCACCAGAGAAGAGAATCCCTGGTCTCTTGATCCAGATTTAGTAGAGGGGACAAATCTGTGTAATCCCCGTTCCACTGACTGAGCATGCATAGTTGCAGCGGTCTGAGATGTAAGCGTGCAAACAGCACTATGTCCATTGCCGCTACCATTAAGCCGATTACTTCCATGCACTGAGCCACCGAAGGGCGCGGAATGGAATGAAGAACACGGCAGGAATTTAGAAGCTTTAATAACCTGGACTCCGTCAGGTAAATTTTCATTTCTACAGAATCTATCAGAGTCCCTAGGAAGGAAACTCTTGTGAGTGGGGATAGAGAACTCTTTTCCTCGTTCACTTTCCACCCATGCGAGCTCAGAAAAATTTTTTTATGTAAGAACTTACCTGATAAATTCATTTCTTTCATATTAGCAAGAGTCCATGAGCTAGTGACGTATGGGATATACATTCCTACCAGGAGGGGCAAAGTTTCCCAAACCTCAAAATGCCTATAAATACACCCCTCACCACACCCACAATTCAGTTTAACGAATAGCCAAGAAGTGGGGTGATAAGAAAAAAGTGCGAAAGCATATAAAATAAGGAATTGGAATAATTGTGCTTTATACAAAAAAATCATAACCACCACAAAAAAGGGCGGGCTTCATGGACTCTTGCTAATATGAAAGAAATGAATTTATCAGGTAAGTTCTTACATAAATTATGTTTTCTTTCATGTAATTAGCAAGAGTCCATGAGCTAGTGACGTATGGGATAATGATTACCCAAGATGTGGATCTTTCCACGCAAGAGTCACTAGAGAGGGAGGGATAAAAATAAAGACAGCCAATTCCTGCTGAAAATAATCCACACCCAAAATAAAGTTTAATGAAAAACATAAGCAGAAGATTCAAACTGAAACCGCTGCCTGAAGTACTTTTCTACCAAAAACTGCTTCAGAAGAAGAAAATACATCAAAATGGTAGAATTTAGTAAAAGTATGCAAAGTGGACCAAGTTGCTGCTTTGCAAATCTGATCAATCGAAGTTTCATTCCTAAACGCCCAGGAAGTAGAAACTGACCTAGTAGAATGAGCTGTAATCCTTTGAGGCAGAGTTTTACCCGACTCGACATAGGCAAGATGAATTAAAGATTTCAACCAAGATGCCAAAGAAATGGCAGAAGCTTTCTGGCCTTTTCTAGAACCGGAAAAGATAACAAATAAACTAGAAGTCTTTCGGAAAGACTTAGTAGCTTCAACATAATATTTCAAAGCTCTAACAACATCCAAAGAATGCAACGATTTCTCCTTAGAATTCTTAGGATTAGGACATAATGAAGGAACCACAATTTCTCTACTAATGTTGTTGGAATTCACAACTTTAGGTAAAAATTCAAAAGAAGTTCGCAACACCGCCTTATCCTGATGAAAAATCAGAAAAGGAGACTCACAAGAAAGAGCAGATAATTCAGAGACTCTTCTGGCAGAAGAGATTGCAAAAAGAAACAAAACTTTCCAAGAAAGTAATTTAATGTCCAATGAATGCATAGGTTCAAACGGAGGAGCTTGAAGAGCCCCCAGAACCAAATTCAAACTCCAAGGAGGAGAAATTGACTTAATGACAGATTTTATACGAACCAAAGCTTGTACAAAACAATGAATATCAGGAAGATTAGCAATCTTTCTGTGAAAAAGAACAGAAAGAGCAGAGATTTGTCCTTTCAAAGAACTTGCGGATAAACCTTTATCTAAACCATCCTGAAGAAACTGTAAAATTCTCGGAATTCTAAAAGAATGCCAAGAAAAATGATGAGAAAGACACCAAGAAATATAAGTCTTCCAGACTCTATAATATATCTCTCTGGATACAGATTTACGAGCCTGTAACATAGTATTAATCACAGAGTCAGAGAAACCTCTTTGACCAAGAATCAAGCGTTCAATCTCCATATCTTTAAATTTAAGGATTTGAGATCCTGATGGAAAAAAGGACCCTGCGACAGAAAAGAAACTGAATGAAGAAATACTTCTGGGTGAAGAGACCATTCGCCCGGATGCAACGTTTGGCGACTGAGATAATCTGCTTCCCAATTGTCTATACCTGGGATATGAACCGCAGAGATTAGACAGGAGCTGGATTCCGCCCAAACCAAAATTCGAGACACTTCTTTCATAGCCAGAGGACTGTGAGTCCCTCCTTGATGATTGATGTATGCCACAGTTGTGACATTGTCTGTCTGAAAACAAATGAACGATTCTCTCTTCAGAAGAGGCCAAGACTGAAGAGCTCTGAAAATTGCACGGAGTTCCAAAATATTGATCGGTAATCTCACCTCCTGAGATTCCCAAACTCCGTGTGCCGTCAGAGATCCCCACACAGCTCCCCATCCTGTTAGACTTGCATCTGTTGAAATTACAGTCCAGGTCGGAAGCACAAAAGAAGCCCCCTGAATTAAACGATGGTGATCTGTCCACCACGTTAGAGAGTGTCGTACAATCGGTTTTAAAGATATTAATTGAGATATCTTTGTGTAATCCTTGCACCATTGATTCAGCATACAGAGCTGAAGAGGTCGCATGTGAAAACGAGCAAAGGGGATCGCGTCCGATGCAGCAGTCATAAGACCTAGAATTTCCATGCATAAGGCTACCGAAGGGAATGATTGTGACTGAAGGTTTCGACAAGCTGAAATCAATTTTAGACGTCTCTTGTCTGTTAAAGACAGAGTCATGGACACTGAATCTATCTGTAAACCCAGAAAGGTTACCCTTGTCTGAGGAATCAATGAACTTTTTGGTGAATTGATCCTCCAACCATGATCTTGAAGAAACAACACAAGTCGATTCGTATGAGATTCTGCTAAATGTAAAGACTGAGCAAGTACCAAGATATCGTCCAAATAAGGAAATACCACAATACCCTGTTCTCTGATTACAGACAGAAGGGCACCGGGAACCTTTGAAAAAATTCTTGGAGCTGTAGCTAGGCCAAACGGCAGAGCCACAAACTGATAATGTTTGTCCAGAAAAGAGAATCTCAGGAACTGATAATGATCTGGATGAATCGGAATATGCAGATATGCATCCTGTAAATCTATTGTGGACATATAATGCCCTTGCTGAACAAAAGGCAAGATAGTCCTTACAGTTACCATTTTGAACGTTGGTATCCTTACATAACGATTCAATATTTTTAGATCCAGAACTGGTCTGAAGGAATTCTCCTTCTTTGGTACAATGAAGAGATTTGAATAAAACCCCATCTCCTGTTCCAGAACTGGAACCGGCATAATTACTCCAGCCAACTCTAGATCTGAAACACAATTCAGAAATGCTTGAGCTTTCACTGGATTTACTGGGATACGGGAAAGAAAAAATCTCTTTGCAGGAGGTCTCATCTTGAAACCAATTCTGTACCCTTCTGAAACAATGTTCTGAATCCAAAGATTGTGAACAGAATTGATCCAAATTTCTTTGAAAAAACGTAACCTGCCCCCTACCAGCTGAGCTGGAATGAGGGCCGCACCTTCATGTGGACTTAGAAGCTGGCTTTGCCTTTCTAGAAGGCTTGGATTTATTCCAGACTGGAGATGGTTTCCAAACTGAAACTGCTCCTGAGGATGAAGGATCAGGCTTTTGTTCTTTGTTGAAACGAAAGGAACGAAAACGATTATTAGCCCTGTTCTTACCCTTAGATTTTCTATCCTGTGGTAAAAAAGTTCCTTTCCCACCAGTAACAGTTGAGATAATAGAATCCAACTGAGAACCAAATAATTTGTTACCCTGGAAAGAAATGGAAAGTAGAGTTGATTTAGAAGCCATATCAGCATTCCAAGTTTTAAGCCATAAAGCTCTTCTAGCTAAAATAGCTAGAGACATAAACCTGACATCAACTCTGATAATATCAAAAATGGCATCACAGATAAAATTATTAGCATGTTGAAGAAGAATAATAATATTATGAGAATCATGATCTGTTACTTGTTGCGCTAAAGTTTCCAACCAAAAAGTTGAAGCTGCAGCAACATCAGCCAATGATATAGCAGGTCTAAGAAGATTACCTGAACACAGATAAGCTTTTCTTAGAAAGGATTCAATTTTCCTATCTAAAGGATCCTTAAACGAAGTACCATCTGACGTAGGAATAGTAGTACGTTTAGCAAGGGTAGAAATAGCCCCATCAACTCTAGGGATTTTGTCCCAAAATTCTAATCTGTCAGACGGCACAGGATATAATTGCTTAAAACGTTTAGAAGGAGTAAATGAATTACCCAATTTATCCCATTCTCTGGAAATTACTTCAGAAATAGCATTAGGAACAGGAAAAACTTCTGGAATAACCACAGGAGATTTAAAGACCTTATCTAAACGTTTAGAATTAGTATCAAGAGGACCAGAATCCTCGATTTCTAAAGCAATTAGTACTTCTTTAAGTAAAGAACGAATAAATTCCATTTTAAATAAATATGAAGATTTATCAGCATCAATCTCTGAGACAGAATCCTCTGAACCAGAAGAGTCATCAGAATCAGAATGATGATGTTCATTTAAAAATTCATCTGTAGAAAGAGTTTTAAAAGATTTTTTATGTTTACTAGAAGGAGAAATAACAGACATAGCCTTCTTGATGGATTCAGAAACAAAATCTCTTATGTTATCAGGAACATTCTGCACCTTAGTTTTAGAAGGAACTGCAACAGGCAATGGTACATTACTAAAGGAAATATTATCTGCATTAACAAGTTTGTCATGACAATTAATACAAACAACAGCCGGAGGAATAGCTACCAAAAGTTTACAGCAGATACACTTAGCTTTGGTAGTTCCAGCACTAGACAGCGATTTTCCTGAAGTATCTTCTGACTCAGATGCAACGTGAGACATCTTGCAATATGTAAGAGAAAAAACAACATATAAAGCAAAATTGATCAAATTCCTTAAATGACAGTTTCAGGAATGGGAAAAAATGCCAATAAACAAGCTTCTAGCAACCAGAAGCAAAGAAAAAATGAGAATGAAATAATGTGGAGACAAAAGCGACGCCCATATTTTTTAGCGCCAAATAAGACGCCCACATTATTTGGCGCCTAAATGCTGCCACATCCGGAACGCCGACATTTTTGGCGCAAAAGGACGTAAAAAATGACGCAACTTCCGGCGACACGTATGACGCCGGAAACAGAAAAGATTTTTTGCGCCAAAAAAGTCCGCGCCAAGAATGACGCAATAAAATGAAGCATTTTCATCCCCCGCGAGCCTAATAGCCCACAGGGAAAAAGAGTCAAATTTTTTAAGGTAAGAAAAAAAGATTGATTCAAATGCATTATCCCAAATATGAAACTGACTGTCTGAAAATAAGGAATGTTGAACATCCTGAGTCAAGGCAAATAAATGTTTGAATACATATATTTAGAACTTTATAAACAAAGTGCCCAACCATAGCTTAGAGTGTCACAGAAAATAAGATTTACTTACCCCAGGACACTCATCTACATGTTTGTAGAAAGCCAAACCAGTACTGAAACGAAAATCAGCAGAGGTAATGGTATATAAATAAGAGTATATCGTCGATCTGAAAAGGGAGGTAAGAGATGAATCTCTACGACCGATAACAGAGAACCTATGAAATAGACCCCGTAGAAGGAGATCACTGCATTCAAAATAGGCAATACTCTCCTCACATCCCTCTGACATTCACTGCACGCTGAGAGGAAAACCGGGCTCCAACTTGCTGCGGAGCGCATATCAACGTAGAATCTAGCACAAACTTACTTCACCACCTCCATAGGAGGCAAAGTTTGTAAAACTGAATTGTGGGTGTGGTGAGGGGTGTATTTATAGGCATTTTGAGGTTTGGGAAACTTTGCCCCTCCTGGTAAGAATGTATATCCCATACGTCACTAGCTCATGGACTCTTGCTAATTACATGAAAGAAATGCCAGTACTACGTCCGTATGAGACTTGGCAATTTGGAAGTTTGACGCCTGTATTAGGATGTCGTCTAAATAAGGGGCCACTGCTATGCCCCGCGGCCTCAGGACCGCCAGAAGCGACCCTAGAACCTTCGTAAAGATTCTTGGGGCTGTAGCTAATACAAAGGGAAGAGCTACAAACTGGTAATGCCTGTCTAGAAAGGAAAACCTGAGAAACCGATGATGATCTTTGTGTATCGGATTGTGAAGATAAGCATCCTTTAAATCCACTGTAGTCATATATTGACCCTCCTGGATCATAGGTAGGATGGTCTGACGGTTCCCTCTTTTTTGGGAACCACAAACAGATTTGAGTAAAAACCCTGTCCCTGTTCCTCCTTTGGAACTGGACGGATCACTCCTATAACTAGGAGGTCTCGTACACAGTGTAAGAATGCCTCTCTTTTTATCTGGTTTGCAGATAATTGTGAAAGGTGAAATCTCCCTTTTCGGGGGGGAAGCTTTGAAGTCCAGAAGATATCCATGGGATATAATTTCCAACGCCCAGGGATCCTGGACATCTCTTGCCCACGCCTGGGAGAAGAGCGAAAGTCTGCCCCTTACTAGACCCGTTACCGGATAGGGGGCTGTTCCTTCATGCTGTCTTAGAGGCAGCAGCAGGCTTTTTGGCTTGCTTACCTTTGTTCCAGGTCTGGTTTGGTCATCAGACCGTCTTGGACTGAGCAAAAGTTCCCTCTTGTTTTGCATTAGAGGAAGTTGATGCCGGACCTGCCTTGAAGTTTCGAAAGGCACGAAAATTAGACTGTTTGGCCCTTGATTTGGACCTGTCCTGAGGAAGGGCATGACCTTTTCCTCCAGTGATATCAGCAATAATCTCCTTCAAACCAGGCCCGAATAGGGTCTGCACCTTGAAGGGAATGTTAAGCAGCTTAGATTTTGAAGTAACGTCAGCTGACCATGATTTAAGCCATAGCGCCCTGCGCGCCTGTATAGCAAAACCAGAATTCTTAGCCGTTAGTTTAGTCAAATGAACAATGGCATCAGAAACAAAAGAATTGGCTAGCTTAAGTGCTCTAAGCTTGCCAAGTATGTCATCCAATGGAGTCACTACCTGTAAAGCCTCTTCCAGAGACTCAAACCAGAACGCAGTGACAGGAGCAATGCATGCAAGGGGCTGTAGGATAAAACCTTGTTGAATAAACATTTTCTTAAGGTAACCTTCTAATTTTTTATCCATTGGATCTAAAAAAGCACAACTGTCCTTGACAGGGATAGTAGTACGCTTTGCTAGAGTAGAAACTGCTCCCTCCACCTTAGGGACTGTCTGCCATAAGTCCTGTGTGGTGGCGTCTATTGGAAACATTTTTCTAAAAATAGGAGGGGGAGAGAACGGCACACCTGGTCTATCCCATTCCTTATTAATAATTTCTGTAAACCTTTTAGGTATTGGAAAAACATCAGTACACACCGGCACTGCATAGTATTTATCCAGTCTACACAATTTCTCTGGCACTGCAATTGTATCACAGTCATTCAGAGCAGCTAAAACCTCCCTGAGCAACACGCGGAGGTGTTCAAGCTTAAATTTAAATGTAGAAATATCAGAATCAGGTTGCATCATCTTTCCTGAGTCAGAAACATCACCCACAGACTGAAGCTCTCCTTCCTCAGCTTCTGCATATTGTGAGGCAGTATCAGACATGGTTCTTAAAGCGTCAGTATGCTCTGCATTTCGTCTAACCCCAGAGCTATCTCACTTACCTCTAAATTCAGGTAGTCTGGCTAATACCGCTGACAGTGTATTATCAATGACTGCCGCCATGTCTTGTAAAGTAATCGCTATGGGCGCCCTAGATGTACTTGGCGCCATTTGAGCGTGAGTCCCTTGAGCGGGAGTCAAAGGATCTGACACGTGGGGAGAGTTAGTCGGCATAACTTCCCCCTCGTCAGATTCCTCTGGTGATAAATTTTTTAAAGACAGAATATGATCTTTGCTTAAAGTGAAATCAGTACATTTGGTACACATTCTAAGAGGGGGTTCCACCATGGCTTTTAAACATAATGAACAAGGAGTTTCCTCTATGTCAGACATGTTTGTACAGACTAGCAATGAGACTAGCAAGCTTGGAAAACACTTTAAATCAAGTTAACAAGCAAATATAAAAAACGGTACTGTGCCTTTAAGAGAAACAATTTTCGTCAAAATTTGAAAAACAGTGAAAAAAGGCAGTAAATCAAACACAATTTTTACAGTGTATGTAATAAGCTAACAAAGCATTGCACCCACTTGCAAATGGATGATTAACCCCTTAGTTCAAAAAACGGATCAAAAAAATGATATAAACGTTTTTTAACAGTCACAACAAACTGCCACAGCCTGCTGTGGCCCTACCTTCCCCAATAAACGACTTTGGAAAGCCTTTGAGCCCTTTAGAGATGTCCTATAGCATTCAGGGGACTCCTGAGGGAAGCTGGATGTCACAGTCTGTAATTTTAACTGCGCAAAAAAGCTCTAAAATAGGCCCCTCCCACTCATACTACAACAGTGGAAAGCCTCAGGAAACTGTTTCTAGGCAAAATTTAAGCCAGCCATGTGGAAAAAACTAGGCCCCAATAAAGTTTTATCACCAAAGCATATATAAAAACGATTAAACATGCCAGAAAACGTTTTATATTGCAATATTATAAGGGTATTACCCCTGAGAGTAAGCATGATACCAGTCGCTATTAAATCACTGTATTCAGGCTTAACTTACATTAATCTGGTATCAGCAGCATTTTCTAGCATTTCCATTTCTAGAAAAAATTGTAACTGCACATACCTCATAGCAGAGTAACCTGCACGCCATTCTCCCGCTGAAGTTACCTCTCTCCTCAGACATATGTGAGAACAGCAATGGATCTTAGTTACAACCTGCTAAGATCATAGAAAACTCAGGCAGATTCTTCTTCTATTTACTGCCTGGGATAAAATAGTACACTCCGGTACTATTTAAAAATAACAAACTTTTGATTGAAGAAAAAAAAAACTAACTATTTTTCACCACTCTCTCTTACTACCTCCATGCTTGTTGAGAGTTGCAAGAGAATGACTGGATATGGCAGTTAGGGGAGGAGCTATATAACAGCTCTGCTGTGGGTGTCCTCTTGCAACTTCCTGTTGGGAATGAGAATATCCCACAAGTAATGGATGATCCGTGGACTGGATACACCTTACAAGAGAAATATGATTTTTTTTTTACATGTTTTCATCTATTCAACGACAAAAGGCTCCAATGAGCTTATATATATGTCTGCATATGTATACATATATTTATATGTTTATATGTGTATATATGTCTTTAAATACATATACACACACACATATATATATATATATATATATATATATATATATATATATATATATATATATATATATATATATATATATATACAGTATATATATAAATCGTAGTAGAAAGTGCACTCTCCAAAAAATGAACGGCTGCACTCTACAGGAACAGAAAGTGCACTCTCACCTCCTTCAACATCGACCAGGGTGCGGGCAAATTAGTATTAATATCCAAACAGGCACGCACTCTCTGGATTTTTTAAAGTGCTATTTAATTTTCAAAAAGACATATATATATATAAATATATTTACACACACATACATATACATATTTAGAAATGTAAATGTATGTATCTCTATGTTAAAGCTCTTTGCCGGCTTTTTCTTCCAAGATCTCAAATCTTTGAGCTCTTATAACTTTTGTATGCAATATTTTTTTTCAAATAATTTTTATTAGACAGCGTTATTATGAGTGTACTTTGTAATGTATTTTTTATTTGTTTTGTGCATCTTTTTATTTTCAGGAAACAGTTAACCAGAGCTCTGAAGTTGCGGTAATGATTCTAGCGTAAATCGTGATTGCAATCACGCGATCGCGTGATATGTAATATGTAATATGAGATCGCGTGATATGATATGTAATATGAGAAGTAAGCCCGATGAGTGCAAACCCTCGCAATATACCCCTTATAGTTGCACTCCATTTGTAATCTAGCTATAAATAAGAAGCTAAGCGATATCATTTTCTTTTTTTGTACACATTTTTGTAATACAGGTACAAAACCCTTGATCCGAACTGATTGGGAATAGAAAAGGGTTTGGGTTTCTAAATATTTGTATTTTTGCAAGTGTAAAATAGCACAGCTTGGAGAAGGGATGGAACCAAATATAAACAATATCTTACATCATTTAGGAAACATTTACATGTCATAATACAGATAATACATGTAACCTAATGGTAGTTTTATCATTTTTAATACTTTTGTATACATATTATTATCGGTTATTTGTAGAGCGCCGCAGTGCTACAGAGTACCCACAGATAGATAGATAGTACAGTACTGTTGTTGCTTTAAATAGACTAGCATTTGCATTTTACAGCACAAAAAAAACAAACTTAAAACACAGGCAGAAAAGATTGTCACTTAGGGTTCAATTTATCAAGTTACGGCAGACAGGGGCATACATATGCGCCCCTGTCCGTCGCAGCTCGTCTCTGGCGGACTGAATTCCACTGGCGTTCCACTCGCGTGCAATGCTGCCCCCTGCCTGCACACAGCCAATCACGCGCGGGTAGGAGCTGTCAATCTCTCCGAACAGACGTGACCGGGGAGACTGAAATTCTCCACCTAAGAGGTGGAGAAGAGTTAGGGAAGCAGCGGTCTGATGACCGCTGCTTGATAAATACTGACCGCAGGTTCTCTTGTGAGAACCTGTAGTCGTAATGCGGCAAAGCCTTTGATAAATCGAGGCCTTACTGGCAGGAAAAAATTGTCATATTTAATCATTTTATTTTTTCAAACAAAAAGCCTGGTTTTCAGAATCATTATGGATTTTGGAAATCCAGATTTGGGCATTTGTACCTGTAGTTTCATCGTTACAATATACAATACTTTTCTCTACCTGTAACTAGTGCACACACTATACAACTTTTGCATTATTTTTTTTTACAGTACAAAGAAATATAATTTGCTGGACTGATAATAAACCCCTTTTATTATATTGTAGTAAACTGTAGTCAATGCACCAACCATTATGTCTTTATAATCTTGTTGTCTTCATTACTCAGTCCATTATACAAGATCTCCTTTGCCCAGAAGACATTCAATTAGTATACTTCAAGTCTGTGTCATCTAATGTCATTTATTTATAACATAAAAAGCAATGGGGTATTATTTAAAATCTCCCTTTGCAGTTACGGAAGAGGAGAGTTTAAATGGACATAAACCCTCACATTTTTCTTTCAACATTCAGAAAGAACATGCAATTTTAAGCAACGTTCCAATTAACTTCTGTTATCTAATTTGCTTTGTTCTCTAGGTATCCTTTGTTAAAAAGTATACCTAGGTAGGTTCAGGAGTAATAATGCACTACTGGTCGCTGCAGATATATGCCTCTTATTATTGGCTCACCTGCTGTGTTCAGCTAGCTCTTAGTAGTGCATTGCTGAGCCTTTAACAAAGGATGTCACGAAAATGAAGCAAATCTGATAATAGAAGTAAATTGAAAAGTTGTTAAATATTGAATGGTTTATTTGAACCATAAAAGAAAAAATGTGGATTTATGTCCCTTTAATAGAGCCAACATGCTACATAACTTGAAAGTGATCTGTAGAAAGCCGACTAGAAAACATAACCTGGACATTTCATTTAGGGCTGCATTTAGACTATATTTAGATTATATTGTAACGCAGGGGTCTCTTCATATTCTGGACCCTATCTAGCAAGAAAAGCAGATCTCAAGCTACATTTTGCCTTTGGAGAATTGTTTGAGGGACCTTGCATTACTGACAAGACTTCTTTGATAATCTCACTGGGGCTGAGAGCTTTAGACCACAGGTCGCCAACCTTTCAGACGTCAGGGACCACTAAACTCACAATTTTGAATCCTGTGGACCACTAACATTACATTTTTTTAAAAGGTACAAACCTCTATGTGTTTATAAGAATGAAATTGTGTTTTTTAAGACTTTCTTTTTTAAATACTTTAATTCCACTATTTTAAGCTAAGACTATACTAACCTCTGCTGGTTTTAGAATGGAAACATCTTTCTCTGAGCAGCACGCCGGGCGGGAGGAGTTAAAAATACAATCTAGCTACGCAAGTTGCACAGTACTTCGCAATGTGCGTAGGGAGATTGTAATTTAACTTCTCCTCCGTCGGTTTTTACTGATGTCCAGTCAGGCACTGTAGGGAGTTGCGGCGCGACGGTTGACATCATCAGAGGAGATTCATTCCTGCTTGATGGTGTCAAGGACCACCAACATCTTCTCGTGGACCACCAGTAGTCCATGGACCACTGGTTGGCGACTGCTGCTTTAGACCATCAGGCACATAATATATATGCAGTATTAGGTAACTCTAGCGTATATTAGAACATTTTCTTTCCATTATCATTTTATTTCTCCCTATCTCTGAAATATAACAATATTTTGGCTTAATTCTATAATAATATAGATATATTCTTTTTACTACCAAATATGGTATGTTCCCTTTGCATATTAAGCTTTCCTAAGGCAGATCTACTTCTCTTTTGAAGTGCTTTGTCTATTACATATGTTATTTGATATTCAAACAAGATGTCAATAAATATGACTTCCAGCATATTTTGCATAATTATGTTGCTTTCTTAACCCCTTAATGACAACTGACGTACCAGGTACGTCCTGCAAAAACTTGCAGTTAGTGACAATGGACGTACCTGGTACGTCAGTTGTCTAAGAGAGTGCTGGAAGCGATCGCAATCGCTTCCAGCAGCTCTCAGGGAATTGCAGTGATGCCTCGATATTGAGGCATCCTGCAATACCCTTTAAAAAGCATCCGATGCAGAGAGAGCCACTCTGTGGCCCTCTCTGCACCGGTAGCGATGGGGCCGTTCGTTGGTGGGTGGGAGCTTACAGGGAGGAGGGTGGGCGGCCCATCGCTACCCGGCATCCGGTTCCTTCAAGTGCATTGTGCACGCCGGATGCCGGGAGCGTGCGGGGGGCTGCGTGCACGCGCGCGTGTGTGTGTGTGTGTGTGCGCGCACGCGCAGCAATCACTGGCACTGCCACCAATGAATTTTGGTAAGAGGGAGGGGGGCAGCAAACTAACATTTTTTTAATTATAATAGGATCTGGTAGGGTTAGGGGGGTGGGGGTACTGGGGGGGGGCAGCTACACTACAGAAAAAATAAAAAAATAAACATTTAAAAATAAAAAAAAAACACTTTATTTTTTGGGGAAAACTGGGTACTGGCAGACAGCTGCCAGTACCCAAGATGGTGGCAATTAGGTAGGTGGGGAGGGTTAGAGAGGTGTTTGGGGGGGATCAGGGAGGTTGGGGGTTAAGGCAGGGGTCCATCACAGCTGAATAATTAAAAAAATCAAAAAACAAAAAAAAAACACCTTTTATTTTAGTACTGGCAGACTTTCTGCCAGTACTTAAGATGGCGGGGACAATTGTGGGGTGGGGGAGGGAAGAGAGCTGTCTGGGAGGGATCAGGGGGTGGGATGTGTCAGGTGGGAGGCTAATCTCTACACTAAAGCTAAAATGAACCCTGCAAGCTCTCTACAAGCTACCTAATTAACCCCTTCACTGCTGGGCTTAATACAAGTGTGGTGCGCAGCAGCATTTAGCGGCCTCCTAATTGCCAAAAAGCAACGCCAAAGCCATATATGTCTGCTATTTCTGAACAAAGGAGATCCCAGAGAAGCATTTACAACCATTTGTGCCATAATTGCACAAGCTGTTTGTAAATAATTTAAGTGAGAAACCTAAAATTGTGAAAAATGTCACTTTTTTTTTTATTTGCTCGCATTTGGCGGTGAAATGGTGGCATGAAATATACCAAAATGGGCCTAGATCAATACTTTGGGTTGTCTACTACACTACACTAAAGCTAAAATTAACCCTTCAAGGTCCCTACAAGATCCCTAATTAACCCCTTCACTGCTGGGCATAATACACGTGTGGTGCGCAGCTGCATTTAGCGGCCTTCTAATTACCAAAAAGCAACGCCAAAGCCATATATGTCTGCTATTTCTGAACAAAGGGGATCCCAGAGAAGCATTTACAACCTTTTGTGCCATAATTGCACAAACTGTTTGTAAATAATTTCAGTGAGAAACCTAAAGTTTGTGACAAAATTTGTGAAAAAGTGAACAATTTTTTTTATTTGCTCGCATTTGGCAGTGAAATGGTGGCATGAAATATACCAAAATGGGCATAAATCAATACTTTGGGTTGTCTTCTAAAAAAAAATATATACATGTCAAGGGATATTCAGGGATTCCGGACAGATATCAGTGTTCCAATGTAACTAGCGCTAATTTTGAAAAAAAGTGGTTTGGAAATAGCAAAGTTCTACTTGTACTTATTGCCCTATAACTTGCAAAAAAAGCAAAGAACATGTAAACATTGGGTATTTCTAAACTCAGGACAAAATTTAGAAACTATTTAGCATGGGTGTTTTTTGGTGGTTGTAGATGTGTAACAGATTTTGGAGGTCAAAGTTAGAAAAAGTGTGTTTTTTCCCATTTTTTCCACATATTTTATATATTTTTTATAGTAAATTATAAGATGTGATGAAAATAATGGTATCTTTAGAAAGTCCATTTAATGGCGAGAAAAACGGTATATAATATGTGTGGGTACAGTAAATGAGTAAGGGGAAAATTACAGCTAAACGCAAACACTGCAGAAATTTAAAAATAGCCATTGTCATTAAGGGTAAGAAAACTGAAAAATGGTCTGGTCATTAAGGGGTTAAGAAGCTTTGAAGAATCACTTTCAATTGTATACGACAAATGGCTGAGAGTATTAATCTGCATTTAAATCATACTAAATAGACTTTTTGTGCTAGCTTTCATAATATACTCTACTTTACAAGGCATTTGTACTGCTCCTTTCTTTTCAACTTTCCACAGCTTTTGATTCTTGTCAGGTTGGTGGCAGAAAAAAATATGGTCTGCTTGTTTTGTCATATGACAATTAACATAACTAATTTTATTGCATAACTATAAATCTCATGCATCAAATACACCCTGGCTTAAAGAGTTTGGTTGTCAAAATGTAAATATACATGTGTGCAATACAATATTAAAGAGACATGAAACCAACAGTTTAGATTTTAGGTAGAGCATAAACAACATCCTAATTTAATTCTATTATCAATCTTATCTAGTTCATAGGATACCCTTATGTTTATCCCAGTCAAAGTCCAACAGTGTATGTCATTACCACCTCATGTGGAAGTTTATTCCATGAATCAATCACCCTTTCTGTAAATAAGTGCTTTCTCAAATTACTCCTGAATATACGACCCTTCAGTTTGAGATCATGACCAGGGCCGCCATCAGGGGGTGACTCCTGTCAGGGGCCCCATGAGGCAAGAACTTAAAAAAAAAAATTACAAAAAATTTGGGCAGCCACCAGTGGGTACTACATCAGAGTGCTAACTGAGCATGGGAAATGTTATTACAAGGAGTAAAGTATTAGCATTTGAGAGGATTTCTGAGTATGCACTAAACCACTATGCACAGCATGACTTGGCACTTTGTTTGTACAGTGTGAGTCAGACGGCAGATCACTTTCATTTGCAGAGGAGGTAGGACTTACTTAGCAAATGTTTTTTTATTTCTTTGTGCAATTTCGGATTGTAACTTCAGTGTGGTAGTAGTTGTATGGTGGGGCCAGGGGTCCATATAAACACATTTTTTTTTAGCAGCAGTGTATTTATGATTATTTGACAATGCTGTAGAAATTCTATATTTAAAACCATGCAGAAATGTTTCCTTCTCATTACACAAATTGTAGATGCCCTTTTGGCAGATATATATATATAACATTCCAGTTTACTGCCCCTTTATGCAAGGACTTTCCAGATGCAAGGAGGCAATTTATCTAAGATTTTTACATCTGCATGAAAAGGTATACTCTCAGACTAAGATTGCTCAGTGTTTGAAATAAGACAGGTTAACTTAAATCTGTTCAGTTTACACTATAGCTGACTTAATTTTGAAATACATACCAACAAGCCTAAATCCTGCATTTAACCAGATCTAATGGTATGAGTGCCACAGTTTATGGTTCCACCAAGACCATATAGAGTACAGCATTTTCAAAATCCATAAGTACAGCTGACATATGGGAACATTTGTACACTATATTTGAAGTGGTGCTCTTGGTTGGGGAAAATGGGGAAAAACGAACCAAACAAATGTAAACCTTTTAAAAGTACTTTTCTTCATCTAGCCATCTACCCAGATCATTAATGTACAATTCTGAATTCACAAAATTATTTTGGTTTGCACATTTACAAATATGATTCTTTAAAAAGTGATCTCTTCATTTCTGCAATTTTTTTTATCATGCATGCCCCACACTGTTGATTTAGAGGATGCAAGGTGCATAAATGTTTCCTTATGTGTGAGTGTGTGTGTGTGTTTCAGTGTATGAATGTGTCTGTGTGTGGATGTTACTACCTTTACAACATTTCCAAGTTTAAATAGACAGTTAAGAATAAAGTGCATATACATTTTAGTCACTTGGTCAAAAATTGCACATGTCAAAGGAGGGGGGGGGGGGGGTTCTGATCAATGGTTAAGTCAGGGGCCCCAAAATTTCTAGTGGCGGCCCTGATCATGACCCCTTGTTCTTGAATTTTTCTTTTTATGAAAAATACTCATAGATATTTAGGTCATTGAGCCTCATCTGGTAAGTTTTATTTCTTACACCATGTACTATTTTAGTAGCCATCCTTTGCACAGATTGCAGTTTGTTTCTATCTTTCTGGAGATATGGCTACAATACTCAAGATGAGGCCTAACAAGTGATCTGTAAAGTAGCAAAAGGACCTTACTATTTCTGCTGTAAACAGCTATACAACCAAGCATTCTACGGTCCCTTTCCATATCGCTGCCTCAGCCCTGCAGACCCTGTCATGTCACCACTGGTGCCTAAGCCCTGCAGACCCTGTTATGACACCACTGGTGCCTAAGTAGGGTTGTCACCAGGCCGGTATTTCTCCGGCACAACAAGTATTTTATTTCTTACTTTTTAATCTTTTATTGAGGTTGTCATAGGATACAATATTAAACAGGCAGGTTACATACATATTAACTTGAGTGCTAATGACGGTTCAGAGCCGTCGCTAGAACTCAACCACCTTTTTTAGCAATCTGGGGGCTCCTACCGACTCCCACCCCGGCGATCAGGCCTGTATAGTGACAGGCATCGCCGGGGCTTCCTGTTACATGTGGTGACGTGACACGCAATGACGTGATGATGTCACCACACATTTTTATTTAAAATGTACAATAGAAAGTATAGGGAAAGGGGGCATGCTGCTTAGAAGTTCTGTATCTCAGACATCTAAGCAGGTAAAGACCCACCGTTGGAAAGGTAATCGCCTAACCTTT
This sequence comes from Bombina bombina, assembly GCF_027579735.1. Classification (NCBI taxonomy): domain Eukaryota; kingdom Metazoa; phylum Chordata; class Amphibia; order Anura; family Bombinatoridae; genus Bombina; species Bombina bombina. The sequence goes on from NC_069503.1 coordinate 675,035,908, forward strand.
TCGAACGGTATAAGTATTGGGGATCTGGGGGGGGGGGGTTTGTTTTTTAAATAGTAAAAAATGAAAAAAAAATGAAAACAGAATTTATGTTTACCTGATAAATTACTTTCTCCAACGGTGTGTCCGGTCCACGGCGTCATCCTTACTTGTGGGATATTCTCTTCCCCAACAGGAAATGGCAAAGAGCCCAGCAAAGCTGGTCACATGATCCCTCCTAGGCTCCGCCTACCCCAGTCATTCGACCGACGTTAAGGAGGAATATTTGCATAGGAGAAACCATATGGTACCGTGGTGACTGTAGTTAAAGAAAATAAATTATCAGACCTGATTAAAAAAAACCAGGGCGGGCCGTGGACCGGACACACCGTTGGAGAAAGTAATTTATCAGGTAAACATAAATTCTGTTTTCTCCAACATAGGTGTGTCCGGTCCACGGCGTCATCCTTACTTGTGGGAACCAATACCAAAGCTTTAGGACACGGATGAAGGGAGGGAGCAAATCAGGTCACCTAAATGGAAGGCACCACGGCTTGCAAAACCTTTCTCCCAAAAATAGCCTCAGAAGAAGCAAAAGTATCAAACTTGTAAAATTTGGTAAAAGTGTGCAGTGAAGACCAAGTCGCTGCCCTACATATCTGATCAACAGAAGCCTCGTTCTTGAAGGCCCATGTGGAAGCCACAGCCCTAGTGGAATGAGCTGTGATTCTTTCGGGAGGCTGCCGTCCGGCAGTCTCGTAAGCCAATCTGATGATGCTTTTAATCCAAAAAGAGAGAGAGGTAGAGGTTGCTTTTTGACCTCTCCTTTTACTGGAATAAACAACAAACAAGGAAGATGTTTGTCTAAAATCCTTTGTAGCATCTAAATAGAATTTTAGAGCGCGAACAACATCCAAATTGTGCAACAAACGTTCCTTCTTTGAAACTGGTTTCGGACACAGAGAAGGTACGATAATCTCCTGGTTAATGTTTTTGTTAGAAACAACTTTTGGAAGAAAACCAGGTTTAGTACGTAAAACCACCTTATCTGCATGGAACACCAGATAAGGAGGAGAACACTGCAGAGCAGATAATTCTGAAACTCTTCTAGCAGAAGAAATTGCAACTAAAAACAAAACTTTCCAAGATAATAATTTAATATCAACGGAATGCAAGGGTTCAAACGGAACCCCCTGAAGAACTGAAAGAACTAAATTGAGACTCCAAGGAGGAGTCAAAGGTTTGTAAACAGGCTTAATTCTAACCAGAGCCTGAACAAAGGCTTGAACATCTGGCACAGCGGCCAGCTTTTTGTGAAGTAACACAGACAAGGCAGAAATCTGTCCCTTCAGGGAACTTGCAGATAATCCTTTTTCCAATCCTTCTTGAAGGAAGGATAGAATCCTAGGAATCTTAACCTTGTCCCAAGGGAATCCTTTAGATTCACACCAACAGATATATTTTTTCCAAATTTTGTGGTAAATCTTTCTAGTTACAGGCTTTCTGGCCTGAACAAGAGTATCGATAACAGAATCTGAGAACCCTCGCTTCGATAAGATCAAGCGTTCAATCTCCAAGCAGTCAGCTGGAGTGAAACCAGATTCGGATGTTCGAACGGACCCTGAACAAGAAGGTCTCGTCTCAAAGGTAGCTTCCAAGGTGGAGCCGATGACATATTCACCAGATCTGCATACCAAGTCCTGCGTGGCCACGCAGGAGCTATCAAGATCACCGACGCCCTCTCCTGATTGATCCTGGCTACCAGCCTGGGGATGAGAGGAAACGGCGGGAACACATAAGCTAGTTTGAAGGTCCAAGGTGCTACTAGTGCATCCACTAGAGCCGCCTTGGGATCCCTGGATCTGGACCCGTAGCAAGGAACTTTGAAGTTCTGACGAGAGGCCATCAGATCCATGTCTGGAATGCCCCACAGCTGAGTGACTTGGGCAAAGATTTCCGGATGGAGTTCCCACTCCCCCGGATGCAATGTCTGACGACTCAGAAAATCCGCTTCCCAATTTTCCACTCCTGGGATGTGGATAGCAGACAGGTGGCAGGAGTGAGACTCCGCCCATAGAATGATTTTGGTCACTTCTTCCATCGCCAGGGAACTCCTTGTTCCCCCCTGATGGTTGATGTACGCAACAGTTGTCATGTTGTCTGATTGAAACCGTATGAACTTGGCCCTCGCTAGCTGAGGCCAAGCCTTGAGAGCATTGAATATCGCTCTCAGTTCCAGAATATTTATCGGTAGAAGAGATTCTTCCCGAGACCAAAGACCCTGAGCTTTCAGGGATCCCCAGACCGCGCCCCAGCCCATCAGACTGGCGTCGGTCGTGACAATGACCCACTCTGGTCTGCGGAATGTCATCCCTCGTGACAGGTTGTCCAGGGACAGCCACCAACGGAGTGAGTCTCTGGTCCTGTGATTTACTTGTATCTTCGGAGACAAGTCTGTATAGTCCCCATTCCACTGACTGAGCATGCACAGTTGTAATGGTCTTAGATGAATGCGTGCAAAAGGAACTATGTCCATTGCCGCTACCATCAACCCGATCACTTCCATGCACTGAGCTATGGAAGGAAGAGGAACGGAATGAAGTATCCGACAAGAGTCTAGAAGTTTTGTTTTTCTGGCCTCTGTCAGAAAAATCCTCATTTCTAAGGAGTCTATTATTGTTCCCAAGAAGGGAACCCTTGTTGACGGAGATAGAGAACTCTTTTCCACGTTCACTTTCCATCCGTGAGATCTGAGAAAGGCCAGGACAATGTCCGTGTGAGCCTTTGCTTGAGGAAGGGACGACGCTTGAATCAGAATGTCGTCCAAGTAAGGTACTACAGCAATGCCCCTTGGTCTTAGCACAGCTAGAAGGGACCCTAGTACCTTTGTGAAAATCCTTGGAGCAGTGGCTAATCCGAAAGGAAGCGCCACGAACTGGTAATGTTTGTCCAGGAATGCGAACCTCAGGAACCGATGATGTTCCTTGTGGATAGGAATATGTAGATACGCATCCTTTAAATCCACCGTGGTCATGAATTGACCTTCCTGGATGGAAGGAAGAATAGTTCGAATGGTTTCCATCTTGAACGATGGAACCTTGAGAAACTTGTTTAAGATCTTGAGATCTAAGATTGGTCTGAACGTTCCCTCTTTTTTGGGAACTATAAACAGATTGGAGTAGAACCCCATCCCTTGTTCTCTTAATGGAACAGGATGAATCACTCCCATTTTTAACAGGTCTTCTACACAATGTAAGAATGCCTGTCTTTTTATGTGGTCTGAAGACAACTGAGACCTGTGGAACCTCCCCCTTGGGGGAAGTCCCTTGAATTCCAGAAGATAACCTTGGGAGACTATTTCTAGCGCCCAAGGATCCAGAACATCTCTTGCCCAAGCCTGAGCGAAGAGAGAGAGTCTGCCCCCCACCAGATCCGGTCCCGGATCGGGGGCCAACATTTCATGCTGTCTTGGTAGCCGTGGCAGGTTTCTTGGCCTGCTTTCCCTTGTTCCAGCCTTGCATTGGTCTCCAAGCTGGCTTGGCTTGAGAAGTATTACCCTCTTGCTTAGAGGACGTAGCACTTTGGGCTGGTCCGTTTCTACGAAAGGGACGAAAATTAGGTTTATTTTTTGCCTTGAAAGGCCGATCCTGAGGAAGGGCGTGGCCCTTACCCCCAGTGATATCAGAGATAATCTCTTTCAAGTCAGGGCCAAACAGCGTTTTCCCCTTGAAAGGAATGTTAAGTAGCTTGTTCTTGGAAGACGCATCAGCCGACCAAGATTTCAACCAAAGCGCTCTGCGCGCCACAATAGCAAACCCAGAATTCTTAGCCGCTAACCTAGCCAATTGCAAAGTGGCGTCTAGGGTGAAAGAATTAGCCAATTTGAGAGCATTGATTCTGTCCATAATCTCCTCATAAGGAGGAGAATCACTATCGACCGCCTTTATCAGCTCATCGAACCAGAAACATGCGGCTGTAGCGACAGGGACAATGCATGAAATTGGTTGTAGAAGGTAACCCTGCTGAACAAACATCTTTTTAAGCAAACCTTCTAATTTTTTATCCATAGGATCTTTGAAAGCACAACTATCCTCTATGGGTATAGTGGTGCGTTTGTTTAAAGTGGAAACCGCTCCCTCGACCTTGGGGACTGTCTGCCATAAGTCCTTTCTGGGGTCGACCATAGGAAACAATTTTTTAAATATGGGGGGAGGGACGAAAGGAATACCGGGCCTTTCCCATTCTTTATTAACAATGTCCGCCACCCGCTTGGGTATAGGAAAAGCTTCTGGGAGCCCCGGCACCTCTAGGAACTTGTCCATTTTACATAGTTTCTCTGGGATGACCAACTTGTCACAATCATCCAGAGTGGATAATACCTCCTTAAGCAGAATGCGGAGATGTTCCAACTTAAATTTAAATGTAATCACATCAGGTTCAGCTTGTTGAGAAATGTTCCCTGAATCAGTAATTTCTCCCTCAGACAAAACCTCCCTGGCCCCATCAGACTGGGTTAGGGGCCCTTCAGAAATATTATTATCAGCGTCGTCATGCTCTTCAGTATCTAAAACAGAGCAGTCGCGCTTACGCTGATAAGTGTTCATTTTGGCTAAAATGTTTTTGACAGAATTATCCATTACAGCCGTTAATTGTTGCATAGTAAGGAGTATTGGCGCGCTAGATGTACTAGGGGCCTCCTGAGTGGGCAAGACTCGTGTAGACGAAGGAGGGAATGATGCAGTACCATGCTTACTCCCCTCACTTGAGGAATCATCTTGGGCATCATTGTCATTGTCACATAAATCACATTTATTTAAATGAATAGGAATTCTGGCTTCCCCACATTCAGAACACAGTCTATCTGGTAGTTCAGACATGTTAAACAGGCATAAACTTGATAACAAAGTACAAAAAACGTTTTAAAATAAAACCGTTACTGTCACTTTAAATTTTAAACTGAACACACTTTATTACTGCAAATGCGAAAAAACATGAAGGAATTGTTCAAAATTCACCAAATTTTCACCACAGTGTCTTAAAGCCTTAAAAGTATTGCACACCAAATTTGGAAGCTTTAACCCTTAAAATAACGGAACCGGAGCCGTTTTGAACTATAACCCCTTTACAGTCCCTGGTATCTGCTTTGCTGAGACCCAACCAAGCCCCAAGGGGAATACGATACCAAATGACGCCTTCAGAAAGTCTTTTCTAAGTATCAGAGCTCCTCTCACATGCGACTGCATGCCATGCCTCTCAAAAACAAGTGCGCAACACCGGCGCGAAAATGAGGCTCTGCCTATGCTTTGGGAAAGCCCCTAAAGAATAAAGTGTCTAAAACAGTGCCTGCCGATATTATTATATCAAAATACCCAGATAAAATGATTCCTCAAGGCTAAATATGTGTTAATAATCAATCGATTTAGCCCAAAAAAAGTCTACAGTCTTAATAAGCCCTTTTTTGAAGCCCTTATTTACGATCGTAATAAACATGGCTTACCGGATACCATAGGGAAAATGACAGCTTCCAGCATTACATCGTCTTGTTAGAATGTGTCATACCTCAAGCAGCAAGAGACTGCTCACTGTTCCCCCACCCAACTGAAGTTAATTGCTCTCAACAGTCCTGTGTGGAACAGCCATGGATTTTAGTGACGGTTGCTAAAATCATTTTCCTCATACAAACAGAAATCTTCATCTCTTTTCTGTTTCTGAGTAAATAGTACATACCAGCACTATTTCAAAATAACAAACTCTTGATTGAATAATAAAAACTACAGTTAAACACTAAAAAACTCTAAGCCATCTCCGTGGAGATGTTGCCTGTACAACGGCAAAGAGAATGACTGGGGTAGGCGGAGCCTAGGAGGGATCATGTGACCAGCTTTGCTGGGCTCTTTGCCATTTCCTGTTGGGGAAGAGAATATCCCACAAGTAAGGATGACGCCGTGGACCGGACACACCTATGTTGGAGAAATCCAGCTTAGCACTCAAAGGGTTAAATAATACATCAGCCACCATTATAGAACTGTGACAACAAAGTACAAAGATCCCACTTAGAGGAATTCTTGTGATATAAACGGTCACTCTTGGACCTTTAGGTAATATCAATAACATTATATAATTTTTTTTTAGCAATCTTTAGCAAGTAAAATGTATAAGATATAGAATCGATAGCATAGTAGTGATATAGATGAAAGTACAGGTAGTTAAAGGGCCATAATACCCAAATGTTTAAACACTTGAAAGTGATGCAGCATAGCTGTAAAAAGCTGACTAGAAAATATCACCTGAACATCTCTATGTAAAAAAGAAAGATATTTTACCTCAAAAGTTCCTCAGTAGCCACCTCCCATTGTAAAGGATTTCTAAGCAGCATTTTAGTGTGTTTGTCCTGGGACATCTGAAGGGACTAGCATCGTGCACTCTCATATTATTTCACCAATCAGGTAAAGGAAGCTTACTATGAAATCTCATGAGAGTTAAGTCAAATCTCATGAGATCACAGTAAGAGTTCATGACCTCAGCACTGCTGATGCTGATTGGCTGCTGTTCATTTCTTCATTTTTTTTAATTTTTTTACCTGCAGCTGGGAGCAGCTGAGTATAACTTTTTACACAGAACTTACTCTGCTGAGCTGAGGAAATTGTGAGGTAAAATATCTTCCTTTTTTACATAGAGATGCTCAGGTGATATTTTCCTGTCAGCTTTTTACAGCTATACTGCATCAGTTTCAAGTGATTTAGCATATGAGTATTATGTCCCTTTAATATTACTTTATATTTAGTGGAGGATATTTACTCCAATGTTATTTATGAGTTTATCTCAGTGATAGCAAGACACTAAACCTTTATTTTATAGTAGGATTATTCAACCAGCCCTAAGATGTGAAAGTAGCCACCGTCTATTAACTAATATTATCTGAAAATTAAAAAGTGACTCTCAAAGTAACATCACAATTATATTCAGTTCCCACATAAGCTATATAGTGAAGGATCCCCTGTCTAATAAAAAGCTTAGAAGATAAAATTGGACAGTATTCACAGGATAGACTCAGAGATGGATCATCAGGAGGCAGAAGTCTAAAATCGAATTGTCAATTGGCCATACATTAATATATAGACCCTACTAAGGCAGTCTATATATCAATAGAGATGATAGAGTCTAACATAAGAACATGTCCTGTTAACTAGGTGTTATCATGTAGAATACTTAACTCATTAGCTTGATTCAGAATAGTTTTCAGGGGTAAACATGCAGTCATACTTCTATGGGACATGAGCTTTTGGAGGTCCCTACATGTATTTTATGGTAATTGAATACTCTCAAAGCGTGAACTTTGTGTCCTCTGTGGGATTATCAAGGCAATGTTATCACAAGGGTCTGCTATAACTATAATGTAATATGTCTATTATGGACAGCTCAAATATTGCATAATAAGTGTTGGGAATTTTTCTGAGGCATATATCTTACTATTATAGACAGTCAATAATTAGCCACATGAGGAGAATATATTAAGCAAAGGGGAGAGGTATATAACAATCTGTATAACTAAGCCGTAACTGGTGATTCAAACAGTTCAGTCTTCATACAAAACTACTATAATAAGGGATAAAGCAAACATTCTAATGATAGACTTGGCATGAGGACTTATCCAAACTACCTAAAGTGTAACACTTCTCTATTCTAAAAGGCTTGCAGATATGAATGGGACTTTGTATTTTGTAGCCCTCTCCGACTCATCCAGGCTAACCTACTCCCTTTTTAAAGCAGATAACTGCCGCATACCACCTGTGACCGATTTTTTGCTGTATTGTAGCTGCTGGAGGGACACAGAGTCTATCTGGCGGAGTGAAAATGATATGTCCATCAGGTGTGATCTGTGTTCCAAGCCCTGAGACTTGTATTGGTCTTTAGGGTAGCGTCTGTTGTATGTACTGAAGGGTGAAATCTAGCTGAGGTGCCGAGTGCTAGAGAATGTACTGGGAGTTAGGCAATTGTTGTGTCGCATCAACCATACCGCCAGAGAGATGATTCCGTAGGCCAGTCCAGAGATCTTGGGTAGATGAGGGAGCCTGCAAGCCATAGTTGAGGCTGAAATCTGGAGTCGGCTTTTCTGTAGCACCTTTACGATAATTCCCATCCAGAGTCAGGAGTTGGCTTCCCACTCCCTCCCGGGGGCCGGCCGCATCCCCCGGTGAGCAAGAGAGGAAGGAGAGACCAGTGCTCTGTATCTGGCAGCTTGCAAAAGTGAAGGTACTCTCTCCTGTGGGTAGTCAGGTTGCGACACACTATTGCATGTTCACCAATATGATCAAATCCAGACTGTATGATGTTTAGCAGGCTGCTAAATCGGTTTAGCATCGTGTTTTTGAATTCTTCTAGCAGGGCTAGCACTTCACTGTTGAGATTCTACATTCTGTAATTGTTTAGAGTATCCAGGGAAGGAAGATTGTTCTCTGCGAACCCTGTTGCCAGGGGGGGGGGATAGCTGGGATGTTATCAGTTAGAGATCCCCCAACATTTCCCAGCAGTCCGGTTCAAAAGATCTTTAATATATTATAAAGGTGTCATCCAGTACTGCAAATAATTATCTGTGCAATGGAATAGGAATTTCTTCTGGATGGTTCAGGATAGTTTAGATTTCCTAGTGGATTGAAAATCTTATAAGCAGAGATCCCAAATTGGTGGCCATCTCTGGCGTTGGTCCGGACACGCCCCCAGAACCAATATTTTGACTGCACCAGCCAGTGCTGATATTGAGGAAATACTGGCAATGCTAGTACTGGTATTTATCTAGGTCATAGGGCTGGTGTTGCAACCTCCTGGCATCAGTTACAGCTAAGCTGTGTATTTCATCACTTATCGTTGTTGCACATATAGAAGTAATCTATTTACATTTGTATGTGCAGCTTGGGAAAGTGCTGAAGTGTTTAGTATAATGCCCTAGCATTTATTAATGTTTAATTGTGGCAGTGCTTGCACACAGAGACTTTTCCATTCTGGCAACAGAGCTAAAGGCTGCAAGTTTAAATTTCTAAGCTGGAAGGACGCGGGGACAGCTTGAGCAAGTCCTTTCATTGTTAACTCTGGAAAGCTGCATGATCGGGCACAGAACATTAATTTACTTCTCTATAGTTTATTTTCCTCCTAAAAGGCAACAAAGGGTTGATTGCTTATCTTTGCTAAGGGGAGGGACATAATTAATGCCTGTGTGTGTATGTTAAAAGGTAGATTTGGTGTCAGGTATTGCAACTGGCAAGACTATACTTAAACTAGTTCCTTTGCAAAAGCAATCTCTTCCCTTCCCTCCACTCTGCTTTAATTGGCACACTGTAATGTGAGCTTTTCTCTGGCTGCATTTTGCTTTGAGTTTAATCTTCAAGCAAGTTAAAGAAAGAGGGTCAGGAACCGCCAAAGCTTGGTCAGATCAGTTAATTTACTTAATGTTTTGGTGCTGCTGACAGGATTTTGTAAGTAATTTGTAAGTAATCTCTGAGACTCCCTATCTATCATTTTATCTCCCTGCCTCTCTAAGTATACCATCCCTCCTCCAGATGATTAATGGGGCCAGTGCTACTTGACCAGTGAAGGGCAATTCTGTCCCTTAACTCTTTTAGTTAGTTGTGTTTCTTCATCTGCATTTAACCACATTGCTGCCAGAGCTCTTTAACTAGTAGCTATGTATGCATGTATGTATATACCCTGTACGTTGCTGGTCTTTATATATGGATTGCATGTTTAATAGTGTGAGTATCAGCACTATTATAACCAAGAAAACCCATAATGACCAGCAACGTACAGGGTACGTTATGGTTGTTAAGGAGTTAAATAGATAGATAGTATATACACAGTGTACAACAGTGAGTACACCCATGTGCAATATCACATAAATGTCAAATTATTCAATATTGTATCACCTCTCAATAATTGTATTATTTCTAAGTTGACAAGTAAAGGATTTCTTCTTATGAGCTATCAAAAACAAATACTTTAGATATATTGAAAATACAACCCCCAAAAGTAGAAACTGTATGTGTGTGTGTGTGTGCGTATATATATATATATATATATATATATATACACTGTACATACACACACACACATAGAGTGCTATTATACTATATATAAATAACAAAATTTATGCTTACCTGATAAATTTATTTCTCTTGTGGTGTATCCAGTCCACGGATTCATCCATTACTTGTGGGATATTCTCCTTCCCAACAGGAAGCTGCAAGAGGATCACCCACAGCAGAGCTGTCTATATAGCTCCTCCCCTAACTGCCACCTCCAGTCATTCGACTGAAGACAAGCAAGAGAAAGGAGAAACTATAGGGTGCAGTGGTGACTGTAGTTTAAAAATAAAAAACACCTGCCTTAAAATGACAGGGCAGGCCGTGGACTGGATACACCACAAGAGAAATAAATTTATCAGGTAAGCATAAATTTTGTTTTCTCTTGTAAGGTGTATCCAGTCCACGGATTCATCCATTACTTGTGGGATACCAATACCAAAGCTATAGGACACGGATGAAGGGAGGGACAAGGCAGGCGCTTAAACGGAAGGCACCACTGCCTGTAAGACCTTTCTCCCAAAAATAGCCTCTGAAGAAGCAAAAGTATCAAATTTGTAGAATTTAGAAAAAGTATGAAGCAAAGACCAAGTCGCCGCCTTACAAATCTGTTCAACAGAAGCCTCATTTTTAAAAGCCCATGTGGAAGCCACCGCTCTAGCTGAATGAGCTGTAATTCTTTCAGGAGGCTGCTGGCCAGCAGTCTCATAAGCTAAGTGGATTATACTTCTTAACCAAAAGGAAAGAGAAGTTGCTGAAGCCTTTTGGCCTTTCCTCTGTCCAGAGTAGACAACAAACAATGCAGATGTTTAACGAAAATCTTTAGTAGCTTGTAAATAAAACTTTAAATCACGAACCACGTCAAGATTGTGTAAAAGACGTTCTTTCTTTGAAGAAGGATTAGGACACAGTGACGGAACAACAATCTCCTGATTGATATTCTTATTAGATACCACCTTAGGAAGAAACCCAGGTTTGGTACGCAAAACTACCTTATCTGCATGGAAGATCAGATAAGGGGAATCACACTGCAAGGCATATTAACTCTGAAACTCTTCGAGCCGAAGAGATAGCTACCAGAAACAGAACTTTCCAAGATAAAAGCGTGATATCTATGGAATGCAGAGGTTCAAACAAAACCCCTTGAAGAACTTTAAGAACTAAATTTAAACTCCATGGCGGAGCAACAGGTTTAAACACAGGCTTGATTCTAACTAAAGCCTGACAAAACGCCTGAACGTCTGGAACATCCGCCAGACGCTTGTGCAAAAGAATAGACAGAGCAGAAATCTGTCCCTTTAAGGAACTAGCGGACAATCCCTTCTCCAATCCTTCTTGGAGAAAAGAAAATATTCTGGGAATCCTGACTTTACTCCATGAGTAACCATTGGATTCAAACCAATGAAGATATTTACACCATATCTTATGATAAATTTTCCTGGTGACAGGCTTTCGAGCCTGAATTAAGGTATCAATCAAGCGTTCAATCTCCAAGCAGTCAGACGCAGAGAAATTAGATTTGGATGGTTGAAAGGACCCTGAAGTAGAAGGCCCTGCCTCAGCGGTAGAGTCCATGGTGGAAGGGATGACATGTCCACCAGATCTGCATACCAAGTCCTGCGTGGCCACGCAGGTGCTATCAAAATCACTGAAGCTCTCTCCTGCTTGATCTTGGCAATCAGACAAGGGAGCAGAGGAAACGGTGGAAACACATAAGCCAGGTTGAAAGACCAAGGCGCTGCTAGAGCATCTATCAGCGCTGCCTTGGGATCCCTGGACCTGGATCCGTAACAAGGAAGCTTGGCGTTCTGACGAGACGCCATGAGATCCAGTTCTGGTTTGCCCCAAAGTTGAATCAACAGTGCACACACCTCCGGATGGAGTTCCCTCTCCCCCGGATGAAAAGTCTGTCGACTTAGAAAATCCGCCTCCCAGTTCTCTACTCCTGGGATATGGATAGCCGATAGATGGCAAGAGTGAACCTCTGCCCATAGAATTATTTTTGAAACCTCCAACATTGCTAGGGAACTCCATGTACCCCCTTGATGGTTGATGTAGGCCACAGTCGTGATATTGTCCGACTGAAATCTGATGAACCTGACCGCAGCTAGCTGAGGCCAAGCCTGAAGAGCATTGAATATCGCTCTTAGTTCCAGAATGTTTATCGGAAGGAGTGTCTCCTCCTGAGTCCACAAGCCCTGAGCTTTCAGGGAGTTCCAGACTGCACACCAGCCCAGAAGGCTGGCATCTGTCATCACTATTGTCCAATCTGGCCTGCTGAAGGTCATACCCTTGGACAGATGGACCCGAGATAGCCACCAGAGAAGAGAATCCCTGGTCTCTTGATCCAGATTTAGTAGAAGGGACAAATCTGTGTAATCCCCATTCCACTGACTGAGCATGCAGAGTTGCAGCGGTCTGAGATGTAGGCAGGCAAACGGCACTATGTCCATTGCCGCTACCATTAAGCCGATTACTTCCATACACTGAGCCACTGAAGGGCGAGAAGTAGAATAAAGAACACGGCAGGAATTTAGAAGTTTTGACAACCTGGCCTCTGTCAGGTAAATTTTCATTTCTACAGAATCTATCAGAGTTCCTAGGAAGGAAACTCTTGTGAGAGGGGATAGAGAACTCTTTTCTTCGTTCACTTTCCACCAATGCGACCTCAGCAATGCCAGAACAATGTCTGTATGGGACCTGGGGATTTGAAAATTCGACGCCTGTATTAGAATGTCGTCTAGGTAAGGGGCTACTGCTATACCCCGCGGCCTTAGGACCGCTAGGAGTGAACCTAAAACCTTCGTAAAGATTCTTGGTGCCGTAGCTAACCCAAAGGGAAGAGCCACAAACTGGTAATGCCTGTCTAGGAAGGCAAACCTGAGAAACCGATGATGATCTCTGTGTATCGGAATGTGCAGATAAGCATCCTTTAAGTCCACGGTAGTCATATATTGACCCTCCTGGATCATAGGTAGGATGGTTCGAATAATCTCCATCTTGAAGGATGGGACCCTGAGAAATTTGTTTAGGATCTTGAGATCTAAGATTGGTCTGAAGGTTCCCTCTTTCTTGGGAACCACAAACAGATTTGAAAAGAAGCCTTGCCCCTGTTCCTCCTTTGGAACTGGGTGGATCACTCCCATAACTAGGAGGTCTTGAACACAATGTAAGAATGCCTCTCTCTTTATCTGGTTTGCAGATAATTGTGAGAGGTGAAATCTTCCTTTTGGGGAAGAAGCTTTGAAGTCCAGAAGATATCCCTGGGACACAATTTCCAACGCCCAGGGATCCTGGACATCTCTTGCCCAAACCTGGGCGAAAAGAGAAAGTCTGCCCCCTACTAGATCCGCTACCGGATCGGGGGCTGATCTTTCATGCTGTCTTAGAGGCAGCAGCAGTTTTTTTGGCCTGCTTTCCTTTGTTCCAAGCTTGGTTAGGTCTCCAGACCGGCTTGGACTGGGCAAAATTTCCCTCTTGTTTTCTATTAGAGGAAGTTGAAGCTGCGCCACTCTTGAAGTTTCGAAAGGCACGAAAATTAGGCTGTTTGGTCCTTAATTTGTTGGACCTATCCTGAGGAAGGGCGTGACCTTTTCCTCCAGTAATATCAGAAATGATCTCCTTCAGTCCAGGCCCGAATAGGGTCTGCCCCTTGAAGGGAATGTTGAGAAGCTTAGACTTTGAAGTAACGTCAGCTGACCAGGATTTAAGCCATAGCGCTCTACGCGCCTGAATAGCAAAACCTGAGTTCTTAGCCGTTAGTTTGGTTTCTTAAGGTAACCCTCTAATTTTTTGTCCATTGGATCTAGAAAAGCATAACTGTCCTCGACAGGGATAGTTGTATGCTTCGCTAGAGTAGAGACTGCTCCCTCCACCTTAGGGACCGTTTGCCACAAGTCCCGTGTAGCGGCATCTATGGGAAACATCTTTTTAAAAACAGGAGAGGGAGAGAACGGTACACCTGGTCTATCCCATTCCTTAGTAATCATTTCTGAAAACCTCTTAGGTATTGGAAAAACATCAGTGTAAACAGGCACTGCGTAGTATTTATCCAATTTACACAATTTCTCTGGGACTACAATGGCGTCAAAGTCATCCAGAGTTGCTAAAACCTCCCTGAGCAACATGCGGTGTTGTTCAAGCTTAAATTTAAATGTAGACATATCAGAATCAGGTTGAAGTGTCTTCCCTGAGTCAGAAAAATCACCCAGAGATAGAAGCTCTCCTTCTTCGGCTTCTGCACATTGTGAGGGTATATCGGACATAGCTACTAAAGCGTCAGAGAGCTCTGTATTTGTTCTAGCCCCAGAGCTGTCTCGCTTTCCTTGTAACCCTGGCAGTTTGGACAATACTTCTGTAAGAGTATGATTCATAACTGCCGCCATGTCTTGTAAAGTATATGCAATAGTTATAGGCTCTGACACGTGGGGAGAGTTAGTCGGCATAACTTCCCCCTTGTCAATTTTCTCTGGTGATAAATCTTTTAAAGCCAGAATATGGTCTTTATAACTTATAGTAAGATCAGTGCATTTGGTACACATTCTAAGAGGGGGTTCCACAATGGCTTCTAAACATAATGAACAAGGAGTTTCCTCTATGTCAGACATGTTTAACAGACTAGTAATGAGACCAGCAAGCTTGGAAAACACTTTAATTAATGTGAAAAAGCAGATTATAAAAAACTGTACTGTGCCTTTAAGGGAAAAAACAAACACAAAAACTGCAAAATAGTGAAAAAAGCAGTTAACTCTATGAAATTTTTACAGTGTATATAATAGACTAAAATAGCATTGCACCCACTTGCAAATGGATGATTAACCCCTCAGGTTCAAAAACGAAGCAAAAAAAACGGTAAAAACTGTTAAAACAGTCACAAGCAAACTGCCACTGCTCTACTGTGGCTCCTACCTTCCCATAAAACGACTTTTGTAGGCACAAAAACCCTTTACAGAGGCCCAATATGGCAGGGGACTCCTTCAGGGAAGATGGATGTCTCAGAATGTAAAAACAACTGCGCAATTAGAGCGCGAAAATAGGCCCCTCCCACCATGCACTCAAAGTCAGAGGGCCTTAAAAAACTATTCCTAGGAGTAAAATAACAGCCATGTGGAAAACTAGGCCCCAAACAAAGATTTATCACCTCAGTAAAAAACGTTCTTTATATAAATGCAAACGTTTTACATACTAAGCCATAATAGAAAGTAATATGAAAATTACTTTTTACTGCAAGCATGATGCCAGTCGTTTATTAAATCACTGCAATCAGGCTTACCTTAACTATATCAGGCACTGTCAGCATTTTCTAGTTATTATCATCCTCTAGAAAATAATATACTGAACATACCTCAGGGCAGTTAATTCTGCAGGCCGTTCTCCCAGCTGAAGTTTCCTCATACTTTTCAGTTATGTGTGAGAACAGCAGTGGACCTTAGTTACAACCTGCTAAGATCATCAAAAACCTCAGGCAAATTCTTCTTCTAATTTCTGCCTGAGGTAAAAAACAGTACAACGCCGGCACCGTTTAAAAATAATAAACTTTTGATTGAAGATAAACTACACTAATTCACCACATCTCTCTAGCTACTTCCCTTGTCGAAAGCTGCAAGAGAATGACTGGGGGTGGCAGTTAGGGGAGGAGCTATATAGACAGCTCTGCTGTGGGTGATCCTCTTGCAGCTTCCTGTTGGGAAGGAGAATATCCCACAAGTAATGGATGAATCCGTGGACTGGATACACCTTACAAGAGAAACATTGCTAAAACAACAAATCTAATGGTGGCCTAAGACTTTTGCACAGTACTATAAATATATTAGAGAGGGGAGGAGCAAGGGGGTACTGTTATGTGGCTGTGGTGATCTCATAAGGTGGCAGGAAGAAATAATAACAAAGACACACTATCCTCGCCGCTGCAGATCCAGTAAGAGGCTGTGACGTAACGGTTGGTGATGAGGTGGACTAATCCATAGTAACCCAGCTGCGGGGGTTCAGGCTGTAAAACAGCCGTGATAGCCGAAAAACAAATATAAAAATCAAAAAAGGATACAGCCGCACAACAAGAGGCATCAGAAGGGCTGAAGTTAAAAGAAAAAATCTTTATTGAAGCATCATTAAAACCATGGTTACAAGGCAGGCAAACACCCTGACTAGTTTTGTGCTCTCTTGAGCACTTAATCATAGGATATGTTTGCTGAGCGCAGACTCTCTATTTAAAGAAAGAGAGCACCCACTAATTGAATAATTAAAAAGACAGTACAATTGTACATAAAAAATAATATACAAAATTACATTCACAATGTCAGTAAGAAGAACTGCAGAATTAGAAACATTATGGAAAGTGTAAGAGTTACTTCTTTATGGTAATGGTACAAACAATATAATACAAATGATTTCAGTATCTGTCCCCCTAAAATATCATAACTGTCATTAATACTGCAGCAATATTGTATACATATATACCTAATGCCTAAGTGAAAAAATACAAAACACATTCCGTTACAATATATTACATACCAAGATAACAGTATTATATATATATATATATATATATATATATATATATATATATATATATATATATATATATATATATATATATATGTATGTTAGAAAACATATGGATATTAAATATGTAGTTATCCAAGTCAAATAATTATCCAAATATGTTTCCAAATAAGTTTCTTATCGGAAAAGTTTAAATAGAATATGAGAAAAAACAACAACGAATCATTATGCAATAAAAAAGCAATGCTCACATAAATAGATTCTCTATTCAATGAAATAGCTCATAACCCACTCGCGATTCAAGCCTACAGCCCTCAATCTGTATATCTAATACAGATCTTGTTTTAACAACAACTTATGTCTGTCACCTCCCCTGGCTGGAAACATCACCATATCAATGACTTGAACCTTCATATTGAATATATTGGTCATATGGGTTAAATTGAAGTGCCTAGCTATTGCAGATTCCTTGACGTATTCCCTGGTGTCCCTGATGTGGTCTCTGACCCTAGACCTCAATTCTCTAGACGTTTGGCCTGTATAATGTAGAGAACAACATTTACACTCTAGGAGGTAGACTAAAAATGTAGTCCTACAATTGGCATAAAATTTGCTAACAAACTCTTCGCCTGTAACAGTACTCCTAAAGCCATTCCCTACAAGTAATACTCCACAAATAATACAAGGACCATGCCCACATCTATAGGTCCATTTCTTCCTAATCCAGTCACTCCTATCCACATTATCCATATAGACTACACTAGGAGAAAATCACATTCCGTTACAATATATTACATACCAAGATAACAGTATTATATATATATATATATATATATATATATATATATATATATATATATATATATATATATATATATATATATATATATATATATATATGTATGTTAGAAAACATATGGATATTAAATATGTAGTTATCCAAGTCAAATAATTATCCAAATATGTTTCCAAATAAGTTTCTTATCGGAAAAGTTTAAATAGAATATGAGAAAAAACAACAACGAATCATTATGCAATAAAAAAGCAATGCTCACATAAATAGATTCTCTATTCAATGAAATAGCTCATAACCCACTCGCGATTCAAGCCTACAGCCCTCAATCTGTATATCTAATACAGATCTTGTTTTAACAACAACTTATGTCTGTCACCTCCCCTGGCTGGAAACATCACCATATCAATGACTTGAACCTTCATATTGAATATATTGGTCATATGGGTTAAATTGAAGTGCCTAGCTATTGCAGATTCCTTGACGTATTCCCTGGTGTCCCTGATGTGGTCTCTGACCCTAGACCTCAATTCTCTAGACGTTTGGCCTGTATAATGTAGAGAACAACATTTACACTCTAGGAGGTAGACTAAAAATGTAGTCCTACAATTGGCATAAAATTTGCTAACAAACTCTTCGCCTGTAACAGTACTCCTAAAGCCATTCCCTACAAGTAATACTCCACAAATAATACAAGGACCATGCCCACATCTATAGGTCCATTTCTTCCTAATCCAGTCACTCCTATCCACATTATCCATATAGACTACACTAGGAGAAAATCTAGAAGATAATGTAGATGGTTTTTTGGGAACAAATCTGCAATTATCAATATACAAATTTAAAGTAGCATCCTCCTTCAGCATATATAAATTATTTCTTAAAATGGAACACACTTGATAGAACTGACTTGAATATTCAGTTGAAAAGACCACTATTTCCTGAGTTATTGGATCCTTCTTTCTTGATCCCCGAATTAATTCTGATTGTGGCTTACTTTTTACTTCATTGAAAGTATGATTGAGCTGTTGCTCATCATAACCCTTCAATTTTAATCGTTCTATAAGTGCTTTAGCTTGCTATTCAAACAATTCGATTGAATTAGTATTTCTATGTAAGTGCATAAACTGACCCCTGGGAATCGATCGCACCAAGTGTTGTGGGTGGCATGACTGGGCATGTAAGATGGTTTTCCCAGTATGGAGCGGTAGGGAACTCGCCCCTTGGAGAACGGGACCCCCAGAGGCGGATAGCTCAGCTGACCCTTGATTCCTCGAACCCGAGGAACCAGGCACTCTCATATGGCATATAGAACAAAACTGGTTGACATGTGTCAACGAGGCCAAAACTGATTCTTCACTGGTCACAGAATCTGAAATTAAAATAGTCTCAGTATCAGAATCCACCATAACGGAATCTGAATTTTGCACAATCTCAGCATCAGAATCCTCCATAACTGGATAGAGGAAAGGTAAATATGGACTAAAGATTAACACAAAAATGGCACCTGACACCCACAATGGCTGGGGCACTCACCACCTCTTATGACCAGACCCCTGCGAACCAGAATTTTTCCTTCGCCACACGGTCGGGAATGTGGAAATGGAAGACGGAGCGTAACCACGCTCGTATAGTCCAAAACAGCACGCCGAACCCTAAGGTCACGTCACTTCCAAAGGCCTCAATGTTCCAACCACGAGCCCGTAAACACCACACATAAGAAGGTTGAATCACATCACAAACATGATTATAAACTCCCCTGTTCAATAACCCCCCTCAGGAGATATTAATCCTTGATTCCAAGATACTAAAGGAGACTCACTGAGTCCCTTATGTTAAGTTAGACCCGCAAGGTGGTAGCCTCTCGGAAACACATCTGGGGTATGAGGGGAGTGGGAGAAGTATTTAAGCCTTTGGCTGGGGTGTCTTTGCCTCCTTCTGGTGGCCAGGTTCTTAATTCCCAAAAGTAATGAATGCAGCTGTGGACTCTTTCCATTTAAGAAGACTATATATCTATCTATATATATATATATATATATATATATAAAACACACACACACATATATATAGACTGTATATATATAAATATATATATATATATATACATATATATATATATAAAACACACACACACATATATATAGACTGTATATATATAAATATATATATATATATATATACATATATATATATATATATATATATGTATATATAATGTATATATTAAATGTATCTTAACCAGACAATTTAGTATATGTACACGCAGAAAAGTCCGTCCTATGGAATGGAAAAAGTAATTATGTAATAAAAGTCTTAAATTCCCTTCCCACTTCAAAATTACTGGGAATTAACCGGTGCAAATCTCAAAATTAATTACAAAAACCAGTTACTTTCTAACAGAGTCATATAGACAGATTCCAGTTCTATTATACAAAGTTAAGGCTTACTCAGAAATATACAAGGTATAGACAGTAATACAAATTATGTAGGCAACATTGGCATTATATGAACTATGTTAAGGAAAAACATTAAGTTGAAGGATAGACTATAAAAGGTGCACAGACATTAATATGTAACATCAATTTTAAGTGTTAATAAACATGTATAAAGAAAGAACTCTTCTAATGGGTTCTGTATATTAAATAGGAGGGAGACCAATGTGTGTGTGACTGTCAGAAAAAAAGAAAAGGTAAATTACAGTCTTTGGAAGTGTCCTTTATATCAGTAAGTGAAACTCCTGATTACATTAAAGGGACATTTTAATGCAAAATCAGAGTTATTGAAACAGGCAAAGTTTGCTTTAAAGGATTAGAGAATGCAATTATAGCAATTCAATAGTTGCATATAATGTTTCCAGCAAGGAAATCTGTCCTTATGTAACGGTAGCTTGTGAGGTGGAACCTTCCACACTCATTTGTTATTGCACAAGCTAAGACTTGCGCTAAGACTTGCGCAGACCCTTCCATGCTACAACGCAACCAATTGGGTAAGAGCACGGATTATCAATCATCCAGGATGAATCAGTCAGGGATGCTTTAACTTCACCATCTCTGAGTTGGCAGTTAGGATAAGAAGCAGAGCTCTGCTTTTTAGCTTGTGGTTGCAGACTTGCATGAGCGATCCTGCAGCGCAAGGACTCAGAACCTGCATTTGCAGCTTTATAGATGGAGACCTATGTTTAACACCCGCAAATGGGTTAACCATATAGGTAAAGTTCCACTTAGGGGTCGCAAGCATTGCACCTCCTGATCAGAGCACAGTCAGTGAAAGGACAGTTGTGTGACTGACTGGCCCTCCCTTCAGTGGAACTAAGCGGCCTAGTCCAAACCCTAAAACACAGCCCCAGACCATTATCCCTCCTCCAACAAACTTTACAGTAATCACAAGGCATTTCAATAGGTAGTGTTTTCCTGCATCCACCAAACCCATATTCTTCCATCAGACTGCCAGATAGGTGTGATTCATAACTCCAGAGAAAACGTATCCCCTGCTCCAGAGTCCATTGGCAGCAAGCTTTATACCACTACAGCATACACTTTGCATTGCACATGCTTATGTGAAGCTTGTGTTCATTTGCTTTACCATGGAATCCCATTTCATAAAACTCCTGAAGCACAGTTCTTGTGCTGATGTTGCTTCCAGAAGCAGCCTGGGACTCTCCCGTGAGCGATAAAAAAGATAGGTAATTTTTAAGGGCTAAATACTTCAGCACTCGCCAGACCTGTTCTGTCAGTTTGCAGGATCTACTAGATCATGGTTAGGCTGTTGTGGCTCTGAGATAATTCCACTTCATCATTTTAGCATTTTCTGTTTTTAGGAATCCTAGAAAAAGCTGTCAGTCTATGGCGAAATGTACATCGGATAACTACACATGTGATACGTCCGCGCGCATTCACTAACGTCAGAGAAAGGGTGTCTTTTTTCCTTATCGGATAGCCACAGCGGACTTGTTTGGTGAGGTACGAACGCTGCCCATATTCCACTACCATCCATGGCATAGGAAAGCCTCTTGCAATAGATAAGATAATTACTGTTCCTTGATTGGACTCGGACTAAGTATACTGTTATATGTGTATGGGATCATAATTCATGTGTTGTTTTTATATGTTTTAATAAATATCTTTTATTCTTCCTAACGATTGGGATACTGTTTACCTGCCAGTATAAAAGCAGGCGTGCGCAGTGAAAGAGCTTATTATAGCTCCACCTCATGTGAGGAAGATACCATCAACCAGCATCTCTATTTAGTGATTATTTACAGTGTTACACTATTCTACTTTTTTTGTTTCCTTTGAGGATCTCTTGGAAAATTGGAGCAACGTGTATAACATCTGATTATCATTTGAATGGACATATTCTTTATTTATTATATACTTTAGAACACTTGTTCACTTATATCATATTATTTTATGATCTTATTTGTTACTATATCACATTTTTTATCACTTATTTTTTGTTTGTGATTTAACCACACATTTTGTTTACATTTTAGCACTTACTGTTGTCCGTGACAGATCTAGTAGGACAGAAATTTCACAAACTGACTTGTAGCAAAGGTGGTGTCCTATGACAGTGACACATTTAAAAAGCAAAGCGGGGTGGAATCCAGCACACAAGTCCCAATTAGGAGAGCTGTCAAGAGCTACTGTTAAGCTCTAAAAGCACATATAGAACAAAAAAAGCAGAGGTTCTCCAGTAGTGTAAAACTTCTTTCTTAGTTTATTGAATATCCAAACAGGTTAAAAACAAACCCGACGTTTCGGGGCCAATGCCCCTTAATCACATGATTAAGGGGCATTGGCCCCCGAAACGTCGTGTTTGGTTTGATCCTGTTTGGAAAGTCAATAAACTAAGAAAGAAGTTTTGCACTACTGGAGAACCTCCACTTAATTTGTTTTATAAATGACACATTTAATGTCACTGAACTCTACAGTACAACCCACTCTATGGTTGATGTTTATTTATAAAGATGTTAAGGCTATGTACCAGATTTGTGTCTACATACTTTAGACCATATAGTCTATATACAGCTGAACCTGTAAAAGACTGGATCTTGATGTATAAAAATGATTAAGTGTAAATATAAGGCAGAGTATAGCTAACTACTAGTAGCATTTACATTCTAAACATGTAGCTTTGGGAGAATATTCTGGCACGGGCATATGAGATTTCATATTAAAATAAAGCAGACATGACATCTATTGGCATTTACAAGAAAATGTAATGATACCTGAGAGTATTTAAAGCTTTATCAATAGCAACAAAGAATATAATAATTTAATTGCCTTACTCAGATCTAAAAATTCACCATGTCTCACCTCTTTCGCAGTATATTGTTTATCTTTAAAGACAAATGAAAAGCAAAGGGAACCAATATCAAACATACATTAATACAAATAATCACTCTGCAGTAACAAACTGTATCTCTGCCATATTGAGTAGTTTCCAAAATGGAACGATGCTTACAGAAAATAATTTTACTATATTATTTTGCATCTGCTGCTAAAAAACAAAATTTATGCTTACCTGATAAATTTATTTCTCTTGTGGTGTATCCAGTCTACGGATTCATCCATTACTTGTGGGATACCAATACCAAAGCTATAGGACACGGATGAAGGGAGGGAAAAGGCAGGCGCTTAAATGGAGGGCACCACTGCCTGTAAGACCTTTCTCCCAAAAATAGCTCAGAAGAAGCAAAAGTATCAAATTTGTAGAATTTAGAAAAAGTATGAAGCGAAGACCAAGTCGCCGCCTTACAAATCTGTTCAACAGAAGCCTAATTTTTAAAAGCCCATGTGGAAGCCACCGCTCTAGTAGAATGAGCTGTAATTCTTTCAGGAGGCTGCTGGCCAGCAGCCTCATAAGCTAAGCGGATTATACTTCTTAACCAAAAAGTAAGAGAAGTTGCTGAAGCCTTTTGGCCTTTCCTCTGTCCAGAGTAGACAACAAACAATGCAGATGTTTGACGAAAATCTTTAGTAGCTTGTAAATAAAACTTTAAAGCACGAACCACGTCAAGATTGTGTAAAAGACGTTCTTTCTTTGAAGAAGGATTAGGACACATTGACGGAACAACAATCTCCTGATTGATATTCTTATTAGATACCACCTTAGGAAGAAACCCAGGTTTGGTACGCAAAACTACCTTATCTGCATGGAAGATCAGATAAGGGGAATCACACTGCAAGGCAGATAACTCTGAAACTCTTCGAGCCGAAGAGATAGCTATCAGAAACAGAACTTTCCAAGATAAAAGCTTGATATCTATGGAATGCAGAGGTTCAAACAAAACCCCTTGAAGAACTTTAAGAACTAAATTTAAACTCCATGGCGGAGCAACAGGTTTAAACACAGGCTTGATTCTAACTAAAGCCTGACAAAACGCCTGAACGTCTGGAACATTTGCCAGACGCTTGTGCAAAAGAATAGACAGAGCAGAAATCTGTCCCTTTAAGGAACTAGCGGACAATCCCTTCTCCAATCCTTCTTGGAGAAAAGATAATATCCTGGGAATCCTGACTTTACTCCATGAGTAGCCCTTGGATTCACACCAATGAAGAAATTTACACCATATCTTATGATAAATTTTCCTGGTGACAGGCTTTCGAGCCTGAATTAAGGTATCAATGACCGAATTGGAGAAACCACGTTTTGATAAAATCAAGCTTTCAATCTCCAAGCAGTCAGACGCAGAGAAATTAGATTTGGATGGTTGAAAGGACCCTGAAGTAGAAGGTCCTGCCTCAGCGGTAGAGTCCATGGTGGAAGGGATGACATGTCCACCAGATCTGCATACCAAGTCCTGCGTGGCCACGCAGGTGCTATCAAAATCACTGAAGCTCTCTCCTGCTTGATCTTGGCAATCAGACAAGGGATCAGAGGAAACAGTGTTAACACATAAGCCAGGTTGAAAGACCAAGGCGCTGCTAGAGCATCTATCAGCACTGCCTTGGGATCCCTGGACCTGGATCCGTAACAAGGAAGCTTGGTGTTCTGACGAGACGCCATGAGATCCAGTTCTAGTTTGCCCCAAAGTTGAATCAACTGTGCAAACACCTCCGGATGGAGTTCCCACTCCCACGGATGAAAAGTCTGACGACTTAGAAAATCCGCCTCCCAGTTCACTAGTCCTGGGATATGGATAGCTGATAAATGGCAAGAGTGAACCTCTGCCCATAGAATTATTTTTGAAACCTCCAACATTGCTAGGGAACTCCTTGTTCCCCCTTGATGGTTGATGTAGGCTACAGTCGTGATATTGTCCGACTGAAATCTGATGAACCTGACCGCAACTAGCTGAGGCCAAACCTGAAGAGCATTGAATATCGCTCTTAGTTCCAGAATGTTTATCGGAAGGAGTGTCTCCTCCTGAGTCCACAAGCCCTGAGCTATCAGGGAGTTCCAGACTGCACCCCAGCCCAGAAGGCTGGCATCTGTCGTTACTATTGTCCAATCTGGCCTGCGGAAGTTCATACCCTTGGACAGATGGACCCGAGATAGCCACCAGAGAAGAGAATCCCTGGTCTCTTGATCCAGATTTAGTAGAGGGGACAAATCTGTGTAATCCCCATTCCACTGACTGAGCATGCAGAGTTGCAGCGGTCTGAGATGTAGGCGGGCAAACGGCACTATGTCCATTGCCGCTACCATTAAGCTGATTACTTCCATACACTGAGCCACTGAAGGGCGAGAAGTAGAATAAAGAACACGGCAGGAATTTAGAAGTTTTGACAACCTGGCCTCTGTCAGGTAAATCTTCATTTCTACAGAATCTATCAGAGTTCCTAGGAAGGAAACTCTTGTGAGAGGGGATAGAGAACTCTTTTCTTTGTTCACTTTCCACCCATGCAACCTCAGGAATGCCAGAACAATGTCTGTATGGGACCTGGCGATTTGAAAATTCGACGCCTGTATTAGAATGTCGTCTAGGTAAGGGGCTACTGCTATACCCCGCGGCCTTAGGACCGCTAGGAGTGACCCCAGAACCTTTGTAAAGATTCTTGGTACCGTAGCTAACCCAAAGGGAAGAGCCACAAACTGGTAATGCCTGTCTAGGAAGGCGAACCTGAGAAACCAATGATGATCTCTGTGTATCGGAATGTGCAGATAAGCATCCTTTAAGTCCATGGTAGTCATATATTGACCCTCCTGGATCATAGGTAGGATGGTTCAAATAGTCTCCATCTTGAAGGATGGGACCCTGAGAAATTTGTTTAGGATCTTGAGATCTAAGATTGGTCTGAAGGTTCCCTCTTTCTTGGGAACCACAAACAGATTTGAATAGAAGCCTTGCCCCTGTTCCTCCTTTGGAACTGGGTGGATCACTCCCATAACTAGGAGGTCTTGAACACAATGTAAGAATGCCTCTCTCTTTATCTGGTTTGCAGATAATTGTGAGAGATGAAATCTTCCTTTTGGGGAAGAAGCTTTGAAGTCCAGAAAATATCCCTGGAACACGATTTCCAACGCCCAGGAATCCTGGACATCTCTTGCCCAAGCCTGGGCGAAGAGAAAAAGTCTGCCCCCTACTAGATCCGTTACCGGGTCGGGGGCTGATCTTTCATGCTGTCTTAGAGGCAGCAGCAGGTTTTTTGGCCTGCTTTCCTTTGTTCCAAGCCTGGTTAGGTCTCCAGACCGGCTTGGACTGGGCAAAATTTCCCTCTTGTTTTGTATTAGAGGAAGTTGAAGCTGCGCCACTCTTGAAGTTTCGAAAGGCACGAAAATTAGGCTGTTTAGTCCTTAATTTGTTGGACCTATCATGAGGAAGGGCGTGACCTTTTCCTCCAGTAATATCAGAAATGATCTCCTTCAGTCCAGGCCCGAATAGGGTCTGCCCCTTGAAGGGAATGTTGAGAAGCTTAGATTTTGAAGTAACATCAGCAGACCAGGATTTAAGCCATAGCGCCCTACGCGCCTGAATAGCAAAACCTGCGTTCTTAGCCGTTAGTTTGGTTAAATGAACAACGGCGTCAGAAACAAATGAATTGGCTAGCTTAAGAGCTTTAAGCTTGTCAAGGATATCATCCAATGGGGTTTCTACCTGTAGAGTCTCTTCTAGAGACTCAAACCAGAAGGCGGCAGCAGCAGTGACAGGGGCAATGCATGCAAGGGGCTGGAGAATAAAACCTTGTTGAATAAAAATTTTCTTAAGGTAACCCTCTAATTTTTTGTCCATTGGATCTAGAAAAGCACAACTGTCCTCGACAGGGATAGTTGTACGCTTTGCTAGAGTAGAGACTGCTCCCTCCACCTTAGGGACCATTTGCCACAAGTCCTGTGTAGCGGCATCTATGGGAAACATCTTTTTAAAAACAGGAGGGGGAGAGAACGGTACACCTGGTCTATCCCATTCCTTAGTAATCATTTCTGAAAACCTCTTAGGTATTGGAAAAACATCAGTGTAAACAGGCACTGCGTAGTATTTATCCAATTTACACAATTTCTCTGGGACTACAATGGCGTCACAGTCATCCAGAGTTGCTAAAACCTCCCTGAGCAGCATGCGGAGGTGTTCAAGCTTAAATTTAAATGTAGACATATCAGAATCAGGTTGAAGTGTCTTCCCTGAGTCAGAAAAATCACCCACAGATAGAAGCTCTCCTTCTTCGGCTTCTGCACATTGTGAGGGTATATCGAACATAGCTACTAAAGCGTCAGAGAGCTCTGTATTTGTTCTAGACCCAGAGCTGTCTTGCTTTCCTTATAACCCTGGCAGTTTGGACAATACTTCTGTAAGAGTATGATTCATAACTGACGCCATGTCTTGTAAAGTATACGCAATGGGCGCGCTAGATGTACTTGGCGCCCCTTGAGCGGGAGTTATAGGCTCTGACACGTGAGGAGAGTTAGTCGGCATAACTTCCCCCTTGTCAATTTTCTCTGGTGATAAATCTTTTAAAGCCAGAATATGGTCTTTATAACTTATAGTCAGATCAGTGCATTTGGTACACATTCTAAGAGGGGTTTCCACAATGGTTTCTAAACATAATGAACAAGGAGTTTCCTCTATGTCAGACATGTTTAACAGACTAGTAATGAGACCAGCAAGCTTTGAAAACACTTTAATTAATGTGAAAAAGCAGAATATAAAAAACGGTACTGTGCCTTTAAGTGAAAAAAACAAACACAAAAACTGCAAAACAGTGAAAAAAGCAGTTAACTCTATGAAATTTTTACAGTGTATATAATAGACTGAAATAGCATTGCACTAAAAAAAACTAAGCAAAAAAACTGTAAAAAACGTGAAAACAGTCACAAGCAAACTGCCACAGCTCTACTGTGGCTCCTACCTTCCCATAAAACGACTTTTGTAGGCACAAAAACCCTTTACATAGGTCCAATATGTCAGGGGACTCCTTCAGGGAAGCTGGATGTCTCAGAATGTAAAAACAACTGCGCAATTAGAGCGCAAATATAGGCCCCTCCCACCATGCACTCAAAGTCAGGGGGCCTTAAAAAACTATTCCTAGGAGTAAAATAACAGCCATGTGGAAAACTAGGCCCCAAACAAAGATTTATCACCTCAGTAAAAATGTTCTTTATATATATATGCAAACGTTTTACATACTAAGCTATAATAGAAAGTAATATGAAAATTACTTTTTACTGCAAGCATGATGCCAGTCGTTTATTAAATCACTGCAATCAGGCTTACCTTAACTATATCAGGCACTGTCAGCATTTTCTAGTTCTTATCATCCTCTAGAAAATAATATACTGAACATACCTTAGGGCAGTTAATTCTGCAGGCCGTTCTTCCAGCTGAAGTTTCCTCATACTCTTCAGTTATGTGTGAGAACAGCAGTGGACCTTAGTTACAACCTGCTAAGATCATCAAAAACCTCAGGCAAATTCTTCTTCTAATTTCTGCCTTAGGTAAAAAAACAGTACAACGCCGGCACCGTTTAAAAATAACAAACTTTTGATTGAAGATAAACTACACTAATTCACCACATCTCTCTAGCTACTTCCCTTGTCGAAAGCTGCAAGAGAATGACTGGGGGTGGCAGTTAGGGGAGGAGCTATATAGACAGCTCTGCTGTGAGTGATCCTCTTGCAGCTTCCTGTTGGGAAGGAGAATATCCCACAAGTAATGGATGAATCCGTGGACTGGATATACCTTACAAGAGAAATAATATATATATTTTATATACTGTATATATATATATAAATATATATATATACACTTTATTTTAGCATAATTTCTATTTTTCTTCATAGACTACAATTTCTCTTTAAATGGACAATAAATGTAAATTGTAATATGCCATAAATCTTTACTAACGAAAACAAAACACCATTAAAACATATATTTATAATTTATGTTACCTTCTTTTGCTGTAAAAATTAGCTTTATCCCAGGTGGGAGCTTAGATTCTGTACTTAGAGGACCATTGTAGTTGAAAAATTAAATGCTCTAATTTGTAGGTAGTGACCATGTAATTCATTGTGTTTAAACACCCCATAAATGGGTTAAACACATAGTTACAGTACTGCTCTGGAGGCACAACTGCTGGTCAAGAGTGGAAACTGATGCTGACCCAATCAGCAGTGCTAAAAGCACAGCTAGGTTATTCATCTAGTGCTTCTGATTGGATCAGCAGCAGTTTTTGCTTGTGACTCTTGAGCAATATTTTAACTATGTGTTTAACTCATTTGCAGGGGTTAAACGTTGAGATAAAGGATCATTAGCTTTAAAATTAAATGCTATAACAAATTAGAGCACTTATTTTTTTTTACTATAATGGCCCTTAAGTATTTGTGACCAAGCTTTATATACATAATGTGTGCACTGCCCTAAGTAATCACCAATTAATTTATAGTAAACCTAATTAGCCACAATCATGGACATAACATTTGTATATACAGGGAGTGCAGAATTATTAGGCAAGTTGTATTTTTGAGGATTCATTTTATTATTGAACAACAACCATGTTCTCAATGAACCCAAAAAACTCATTAATATCAAAGATGAAAAGTTTTGGAAGTAGTTTTTAGTTATAGCTATTTTAGGGGGATATCTGTGTGTGCAGGTGACTATTACTGTGCATAATTATTAGGCAACTTAACAAAAAACAAATATATACCCATTTCAATTATTTATTTTTACCAGTGAAACCAATATAACATCTCAACATTCACAAATATACATTTCTGACATTCAAAAACAAAACAAAAACAAATAAGTGACCAATATAGCCACCTTTCTTTGCAAGGACACTCAAAAGCCTGCCATCCATGGTTTCTGTCAGTGTTTTGATCTGTTCACCATCAACATTGCGTGCAGCAGCAACCACAGCCTCCCAGACACTGTTCAGAGAGGTGTACTGTTTTCCCTCCTTGTAAATCTCACATTTGATGATGGACCACAGGTTCTCAATGGGGTTCAGATCAGGTGAACAAGGAGGCCATGTCATTAGATTTTCTTCTTTTATACCCTTTCTTGCCAGCCACGCTGTGGAGTACTTGGACGCGTGTGATGGAGCATTGTCCTGCATGAAAATCATGTTTTTCTTGAAGGATGCAGACTTCTTCCTGTACCACTGCTTGAAGAAGGTGTCTTCCAGAAACTGGCAGTAGGACTGGGAGTTGAGCTTGACTCCATCCTCAACCCGAAAAGGCCCCACAAGCTCATCTTTGATGATACCAGCCCAAACCAGTACTCCACCTCCACCTTGCTGGCGTCTGAGTCGGACTGGAGCTCTCTGCCCTTTACCAATCCAGCCATGCGCCCATCCATCTGGCACATCAAGACTCACTCTCATTTCATCAGTCCATAAAACCTTAGAAAAATCAGTCTTGAGATATTTCTTGGCCCAGTCTTGACGTTTCAGCTTGTGTGTCTTGTTCAGTGGTGGTCGTCTTTCAGCCTTTCTTACCTTGGCCATGTCTCTGAGTATTGCACACCTTGTGCTTTTGGGCACTCCAGTGATGTTGCAGCTCTGAAATATGGCCAAACTGATGGCAAGTGGCATCTTGGCAGCTGCACGCTTGACTTTTCTCAGTTCATGGGCAGTTATTTTGCGCCTTGGTTTTTCCACACGCTTCTTGCGACCCTGTTGACTATTTTGAATGAAACGCTTGATTGTTCGATGATCACGCTTCAGAAGCTTTGCAATTTTAAGAGTGCTGCATCCCTCTGCAAGATATCTCACTATTTTTGACTTTTCTGAGCCTGTCAAGTCCTTCTTTTGACCCATTTTGCCAAAGGAAAGGAAGTTGCCTAATAATTATGCACACCTGATATAGGGTGTTGATGTCATTAGACCACACCCCTTCTCATTACAGAGATGCACATCACCTAATATGCTTAATTGGTAGTAGGCTTTCGAGCCTATACAGCTTGGAGTAAGACAACATGCATAAAGAGGATGATGTGGTCAAAATACTCATTTGCCTAATAATTCTGCACTCCCTGTAGTTCAGACAATATAGGTTACAGAATTTGCTTTTTGGTCTCTGTAGTAAGAACGGCACACTTTTTACAGCAAAATCCAGGTATTTCAAAAGAAAAGCATGCACTAAAAAAATCTATATTATAATTTTTAATTAATTTTCATTAATTTATCAATGCCTATTGTGGAAAATTACGGCTAGATTTAGAGTTTTGCGGCCAAAGGGGTGCGTTAGCTACGCGCGTTTCCCCCCCCCCGCACCTTTTAAATAACGCTGGTATTTAGAGTTCTCTGAAGGGCTGCGTTAGGCTCCAAAAAGGGAGCGTAGAGCATAATTTACCGCCACTTCAACTCTCAATACCAGCGTTGCTTACGGTAGCGGCCAGCTTGAAAAACGTGCTTGTGCACAATTCCCCCATAGGAAACAATGGGGCATTTTGAGCTGCAAAAAAACCTAACACCTGCAAAAAAGCAGCGCTCAGCTCCTAACGCAGCCCCATTGTTTCCTATTGGGAAACACTTCCTAAGTCTGTACCTAACACTCTAACATGAACCCCGAGTCTAAAGACCCCTAACCTTACACTTATTAACCTCTAATCTGCCGCCCCCGCTATCGCTGACACCTGCATTATACAATTAACCCCTAATCTGCCGCTCCGGACACCCCCGCCACCTACGTTATCCCTATGAACCCCTAATCTGCTGCCCCCAACGTCGCCGACACCTACATTATAATTATTAACCCCTAATCTGCCCCCCCAACGTCGCCGCTACCTACACTTATTAACCCCTAATCTGCCAACCGGATCTCTCCGCTACTCTAATAAATGTATTAACCCCTAAAGCTAAGTCTAACCCTAACCCTAACACCCCCCTAAATTAAATATAATTTTAATCTAACGAAATAAATTATTTCTTATTAAATAAATTAATCCTATTTAAAGCTAAATACTTATCTGTAAAATAAACCATAATATAGCTACAATATAACGAATAATTATATTGTAGCTATTTTAGCATTTATATTTATTTTACAGGCAACTATTTAATAGCTACCTAGTTAAAATAATTACAAAATTACCTGTAAAATAAATCCTAACTACACTACACTATCAATAAATAAATAAATTAAATAAATTAACTACAATTACATACAATTAAATAAACTAAACTAAATTACAAAAATAAACAAACACTAAATTACAAAAAATAAAAAAAGATTACAAGAATTTTAAACTAATTACACCTACTCTAAGCCCCCTAAAAAAATAACAAAGCCCTCCAAAATAAAAAAATGCCCTACCCTATTCTAAAATAAAAAGTTAACAGCTCTATTACCTTACCAGCCCTAAAAAGGGCTTTTTGCGGGGCATGCCCCAAAGAAATCAGCTCTTTTGCCTGTAAAAAAAAACATACAATACCCCCCCCAACATTACAGCCCACCACCCACATACCCCTAATCTAACCCAAACCCCCCTTAAAAAAACCTAACATTAAGCAGCTGAAGATCTCCCTACCTTGTATTCACCCAGCCGGGTATCACCGATCTGTCCAGAAGAGGGTCCGAAGTCTTCATCCTATCCGGCGAGAAGAGGTCCTCCAGAGGGTCCGAAGTCTTTATCCTATCTGGCCAGAAGAGGTCCTCCAGAGGTTCGGAAGTCTTCATCCAGGCAGCATCTTCTAACTTCTTCCATCCGGAGCGGAGCGGGTCCATCTTGAAGCAGCTGATGCGGAGCCATCCTTCCTCACCAAATCAGCCAATCAGATTGAGCTTGCATTCTATTGGCTGATCGGAACAGCCAATAGAATGCAAGCTCAATCTGATTGGCTGATCCAATCAGCCAATCGGATTGAACTTGAATCTGATTGGCTGATTCAATCAGCCAATCAGATTTTTCCTACCTTAATTCCGATTGGCTGATAGAATTCTTGTAATCTTTTTTTATTTTTTGTAATTTAGTGCTTTGTTTGTTTTGTAATTTAGTTTAGTTTATTTAATTGTATGTAATTGTAGTTAATTTATTTAATTTATTTATTGATAGTGTAGTGTTTAATTGTAACTTAGGTTAGGATTTATTTTACAGGTAGTTTTGTAATTATTTTAACTAGGTAGCTATTAAATAGTAAATAACTATTTAATAGCTATTGTACCTAGTTAAAATAAATACAAAGTTGCCTGTAAAATAAATATAAATCCTAAAATAGCTACAATATAATTATTTGTTATATTGTAGCTATATTAGGGTTTATTTTACAGGTAAGTATTTAGTTTTAAATAGGAATACTTTATTTAATAAGAGTTAATTTATTTCGTTAGATAAAAAACATAATTTATGCTTACCTGATAAATTTATTTCTCTTGTAGTGTATCCAGTCCACGGATCATCCATTACTTATGGGATATTTACTCCTCCCCAACAGGAAGTGCAAGAGGATTCACCCAGCAGAGCTGCTATATAGCTCCTCCCCTAACTGCCATTACCAGTCATTCGACCGAAAACATGCAGAGAAAGGAAAACCATAGGGTACAGTGGTGACTGTAGTTTAATGGAAAAATTACCTGCCTTAAAGTGACAGGGCGGGCCGTGGACTGGATACACTACAAGAGAAATAAATTTATCAGGTAAGCATAAATTATGTTTTCTCTTGTTAAGTGTATCCAGTCCACGGATCATCCATTACTTATGGGATACCAATACCAAAGCTAAAGTACACGGATGACGGGAGGGACAGGCAGGCTCTTTATACGGAAGGAACCACTGCCTGAAGAACCTTTCTCCCAAAAACAGCCTCCGAAGAAGCAAAAGTGTCAAATTTGTAAAATTTGGAAAAAGTATAAAGAGAAGACCAAGTTGCAGCCTTGCAAATCTGTTCAACAGAAGCCTCATTCTTAAAGGCCCAAGTGGAAGCCACAGCTCTAGTAGAATGTGCTGTAATTCTTTCAGGAGGCTGCTGTCCAGCAGTCTCATAGGCTAACCGTATTATGCTACGAAGCCAAAAGGAGAGAGAGGTAGCCGAAGCTTTTTGACCTCTCCTCTGACCAGAATAAACGACAAACAGGGAAGACGTTTGTCGAAAATCCTTAGTTGCCTGTAGATAAAATTTCAGGGCACGGACTACATCTAGATTGTGTAGCAGACGTTCCTTTTTCGAAGAAGGATTAGGACACAAAGATGGAACCACAATCTCTTGATTGATATTCCTGTTAGTGACCACCTTAGGTAGGAACCCAGGTTTAGTACGCAGAACTACCTTGTCTGAATGAAAAATCAGATAAGGAGAATCACAATGTAAGGCAGATAACTCAGAGACTCTTCGAGCCGAGGAAATCGCCATTAAAAACAGAACTTTCCAAGATAACAACTTGATATCAATGGAATGAAGGGGTTCAAACGGAACCCCCTGTAAAACATTAAGAACTAAGTTCAAACTCCATGGTGGAGCAACAGTTTTAAACACAGGCTTGATCCTAGCTAAAGCCTGACAAAAAGATTGAACGTCCGGAACTTCTGACAGACGTTTGTGTAAAAGAATGGACAGAGCTGAAATCTGTCCCTTTAAGGAACTAGCGGATAAACCCTTTTCTAAACCTTCTTGTAGAAAAGACAATATCCTCGGAATCCTAACCTTACTCCATGAGTAACTCTTGGATTCGCACCAATATAAGTATTTGCGCCATATCTTATGGTAAATCTTTCTGGTAACAGGCTTCCTAGCCTGTATTAAGGTATCAATAACTGACTCAGAAAAACCACGTTTTGATAAAATCAAGCGTTCAATTTCCAAGCAGTCAGCTTCAGAGAAATTAGATTTTGATGTTTGAAGGGACCCTGGATCAGAAGGTCCTGTTTCAGAGGTAGCGACCAAGGTGGACAGGATGACATGTCCACTAGATCTGCATACCAAGTCCTGCGTGGCCATGCAGGCGCTATTAGAATCACTGATGCTCTCTCCTGTTTGATTCTGGCAATCAATCGAGGAAGCATCGGGAAGGGTGGAAACACATAAGCCATCCCGAAGGTCCAAGGTGCTGTCAAAGCATCTATCAGAACCGCTCCCGGATCCCTGGATCTGGACCCGTAACGAGAAAGCTTGGCGTTCTGTCGAGACGCCATGAGATCTATCTCTGGTTTGCCCCAACGTCGAAGTATTTGGGCAAAGACCTCCGGATGAAGTTCCCACTCCCCCGGATGAAAAGTCTGACGACTTAAGAAATCCGCCTCCCAGTTCTCCACTCCCGGGATGTGGATTGCTGACAGGTGGCAAGAGTGAGACTCTGCCCAGCGAATTATCTTTGATACTTCCATCATTGCTAGGGAGCTTCTTGTCCCTCCCTGATGGTTGATGTAAGCTACAGTCGTGATGTTGTCCGACTGAAACCTGATGAACCCCCGAGTTGTTAACTGGGGCCAAGCCAGAAGGGCATTGAGAACTGCTCTCAATTCCAGAATGTTTATTGGTAGGAGACTCTCCTCCTGATTCCATTGTCCCTGAGCCTTCAGAGAATTCCAGACAGCGCCCCAACCTAGTAGGCTGGCGTCTGTTGTTACAATTGTCCAGTCCGGCCTGCTGAATGGCATCCCCCTGGACAGATGTGGCCGAGAAAGCCACCATAGAAGAGAATTTCTGGTCTCTTGATCCAGATTCAGAGTAGGGGACAAGTCTGAGTAATCCCCATTCCACTGACTTAGCATGCACAATTGCAGCGGTCTGAGATGTAGACGTGCAAAGGGTACTATGTCCATTGCTGCTACCATTAAGCCGATCACCTCCATGCATTGAGCTACTGACGGGTGTTGAATGGAATGAAGGACACGGCATGCATTTTGAAGCTTTGTTAACCTGTCTGCTGTCAGGTAAATCTTCATTTCTACAGAATCTATAAGAGTCCCCAAGAAGGGAACTCTTGTGAGTGGAAAGAGAGAACTCTTCTTTTCGTTCACCTTCCATCCATGCGACCTTAGAAATGCCAGTACTAACTCTGTATGAGACTTGGCAGTTTGAAAGCTTGAAGCTTGTATCAGAATGTCGTCTAGGTACGGAGCTACCGCAATTCCTAGCGGTCTTAGTACCGCCAGAAGAGCACCCAGAACCTTTGTGAAGATTCTCGGAGCCGTAGCCAATCCGAATGGAAGAGCTACAAACTGGTAATGCCTGTCTAGAAAGGCAAACCTTAGATACCGGTAATGATCTTTGTGAATCGGTATGTGAAGGTAAGCATCCTTTAAATCCACTGTGGTCATGTACTGACCCTTTTGGATCATGGGTAAAATTGTCCGAATAGTTTCCATTTTGAACGATGGAACTCTTAGGAATTTGTTTAGGATCTTTAAATCCAAGATTGGCCTGAAAGTTCCCTCTTTTTTGGGAACCACAAACAGATTTGAGTAAAACCCTTGTCCTTGTTCCGACCGCGGAACCGGATGGATCACTCCCATTAATAAAAGATCTTGTAGGCAGCGTAGAAACGCCTCTTTCTTTATTTGGTTTGTTGACAACCTTGACAGATGAAATCTCCCTCTTGGGGGAGAGAATTTGAAGTCTAGAAGGTATCCCTGAGATATGATCTCTAACGCCCAGGGATCCTGGACATCTCTTGCCCAAGCCTGGGCGAAGAGAGAAAGTCTGCCCCCCACTAGATCCGTTCCCGGATCGGGGGCCCTCGATTCATGCTGTCTTAGGGGCAGCAGCAGGTTTCCTGGCCTGCTTGCCCTTGTTCCAGGACTGGTTAGGTCTCCAGCCTTGTCTGTAGCGAGCAACAGCTCCTTCCTGTTTTGGTGCAGAGGAAGTTGATGCTGCTCCTGCTTTGAAATTACGAAAGGAACGAAAATTAGACTGTCTAGCCTTAGGTTTGGCTCTGTCTTGAGGCAGGGCATGGCCTTTACCTCCTGTAATGTCAGCGATAATTTCTTTCAACCCGGGCCCGAATAAGGTCTGCCCTTTGAAAGGTATATTAAGCAATTTAGATTTAGAAGTAACGTCAGCTGACCAGGATTTTAGCCACAGTGCTCTGCGTGCCTGAATGGCGAATCCGGAATTCTTAGCCGTAAGTTTAGTTAAATGTACTACGGCATCTGAAATAAATGAGTTAGCTAACTTAAGGGCTTTAAGCTTGTGTGTAATCTCATCTAATGGAGCTGATTCAAGTGTCTCTTCCAGAGACTCAAACCAAAATGCTGCTGCAGCCGTGACAGGCGCAATGCATGCAAGAGGTTGCAATATAAAACCTTGTTGAACAAACATTTTCTTAAGGTAACCCTCTAACTTTTTATCCATTGGATCTGAAAAGGCACAGCTATCCTCCACCGGGATAGTGGTACGCTTAGCTAAAGTAGAAACTGCTCCCTCCACCTTAGGGACCGTTTGCCATAAGTCCCGTGTGGTGGCGTCTATTGGAAACATCTTTCTAAATATTGGAGGGGGTGAGAACGGCACACCGGGTCTATCCCACTCCTTAGTAACAATTTCAGTAAGTCTCTTAGGTATAGGAAAAACGTCAGTACTCGCCGGTACCGCAAAATATTTATCCAACCTACACATTTTCTCTGGTATTGCAACTGTGTTACAATCATTCAGAGCCGCTAACACCTCCCCTAGTAATACACGGAGGTTTTCCAGCTTAAATTTAAAATTTGAAATATCTGAATCCAGTTTGTTTGGATCAGAACCGTCACCCGCAGAATGAAGCTCTCCGTCCTCATGTTCTGCAAATTGTGACGCAGTGTCTGACATGGCCCTAATATTATCAGCGCACTCTGTTCTCACCCCAGAGTGATCACGCTTACCTCTTAGTTCTGTTAATTTAGCCAAAACTTCAGTCATAACAGTAGCCATATCCTGTAATGTGATTTGTAATGGCCGCCCAGATGTACTCGGCGCTACAATATCACGCACCTCCCGAGCGGGAGATGCAGGTACTGACACGTGAGGCGAGTTAGTCGGCATAACTCTCCCCTCGTTGTTTGGTGAAATATGTTCAATTTGTACAGATTGACTTTTATTTAAAGTAGCATCAATACAGTTAGTACATAAATTTCTATTGGGCTCCACTTTGGCTTTAGCACATATAGCACAGATATCTTCCTCTGAATCAGACATGTTTAACACACTAGCAAATAAACTAGCAACTTGGAAATACTTTTCAAGTAATTTACTATAATATGAAAACGTACTGTGCCTATAAGAAGCACAGAAAAAGTTATGACAGTTGAAAATTAATAAACTTAAAAGTTATAGCATCAAATCTTTGTAAAAACCACAATTTTAGCAAAGGATTGCTCCCATTAGCAAAGGATAACTAACCCTGATAGCAGGAAAAAAAAAAAAAAAAAATACAGAAATAAACGTTTTTTTATCACAGTCAACTACAATCTCACAGCTCTGCTGTGAGTGATTACCTCCCTCAAAACAAGTTTTGAAGACCCCTGAGTTCTGTAGAGATGAACCGGATCATGCAGGGAAGACAATAAACTTCTGACTGAATTTTTTGATGCGTAGCAAAAGCACCAAAAAGGCCCCTCCCCCTCACACATAACAGTGAGAGAGATCAGTAAACTGTCATAAATTAAATAAAACGACTGCCAAG
Organism: Bombina bombina; assembly: GCF_027579735.1. Classification (NCBI taxonomy): domain Eukaryota; kingdom Metazoa; phylum Chordata; class Amphibia; order Anura; family Bombinatoridae; genus Bombina; species Bombina bombina. The sequence goes on from NC_069503.1 coordinate 675,074,233, forward strand.
TGGAAAAAAATAGTGCCCAAAACATTTTTTCACCCAGTACCTCAGAAAATTAAACGATTTTACATGCCAGCAAAAAACGTTTAACATTAATAAATTGAGTGTTATTAAAAAGCCTGTTGCTAGTCCCTGCAAATTAGGCTAAGTTTTATGCATACAGTATAATTCCAGTGAAGTGCCATTCCCCAGAATACTGAAGTGTAAAATATACATACATGACAGCCTGATACCAGTTGCTGCTACTGCATTTAAGGCTGAGTTTACATTATATCGGTATGGCAGAATTTTCTCATCAATTCCATTGTCAGAAAATAATAAGCTGCTACATACCTCTTTGCAGATTAATCTGCCCGCTGTCCCCTGATCTGAAGTTTACCTCTCCTCAGATGGCCGAGAAACAGCAATATGATCTTAACTACTCCGGCTAAAATCATAGAAAAACTCAGGTAGATTCTTCTTCAAATTCTACCAGAGAAGGAATAACACACTCCGGTGCTATTATAAAATAACAAACTTTTGATTGAAGGTATGAAACTAAGTATAATCACCACAGTCCTCTCACACATCCTATCTATTCGTTGGGTGCAAGAGAATGACTGGTAATGGCAGTTAGGGGAGGAGCTATATAGCAGCTCTGCTGGGTGAATCCTCTTGCACTTCCTGTTGGGGAGGAGTAAATATCCCATAAGTAATGGATGATCCGTGGACTGGATACACTTAACAAGAGAAATTATATTTAACTTAGGGGGGTGTTAGTGTTAGACTTAGCTTTAGGGGTTAATACATTTATTAGAGTAGCGGCGAGGTCCGGTCGGCAGATTAGGGGTTAATACTTGAAGTTAGGTGTCGGCGATGTTAGGGAGGGCAGATTAGGGGTTAATACTATTTATTATAGGGTTTGCAAGGCGGGAGTGCAGCGGTTTAGGGGTTAATAAATTTATTATAGTGGCGGCGACGTCCGGTCAGCAGATTAGGGGTTAATAAGTGTAGGTAAGGTAGCGGCGACGTTGGGGGGGGGGCAGATTAGGGGTTAATAAATATTATGTAGGTGTCGGTGATGTTAGGGGCAGCAGATTAGGGGTACATAGGGATAATGTATGTGGCGGCGGTGTGTGGTCGGCAGATTAGGGGTTACATTTTTTTTATTAGAGTGGCTGCAATGTGGGGGGACTTCGGTTTAGGGGTACATAGGTAGTTTATGGGTGTTGGTGTACTTTAGAGCACTGTAGTTAAGAGCTTTATAAACCGGCGTTAGCTCTTAACTACAGCCTTTCCATGGGCGGTAGGAGTTTTGTCGTTAGAGTTCTAACGCTCACTTCAGCCAAGACTCTAAATACCGGCGTTAGGAAGATCCCATTGAAAAGATAGGATACGCAATTGGCGTAAGGGGATCTGTGGTATGGAAAAGTCGCGGCTGGAAAGCGGTAAAAAGCAGCGTAAAAACCCCTTAACGCTGCTTTTGACGGCTAACGCAGAACTCTAAATCTAGGCGTAAGGTTTTTTTTTGCACTGGAAAGGTGGCAGACATTTGAGGTTACATAGGTAAACTATGGTCAGTTAAATAAAATTGGTCAGTTAAATAAAATAATAAAAAAGCAGATACATTGAACCAGTGGTGTTGCATGAGCCCACCCAGCATAATGGCTGGCACCCCATGTGCCTCCCAACTGTGATTGGCCCTTAATTACCCACTCCATTTTGCCCAGTCTCCCCTAGCTCGGCCAACAACACACCCCGACTCTGCCCGACCGACTAAGCCTACTGACCACCGGCCCTGCCCCACTTATTACAGCCCTGCCCAGAATAACAGTGGCCTATTTATAATAATTTCAGGAGACACCACTGAATTGAACATTACAAGACTAGTGGGGTGAAACGTAACAGGTACAGCGTTTCCACACACAATTAAAATCTTCAGCTTGGTTTGTGAACATTTAGTCAGCGCTAGTCAGCATTTGTCTCTTGCCATTGGCTCAATAAATGTTTTCAGCTAGCTCCTAGTTGTTGCTGCTCTGTAGCTGACATTAACTATGTGTTTAATCCCATTGCAGGTGTAAACCACACAGTTACATACAAGCAACAGTGCGGTAATAAAATGTTCTAACATATAGGAGCATTTTCTTTTTGCACTTATGTATCCCTTTAATCAGTACAGGATTTTAAAACACTGATCAAATACATATTTTTTTATTTTAATTTTATTGTAGAATGGTAAGCAGATAGGTATTAGTTTATGTTTAATTTTCTTTTGCATGTATTGTCTATTTGTTTAATAACTTAGAGTAGACACAATTCAGGCAGAGATTAAAATAATTCCTGTACTTGATTTAGAATCTAATCTCTATAGATATGAGAGTGAGTTATCATTGCAGCAGTTCTTGTGCATATGCCTCTCTCACTGCTAATGACCTTAAAGGGGATCATCAAACAAATGCATAGCCCATCCCTTAAGTATTTAAAAAATACTGCATCAATAAATGTAAAAATGCAATGCACCAATCCAGTTTAAAGGGACAGTCTAGTCAAAAATATACTTTCATGATTCAGATAGGGCGTTCAATTTTAAACAACTTTCCATTTTACTTTTATCATCAAATTTGCTTTTTTCCTCTTGGTATTCTTTGTTGATACACTTAGGTCAGATCACATGCTAATTTCAAAGCACTTAAAAACAGAATTTATGCTTACCTGATAAATTACTTTCTCCAACGGTGTGTCCGGTCCACGGCGTCATCCTTACTTGTGGGATATTCTCTTCCCCAACAGGAAATGGCAAAGAGTCCCAGCAAAGCTGGTCACATGATCCCTCCTAGGCTCCGCCCACCCCAGTCATTCGACCGATGGACAGGAGGAAATATATATAGGAGAAACCATATGATACCGTGGTGACTGTAGTTAGAGAAAATAATTCATCAGACCTGATTAAAAAACCAGGGCGGGCCGTGGACCGGACACACCGTTGGAGAAAGTAATTTATCAGGTAAGCATAAATTCTGTTTTCTCCAACATTGGTGTGTCCGGTCCACGGCGTCATCCTTACTTGTGGGAACCAATACCAAAGCTTTAGGACACGGATAAAGGGAGGGAGCAAATCAGGTCACCTAAATGGAAGGCACCACGGCTTGCAAAACCTTTCTCCCAAAAACAGCCTCCGAAGAAGCAAAAGTATCAAATTTGTAAAATTTGGCAAAAGTGTGCAGTGAAGACCAAGTCGCTGCCTTACATATCTGGTCAACAGAAGCCTCGTTCTTGAAGGCCCATGTGGAAGCCACAGCCCTAGTGGAGTGAGCTCTGATTCTTTCAGGAGGCTGCCATCCGGCAGTCTCATAAGCCAATCGGATAATGCTTTTAAGCCAAAAGGAAAGAGAGGTAGAAGTCGCTTTTTGACCTCTCCTTTTACCAGAATAAACAACGAACAAGGAAGATGTTTGTCTGAAATCTTTAGTAGCCTCTAAATAGAATTTTAGAGCACGGACTACGTCCAAATTGTGTAACAAACGTTCCTTCTTTGAAACTGGATTCGGACACAAAGAAGGTACAACTATCTCCTGGTTAATATTTTTGTTGGAAACAACTTTCGGAAGAAAACCAGGCTTAGTACGCAAAACCACCTTATCTGCATGGAACACCAGATAGGGCGGAGAACACTGCAGAGCAGATAACTCTGAAACTCTTCTTGCAGAAGAAATTGCAACCAAAAACAAAACTTTCCAAGATAATAACTTAATATCTACGGAATGTAAAGGTTCAAACGGAACCCCTTGAAGAACTGAAAGAACTAGATTTAGACTCCAGGGAGGAGTCAAAGGTCTGTAAACAGGCTTGATCCTAACCAGAGCCTGAACAAATGCTTGAACATCTGGCACAGCTGCCAGTCTTTTGTGAAGTAAAACAGATAAAGCAGAGATCTGTCCCTTCAGAGAACTTGCAGATAATCCTTTCTCCAAACCTTCTTGTAGAAAGGATAGAATCTTAGGAATTTTTGTCTTGTTCCATGGGAATCCTTTAGATTCACACCAACAGATATATATTTTTCCATATTTTATGGTAAATTTTTCTAGTTACAGGCTTTCTAGCCTGAATCAGAGTATCTATTACAGAATCTGAAAACCCACGCTTTGATAAAATCAAGCGTTCAATCTCCAAGCCGTCAGTTGGAGGGAAACCAGATTTGGATGTTCGAATGGACCCTGAACAAGAAGGTCCTGTCTCAAAGGTAGCTTCCATGGTGGGGCTGATGACATATTCACCAGGTCTGCATACCAAGTCCTGCGTGGCCACGCAGGAGCTATCAAGATCACTGAGGCCCTCTCCTGATTGATCCTGGCTACCAGCCTGGGGATGAGAGGAAACGGTGGGAATACATAAGCTAGGTTGAAGGTCCAAGGTGCTACTAGTGCATCTACTAGAGTCACCTTGGGATCCCTGGATCTGGACCCGTAGCAAGGAACCTTGAAGTTCTGACGAGACGCCATCAGATCCATGTCTGGAATGCCCCATAATTGAATTATTTGGGCAAAGATTTCCGGATGGAGTTCCCACTCCCCCGGATGGAATGTCTGACGACTCAGAAAATCCGCTTCCCAATTTTCCACTCCTGGGATGTGGATCGCAGATAAGTGGCAGGAGTGATCCTCCGCCCATTGAATTATCTTGGTCACTTCTTTCATCGCCAGGGAACTCCTTGTTCCCCCCTGATCATTGATATATGCAACGGTCGTCATGTTGTCTGACTGAAACCTTATGAATTTGGCCTTTGCTAGTTGAGGCCAAGCTCTGAGAGCATTGAATATCGCTCTCAGTTCCAGAATGTTTATCGGGAGAAGAGACTCTTCCCGAGACCATAGACCCTGAGCTTTCAGGGATTCCCAGACCGCGCCCCAGCCCACTAGGCTGGCGTCGGTCGTGACAATGACCCACTCTGGTCTGCGGAAGCTCATTCCCTGTGACAGATTGTCCAGGGTCAGCCACCAACGGAGTGAATCTCTGGTCTTTTGATCTACTTGAATCATCGGAGACAAGTCTGTATAATCCCCATTCCACTGTCTGAGCATGCACAGTTGTAATGGTCTTAGATGTATTCATGCAAAAGGAACTATGTCCATTGTTGCAACCATCAATCCTATTACTTCCATGCACTGCGCTATGGAAGGACGAGGAACAGAGTGAAGTACTTGACAAGAGCTTAGAAGTTTTGATTTTCTGACCCCTGTCAGAAAAATCCTCATTTCTAAGGAATCTATTATTGTTCCCAAGAAGGGAACTCTTGTTGACGGGGACAGAGAACTTTTTTCTTTGTTCACCTTCCATCCGTGAGATCTGAGAAAGGCTAGGATGATGTCCGTATGAGCCTTTGCTTTTGACATGGACGACGCTTGAATCAGGATGTCGTCCAAGTAAGGTACTACTGCAATGCCCCTTGGTCTTAGAACCGCTAGAAGGGACCCTAGTACCTTTGTGAAAATCCTTGGAGCAGTGGCTAATCCGAATGGAAGTGCCACAAACTGGTAATGCTTGTCCAGAAAAGCGAACCTTAGGAACTGATGATGTTCCTTGTGGATAGGAATATGTAGGTACGCATCCTTTAAATCCACGGTAGTCATAAATTGATTTTCCTGGATAGTAGGTAGGATCGTTCGAATAGTTTCCATTTTGAACGATGGTACCCTGAGAAATTTGTTTAGGATCTTTAGATCCAAAATTGGTCTGAATGTTCCCTCTTTTTTGGGAACTATGAACAGATTGGAATAAAATCCCATTCCTTGTTCTCTTATTGGAACTGGATGTATCACTCCCATCTTTAACAGGTCTTCTACACAATGTAAGAATGCCTGTCTCTTTATTTGGTTTGAAGATAATTGAGACCTGTGGAACCTTCCCCTTGGGGGTAGTTCCTTGAATTCCAGGAGATAACCTTGAGAAACTATTTCTAGCGCCCAAGGATCCTGAACATCTCTTGCCCAAGCCTGAGCAAAGAGAGAAAGTCTGCCCCCCACTAGATCCGGTCCCGGATCGGGGGCTATCCCTTCATGCTGTTTTGGTAGCAGTGGTAGGCTTCTTGGCCTGCTTACCCTTGTTCCAGCCTTGCATTGGTTTCCAGGCTGGTTTGGGTTGTGAAGTATTACCCTCTTGCTTAGAGGATACAGAATTAGAGACTGGTCCGTTTCTGCGAAAGGGATGAAAATTAGGCTTATTTTTAGCCTTAAAAGACCTATCCTGTGGGAGGGCGTGGCCCTTTCCCCCAGTGATGTCTGAAATAATCTCTTTCAAATCAGGTCCAAATAATGTTTTACCTTTGAAAGGAATGTTAAGCAATTTTGTCTTGGAAGACACATCCGCTGACCAAGACTTTAGCCAAAGCGCTCTGCGCGCCACGATAGCAAACCCTGAATTTTTCGCCGCTAATCTAGCTAATTGCAAAGCGGCATCTAAAACAAAAGAGTTAGCCAATTTAAGTGCTTGAACTCTGTCCATAACCTCCTCATACGAAGATTCTTTACTGAGCGATTTTTCTAGTTCCTCAAACCAGAAACACGCTGCCGTAGTGACAGGAACAATGCATGAAATTGGTTGTAGAAGGTAACCTTGCTGTACAAAAATCTTTTTAAGCAAACCCTCTAATTTCTTATCCATAGGATCTTTGAAAGCACAACTATCTTCGATAGGAATAGTAGTGCGTTTGTTTAGAGTAGAAACCGCCCCCTCGACCTTGGGGACTGTCTGCCATAAGTCCTTTCTGGGGTCGACTATAGGAAATAATTTCTTAAATATAGGGGGGGGGAACAAAAGGTATGCCGGGCCTTTCCCACTCTTTATTTACTATGTCCGCCACCCGCTTGGGTATAGGAAAAGCGTCGGGGTGCACCGGAACCTCTAGGAACTTGTCCATCTTACATAATTTCTCTGGAATTACCAAATTGTCACAATCATCCAGAGTAGATAACACCTCCTTAAGCAGTGCGCGGAGATGTTCTAATTTAAATTTAAATGTCACAACATCAGGTTCAGCTTGATGAGAAATTTTTCCTGAATCTGAGATTTCTCCATCAGACAAAACCTCCCTCATGGCCCCTTGAGATTGGTGTGAGGGTATGTCAGAACAGTTATCATCAGCGTCCTCTTGCTCTTCAGTGTTTAAAACAGAGCAATCGCGCTTTCTCTGATAAGTAGGCATTTTGGATAAAAGATTTGCTATGGAGTTATCCATTACAGCCGTTAATTGTTGCATGGTAATAAGTATTGGCGCACTAGATGTACTAGGGGCCCCCTGTGTGGGCATAACTGGTGTAGACACAGTAGGGGATGATGTAGTATCATGTTTACTCCCCTCATTTGAGGAATCATCTTGGGCAATATCATTATCTGTGGCATTACTGTCCTTACTTTGTTTGGACACTATGGCACAATTATCACATAAATTTAAATGGGGAGACACATTGGCTTTCATACATATAGAACATAGCTTATCTGATGGTACAGACATGTTAAACAGGCTTAAACTTGTCAACAAAGCACAAAAAACGTTTTAAAATAAAACTGTTACTGTCACTTTAAATTTCAAACTGAAAACACTTTATTACTGAATATGTGAAAAAGTATGAAGGAATTGTTCAAAATTCACCAAAATTTCACCACAGTGTCTTAAAACATTAAAAGTATTGCACACCAAATTTCAGAGCTTTAACCCTTAAATTAACGGAACCGGAGCCGTTTTTACATTTAACCCCTATACAGTCCCAGCTATATGCTTTGCTGAGACCCAACCAAGCCCAGAGGGGAATACGATACCAAATGACGCCTTCTATAAGCTTTTTCAGTGATTCTTAGCTCCTGACACATGCATCTGCATGCCTTGCTCTCCAAAAACAACTGCGAATTAATGGCACGAAAATGAGGCTCTGTCTATAACTAGAAAGGCCCCCATCTGAAAAAGGCGTCCAACACAGTGCCTGCCGTTTTTCTAAACGCTCCCCAAGATTATAATACCAATTATTAGTTAGAATCTGCATAATATGCCTAGTAAAGCAATCGTTTTAGCCCAGAAAAATGTCTACCAGTTTTTAAGCCCTTTTTAAAGCCCTTTATTCTTTTATGTTTAACTAAGAAAATGGCTTACCGGTCCCCATGAGGAGAAATGACAGCCTTCCAGCATTACATGGTCTTGTTAGAAATATGGCTAGTCATACCTTAAGCAGAAAAGTCTGCTAACTGTTTCCCCCAACTGAAGTTACTTCATCTCAACAGTCCTGTGTGGAAACAGCAATCGATTTTAGTTACTGTCTGCTAAAATCATCTTCCTCTTACAAACAGAAATCTTCATCCTTTTCTGTTTCAGAGTAAATAGTACATACCAGCACTATTTTAAAATAACAAACACTTGATAGAAGAATAAAACTACATTTAAACACCAAAAAACTCTTAACCATCTCCGTGGAGATGTTGCCTGTGCAACGGCAAAGAGAATGACTGTGGTGGGCGGAGCCTAGGAGGGATCATGTGACCAGCTTTGCTGGGACTCTTTGCCATTTCCTGTTGGGGAAGAGAATATCCCACAAGTAAGGATGACGCCGTGGACCGGACACACCAATGTTGGAGAAAAAGGCCTCATATCTCAGAGCTTTTGACAGTTTTTCACAGCTAGGTTGCATTAGTTCATGTGTGCCAAATAGAAAACATTGTGCTCACCCCCGTGGAGTTACTTAAGAGAGGGCACTAATTGGCTAAAATGCAAGTCTGTAAAAAGAACTGAAATAAGGGGGGCAGTCTGCAAAGGCTACAAAGGATACAAGGTAATCGCAGAGGTAATAACAAGTATATTAATACTGTGTTAGTTGTACAAAATTGGGGAATAGGTAATAAAGGAATTATCTATCTTTTTAAACAATAAAAACTCTGGTGTAGACTGTCCCTTTAAGATAAAAAGTGATGGCAAATCCCCTTTAAAGGTACACTATCTATCTGCCTATCACAGATGACCCTATGGACAACCATTCCAGTAAGTCATTTTCCTGAAGTGTTATCACATGCATACATTAAATGCATATATACAAAGTGCATTAATAAAATTAAGCAGCAAATACTAGAACATAAGTGTGAATGTGCAATCTTTGTACTGTACCTTGTTCCAATGTCCAACCAACTTCCATAATCTTTAACCATGAAAAAGAAATGCTGCAAAAAAGAAGAAGAATATTACACAGATAAAACAGACCTGATGAAGTATACAATGTTATGTGATGGAATTTTATGAATGTTTAAAATAAGCCATATGATACTTTAAAACTGATAAATACATTTGTTTTAATTCACAAAGCATTTCATACAACCCTTTACTCTAATGTGTGCCAAGTTAAGGGAATACAGTTTGCAAATGCAAAGGAATATTTAAACATAACATAATGGTGAACCATAAATTTAGCAAAATAACTAAAGAGAATAACTGAAGCAAGCGCACTGACATTCACGCTCTTGTTATCCAGATCATTAAAGTGAAGGTAAACTTTGATGAATGAAAGCCCTTTTTTAAAAAAATACTATTAAAAACAGGGGCACTTTCATTCATCAAAGTTTAGAAAGCAGCCGTTTTGTTTAAAAACGTACCTTTGTTCTTTTCACAGCCAGAGCAGCTTCCCCCACCTGCAGATCCTCTCTTCACACGTCATCAATTACTAATCCGGCTTCCTCCAATCACGGCTTTCCCCCCAGGGGAGTCATTGCCCGAGGCCATGCCGTGATTGGAGGAAGCCGGATTAGTCATTGCTGACGTGTGAAGAGAGGATCTCCGGGTGGGGGAAGCTGCTCTGGCTGTGAAAAGATCAAAGGTAAGTTTTTAAACAAAACGGCTGCTTTCTAATCTTTGATGAATGAAAGTGCCCCTGTTTTTAATAGCATTTTTAAAAAACGGGCTTTCATTCATCAAAGTTTACCTTCACTTTAACGGATTTATATATGTTATGATGCTTTATTAAAATGTAACTATATGTTTGTTTTGCTACAGTCCACAAAGATTTTCGAGACTATATAGCTGAAGAAAAATATATGTGGATATTTTTTAAACCATGTGACTTGCTTCCTATAAAACAGATATTATTTTCAAGAGGGAAGACAGTGATAGACAAGGCATATAGAGTGTGGTGTCTTTATCTCCCATTGCAGATTCATAGACATGAGGTAAGCTGGCTAGTTAACACACATTCAGGCTTGCTCCGGACACTCCCTATAACAAAGGTTTAAAACCTTTTATGAACAGTGTTCCAAAGTAATACTGTGTAGTGACCAATTATGCTAGCCTAATGTGAATCAGGTCTGATAATGAATAGCCAATCTGTCATCACATATTCACATCATATCAGACCCATGTAGCCCCTGTGTCATCACAACCCCACATTAGATCAAGCCCCTGACACTGCAGCCCCCCTGTAATCACATATCCACATCAGTTCAGATCCTTGACCCTACAGCCCCTCTGTCAGCCACATACCAACATCAGATTAGACATGTAACCTTGCAGACTCTTTGTCATCACATATCCTGATCAGATCAAACAACTGGCCCTGTCATAACATACCCACATCAGATCAGACCCCTGACCCTGCAGCCCCCTCTGTCAGCCACATACCCATATCAGATCAAACCAGGGGCGTATTTAGGCATAGGCCAACAAGGCCGGTGCCTAGGGCAACAGATTTTTAAATGGCAGCAGAATTTTGAGTCCCTAGGGCCACTCTACTGAACTCAGGGCCGGGTGGCTAAATCAACCAATTACTAATGACTTAAATGGCTGGCCCGGCTATTGCTATTCTATGGGATTGTATGTGGGTGCGCATGACGTGGTGACAGTGGAGGCGGAGCTCACTTGCGCAGCCTGGCCTGGACTGAGAGGGAATGCGGTATTCTTCCTTGCTCCACCGCGTGATTGAGACTCACACAGACTACACAGTGCAGTGTGCATTACAATGTGACCACTGTGAAACAGCATATGCCTTTCTCCCTTCAATACATCTTCATTAGGCATTAAAATACTTAAACGGATTAGTCACTAAATACTTGTACATTTACTGTTTGTCTATCTGTCATACATGCTAAGAATAAGTATTTATTGCTGAATCTATACAACAATGTGACTTAAAACACAACTGAAAATATGTTGTATGCATTTAATACATTCAGAAACAATACAAGTATATACTTTATTCTGATTGTATCATGTGACTTTATTCCCTAGGATACAATTCCTAAACCTATCATAACTACTGTTGTATTTTTTAAGTACTTTTAAAGGCCAGTTTGTATATTCATTACATATTTATCCAAGCAGATATTTTGCTTAAATAACTGTCAATCACCAAAGAAGATGTTTAAGGTTATTAAACAACTACCTACTGACAAACTATCATACAGTGAAGGATATTTTTTTCTGATATAAACACTTTAATCATCTGACTTGCAAAATAATGTCTTAATATATATATGTCTGTGTGTGTGTGTGACCAGAGTGAATGCAAGCCCTGGTGAACATCTACTTAAAAAGACATTTTTTTTTATTTTTTTTACACCCTGCCCCAAAAATATTATGTCTAAAAAAAGGCCTTAAACCTGGGGTGGGGTGGGGGGGAGCAGAATTTTGAGTGCCTAGGGCAGCACAAAACCTAAATACGCCCCTGGATCAAACCTCTAGCCCTAGATCGTCCCTGTCAGTTACATTCAGACGCTTGGTTCTACAGGTATTCTGTCCCTGTACTCATATCAGATTAGACCCTTGGTCTTGCAGCTCCTTTGTCAGCTCCATGCTCACATCTGAACACAGCCTTTGTCCCTGAAGTCCCTCTGTCAGCTACATAACACCCCTTCAGCTCAGACCATGAAGCCACTCTATCAGCTACATAACCCCTATGATCAGACCCTGCCCTGTAACCCCTATGTCTGTCAGATACAGATCCACATCATAGTCCATGGCTGTGCAGCCCTTCTGTCATCTACATACCCAAATCTGATCAGGCCCCAGGCCTGTAGCTAGATACTCATATCAGATCAGACCCCTGACTTTGCAGCTCCTCTGTCAGCCAAATCAAACACTGTCCCTTCAGACTCTTTGTGAACCCCATACACCCAAAAGTCTTCAGATATGACATTGGACCCACCGTCCTTCTGTAGCCCGCAAACTCAAATCAGACCTCAGAGCAGACTCTTGGTCTGCAGTCACTCTGTTGGTTACATAATTATTTCAGAGTTAAAGGGACATTAAACAAAAAAAAATCTTTCATGATTCAGACAGAGAATACAATTTTAAACATTCCAATTGTATTCTCTATCTGAATCTGAATGTCCCTTTAAGCTACTGACTCTGCAGCCCCTCGGCCACCTGAAGCTTCTCAGTCAGCAACATATACATATCAGATACCATGGCTTGCAACCATATATCTGCATCAGAATTTAGACAGTCCCTGACCCTGCACCCTCTTTGCCAGATCTATATCCAGATCAGATGAGATCCCTGGTTCTGCAACTCTTCTGTCTTCCAGGAACAGAAAAATGCTGACTAAGACAGATAGAAAAGCCAAACAATGTTGCTGTTCCCTCCTTAAAGGGATACTAAACTCATTTTTTTTCTTTCATGAAAGTGCATGCAATTTTAAGCAAATTTCTCATTTACTCCTGTTATCAATTTGTGTTAGTTCTCTTACTATCTTTATTTGAAAATGCAGGAATCTAAGCTATTTGGGCCCATTTTTGGTTTAGCACCTGGGTTGCGCTTGCTGATTGGTTGCTAAATGTACCCACCAATCAGCAAGCGCTATCCAGGATGCTGAACCAAAAATTGGCCGGCTCCTTAGTTTAGATTCCTGCTTTTTCAAATAAAGATAGCAAGAGAACAAATAAAAATTGATAATAGGAGTAAATTAGAAAGTTGTTTGAAATTGCATGCTCTATCTGAATCACAAAAGAAAACATTGTAAACTTTACCATCCCTCTATAGAGGAAATAGTACTTTCCAAAATGAATGCTAGTGGAACATTCCAAGAAGTAAAACATTTCTAACCCTAGAACCAGGAGAAGGTGCAAACAGATAGTGGAAACACTAAGCAACCTTTTTTGAAGTGGCAAATACAAATACAACTTTACAGAACTAATATTGTAGTAATAATATTGTTTGTTTTAAATTCTAACCTCCATCAAAAAAAATGTAAATCAAAATCAGGTGTGAAAATGTATTTCATATCAACATTTGTCACAGGAATGTCCAGCAACCTTGATAAGCAATTGTCACAGCAAACTGCTTCTACAATAAAATAAAAAAAGAAATTGAAAGGAAAAATGTTTACATAGAGGCAAACACTGACCCATAAAGTCCAAAACTGCAGAAGGCTGTAGTTGGATTAGAATTGGCTGAAGGGTGTATACAGCATATATAGTACATTGATTTGATGAGCAGCGTCCCCTGATGTGCCCTAAGAAATAGTGAAGCTAGAAATGGAGGGGATCTGAGAAAAAAATTGTCACAGATGATGCCCCTGAGGGTTCTTCCCAGGAAATGATTTTCAACTTTCAAGGTATTCATAACAAGACAACCAATAGTCAGCCACAAAGAAGAAATTGTAAAATAAATATCTGTATTAATTCTCCAATAACCAAAATTTGCCAGCATGTGAGTAAAATATCATGTCAACGCTTGCAGAAGAGAGACCTCACTTAATTCTCAAAAAATTGAATCTCTCTGTAATGGAGAGTGAAAGTAACAGGTAGCACCCACCACATATAAAAACATTTTCTTTAAGCAAATACAAATCAAATTGCTGTGTTTTTAGCACACTTTAACTTTCATTTGCCTCTAGTTTGACCATGTCCTTTTCTATCAGTGCAATAAGTACATTGTATATTCTCAGACAAACTCCCCAGCTGATATTTGGTAAGATAAAACAGTGAGCCTGCAGATATAGCTTGCTTGGATAACATAATGAGACCTGTAAGGAACTTCAGACACACCCAAGAAACTCCCTTTCTCAGCGGACTCACCAAGTTTAATTTAAATTTGCCTTTTGCTGCTTACTTTCAGTTAATATGAATTCTAAGGTGTGCTATTCATACAATTTTAATTAGTATTTTGATTATGATTTTTACAAAGTACTTTCAATATTTTCAAACTGCTAATTTTAATGATTTCTATACTGTAATGTATATACGATTACATAACATATAGACCTGTATGGTATGCCACTTACACAGCCTCAATATAAAATGTGTCCTTCCTGCACTGATAGATCTTTTAATAGAATCTTGCCTGAGTGGACAGCTTTAGGGAATCATGCCCTTAAAGGGACAGTTTACTCAAATTTTTTCTCCCCTTTAATTTGTTCCCAATGATCCACTTAACCGGCTGGAGTGTATTAAATTGTTTACAGGTAGCTCCTTTACCCTTATATTGGCATTTGAAATAGTTGATTTAGCATGTGGTATTCCCACCTATTCTGAAAGTTTGTGGCTGCATGTCCAAACTATAGATAAGCTTTGTAAACACAGCCAGCAGAAGAAATTACACTCCTAGTGGGATATAGCAGAGATAAGGTAATAACATTTTGATTTTCCATTGTTCTATCCAAGTACTGGTGATTGTTTTATGGACAGATATAAGATAAAGAAGCAGGTATATGTACACAATGTGATACAGTAATGAGATCTGATTATACCTACAAGCTCAACCCATTTTATTAGGTTGTGGCTTCAAAACACAAAATAAGAGCTTTAATACACACAAATAAACCTTAAAAAGCTAATTTTCAAACATTTTTTACTCTGCAATTGGTAAAAAAAGCAATTGTAAACACATTAAAGGAAAAACTATTTTACAGTATACCGTCCCTTTAATGGTATTATAATTTAAGTATTAACATAGAAAATAAAAATTTTATTTTTCTGTTTTAAAATTATTGGCTTCCCCAATATCTTGGACTATGTGTATAGCATATTGGTATGTACATAAATACTTGAATAAATCCTAAATTTAGCTGTCATGAGATTCAGAAAAATATAATAAGATATAACAGCTCACATCCTGTTTTGGTAAAATTAGTACCCAGCCCTTGGCTCAAGCTTTCACGTCATATATTTGCTGGCACACAAGCGTTATTTATTAGATCTCCAGCAATGAAAACATTCCTCTGGGCTTAACATTTTATACATAATCTGAAAGACCACATTCCCTTTACCAAATGCTATGCTGAAAAGGCAAACACGTTTACGGAAAATCACAATTTGATCAAAAATACAAATACAAAATTGAGGTATCATTGTTCACTATTGCCATAAGCTGCTGTTTATACTGTAAATATACTTATGCAAAGATTCCTTAATGTTATTGCAGCTGCAAACGTACGGCTAGATTGTGAGTTTTGCGTTATGAGGGGTGCAGTGCTAACTTGCATGTTATTGTCACCGCTCACTTACCTACAGCGCTGGTATTACAGGTTTTTACAAATCCGGCGTTAAAAGGCAAGAAGTGAGCGTAGAGCAAAATTGTGCTCCATACCGCACTCCAATACCAGCGCTGCTTAAGTCAGGGGTGAGCTGGTTATACGTGCTCGTGCACGATTTCCCCATAGACATCAATGGGGAGAGCCGGCTGAAAAAAAGTCTAACACCTGCAATAAAGCAGCGTAAAGCTCAGTAACGCAGCCCCATTGATTCCTATGGGGAAACACATTTTATGTTTACACCTAACACCCTAACATGAACCCCGTGTCTAAACACCCCTAATCTTACACTTATTAACCCCTAATCTGGCGCCCCCGACATCGCTGACACCTACATTATACTTATTAACCCCTATGCTGCCGCTACTGACATCGCCGCCACTATAATAAACATATTTACCCCTAAACAGCCGAACTCCCGCATCACAAAAATTAGTTAAATATTCTTAACCCCTAATCTACCGCCCCTAATATCGGCGCCACCTACCTACATTTATTAACCCCTACTCTGCCACCCCCTATGTCGCCGCCACTATACTAAATTTATTAACCCCTAAATCTAAGTCTAACCCTAACACCCCAACTTAAATATAATTAAAATAAATCTAAAGAAAACCTACTATTAATAACTAAATAATTCCTATTTAAAACTAAATACTTACCTATAAAATAAACCCTAAGCTAGCTACAATATAACTAATAGTTACATTGTAGCTAGCTTAGGGTTTATTTTTATTTTACAGGCAAGTTTGTATTTATTTTAACTAGGTAGAATACTTACTAAATAGTTTAACTACCTAGCTAAAATAAATACAAATTTATCTGTAAAATAAAACCTAACCTAAGTTACACTAACACCTAACACTACACTACAATTAAATAAATTCCCTAAATTAAATACAATTAAATAAATTAAATACAATTACCTAAATTACAAAAACAAACAAACACTTAATTACAGAAAATAAAAAACAAATTACAAGATATTTAAACTAATTACACCTAATCTAATAGCCCTATCAAAATAAAAAACACCCCCCCCCCCCCAAAAAAAAAAAAAAAACCTAGCCTAAACTAAACTACCAATAACCCTTAAAAGGGCCTTTTGCGGGGCATTGCCCCAAAGAAATCAGCTCTTTTACCTGAAAAAAAAATAGAAAAAAACCCCCAACAGTAAAATCCACCACCCACACAACCAACCTCCCAAATAAAACCCTAACTAAAAAAACCTAAGCTCCCCATTGCCCTGAAAAGGGCATTTGATTGGGCATTGCCCTGAAAAGGGCATTTAGCTCTATTGCGGCCCAAAGCCCTAACCTAAAAATAAAACCCACCCAATAAACCCTTAAAAAAACCTAACACTAACAACTGAAGATCCACTTACAGTTATGAAGATCCGACATCCATCCTCAACGAAGCCGGGAGAAGTCCTCATCGAAGGGGCAAGAAGTCCTCAACGAAGCCGGGAGAAGTCTTCATCCAAGCCGGAGAAGTGGTCCTCCAGACGGGCAGAAGTCTTCATCCAGATGGCATCTTCTATTTTCCTCCATCCGGCGTGGAGCGGCTCCATCTTCAAGACATCCGGCGCGGAGCATCCTCTTCAATCGACGTCTTCTTCCAGAATGAATATCTCTTTAAGTTTTAAGTGACGTCATCCAAGACGGTGTCCCTTAGATTCCGATTGGCTGATAGAATTCTATCAGCCAATCGGAATTAAGGTTGAAAAAATCTTATTGGCTGATGCAATCAGCCAATAGGATTGAAGTTCAATCCTATTGGCTGATCCAATCAGCCAATAGGATTGAGCTCGCATTCTATTGGCTGTTCCAATCAGCCAATAGAATGCAAGCTCAATTATATTGGCTGATTGGATCAGCCAATAGGATTGAAGTTCAATCCTATTGGCTGATAGCATCGGCCAATAGGATTTTTTCAACCTTAATTCCGATTGGCTGATAGAATTCTATCAGCCAATCGGAATCTAAGGGATACCATCTTGGATGACGTCATTTAAAGGAACCTTTATTCCAGAAGAAGCCGTCGATTGAAGAGGATGCTCCGCACCGGATGTCTTCAAGATGGAGCTGCTCCGCGTCGGAAGGATGAAGACAGAAGATGCCGTCTGGGTGAAAACTTCTGCCGTCTGGAGGACCACTTCTCCCGGTGTGCATGAAGACTTCTCCTAGCTTTGTTGAGGACTTCTTGCCGCTTCGATGAGGACTTCTCCCGGCTTCGTTGAGGATGGATGTCGGATCTTCAAAACTGTAAGTGGATCTTCAGGGGTTAGTGTTAGGTTTTTTAAGGGTTTATTGGGTGGGTTTTATTTTTAGGTTAGGGCTTTGGGCCGCAATAGAGCTAAATGCCCTATTAAGGGCAATGCCCATCCAAATGGCCTTTCAGGGCAATGGGGAGCTTAGGTTTTTTTAGTTAGGGCTTTATTTGGAGGGTTGGTTGTGTGGGTGGTGGGTTTTACTGTTGGGGGGTTGTTTGTATTTTTTTTTTCAGGTAAAAGAGCTGCTTTCCTTGGGGCCTTTTAAGGGCTATTGGTAGTTTAGTTTAGGCTAGGGTTTTTATTTTTATTTTGATAGGGCTATTAGATTAGGTGTAATTAGTTTAAAGATCTTGTAATTTGTTTTTTATTTTCTGTAATTTAGTGTTTTTTTTTGTTGTTAATTTAGGTAATTGTATTTAATTTAGGTAATTTATTTAATTGTAGCGTAGTGTTAGGTGTTAGTGTAACTTAGGTTAGGTTTTATTTTACAGATAAATATGTATTTATTTTAGCTAGGTAGTTAGTAAATAGTTAATAACTATTTAATAACTATTCTACCTAGTTAAAATAAATACAAACTTGCCTGTAAAATAAAAATAAATCCTAAAATAGCTACAATGTATTTATTAATTATATTGTAGCTATCTTAGGGTTTATTTTATAGGTAAGTAAATAGTTTTAAATAGGAATTATTTAGTTATTAATAGTAGGTTTTCTTTAGATTTATTTTAATTATATTTAAGGAAGTTAGGGGGTGTTAGGGTTAGACTTAGATTTAGGGGTTAATACATTTAGTATAGTGGCGGCATCGTTGGGGTGGCAGATTAGGGGTTAATAAATGTAGATAGGTGGCAGCGATGTTAGGGACAGCAGATTAGGGGTTAATAATAGTTAACTAATGTTTGCGAGGTGGGAGTATGGCGGTTTAGGGGTTAATATGTTTATTACAGTGGCGGCAATGTCTGGAGCGGCTGATTAGGGGTTAATAATTTTATTATAGTGTTTGTTATGCGGGAGGGCCTCGGCTTTAGGCGTTAATAGGTAGTTTATGGGTGTTAGTGTACTTTTTAGCACTTTAGTTATGAGTTTCATGCTACAGCTTTGTAGTGTAAAACTCACAACTACTGACTTTAAAATGCGGTACGAATCTTGACGGGATAGGCTGTACCGCTCACTTTTTGGCCTCCCAGGACAAGCTTGCAATACCCGAGCGATGGAAGTCCCATAGAAAAAAGACTATACGCAATTTGCGTAAGTTGATTTGCGGTAAGGCCAAAAAGTGTGTGGTGCCCCTAAATCTGCAAGACTCATAATAGCAGCGGTAGTAAAAAAGCAGCGTTATGATTAATGCTGCTTTTTTACTCATAACGCAAGACTCGTAATCTAGCCGTTATTTTTTAATTACACTTAATTAAATGTCAATCAAGGGTTTTATTCAGTAAAGAAAAATTGGAATTATGATATATCATGTGACACAGCATCAGAGTATCAGTAACTATGTAATAACAAATATCAACAAAATATATGATTATAACAAAAAAAAATCCTGACAGTGATGTAGCTATTGGCTTATAAAATGTATTAGATGCATCGTTTTAGCTGCATTATTTATATATTTTATAAAACTTAACAAAATAATAATAAAATAAAACCAATCAATCCTAATGCCAACCAAGATTGTTGGCCATAATATTCTTTAATGGGCAAGATCTCTGTCTTTAACATAGCTGCGTTATTGAGTTCAGAGGACTTGACACAATATTCATAGAACAAGAAAAAATATGAAGCAATAGTAATAAAATCATTAAAGGGCAAAAGTCAAAATTAAACATTCAAGCATGACATTTTAAGATATTTTTACATTTACTTCTGTTGTCAAATTGAGTTTGTTCTCTTGGTATCCTTCATTGAAAAGCATGCCTAGATAGCGTCAGGATCAGTAATGCACTAGTCTGTGAGCTAGCTGGTGAATGGTGGCAACACACACAAATGTCTCTTGTCATTGGCTTACCAGATGTTATCAGCTTGGTCTCAGTAGTGGAATGCTGCTCTGGAGCTGACTTTAACTATGTGTTTAATCCATTTGCAAGAAATACGCAATATGCAAGCAATAGTGATATAATAAAATGCTCTAACACACTGCAGCATTTTCTGTCTCTTTTTTTATGCCTATTTAGTTACTTATCAATATCTTCTCCTTATGCTATAGGTTTATAAGTATTCCAGCAATTAAAGGGGCAGTAAAGTCAAAATTAAACTTTTATGATTCAGATAGATAATGCTTTAACGCAGGGGTGTCCAAACTTTGCTCTCCAGAGGTTTTGGAACTACATTTCCGATGATGCTCAGCCAGCATTTTATCTAGCTGAGCATCATGGGAAATGTAGTTCCAAAACCTCTGGAGAGCAAAGTTTGGACACCCCTGCTAACGTTTTAATTTACTTCTATTATTAAATTCGATTGCATGGTATTCTTTGTTGAAGAGTAAACCTAGGAGCAGCAATGCACTACCGAGAGATAAACACATAGGCTAAGCCAAGTACAAGAGGCCGATATGTGCAACTAACAATCACCTTCTAGGTTCCCTGCTACCTATGTAGTCTTTTCAACAAAGGATACCAAGAGAACAAAACTAATTTGATAATAGGAGTAAATTGGAAAGTTGTTTAAAATTCCATGGTTTACCTGAATCATGAACGTTTAATTTTGATTTTACTGTCCCTTTAATATTTTATAAATATACTATGAAGGCACAAAAGCAATAATGCTTAGGCTCGAATGGCATCAAAACAAACAAATGGCTTGGTTCATTTCTAATTTGTGAACTCCTATTGCCAGTGTAACCTTATGTAGCCATATAAAAACTATGTAGGTAAATTGTGATAAAACAGGAATTTCCAACTATCAAATGAACGACTATTGTATATTTTTATTTGAATGAGCAGTGAATATTTTTTTTTAAATTTAAATATAATTTAAATGAACGACTATTGCATATTTTAATTTGAATGAGCAGTGAATATTTTTTTTTTAATTTAAATGAGCGACTATTTAACGAGACAAGTACCACAATTCTATATTTACACCCAGATCCAGAATTGTATACAATACATCCCTATAATACTGCAGATGTGGAGCTGTATTTGAGTAATTAAAACAAGGATCAAAGAAAAAGCACTGCAGTGCCAAAATCTGTCTCCTGGGTCTTAGATTAAAGTCATGTGACTTTGCAACCGCTTCCTGCCTGTACTCTTACGTCCTCATCTGGGACTTTGTAAATTTTAAAACAAAGCATAAAATATATACAGAAGTTATGTTGTCCAATTTCTGTCATACATCAAAATATATGTCCTAGTTTAGTATTAAAATTATTTAAAGAACTACAACTGTGATCATCTTTAATGTAGCCGTCAAAAGCATTCACTGTGCTCTTAAGTAACCTGTTTAAAAAAAATAATTTAAAGTCTCAATGCACTTAAAACCTGAATATTTCAGTTGGATGTAGAATGTGCATATATAGCTGTGGATCTGCTGTGTAAGAGGTTAGTGAATCCTGTAAGTTCTTTACAACAACAGATGATAAAATAAATATATGCTGAGTGCCATAGGGCAATGCATTTAAATTGTTCTAATCAACATTCAACTCTAAATTAGCAAACTAAAGCTGCAGATGTAAAATACTATCTGCTGTACACGGGTTTCTATAAGACCAATCAATTAATTAGTAAAAAGTGTTTTATTTGAGATAAAACTGAAGAAAAGCTATTTACACAAAATGTGCTCTTGTGTTTGTTTGTAATGAAACTTCACCTTGCATTAAGTTTTAGCTGAAGCATCTGTTTGTTTTTTATGTTAGTGATTTCTTGAAATGGAAGGATCACCTCATAAAAGTGGTGAGGATAGGGTCAGCCCTAATGGCAGTGCCATTACTATTGATCAGGGGTAATGCAGTGGGCGGAGGTCCCATTTAGGCTTAATTGCACTGGGGTTGAGACAGCAAGGTTAAAGTTCAAATGCAGTGGGGCAGAGTGAGTCAAGGAGGTATATTTATCAAGCCGTCAACCGCAAATAAGCTGGAATTCCACAGCACAATTGTGGCGAGCCTGATTTGCCCCATTTATCAAAGCCTACAGACCTGCACAAGTTGAAATTCGTGACGTAACATATGATCCGCTGGTCTCAATCCGACACAGATCGATGCTTACATCATTGCAGATGTTCCGAATATAAATTTGGCACTATCTGACAACTTTTGCAAGTTATCAGACTTCTAACAGGTACATTAGCCACTATTCCGGCCCAGAGTACCTGGTTCTCAATCCGCCACCCTGGAGGCCGCGGATGCCATAGGAATCAATGGGAGTCTGAAACCAGCGAAAGCTTATGTTCGATGCTGCCAGATATCCCATTGATTTCTATGCTAGAAAACAAATTACATTTACACCTAACACCCTAACATAAGCCCCGAGTCTAAACACCCCTAATCCGCCGCAACTAAATATATTAACCCCTATCCCGCCACTCCCCTACACCGCCGCAACTAAATAAATGTATTAACCCCTATCCCGCCACTCCCGGAGCCCACTGCAACTAAATTAATGTATTAACCCCTATCCCACTGTTCCCCCGCAACTAAATAAAGCTATTAACCCATATACAGCCGCTCCCCGAGCCCACCGCAACTAAATAAAGTTATTAACCCCTATACTGCCGCTCCCGGACCCCGCCACAACTAAATAAATGTATTAACCCCTAAACCTCTGGCCTCCCACATCACTACCACTTAATAAACCTATTAACCCCTAAACCACCAGCCCCCCACATCGCCATAAACTAAATTAAGCTATTAACCCCTAAACCTAACAACCCGCTAACTTTACATTAAATATTAACTCATCCCTATCTTATAATAAATTTAAACTTACCTTTCGAATTAAAATAAAATATATTAAACTATTAATGAACCTACCCTAACTATTATACTAAAATGACATTAAACTATATTAAACTATTTATTAGCCTACTCTAACTATTATACTAAAATTACATTAAACTATAATAAACTATTTATTAACCTACCCTAACTATTATACTAAAATTACATTAAACTATATTAAACTATTTATTAATCTACCCTATTATACTAAAAATACATTAAACTATATTAAACTATTCATTAACCTACCCGATTATACTAAAATGACATTAAAGGGACAGTCTACACCAGAATTTTTATTTTTTTAAAAGATAGCTAATCCCTTTATTACCCATTCCCCACTTTTGCATAACTAACAGTTATAATAATATACTTTTAACCTCTGTGATTATCTTGTATCTAAACCTCTGCAAACTGCCCCTTTATTTCAGTTATTTTGACTGACTGGCAGTCTAGCCAATCAGTTTTAGGATAGAGGTAAGAATCAGCGCTTATTTCTACCAGCCAAGTACAAAAATGGTCCCTCTCACAGAGACCAAGGGATATTTTGAATGTAGGGAGAGACAGTACTGGCGCTAACAGCTAGGTAGTGATTAAACAAATAAAGTGAGTAATTTTCAAAGTGAGTATATCCAAATAGGAAAGGTAACAATAGTCTATTACTACTAGATTTATTCACAAGCAAAGCAAAAAGAGACAAAGGTTAAAAACTTAAATGTTTATTGTATAAAAGGAAGAGATAAATAAGCCTAAATAGGATAGCACAAGTAGTATCTAGTGTATAGTGGATAAATTTAAAAATTTAAATTTATCCACTATACACTAGATACTACTTGTGCTATCCTATTTAGGCTTATTTATCTCTTCCTTTTATACAATAAACATTTAAGTTTTTAACCTTTGTCTCTTTTTGCTTTGCTTGTGAATAAATCTAGTAGTAATAGACTATTGTTACCTTTCCTATTTGGATATACTCACTTTGAGAATTACTCACTTTATTTGTTTAATCACTACCTAGCTGTTAGCGCCAGTACTG
Source organism: Bombina bombina (assembly GCF_027579735.1). NCBI lineage: Eukaryota > Metazoa > Chordata > Amphibia > Anura > Bombinatoridae > Bombina > Bombina bombina. Next base: position 675,097,941 of record NC_069503.1, read on the forward strand.
TCTCTCCCTACAGTCTAGTCAATCAGTGCCTGCTCCCAGATAACTTGACGTGCACGAGCACAGTGTTATCTATATGAAATACGTGAACTAACACCCTCTAGTGGTGAAAAACTGTTAAAACGCATTCTGAAAAGAGGTGGCCTTCAAGGTCTAAGAAATTTGCATATGAACCTCCTAGGTTAAGCTTTCAACTAAGAATACCAAGAGAACAAAGCAAAATTGGTGATAAAAGTAAACTGGAAAAATGTTTAAAATTACATGGTCTATCTAAATCATGAAAGTTTATTTTGGCCTAGACTGTCCCTTTAAACTAACAATTAAATTAACTATATTATATATTTAAACACCTAACCCTACTAAAATTATTTAAATCTACTATTAAAAATTACAACAAAAAAAAGTTACAAAAAAATAACAACTAAGTTACACAAAATAAAAACCACTAAGTTACACAAAATAAAAAATAAATGATCAAATATTTAAACTAGTTACACCTAATCTAATAGCCCTATGAAAATAAAAAAGCCCCCCCCCAAAATAAAAAAAAGCCCCTAGCCTACACTAAACTACCAATTTCCCTTAAAAGGGCCTTTTGCGGGGCATTGCCCCAAAGAAATTAGCTCTTTTAACTGTAAATAAAAATACAAATAACCCCCAAAAGTAAAACGCACCACCCACACAACCAACCCCCCAAATAAAAACCTATCTAAAAAAACTGAAGCTCCTAAGGGCATTTAGCTCTTTTTCTTTGCCCAAAGTCCCTAACCTAAAATTAGAACCCACCCAATAAACCCTTAAAAAACCTAACACTAACCCCCGAAGATCCACTTACAGTTTTTGAAGACCGGACATCCATCCTCAACCTAACAACCCGCTAACTTTACATTAAATATTAACTCATCCCTATCTTATAATAAATTTAAACTTACCTTTCCAATTAAAATAAAATATATTAAACTATTAATGAACCTACCCTAACTATTATACTAAAATTACATTAAACTATATTAAACTATTTATTAACCTACCCTAACTATTATACTAAAATTACATTAAACTATATTAAACTATTTATTAACCTACCCTAACCATTATACTAAAAGTACATTAAACTATATTAAACTATTCATTAACCTACCCTATTATACTAAAATTACATTAAACTAACAATTCAATTAACTATATTACATATTTAAACACCTAACCCTACTCAAATTATTTAAATCTACTATTAAAAATTACTAAGTTACAAAAAAATAACAACTAAGTTACACAAAATAAAAATCACTAAGTTACACAAAATAAAAACCACTAAGTTACACAAAATAAAAACCACTAAGTTACAAAAAATAAAAAATAAATTATCAAATATTTAAACTAATTACACCTAATATAATAGCCCTATGAAAATAAAAAGCCCCCCAAAATAAAAAAAAAACCCTAGCCTACACTAAACTACCAATGGCCCTTAAAAGGGCCTTTTGCGGGCATTGCCCCAAAGAAATCAGCTCTTTTAACTGTAAATAAAAATACAAAAATACCCCAAAAGTAAAACGCACCACCCACACAACCAATCCCCCAAATAAAAACCTATTTAAAAAACTGAAGCTCCTAAGGGCATTTAGCTCTTTTTCTTTGCCCAAAGTCCCTAACCTAAAATTAAAACCCACCCAATAAGCCCTTAAAAAATCCTAACACTAACCCTGAAGATCCACTTACAGTTTTTGAAGACCGGACATCCATCCTCAACGAAGCAGAGCAAGGCTATTCCAATCAGCCAATAGAATGCAAGCTCAATCCTATTGAGTGATTGGATCAGCCAATAGGATGAAAGCTCAATCAATCCTATTGGCTGATTGCAACAGCCAATAGGATTTTTTCCACCTTAATTCCTATTGGCTGATAGAATTCTATCAGCCAATCGGAATCTAAGAGACGCCATCTTGGATGACGTCATTTAAAGGGAAACGTCATTCTTTAGAAGACTTTGTAAGAAGAAGATGCTCCACTCCGGATGTCTTGAAGATGGAGCCGCTCTGCGCCGGATGGATGAAGATAGAAGATGCCGTCTGGATGAAGACTTCTGCCGGCTTGGATGAAGACTTCGGCCCGCTTGGATGAAGACTTCTGCCAGCTTCGCTGAGGACTTCTGCCGCTTCGTTGAGGATAGATGTCTGGTCTTCAAAAACTGTAAGTGGATCTTCGGGGGTTAGTGTTGGGTTTATTGGGTGGGTTTTAATTTTAGGTTAGGGACTTTGGGTAAAGAAAAAAGAGCTAAATCCCCTTTTAAGAGCAGAAATCTAAGAGACTCTGCAACAAAAACAAAAAACAGGAAAGAAATATCAAAACTATAAGAACAACATTATTCAGATCATTGGAGTATAACTTTAGCCAATATTATTATTCAGAACGGTATACTGAGGTATATTATTTACACTAACCATCTCTCCTACATGGAGGCAACCTTGTGCATGAAAGCACCCGTAATAAAGTATGGCCCTTTTATATTTGCGGCTTCTTATCCCTGCAGGATATCAGCTGCACATGAAGGTTCACTCACAGTCTAGCCAATTCCCATACGCTCACCATATTGTGCAGGGATTAATATAATAGAAACCTGAACCACCAGGCAAAGGGTCCCCCCCCCAAACTGCTGCATAGAGGATAATGTAATTCGCCTAGGCCGTGGCTTCCTGGCGTTAGGCCACTTGTCAGCCTGGTTTAAACATGGAGGGAGCAAGAAAAAGTCCCATCGCAATCCGTCGGTATTTGGTGTTTCCAACTCCCGGTCAAGCAGGGTAAGGGCATGACCTTCATTCCTTTACATAGCGTTATCGTGCAAACGTTTCTTTCCGTTGTTTACGTGCAGCATCTGGGAAGGTTCCCTCAGTGCAGCTGCGTTCTGCTCAGTATAATGCCGCACGGGGTCGAGTTTCTCCACTGAGTTTCTCCAGTCTTCAAATGTGATTTTCGCTCTTTCTGTGATAGCGTTTTCACAAGAAGCAGATGTGGGGAGGGTCTCACAATAGGAACCAGTACGGCCATAGCTAGTCTCGGTCAAGCAATAAGCGTCGTCTTTGATGAGCAAACCCTTAGTGGACCGGGCTTCCCATATTAAGTTCTCAAGCGATTGTTGTAGCCCATCAAATAGCGGTAAAAACATAATTTATGCTTACCTGATAAATTCCTTTCTCCTGTAGTGTGGTCAGTCCACGGGTCATCATTACTTCTGGGATATTAACTCCTCCCCAACAGGAAGTGCAAGAGGATCACCCAGCAGAGCTGCTATATAGCTCCTCCCCTCTACGTCACACCCAGTCATTCGACCAAGAACCAACGAGAAAGGAGAAGCTAAAGGGTGCAGTGGTGACTGGAGTATAATTTAAAAATTTAGACCTGCCATAAAAAACAGGGCGGGCCGTGGACTGACCACACTACAGGAGAAAGGAATTTATCAGGTAAGCATAAATTATGTTTTCTCCTGTTAAGTGTGGTCAGTCCACGGGTCATCATTACTTCTGGGATACCAATACCAAAGCAAAAGTACACGGATGACGGGAGGGACAGGCAGGATCTTTATACAGAAGGAACCACTGCCTGAAGAACCTTTCTCCCAAAAATAGCCTCCGAAGAAGCAAAAGTGTCAAATTTGTAAAATTTTGAAAAAGTATGAAGCGAAGACCAAGTTGCAGCCTTGCAAATCTGTTCAACAGAGGCCTCATTCTTAAAGGCCCAAGTGGAAGCCACAGCTCTAGTGGAATGAGCTGTAATTCTTTCAGGAGGCTGCTGTCCAGCAGTCTCATAAGCTAAACGTATTATGCTACGAAGCCAAAAAGAGAGAGAGGTAGCAGAAGCTTTTTGACCTCTCCTCTGACCAGAATAAACGACAAACAGGGGTGACGTTTGTCGAAAGTCTTTAGTTGCCTGTAAATAGAATTTTAGGGCACGAACTACATCCAGATTGTGCAGAAGAAGTTCCTTCTTTGAAGAAGGATTTGGACACAAGGATGGAACAACAATCTCTTGATTGATATTCCTGTTAGTGACTACCTTAGGTAAGAACCCAGGTTTAGTACGCAGAACTACCTTATCCGAGTGAAAAATCAGATAAGGAGAATCACAATGTAAGGCTGATAACTCAGAGACTCTACGAGCCGAGGAAATAGCCATTAAGAACAGAACTTTCCAAGATAACAACTTTATATCAATGGAATGGAGGGGTTCAAACGGAACGCCCTGTAAAACGTTAAGAACAAGGTTTAAACTCCATGGCGGAGCAACAGTTTTAAACACAGGCTTAATCCTGGCCAAAGCCTGACAAAAAGCCTGAACGTCTGGAACTTCTGACAGACGTTTGTGTAACAGAATGGACAGAGCTGAGATCTGTCCCTTTAAGGAACTAGCGGATAAACCCTTTTCTAAACCTTCTTGTAGAAAAGACAATATCCTAGGAATCCTAACCTTACTCCAAGAGTAACCTTTGGATTCACACCAATATAGCCTGTATTAAGGTATCAATTACTGATCCACGTTTTGATAAAATCAAGCGTTCAATTTCCAGGCAGTCAGCTTCAGAGAAATTAGATTTTGATGTTTGAAGGGACCCTGAACCAGAAGGTCCTGTCTCAGAGGCAGAGACCAAGGTGGACAGGATGACATGTCCACTAGATCTGCATACCAGGTCCTGCGTGGCCACGCAGGCGCTATTAGAATCACTGATGCTTTCTCCTGTTTGATCCTGGCAATCAATCGAGGAAGCATCGGGAAGGGTGGGAACACATAAGCCTTCCCGAAGGTCCAAGGCGCTGTCAAAGCATCCACCAGGGCCGCTCCCGGATCCCTGGATCTGGACCCGTAACAAGGAAGCTTGGCGTTCTGTCGAGACGCCATGAGATCTATTTCTGGTTTGCCCCAACGTCGAAGTATTTGGGCAAAGACTTCCGGATGAAGTTCCCACTCCCCCGGATGAAAAGTCTGACGACTTAGGAAATCCGCCTCCCAGTTCTCCACTCCCGGAATGTGGATTGCTGATAGGTGGCAAGAGTGAGACTCTGCCCAGCGAATTATTTTTGATACTTCCATCATCGCTAGGGAGCTTCTTGTCCCTCCTTGATGGTTGATGTAAGCTACAGTCGTGATGTTGTCCGACTGAAACCTGATGAACCCCCGCGTTGTTAACTGGGGCCAAGCCAGAAGGGCATTGAGAACTGCTCTCAATTCCAGAATGTTTATTGGCAGGAGACTCTCCTCCTGAGTCCAAGATCCCTGAGCCTTCAGGGAATTCCAGACAGCGCCCCAACCTAGCAGGCTGGCGTCTGTTGTTACAATCGTCCAATCTGGCCTGCTGAATGGCATCCCCCTGGACAGATGTGGTCGAGAAAGCCACCATAGAAGAGAATTTCTGGTCTCTTGATCCAGATTCAGAGTAGGGGACAAATCTGAGTAATCCCCATTCCACTGACTTAGCATGCACAATTGCAGCGGTCTGAGGTGTAGGCGTGCAAAAGGTACTATGTCCATTGCCGCTACCATTAAGCCGATCACCTCCATGCATTGAGCCACTGACGGGTGTTGAATGGAATGAAGGACACGGCAAGCGTTTTGAAGCTTTGTTAACCTGTCTTCTGTCAGGTAGATCTTCATTTCTACAGAGTCTATAAGAGTCCCCAAGAAGGGAACTCTTGTGAGTGGAAAAAGAGAACTCTTCTTTTCGTTTACCTTCCACCCATGCGACCTTAGAAATGCCAGTACTAACTCTGTATGAGACTTGGCAGTTTGAAAGCTTGAAGCTTGTATCAGAATGTCGTCTAGGTAGGGAGCTACCGAAATTCCTCGCGGTCTTAGCACCGCCAGAAGAGCCCCCAGAACCTTTGTGAAGATTCTTGGAGCCGTAGCCAACCCGAATGGAAGAGCTACAAACTGGTAATGCCTGTCTAGGAAGGCAAACCTTAGGTACCGGTGATGATCTCTGTGAATCGGTATGTGAAGGTAAGCATCCTTTAAATCCACTGTGGTCATGTACTGACCCTTTTGGATCATGGGTAGAATTGTCCGAATAGTTTCCATTTTGAACGATGGAACTCTTAGGAATTTGTTTAGGATCTTTAAATCCAAGATTGGTCTGAAGGTTCCTTCTTTCTTGGGAACCACAAACAGATTTGAGTAAAATCCCTGTCCGTGTTCCGACCGCGGAACCGGATGGATCACTCCCATTAGTAACAGATCTTGTACGCAGCGTAGAAACGCCTTCTTCTTTATTTGGTTTGCTGACAACCTTGACAGATGGAATCTCCCCTTTGGGGGAGAGGATTTGAAGTCCAGAAGATATCCCTGAGATATGATCTCTAGCGCCCAGGGATCCTGGACATCTCTTGCCCAAGCCTGGGCGAAGAGAGAAAGTCTGCCCCCCACTAGATCCGTTCCCGGATCGGGGGCCCTCAATTCATGCTGTCTTAGGGGCAGCAGCAGGTTTTCTGGCCTGCTTGCCCTTGTTCCAGGACTGGTTAGGTCTCCAGCCTTGTCTGTAACGAGCAACAGCTCCTTCCTGTTTTGGTGCAGAGGAAGTTGATGCTGCTCCTGCCTTGAAATTACGAAAGGAACGAAAATTAGACTGTCTAGCCCTAGGTTTGGCTCTGTCTTGAGGCAGGGCATGGCCTTTACCTCCTGTAATGTCAGCGATAATTTCTTTCAAACCGGGCCCGAATAAGGTCTGCCCTTTGAAAGGTATGTTAAGTAACTTAGATTTAGAAGTAACGTCAGCTGACCACGATTTTAGCCACAGTGCTCTGCGTGCCTGAATGGCGAAACCGGAATTCTTAGCCGTAAGTTTAGTTAAATGTACTACGGCATCTGAAACAAATGAATTAGCTAGCTTAAGTGTTTTAAGCCTGTTTGAAATTTCTTCGATAGTAATTGAGTCAAGAGTCTCTTCCAGGGACTCGGACCAAAAAGCGGCCGCGGCCGTGACAGACGCAATACATGCAAGGGGTTGCAATATAAAACCTTGTTGAACAAACATTTTCTTAAGGTAACCCTCTAATTTTTTATCCATTGGATCTGAAAAGGCACAGCTATCCTCCACCGGGATAGTGGTACGCTTAGCCAGAGTAGAAACCGCTTCCTCCACCTTAGGGATCGTCTGCCATAAGTCCCGTGTGGTGGCGTCTATTGGGAACATCTTTCTAAATACAGGAGGGGGGGAAAAGGGTACACCGGGCCTATCCCACTCCTTAGTAATTATCTCTGTAAGCCTCTTAGGTATAGGAAATACGTCAGTACTCGCCGGTACCGCATAGTATCTATCCAGCCTACATAATTTCTCTGGGATTGCAACGGTGTTACAATCATTCAGAGCTGCTAATACCTCCCCTAGCAGAACGCGGAGGTTTTCAAGCTTAAACTTAAAATTAGAAATGTCTGAGTCCACTCTATTGGGATCAGAACCGTCACCTGCAGATTGAAGCTCTCCGTCCTCATGTTCCGCATACTGTGACCCAGTATCTGATATGGCCCTAGTATTATCAGCGCACTCTGTTCTCATCCCAGAGTGGTCACGCTTCCCTCTAAGTTCTGGTAATTTAGACAAAACTTCAGTCATAACATTAGCCATGTCCTGCAATGTGATTTGTAATGGCCGCCCTGAAGTACTCGGCGTTACCATATCACGCACCTCCCGAGCGGGAGATGCAGGTACTGACACGTGAGGGGAGTTAGTCGGCATAACTTTCCTCTCGTTGTCTGGTGAATGATGTTCAATTTGTACAGATTGACTTTTATTTAAAGTAGCATCAATGCAATTAGTACATAAATTTCTATTGGGCTCCACTTTGGCTTTAGCACATATAGCACAGAGATATTCCTCTGAGTCAGACATGTTAAACACACTAGCAAATAAACCAGCAACTTGGAAATACTTTTCAATTTAATTTTCAATAGTATGAAAAAACGTACTGTGCCTTTAAGAAGCACAGAAAGTTATGACAGTTGAGTAACAATGAAACTGATAAACTATAATCAAATTCTTTCCGGTAAAAATACAAATTTAGCAAAGGATTGCCCCCATTAGCAATGGATAACTAACCCTTAAATAGCAGAAAAAATATACAGAATATAACGTTTTTTATCACAGTCAAGCACTATCTCACAGGTCTGCTGTGAGTGATTACCTCCCTCAAAATAACTTTTGAAGACCCTTGAGCTATGTAGAGACGAACCGGATCATGCAGGGAAGAAAAACAGACTTGTGACTGAATTCCTGATGCGTAGTAAAAGCGCCAAATTAAGCCCCTCCCCCTCACACACAACAGTGAGGGAGATCAGTAAACTGTCATAAACTAAATAAAATGCCCGCCAAGTGGATAATTAGTGCCCAACACAATTTTTCACCCAGTACCTCAGAAAATTAAACGATTTAACATGCCAGCAAAACGTTTAACCTCAAATAAATAAATTGTCACAGAAACCTACTGCTAGCCGTTCTCACTGTAATATAGGCTAAGGTTTATTCATACAGTATCATTCCAGTGAAGTGCCATTCCCCAGAATACTGAAGTGAAAATATACATACATGACAGCCTGATACCAGTTGCTACTACTGCATTTAAGGCTGAACTTACTTTATATAGGTATTTGCAGTATTTTCTAGTCAATTCCATTCTCAGAAAATAATATGCTGCTACATACCTCTTTGCAGGTGAACCTGCCCGCTGTCCCCTGATCTGAAGTATACCTCACCCCTCAGATGGCCGAGAACAGCAACATGATCTTAACTACTCCGGTTAAAATCATATAGAAACTCAGGTAGATTCTTCTTCAAATTCTCCCTGAGAATGAACAACACACTCCGGTGCTGTTTTAAAATAACAAACTTTTGATTGAAGTCATAAAAACTAAGTAAAATCACCACAGTCCTCTCACACATCCTATCTATTAGTTGGGTGCAAGAGAATGACTGGGTGTGACGTAGAGGGGAGGAGCTATATAGCAGCTCTGCTGGGTGATCCTCTTGCACTTCCTGTTGGGGAGGAGTTAATATCCCAGAAGTAATGATGACCCGTGGACTGACCACACTTAACAGGAGAAAGTAGTAGTTAGGTCATTTAGACTGTGCGCCATCTTGGTTGTATGCTGCTTTACAGGTTAACAGCCAAACTGCTTCAAACTTGTTAGCTGACTTCACGGAGGCCAGAAGATGAAATATCTGATCCATAAAAGTTTCCGGGCACCTAAACTGCCAAGGAAGATTGGATGACAAAGAGTGTAGCCACAGATATGCTCAAAAAAGCAGGGAATTTACTTGGAGCTCTGTCATTCAGTGGCCGTCTTACAACACCGCCAACCGGAAGTCTCTCTCGAGCCACCCTTTTAAACATAGGCCTGATCCTAGTCAGGGCCTGATCCTAGTCAGGGCCTTAACAAAGGACTGCACATCCAGAAGCTCAGCTTATCTCCTGTGCAGTAACACGCACAGGGTCGATATCTGTCCCTTCAGGGAACTAGCAGAGAGACCCTTTTCCAGCTCACCTGGGAGAAAAGATAAATTTCTGGCAACCTTTATCTTATGCCAAGAAAAAACACTCTTCTCACACCAGTGTAGGTAAGTCTGCCACACCTTATGATAGATGCGTCGAGTAACTGGCTTACAAGCCTGAATCAAAGTGTCAATGACACTCTCCAAAAAACCTCTCTTGGCTAAGGCTAAGTGATCAATCTCCACGCAGTCAGCCTCAGAGAATCTAGATTTTGATGTAGAAAGGGACCCTGTAGTAGCAGGTCCCTGCAACAGGGTAACCTTCATGGAGGAAATGAGGACATCCCCACTAGATCTGCGAACCAAGTCCTTCATGGCCAGGATGGAGCAATCAGGATCACGAGGCTTGCTTCTGTTTTATCCGAGCCACCACACAGGGGAGAAGAGGTAATGGAGGAAAAAGATATATGAGTCTGAACCTCCAAGGAACCGCCAGAGCATCTATTAGTTCTGCTTGAGGATCCCTCGATCTCGACCCATACCTGGGAAGTTTGGCATTGAGATGGGAGGCCATAAGGTCTATCTCCGGCATCCCCACTCTGCTGCATATCTCTGCAAATACCTTGAGGTGAAAAGATTGCCTGCTGAGGAAGTCTGCTTCCCAGTTGTCCACACCCAGAATGTGAATTGCTGACAGCATACAGATGTGGGTCTCCGCCCATTCTAAGATCTGAGAAACCTCCCTCATGGCTAAGGAACTCCTTGTTCCTCCCTGATGGTTGATGTAGGCTACTGAAGTTAAATTGTCTGACTGGAATCTGATAAACTGGGACGAACCCAGAAGGGGCCAAGCCTTCAGAGCATTGAAGATTGTTTGAAGTTCCAATATATTGATCGGTAAAGTGGACTCCTCCTGAGTCCACAGACCCTGTGCCCTTCTGGCACTCCAAACAGCTCCCCAGCCAGATAGACTGGCGTCCGCAGTCAAAATCTCCCAGGACGGTCTCAAGAAGCACGTGCCTTGGGACAGGTGATCTTGACAGAGCCACTAAGAGAGTGAGTCTCTCAACAGGCTGTCCAGTACTATCTGTTGTGACAGGTCGGAATGTTCACCGTTCCATTGTCTCAGCATGCATAGGTGTAAGGGTCTGAGATGGAATCTGGGAAAGGGAATGATGTCCACACAAGACACCATGAGTCTAATCACCTCCATACACTGGGCCACCGAAGGTCTCAAGGAGGCCTGGAGGGCAAGACATGCTGTTGTTAGATTGCAACGTCTATGATCTGTTAGAAAGATCTGCATGGACACGGAGTCTATAACTGTGCCCAGGACATTTACTCTGGCAGTTTATCTTTCATCCATGTGACCGAAAAAGACTTAGAAGAAATTCCTAGTGCTTCCTTGCTAGAGGAAAAGATGGTGCTTGTACCAAGATATCATCTAGGTAAGGTGCTACTGCAATACCTCGTGTTCTGGCAACCGCTAGAAGAGCCCCCCAGAATCTTTGTAAATATTTTGGGAGCAGTAGCTAAGCCAAACGGCAGAGCTATGACCTGGAAGTGCTGGTCCAGAAATGCAAACCTCAGGAACTGAAAATGTTCCTTGTGTATCGGAACGTGAAGGTATGCATGCTTCAGGTCTATGGTCGTCATAAACTGCCCTTCCTGAACCAGGGGAAGGATAGATCTTATTGTCTCCATCTTGAAGGAGGGGACGCTTAGAAATTTGTTTAGACACCTGAGGCCTTTGTGTTCAGGCGTATAATTTGCATATTCGCATCACAGATGAAGAAGTTAGCAACTCTTAATGCCTTAATTCTCTCCTGGATATCTTTGAGGGGAGATTTCACCTCAATAAGTTCAGACAGAGAGTCGCACCAATATGTTGCTGCTCCAGCCACTGTGGCTACTGCTGCCGCCAGTTGAAATAAAAATCCTGTGTGTTGGAACATTCTCCTCACGTAGGTTTCCAACTTCTCGTCCATAGGCTCTCTAAAATAAGAACTATCCTCCAGGGGGATAGTGGTATGCTTACCTAGCGTCAAAATGGCACCACCCACCTTAGGGATGGAACCCCACAATTCTAATTGAGAGTCAGCAACTGGGAACAACTTTTTAAAAAGTTGCAGAGGGAGAAAAGGAAGTTCTGATTCGTTCCCATTCGTTACTAATAATGTTCGCAATACGAACTGGTACATGAAAAGTCTGTGGCACCTTCCTGTCCTCATTAACCATGTCTAACTTAGGGATCTTTGGTTCCTCAGGGAGCTTAGCCTCTGGAACCTCTAGCGTAGACAGGACCTCCTTTAACAATATTAATGATTTATAATATTTATATTATTAAATACATAACAATATAAAAGTATCAGAAAAAAACATTTTTAAATGTTCATTTTAAAACAACCAGATCATTTTGGATATAAATTTTCATCAATTCCTGCTTACTTTATTTAAAAAAAGAAGCCTCAATCGTCTTTAAAACATGTATTTTAATCTTCACCTTGACGTGTCAAACAAAAGCCCACAAATATGGGCTGTTTGACAAACTGTCTAAATAGTCTTTCGCTTCATTATAATTAGCATGTTTTAATTGACATGGTGCGCACCCCTAATGTTGTAACATATGGGTCACACATGCGAACTGACATATTTGAAGACTTTTGCCAGGTCTTCTGAAGCGAATAATGCATGCATTTTTTTAAACAAGTCGAACCAGCTTCTAACTACACTCGCTTCTCTCCTCATCCGATTGCGCATGTGCTAGAATATTACTATTAAGTGGGCATCTGTGAATGCAGAGCTATTATGTGTTAGCTAAAACCCAGGTTGCAAATGCAAATTAGCCTCATGGTGGGTTTGAAAATACACCCACTTTTGACAGTAAATATAGTGGAAAAAGTTCAAAATGACAACGGAAGGTATTGAAGAACATTTTTAACATATAATATGCTAAGAAATTAACTGATTATAGATTTTGCCCTTTCTATCCCTTTAACCATCCTTTTAGCCTCCAATTTTCTAGCAGATGTATTGAAGTTCTTTCCTGCGTAGATGTATATTGTACATATGATCTCTATAACATAGTCACCTTAAAATCATTATCAGAATGCTTTAAAATCACATTGCCCCTTCTTTTTTTATTTAATTATTTTTTTACCATAAGCGCAAAATCATATACCTAATTCATCTTGCCAATCTTATTAGGCATGGACTTTGCAGCTTTGATCCTTCATGCTAATTTACGCCTAGATTTAGAGTTTGGCGTTAGCTGTCAAAACCAGCGTTAGAGGCTCCTAACGCTGGTTTTGGGATACCGCTGGTATTTAGAGTCAGTCAGGAAAGGGTCTAACGCTCACTTTGCAGCTGCGACTTTTCCATACCGCAGATCTCCCTACGCCATTTGCATATCCTATCTTTTCAATGGGATCTTTTAACGCCGGTATTTAGAGTCGTGGCTGAAGTGAGCGTTAGAAATATAACGACAAAACTCCAGCCGCAGAAAAAAGCCAGGAGTTAAGAGCTTTCTGGGCTAACGCCGGTTCATAAAGCTCTTAACTACTGTGCTCTAAAGTACACTAACACCCATAAGCTACCTATGTACCCCTAAACCGAAGCCCCCCCACATCGCCGCCACTCTATTAAAATTTTTTAACCCCTAATCTGCCGACCGCACACCGCCGCCACCTACATTATCCCTATGTACCCCTAATCTGCTGCCCCTAACACCGCCGACACCTACATAATATTTATTAACCCCTAATCTGCCCCCCCCCAACGTCGCCTCCACCTACCTACAATTATTAACCCCTAATCTGCCGACCGGACCTCACCGCTACTCTAATAAATGTATTAACCCCTAAAGCTAAGTCTAACCCTAACCCCCCCCCCCCAAGTTAAATATAATTTAAATCTAACGAAATCAATTAACTCTTATTAAATAAATTATTCCTATTTAAAGCTAAATACTTACCTGTAAAATAAACCCTAATATAGCTACAATATAAATTATAATTATATTGTAGCTATTTTAGGATTAATATGTATTTTACAGGCAACTTTGTATTTATTTTAACCATTGTCCCTCGAATTCCGATTGGCTGATAGGATTCTATCAGCCAATCGGAATTAAGGTAGGAAAATTCTGATTGGCTGATGGAATCAGCCAATCAGATTAAAGTTCAATCCGATTGGCTGATCCAATCAGCCAATCAGATTGAGCTTGCATTTTATTGGCTGTTCCGATCAGCCAATAAAATGCGAGCTCAATCTGATTGGCTGATACAATCAGCCAATCGGATTGAACTTGAATCTGATTGGCTGATTCCATCAGCCAATCAGAATTTTCCTACCTTAATTCCGATTGGCTGATAGAATCCTATCAGCCAATCGGAATTCGAGGGACGCCATCTTGGATGACGTCCCTTAAAGGAACCTTCATTCTGTTTTAGGACGTTGGAAGAAGAGGATGGATCCACGCCAGAGGACTTGAAGATGGAGCCGCTCGTCATCGGATGGAAGAAGATAGAAGATGCCGCTTGGATGAAGATGTCTACCGGTCCGGATCTCCTCTTCTGCCTGGATAGGATGAAGACTTCTGCCCGATGATGGACTTCTTCAGCCGCCGCTTGGATCAAGACTTCAGCCGGAGGATGGATGTCTTCAGCCCCCGCTTGGGCTTGGATCAAGACTTCAGCCGGAGGATGGACGTCTTCAGCCCCCGCTTGGGCTTGGATCAAGACATCGGAGCCTGGACCGATCGGTGATACCCGGCGTGGTGAAGATAAGGTAGGAAGATCTTCAGGGGCTCAGTGTTAGGTTTATTTAAGGGGGGTTTGGGTTAGATTAGGGGTATGTGGGTGGTGGGTTGTAATGTTGTTGGGGTATTGTATGTTTTTTTTTCCAGGCAAAAGAGCTGAATTCTTTGGGGCATGCCCCGCAAAAGGCCCTTTTAAGGGCTGGTAAGGTCTATTTTTATTTTAGAATAGGGTAGGGCATTTTTTTATTTTGGGGGGCTTTGTTATTTTATTAGGGGGCATAGAGTAGGTGTAATTAGTTTAAAATTGTTGTAATATTTTTCTAATGTTTGTAAATATTTTTTTATTTTTTGTAACTTAGTTCTTTTTTATTTTTTCTACTTTAGTTAGTTTATTTAATTGTATTTATTTGTAGGTATTTTATTTAATTAATTTATTGATAGTGTAGTGTTAGGTTTAATTGTAACTTAGATTAGGATTTATTTTACAGGTAATTTTGTAATTATTTTAACTAGGTAGCTATTAAATAGTTATTAACTATTTAATAGCTATTGTACCTGGTTAAAATAAATACAAAGTTGCCTGTAAAATAAATATTAATCCTAAAATAGCTACAATATAATTATTATTTATATTGTAGCTATATTAGGATTTATTTTACAGGTAAGTATTTAGCTTTAAATAGGAATAATTTATTTAATAAGAGTTAATTTATTTCGTTAGATTTAAATTATATTTAATTTAGGGGGGTGTTAGGGTTAGACTTAGCTTTAGGGGTTAATACATTTATTAGAGTAGCGGCGAGGTCCGGTCGGCAGATTAGGGGTTAATAATTGTAGGTAGGTGGAGGCGACATTGGGGGCGGCAGATTAGGGGTTAATAAATATAATATAGGGGTCGGCGGTGTTAGGGGCAGCAGATTAGGGGTACATAGGGATAATGTAGGTTTCGGCGATGTACGGAGCGGCAGATTAGGGGTTAAAAAAATATGCAGGGGTCAGCGATAGCGGGGGCGGCAGATAATAAGTTAATAAGTGTAAGGTTAGGGGTGTTTAGACTCGGGGTACATGTTAGGGTGTTAGGTGCAGACATAGGAAGTGTTTCCCCATAGGAAACAATGGGGCTGCATTAGGAGCTGAACGCTGCTTTTTTTGCAGGTGTTAGGTTTTTTTTTCAGCTCAAACGGCCCCATTGTTTCCTATGGGGGAATCATGCACGAGCACGTTTTTTAAGCTGGCCGCGTCCGTAAGCACCGCTGGTATTGAGAGTTGCAGTGGTGGTAAATTATGCTCTACGCTCCTTTTTTGGAGCCTAACGCAGCCATTCTGTGAACTCTAAATACCAGCGGTATTTAAAAGGTGCGGGGGGGGAAAGCCAACGTTAGCTACGCATGTCGTTACCGACAAAACTCTAAATCTAGCCGTTAGTTTCTGTCTACTCAATTTCCTTTACTAATTTTGTAGCTATCAGTTGTAAACATCATTTTTTTTTCTCTTCAGTTTACTTTTAACAAGGATGATTTTTATTTTTCTCTATCTATTCTTTTATAACCTGCTCTTTTTTCCTTATTTAACACAGATCACTTTGTTGTTTTATTCTTATTCTATGTTGTTTACTGATCGTACTTTCTTCTTATATTGTAGTAATTTACTATATCATGAAGTCACTGAAAGAATATTTGACTCTACATGAGAGTGATAGTTCCTTACATGTTTATAATGCACCTATTTTGTGTTCTACACATCTGTCTTAATAAACATTTCTAACTGAAGAGTACAATAAAATTAAAAATATTTGAAATGACAAATCAGCTGAATTACTCTCATGCATAGGAGTGACTTAAGTCTGATACATGTTCTCTGTAACTTTGATCTCATTTGATCTGTTAAAGAAAGTCTCATTGGGGCTATAATGTTTCCTAGGAAAGAGACTCTGGTCAGAGGAGAAAGTGAACTCTTTTGAATATTGATTCTCCAACCATGGTTGTGAAGAAACAGCAAAAGACTGTTGGTATGAGATTTTGCTAAAGGTAAAGATGGAGCTTATACAAATATATTGTACAGCTCTTATTACAGACAAGAGAGTTACCAGAACCTTTGTAAAAACACTGAGAGCAGTAGCCAGATCAAATAGTAGAACAACAAACTGAAAAGTTTGTCCTGATATGCAAATCTCAGGAACTAAATATGGTCTTTGTGGATAAGAATATGAGGGTTAACATCCTTCAAGTCTATCATGGACAAATATTGTCCATGTTGAGCAAGGGATAGTATAGTTTAAATTATTTCAATTTTGAAGGTTAAAACTCTGAGAAACTTGTTAGAAGTTTTAAAATCTGGAATAGGCCTAAAAGTTCCATCTTTTTTGGGAACAATAAACAGGTTGGAATAAAAATGCTGGCGATATACTAACATAGGATCTGAAACTATCACGACCATAAGTTCTAGATCCTGAACACATGGTAGAAAGGTTTAAGCCTTTAACCCCTTAACAACCAGCGTGGTACCCTATACGGTGATGGTTGTTAAGCTCTTAAAGGGACACTAAACCCAAATTTTTTCTATCGTGATTCAGATAGAGCATGCAATTTTAAGCAACTTTCTAATTTACCCCTATTATCAAATTTTCTTCATTCTCTTGGTATCTTTATTTGAAATGTAAGAATGTAAGTTTAGATGCGGCCCATTTTTGGTGAATAACCTGGGTTATTCTTGCTGATTGGTGGATAAATTCATCCACCAATAAAAAAAGTGCTGTCCAGAGTCCTGAACCAAAAAAGAAGCTTAGATGCCTTCTTTTTCAAATAAAGATAGCAAGTGAACGAAGAAAAATTGATAATAGGAGTAAATTAGAAAGTTGCTTAAAATTGCATGCTCTATCTGAATCACGAAAGAAAACAATTTGGGTTCAGTGTCCCTTTAAGGACCGCTACACTAAATAAAGAAATAAAACTATGAGGGGTGCCAGGGAGGGGGAAGGAGGGAAGAGGGAGAATGAGGTAGATGGGGATCCTAGAGTGCAGGGAAAGGATCTTAGAGGGGGGTAAATGAGGGAGAGGGAGGGAGTTGGGCAGCTACACTACAGAAAAACATGGTTTATTTTAAATTAAAATAATAGAAAAATAATAGAAAACTGGGTACTGGCAGACAGCTGCCAGAACCTAAGATTGAGGGAATTGGTTTGAAGAGGGAGGGTTAGAGAGCTTTTTGGGAGGGATCAGGGAGGTGGGAAGGTAAGGGGGTAATACTACACTAAGGACACAATAATAATAAATAAACAAAAGGGTGTAAAACTGCATACTGGCAGACTGTCTGTCAGTACTAAAGATGGGTGGTGGGGGAGGGAAGAGAGCTGTTTGAGAGGGATCAGGTAAGGATCAGGGGGTGGGAAGTGTCAGGTGGGAGGGTAATCTCTACACTAAAGATAAAATTAAAGGGCCACTGTAAGTAAATATTTTCTATGCCTGTTACTAACTAACTACCCCAAATACGCTTTTTATCAATAGCATTTCATTAACATATCTCTACCGTATATCAGAAATCTTGTCTGCAAATTTAATTGTTTTCCAAACCCACTCCATGGGTATCCTTTGCTCTGTACCAATCCGTTTACAATACCTAGGTTTCAAAAGGGCGCTGTAAACACAAAGTTATTGGTTTAAGTATTTTGAACATGCAGTGCTGAAAATAGTGGGCAGGATAACGTGACATCATCGGCGAATAAAAGATATAACTTTTAGAACGTTATGAAACTTCGTTTTGGAGAAAATATAGGTCAGTAGGTTTTAATTAATGTTTATTAACTTTAATATGTTAGTTGTTTAGCTTAAAAATTATAACAGAAAGTAATCCTTTAACCTTACAGGCTACCTGAGTAACCCCTTCACTGCTGGGAATAAAAAAAGTGTGGTGCGAGCTGCAATTAGTGGCCTTCTACTTACCAAAAAGCAATGGCAAATCAATATAGGTCTGCTATTTCTGAACAAAGGGGATACCAGAGAAGCTTTTACAACCATTTGTGCCATGATTGCAAAAGCTGTTTGTAAATAATTTCAGTGAGAAACCTAAAGATTATGAAAAAGTAGATTTTTTTTTTATTTGATCCGTTTGGCAGTGAAATGATAGCATGAAATATACCAAAATTTGGCCTAGATCAATACTTTGGGTTGTCTATTAAAAATATATACATAGTTTTGATAGAAAGATAAAATTAAAAAAAGGCTCTATCTCTGTCACTATTTCTATCACTAAATGTAGTGATGGCAAAAATGCTAAAAAAAAAATGCTAAAATTGCTCTGGTATTTTGGGAAAGTTTTAGTATGAAATACCCGGTCCTTAAGGTGTTAAAGGGTAACATGGGACAGAAGAAAGCTTTCCCTAGAAAGCCTTGATCTGAAACCCATTGTGTATCCATGAAAAACTATGTTTAGAACACAAGGATCTTTAAAAGACTAGGCCTTTCAAAAAAGATTTAATCAGCCATTATCAATTTGTTCTGTCTTTTTTATATGCACACTTTCAGATCCTACTGAGCATGTGCAAGAGTACCAGTGTATATGTATATGAGTTTGTATTTGGCTGGTGGCTGTCACATGATATAGTGGGCAAGGAAATGGAAGCAATCTTTGAAATTTCTCAAAAAAACTTGAATTATGCTTACCTGATACTTTTCTTTTCTTCAGATGGAAAGAGTCCACAGATGCATTCATTACTTTTGGGAATTAAGAACCTGGCCACCAGGAGAAGGCAAAGACACCCCAAGCCAAAGGCTTAAATACTCCTCCCACTTCCTCATCCACCAGTCATTCTGCCGAGGAACAAGGAACAGTAGAAGAAATACCAGGGAGAAAAGGTGCCAGAAGAATAACAAATAAGAGACACCCCACAGAAAAAATACAGATGGGGAGCTGTGGACTCTTTCCATCTGAAGAAAAGAAAATGATCAGGTAAGCATAAATGGAAAGAGTCCACAGCTGCAATTATTACTTTTGGGAAAACAATACCCAAGCTATAGAGGACACTGAATGCACGGGAGGGTACAATAGGCGGCCCATTCTGAGGGCACCAGGCCTGAAAAACCACAACCCAACCAAACCTCGCTTCGTCGGAGCCAGTCAAACAAACTAGAAGGAAAAGGCCCCAAGGACACTGACCCGCAGATAGTTCGAAAGCCTAACCAGAGACCGCAAGCAGAATCACTGAGCCAACACTCCTCCAGGAGAACCATTACCCAGCAGTCGGTCTCCACACAACCCTTAGTAATACAGTACCAAAATCCCCAAAAGGGAAAGAACAAGGGTAAGCCAAAGAGATAACCAAAGGTACAACAAAATCCATAAAGGAAAGACCCCCTTCAAAGGAAGGGCAAATCCACAGGGACCCGAATGGATCCCGAGAACAAGGGTAGACGACGCCCAACCCACAAGGAGCAATCGGGCATCATCAAGGAGAAGAAACATCTCCCAAAAATTGGGCAATAGCCCTGAAAAAGACAGCTGAAGACAAAGTCTTCAAAATGTCAAAACTCAGAGACTGAGCAAATAGCAATAACAAGTAGCAAACTCAGAAATTAACACCTGAGTCTAGAAACACGCTGCCACCTGTAGGAAGACACTGAGAAAATACTATCCGTGAGGGAGAAGCGGCCACACAAAATAGCAGACTCCTCCAAGACATAGATTGCTCAACCTCCAAGACAGAGGACATCTCCAGGCAATCCAGGCCGCCAAGCCTTTTCACAGATCTTAAAGGGGGAGAGGCACAGAACCTCCAAAAGGAAGGTCTACTATCATCCCCAAGACCTGAGGATGAACAACAGATCTCAGATCCAAGGTCTAGCCAGACCAGCCCAAGCAACGGCAGATCTGAAAGCAAGGGAATCGAAAGGAACCCAAAGACCGGCCCCCAAAAGGGCGGAAGAATGGACACAGCCATTTCAACCTAAAGACAAATGAGCAGGCGTTAGACGATCTAGCAAGGCCATCCGACTAAGTCTCAATGTGGAGCCAGCAGCTCCCCAGATGGACAGGAACAACTCAAAGAGCAGACCAATCCCAGAACCAGATAAACATCTGTTCCAACCTCCCAAACACAGGAGAGGCCCCTAAAAAGGGAACCACACCTCCGTAAGGAGGACAACAAGCCCCCTGAAGAGGAGAGCATCGATAAACCCCTGCCCATAAGCCAGGAAATCATAAGAAGAACCGAGAGGACACAAGGCCATGTCACTGACAAACACCGAAGAACCCCATAAAACACCATCGTGCTAGCCCACATACCAGGCGCAAAGTGACAGCTGAGCAACCGCAGACCCTCCATTTGCTAGGCAGAAGAGCCCACCATCAGGTTACATCAGTTGGCTGTCCCAAGGGAACCGTATTGTCCGGCACAAGACAAGCCCCAAGGAGCCCTGGCTCTGAGTAAATCTGGCCAAATTGTAAAGCAGAAAAGCCAGAACAAGGGCTAGGCCCAAGTACCCCGGAAACTGGAACCCGTCCGGCCAGTCTTATTATCATAAGGTCGGGTAACATCCCACTGCAGGATCCACAAAGAGAAAATGCTGAGTAAACCCTCGACAACCGGAAGATCAGGACAAGAAGCCTGGGCCCCAAAAATGTTTAGATAAAACAATTTTCCAGGAACATAAATCCCTCGTCTGATAAAAAATAAACAGACCTCCCAGGGAAAAAAATCCAGAATAACCCGGATAACAAGAGCAAGAAGCCCTTGCAGGCCCCGACCCAAAAGGAAGAGACCACCCCTTGCAGGAGCCCAATACTCCAAAGAGCCAGGGCCATAAAAGGACACTAGAGCTAACAGGCGTCCAAGCAACATTAACATGACTCTGTATGAAAATGCGGCTAATCCCCCTAAGGGACACAGGACGCTGCTCATTTTATCAACCTTGAAAGGAGGAAAAAGGCTGAGTAGACCTCGTTGGGGATCGAGCTAGCAACCCTCAGATTGCTACAGAACAGAGTAGCCACTGAGCATTAGAATGCTGAGCTAATTGTCCAACTAGCCACGAGCTCCAGACACAAGGGGAACAGTGAGGACAAGTCACCCAAATAGAGCAACATCAAGCCTACACATCACCTCAGACTCGAAATCAGAGGACAGTAAAACATAGGTATGAATGCCTCCTGGATAGCAATACCTGACTCATATAAGTGGAAAAAGCACTAGGACCTCTTCTATCCCAAGAAAGAGATGCAGAGCATTCCCAACATCGAGAAAGGACCCCTAACCGGAGCCCAAAAGGACCTTACTGTCTAATGTCCTGAAAAAGGAACAACCAACTCCTGAAGGGAATCCAAGTCCCCCGAAGACAATCCATCCACAAGGAGAAATGGGCAATCCAAGAGGTCTCAATGAAGAAGAGAACCACTAAAGGAACAAGTCCAAAAAGAATAATTTCCTAAAGCAACACTGCCACGACCGGTGGAAAGAGGCACTAAACCCACTCATTTTCCCACCACATGGGAAGGAAAACTCTAGGTTCCGAGGTATCGGAAACGACAGAGTCACACAGCAAAATTCACTGACCCAGTCACCAGAGAGACGCTATTTAGGACTGAAACAATCCCGAGAGCCACACGGCCCCGCAAGTCCTCTTGAGAATGCTTAGCTGAAACTTGTAAAACAAATAACAAGAACATAAATAATGTTAAGAGCACTCAGCACCCCAACCTGACCAGCAAGGTATAATAGGCATCACGTGACTGAATAAGAAGATCTGAACCCAAGCAGGACCAGCCTGCAAGCAGTGTCATAACTGCCAAACATGGACTAACATGTCCCGAACAACTTCCGTAGAAGCAAACAGCGAGTATGGATCCCAGAGATTTTTTAAGTTCCCACAGGAAACATAGTATGATAAAGAAATAAAATTCATCCTAACCGGATAAAATAAAATAACAGGCAACCCGAGGGTTAACGTCCAAGAAGAACAGAAAGATCCGCAGGACCAGCCTAACAGAAACCTTGTTCTTCCAACAAAACTGGGAAGGATCTCAATAACAAGACTTAAAGGAGATTACTTCATCCCCCCTTGTCTAACGAGGTGAGCCATTCGAAGGAGGAGATTGATGAGTCCCATAACCGAGAAGGATAGGGTCCCCAAACAGCTCAAAAATGTGTCTGAGTAAAACTCGAAGGCACAAACACCCAGGAACAGTTACACCCACATGGAACTGCACATGCCCTCCAGTGACCGAGAGACCTGGGACAGTTGGGCATGAGCATAATCGCAAATAAACATCTGTACTTTGTAGACGAGCAAGTGCCAAAAGTATGTAATAGCGAAAACGTGCCACAACCTCCGGGGGGAACAATCCACCCTCCGAGTAGGAAAACACATAACCTGGGTTACCCGCATGTGTAGTAGTAGTAGTAGGGAGCAGTAGGGAACTCGCCTCCCGGAGGACAGGGCCCCCCAGAGGTGGATGGCTCAGCAGTCCTTTGAATCCCTGAGCCCAAGGGACAGGGCGCTCTAGGACGGCCTAAAGAACATAACTGACTGACCTGAGTGAATGGAGCTAATTCGCATTCGTCACAGGACGAAGAATCTGAATCAGCAATTTGAACAATCTCACCATCAGCATCCTCCATAACTGGATAAAGGATACCAAAAAAATGGACTATATAAAAGAAATAAAAAAAAATAAATGGCACCTGACACCCACAATGGCTGGGGCACTCACCACTTATTATTATTATCGGTTATTTGTAGAGCGCCAACAGATTCTGCAGCGCTATAAACAAAAGTGGAGTACAACAAAACAATTAAAGGGATCAAATGGGTAGAGGGCCCTGCCAAGAGTTGCACTGTTGTAGTCAGCTCTTAAGAAGGTGATCAACAAACAGCTGGACTCTTAGGCTTACATGCTAAGGGGGTTCAGGGGATAGCAATGGAGGAGATGAACTGATATAAAGAAAGGTTAGCGTAGGTTGTATGCATCCCTGAACAGTAGAGTCTTTAGGGAGCACTTGAAGCTTTTAAAACTAGAAGAGAGTCTTGTGGAGCGAGACAGAGAGTTCCACAAGATGGGAGCCAGTCTGGAGAAGTCCTGTAAACGGGAGTGTGATGAGGTGACAAGAGAGGAGGAGAGTAGGAGGTTGTGAGCAGAGCGAAGGGGACGGGAGGGAGAGTATCTGGAGACAAGGTCTGAGATATAGGGGGGAGCAGTGCAGTTGAGGGCTTTGTATGTCAGAATAAGAATTTTGTGTTTGATCCTAGAGGCAAGAGGAAGCCAGTGAAGGGATTGGCAGAGAGGTGCAGCAGATGAAGCGCACGTCTAAGGAAGATGAGTCTGGCAGAGGCATTCATTATGGATTGTAAAGGAGCTAGGCGGCAGGTGGGGACCAGAGAGGACAGAGTCGCAGTAATCGAGGCGGGAGAGAATGAGAGAGTGGATTAAAATCTTAGTTGGTTCACCACCTCCTATGAACCAGACACCAGCGGACTAGAATTCTCCATCACCACACAGTCAGGAATGCGGAAATGGGAGACCAGAGCGTAGACACGCCCGGTCACAAGGTGAACCGTACAGTCCAAAAAAAAGTGTGCCCAACCGTAAGGTGGCGTAACTTCGAAAGGCCGTTATGTTCCAAAAAGCCACAAGCTCAGTTAACACTACACATAAGCAGATTGAATCACATAACAAACATGATTAAAAACCCCCATGTTCAATAATCCCCCTCAGGAGATATTAACCCTTGATTCCAAGATACTAAAGGAGTCCTACTGAGACCCTGTATTTTTCATGCGAGTTCGCAGGAACAAATGAGTTACGGTACAATCATGAAGAAGTAACATGAAACGATCTTACCGGAATCTACGCCTTGGAACAGGAACACGGCCCTTCAAGTGTGACAGATAGTAGCCTCGCCTCCGCCATGGACTTGAGAGAAGGAAGCAGGCAGTGAAGCAAAGTTCGACAATCCAGATTGCTTGTGGAGTTGTTAAAATGAGTCAGGATGGTTTCACAGAAAGACTCTTCCTGCATCTCCGGACTCTAACTTTCATCCAAGCCCTCACGAGACGAAAACAAACTTCTGACACTTCTCTGCCAACCTCCTGGGACGAAAGGCAAAGAATGACTGGGGGATGAGGGAAGTGGGAGGAGTATATTTAAGCCTTTGGTGTGTCTTTGCCTCCTCCTGGCAGCCAGGTTCTTAATTCCCAAAAGTAATGAATGCAGCTGTGGACTTTTTCCATTTATGACGAAAACTAATCTACTGATAATTTGAAACTCAGAGTAATTGCTATTGAATTGGGTTTTATTGTATATTTGTAGATTCGGTGATTCTTCTGTATATATCGGTCTTTTAAGAAAACTAATATTTCAGATAAAGAATAAGCTAGGTAAGATATTAAGTAGGCCACATGATAATTTAGTAAAGTGCACAAAGTAAGGTTTCAAAAGAAGTTCTGACTATTGATACATATAAAATTGGAAAATCATCATGATACACTTTTCAAATAACAGGTAATAGTGAAAAACATTTTTTTAAACAACCAATAGCTGATGTATAGACAATTAAACATTTTATATTTTCAAGCTATGTACAAATTTAATTAGCTCTCTCAATTGAATTGAATAATAATTTCCTACATTTTTAGATTCCTAGGAATTTAATGGCTTGACAAATTCCTGGCACTGGTTATTCCTCTGTGGTTTCAGCATATTTAAGGTAGACTGAATATAGCACTGTGACTTTTTTTTTTTTTGCATAAGAAAAAAAATATCTGAAACATAGCAAGCCTATGATTAATACTGGAGCAAGAAGCATCACAGTGTTTCAACCCAACACTCAAACGTTTCACAAATAGATGTTTGTGCAATTAGACACAGCAACGTGTGAGCATTGATTCAACAGTGGTTGATTTATGCATTTGTGTGTCCCCCCACCAATCACTAGGATTAAATAAAATGTGCTTATTAGAGTTATAAGTTTAGTAGTCTGTAACTGGCCAAATATGCCACAGTATAGGTGATTATCAGAGTGAAAAACTTAAAAGAGCCTTTGCTAGGTAATGGCTTTTATTGCTCTTATGATCATTACTAATTCTTTAAGCAATATCAAAATGTTGTTAACGTGTAAAATAATGTATTTTACTAATGAGACTGTATTTGTGTTTTACAAAAGACCACCCCGCTAAAATGTTACCCAGTATTAAGCTGAAATTAGCCAGTATTAAAAATGTAAAATTTTTATTGCACAAGTTATCATTTAATACTTTTATATTAAATTATGCAACTCATGTGTGCTTCAGCTATCTGAAAATATACAATATGAGAAAATATTACACTGCTGCCATCTGGAATCCTTCATTATGCCACCCGGGTGGCAAAATGTCCTGTGGAAAACACTGTAATGGCTCAGTGTCTCTCATTTGTGGAAACAAGCAGGTGGGTGTGCTCTTCAATAGAAAAATATAGCTGAGACAATACAGTCACTGGTTGGCTGTATTGTTCATGGTCTTGTTTTTTTTTTTTTGGTTTTGATTTTTTTGGCTGCCAAGCTGAAGAATTGCAATTAAGGTAACTTTTTTTTTTTAATGTAACATATTATATGCATAACCCCTCTATAGGCTGAACAGGAAGAATTGTGTTAAATGTCACATTAAAAGCCAGCTGGGACTGTGAACTCTAACTTCAGGGTCTGACTGAACTATGAGCTCCCTTTAGAAAAATGTGGTAATGACGTTATTTCAACACACAAACCTAAGTGTTCCCTACATTGTAACACATACATTACAATAAAGAACTCTGCTCAACATAATACAAATTTGATTTACCTTGTTTTTAGGATCTGCACTATAACCAAAATCTACAAAAAAATGTTTACATTAAAAAACATTTGTAGTGTCTGCAAAAACATTTCTAAAGTGCATACTGGGACTGGGAGGTACGTGGGAGTGGTATGGGTGATCAAAGCTTTAAATCTTGGGGCCCAATTCTCAAAAACTTGCCTGGATGGAGAGAAATCATCAGCTTATTTTATTGATTACTATACTTTACTATATTGTAAAGTAAGTGTATATATTATACACACACACACATATATATATTATCGGTTATTTGTAGAGCACATACACACACACACACACATATATATATATATATATATATATATATATATATATATATATATATATATATATATATATATATATATATATAAATTATACTCACTGTGTATACAGTATCTCACAAAAGTGAGTACACCCCTCACATTTTTGTAAATATTTTATTATATCGTTTCATGTGACAACACTAAGCAAATGACACTTTGCTACAACGTAAAGTAGTGAGTGTACAGCCTGTATAACAGTGTAAATTTGCTGTCCCCTCAAAATAACTCAACACACAGCCATTAATGTCTAAACCGTTGGCAACAAAAGTTAGTACACCCCTAAGTGGAAATGTCCAAATTGGGCCCAAAGTGTCAATATTTTGTGTGGCCACCATTATTTTCCAGCACTGCTTTAACCTTCTTGGGCATGGAGTTCACCAGAGCTTCACAGGTTGCCACTGGAGTCCTCTTCTACTCCTCCATGATGACATCACGTAGCTGGTGGATGCTAGAGACAACTGTTGTTTTTGATAGTTTTTTGCATTTAGCATTAAATTGGAATTTAGTTTGTAGCAATCCACTGACTATTACCATTTTTTAAATTCAAATTTAACCTTTAATGTGTATTGGTAACTAAGGGTTAATGATTTAGTGTTGGACAATGCTGCCTTCTCCTTTTCTTCTTACTTTATCCCATTTCTATCTATTTCTTGGATTCTTCTTACTTTTTCCTAACTTGCAATTATAGTATTATTATTAATACACAGCCTCCTAGCACCATTAATTGCTACATAAATGAACAGGTAGCAATTATTTGTCAAATCATTCCATTGATTATCTGTGTGGTGCTGTTACTTTAAAATAATATATATATATATATATATATATAAATATACACACACACATACAAATTACAAACAGATCCTTCCTCAGTAATGTCAGCTGTAAAATATAAGAACAATGAAAGCTTATGCTGACAATATCATTACTTTATAAAAGAAACTGATAGATTCCTCCTACTTTCAAAATGATGTATTCCCCAAGGAATACCACTAATCATTTTATCAGACAGTTGATATCTAAAGCAGAGATGCCAAGTGTGTGGCTCACTAGTTACAGTTGTACATCCTATCAGTTTTACAGTTTCACTGTGTCATACCTACAGTCATCTTTTAATAATTACCAATGTTGGTAACTTTTACTAATTCGATTGAAGAAAAAAAAAAAAGCAAATACGTGAAGAGTCAAAGTAACTCAAGTTAAATTTAATATTTTCCTTAAAGCTAAGGCAAATTAGTTTATGTGACTCTATTAGACATTTCTATTTACAACAGAAAATTTATGGACTATGACTGATTACAGAACGAGAAATTTATTGAAAGAATTTCTGCCCATGACTGTCCAATTTTGCAAAACAAACAAAACTACTTCAGTGCTAAAATTCTATGAATATTATAGAATCTTACTGGAACACAGTCTGCCTCCTTTATTGACTTAAAATGTTTAACAATAACTTACCAGAGACATAATATCCGATATCACAAGAACAATGAGATAAACGCTGAAAGTGAGAAAAAAAAAAGAAAAAGTGTTATGTCTAATAATTTAATTTATAACACATACATTATTAGTGCTGGATAAAAAACACAAGTGTACCAAGAATATAATTAGCCTAAACAGGTCTTTTTTATTTCAGTAGGATACATTATATCAACTGATAACTTAAGTTTAAACACTGGTAATTAGGGTCCGAAGGGATTAACGTCTAATCAGATGGCGAGAATTTGTATTGCAGTGGAGGAATCATATGTATGTTTCAAAGAGACAGGGAAATAAATATTGTAGACTTATGTCTGACGGAAAAATATAATCTGACAAAAGCAAACAAGCGAGGAGAGAGCAGAAGGGAAAGAATACAATACTAAGGCATAAAAGAATAAGAAATACGTCTGAAAGACTATTGGGCCAGATTACGAATGGCGCATTAACAGTTACGCGCAAGTTAAAAGGGGTTTATCGCGTCTGCGCACGTGTCGAGTTTGTATTACAAGTTGAAAGAAAACGAGAGCGCTTGAGTGCAATTGAAGTTAATGCTTGTTGGGATAGCATGTCCTCAGAGCTCTAGTCAAAAAAGTGTCACAACACACATCAAAAATACATTGAAAAGTACAGATACATTCATATTAACACTATCTGATAAAATTATTAAAAACACTATCGTAAATTCCTGCTAAAAGTGAAAGTGCAGACATAGCTGTAATCTACACAGTCATTGGTTGCACACTCTACTAAATCATTTATAACTGTCCCTAATTGGCCTTAGCAGAAAAAGAAGGGGAGAGTTTCCCAAAACGTCACGTATGATGTATTAAAGGAATTGATTTAATTCTGCAAGTAAATCCAGTGAGTGATGCATTTTATGTTGTTTCTATGCTGCATTCTGGCACCCAGGTACTTTGATCCTGTTTTGTTTGTAAGAGTGCACAACTAGAAACTGTATTATATATATATGAGGAAGGGGAAAGTTTGTCCCCTAAACGCCAATAATAAAGTGTCCTGTTTAGAAGCTGTAATGTATTGCAGCTCCAAGAAATGAATTGTATGTGTCCCTTTAAAATATTAATAATTAAAATTAAAATAGCCTTACCTATTTACGTACTTCTACTGTGTTTAACTCATTTGTGGGGGTTAAACACATAGCAGTGCAGGGTAACTAGTCTTAAAGGCACACTAATGCATAATAAATATACAATGCACTTAGTTTGAATTTCATATAAGTAGTAGATTTCATAGTTAGTTTTAGCCACAAGCCAATCACAAAATGGATATACGTATATTCTGTGACCCTTGCACATGCTCACTAATAGCTCGTTCCTCAGAAAGTTTGCATATAAAAAGATTGTGCATATTTAGATAATGAACGAGAATTTGAAAGTTGTTTAAAATAGTGTGCTCTATCTGAATTACAAAAGTTTAATTTTGATTTGAGTGGTCATTTAAATTACATTACAGTGAATTAGAGCATTTCATTTTCGACTATTATGGCTCTTTACTTTGTAGAAAGTAATGAAGTTCTGTGGAATGCGGAATTTTATAGGGGTGAATCAGTTTAAAAGGGGAACACCTATCACTCTGTTAACTAAATAAGTGTACTGTGAATTTTGAAGAAATGTCACCACCATAAAACTAGTGAGATAAACCAGAGAGACATGCAGGTGTAAAATTCTTACAACATATAATTGGAGTTGTGAAAGAATTTCCGACACAACCAACAAACATCCCTTTCCAGTCCAAGGAAATACCCTGCCTGGTCCACTCCCTGAAACTTCAAGATTTATTTACATACATAGAAACAATACAGTGCTATATCAACCGATAAAGCCTGTCTTAATTCTAGAAGTTGTAGGTGCATACATTTTCCTTCTCAGCATTACCAGGAGAAAAAATAGGGAGCAATGTGACAGATAGTACACTATAAAGTGTATAATGTAAAACCAGTCTGTAAAATGTTAAAAGAAATATACACATATCTGCTAGATGCCCAATATATTGATATATCTTACACATACTCCTAAACAGCTCATTAGCTTTAAAGGGACACTGAACCCAATTTTTTTCTTTCATGATTCAGACAGAGCATGCAATTTTAAGCAACTTTCTAATTTACTCCTAATATCAGTTTTTCGGTATCTTTATTTGAATGTAAGCTTTTAAGCCAGCCCATCTTTGGTTCAGCACCTGGGTAGCGCTTGCTGATTGGTGGCTAAAGGTAGCCACCAATCAGCAAGTGCTATTCAGGGTGCTGAACCAAAAATGGGCCGGCTCATAAGCTTAGATTCCTGCTTTTCCAAATAAAGATACAGAGAGAATGAAGAAAAATGTATAATACAAGTAAATTAGAAAGTTGCTTAAAATTGCATGCATTATTTATATCACAAAATAAAAAATGTGGGTTCAGTATCCCTTTAGCAAACACTTACATCTGAAAAACAGAATTTATGCTTACCTGATAAATTACTTTCTCCAACGGTGTGTCCGGTCCACGGCGTCATCCTTACTTGTGGGATATTCTCTTCCCCAACAGGAAATGGCAGAGTCCCAGCAAAGCTGGTCACATGATCCCTCCTAGGCTCCGCCCACCCCAGTCATTCGACCGACGGACAGGAGGAAATATATATAGGAGAAACCATATGATACCGTGGTGACTGTAGTTAGAGAAAATAATTAATCAGACCTGATTAAAAAACCAGGGCGGGCCGTGGACCGGACACACCGTTGGAGAAAGTAATTTATCAGGTAAGCATAAATTCTGTTTTCTCCAACATTGGTGTGTCCGGTCCACGGCGTCATCCTTACTTGTGGGAACCAATACCAAAGCTTTAGGACACGGATGAAGGGAGGGAGCAAATCAGGTCACCTAAATGGAAGGCACCACGGCTTGCAAAACCTTTCTCCCAAAAATAGCCTCCGAAGAAGCAAAAGTATCAAATTTGTAAAATTTGGCAAAAGTGTGCAGTGAAGACCAAGTCGCTGCCTTACATATCTGGTCAACAGAAGCCTCGTTCTTGAAGGCCCATGTGGAAGCCACAGCCCTAGTGGAGTGAGCTGTGATTCTTTCAGGAGGCTGCCGTCCGGCAGTCTCATAAGCCAATCGGATAATGCTTTTAAGCCAAAAGGAAAGAGAGGTAGAAGTCGCTTTTTGACCTCTCCTTTTACCAGAATAAACAACAAACAAGGAAGATGTTTGTCTGAAATCTTTAGTAGCCTCTAAATAGAATTTTAGAGCACGGACTACGTCCAAATTGTGTAACAAACGTTCCTTCTTTGAAACTGGATTCAGACACAAAGAAGGTACAACTATCTCCTGGTTA
Organism: Bombina bombina; assembly: GCF_027579735.1. Taxonomy (NCBI): domain Eukaryota; kingdom Metazoa; phylum Chordata; class Amphibia; order Anura; family Bombinatoridae; genus Bombina; species Bombina bombina. The sequence goes on from NC_069503.1 coordinate 675,129,119, forward strand.
ATATTTTTGTTGGAAACAACTTTCGGAAGAAAACCAGGCTTAGTACGCAAAACCACCTTATCTGCATGGAACACCAGATAGGGCGGAGAACACTGCAGAGCAGATAACTCTGAAACTCTTCTAGCAGAAGAAATTGCAACCAAAAACAAAACTTTCCAAGATAATAACTTAATATCTACGGAATGTAAGGGTTCAAACGGAACCCCTTGAAGAACTGAAAGAACTAGATTTAGACTCCAGGGAGGAGTCAAAGGTCTGTAAACAGGCTTGATCCTAACCAGAGCCTGAACAAATGCTTGAACATCTGGCACAGCTGCCAGTCTTTTGTGAAGTAAAACAGATAAAGCAGAGATCTGTCCCTTCAGAGAACTTGCAGATAATCCTTTCTCCAAACCTTCTTGTAGAAAGGATAGAATCTTAGGAATTTTTATCTTGTTCCATGGGAATCCTTTAGATTCACACCAACAGATATATTTTTTCCATATTTTATGGTAAATTTTTCTAGTTACAGGCTTTCTAGCCTGAATCAGAGTATCTATTACAGAATCTGAAAACCCACGCTTTGATAAAATCAAGCGTTCAATCTCCAAGCCGTCAGTTGGAGGGAAACCAGATTCGGATGTTCGAATGGACCCTGAACAAGAAGGTCCTGTCTCAAAGGTAGCTTCCATGGTGGAGCCGATGACATATTCACCAGGTCTGCATACCAAGTCCTGCGTGGCCACGCAGGAGCTATCAAGATCACCGAGGCCCTCTCCTGATTGATCCTGGCTACCAGCCTGGGGATGAGAGGAAACGGTGGGAATACATAAGCTAGGTTGAAGGTCCAAGGTGCTACTAGTGCATCTACTAGGGTCGCCTTGGGATCCCTGGATCTGGACCCGTAGCAAGGAACCTTGAAGTTCTGACGAGACGCCATCAGATCCATGTCTGGAATGCCCCATAATTGAGTTATTTGGGCAAAGATTTCCGGATGGAGTTCCCACTCCCCCGGATGGAATGTCTGACGACTCAGAAAATCCGCTTCCCAATTTTCCACTCCTGGGATGTGGATCGCAGACAAGTGGCAGGAGTGATCCTCCGCCCATTGAATTATCTTGGTCACTTCTTTCATCGCCAGGGAACTCCTTGTTCCCCCCTGATCATTGATATATGCAACGGTCGTCATGTTGTCTGACTGAAACCTTATGAATTTGGCCTTTGCTAGTTGAGGCCAAGCTCTGAGAGCATTGAATATCGCTCTCAGTTCCAGAATGTTTATCGGGAGAAGAGACTCTTCCCGAGACCATAGACCCTGAGCTTTCAGGGATTCCCAGACCGCGCCCCAGCCCACTAGGCTGGCGTCGGTCGTCACAATGACCCACTCTGGTCTGCGGAAGCTCATTCCCTGTGACAGATTGTCCAGGGTCAGCCACCAACGGAGTGAATCTCTGGTCTTTTGATCTACTTGAATCGTCGGAGACAAGTCTGTATAATCCCCATTCCACTGTCTGAGCATGCACAGTTGTAATGGTCTTAGATGAATTCGTGCAAAAGGAACTATGTCCATTGTTGCAACCATCAATCCTATTACTTCCATGCACTGCGCTATGGAAGGACGAGGAACAGAATGAAGTACTTGACAAGAGCTTAGAAGTTTTGATTTTCTGACCTCTGTCAGAAAAATCCTCATTTCTAAGGAATCTATTATTGTTCCCAAGAAGGGAACTCTTGTTGACGGGGACAGAGAACTTTTTTCTTTGTTCACCTTCCATCCGTGAGATCTGAGAAAGGCTAGGACGATGTCCGTATGAGCCTTTGCTTTTGACAGGGACGACGCTTGAATCAGGATGTCGTCCAAGTAAGGTACTACTGCAATGCCCCTTGGTCTTAGAACCGCTAGAAGGGACCCTAGTACCTTTGTGAAAATCCTTGGAGCAGTGGCTAATCCAAATGGAAGTGCCACAAACTGGTAATGCTTGTCCAGAAAAGCGAACCTTAGGAACTGATGATGTTCCTTGTGGATAGGAATATGTAGGTACGCATCCTTTAAATCCACGGTAGTTATAAATTGATTTTCCTGGATAGTAGGTAGGATCGTTCGAATAGTTTCCATTTTGAACGATGGTACCCTGAGAAATTTGTTTAGGATCTTTAGATCCAAAATTGGTCTGAATGTTCCCTCTTTTTTGGGAACTATGAACAGATTGGAATAAAATCCCATTCCTTGTTCTCTTATTGGAACTGGATGTATCACTCCCATCTTTAACAGGTCTTCTACACAATGTAAGAATGCCTGTCTCTTTATTTGGTTTGAAGATAATTGAGACCTGTGGAACCTTCCCCTTGGGGGTAGTTCCTTGAATTCCAGGAGATAACCTTGAGAAACTATTTCTAGCGCCCAAGGATCCTGAACATCTCTTGCCCAAGCCTGAGCAAAGAGAGAAAGTCTGCCCCAAACTAGATCCGGTCCCGAATCGGGGGCTATCCCTTCATGCTGTTTTGGTAGCAGTGGTAGGCTTCTTGGCCTGCTTACCCTTGTTCCAGCCTTGCATTGGTTTCCAGGCTGGTTTGGGTTGTGAAGTATTACCCTCTTGCTTAGAGGATACAGAATTAGAGACTGGTCCGTTTCTGCGAAAGGGACGAAAATTAGGCTTATTATTAGCCTTAAAAGACCTATCCTGTGGGAGGGCGTGGCCCTTTCCCCCAGTGATGTCTGAAATAATCTCTTTCAAATCAGGTCCAAATAATATTTTACCTTTGAAAGGAATGTTAAGCAATTTTGTCTTGGAAGACACATCCGCTGACCAAGACTTTAGCCAAAGCACTCTGCGCGCCACGACAGCAAACCCTGAATTTTTCGCCGCTAATCTAGCTAATTGCAAAGCGGCATCTAAAACAAAAGAGTTAGCCAATTTAAGTGCTTGAACTCTGTCCATAACCTCCTCATACGAAGATTCTTTACTGAGCGATTTTTCTAGTTCCTCGAACCAGAAACACGCTGCCGTAGTGACAGGAACAATGCATGAAATTGGTTGTAGAAGGTAACCTTGCTGTACAAAAATCTTTTTAAGCAAACCCTCTAATTTCTTATCCATAGGATCTTTGAAAGCACAACTATCTTCGATAGGAATAGTAGTGCGTTTGTTTAGAGTAGAAACCGCCCCCTCGACCTTGGGGACTGTCTGCCATAAGTCCTTTCTGGGGTCGACTATAGGAAATAATTTCTTAAATATAGTGGGGGGAACAAAAGGTATGCCGGGCCTTTCCCACTCTTTATTTACTATGTCCGCCACCCGCTTGGGTATAGGAAAAGCGTCGGGGGGCACCGGAACCTCTAGGAACTTGTCCATCTTACATAATTTCTCTGGAATGACCAAATTGTCACAATCATCCAGAGTAGATAACACCTCCTTAAGCAGTGCGCGGAGATGTTCTAATTTAAATTTAAATGTCACAACATCAGGTTCAGCTTGATGAGAAATTTTTCCTGAATCTGAAATTTCTCCATCAGACAAAACCTCCCTCATGGCCCCTTGAGATTGGTGTGAGGGTATGTCAGAACAGTTATCATCAGCGTCCTCTTGCTCTTCAGTGTTTAAAACAGAGCAATCGCGCTTTCTCTGATAAGTCGGCATTTTGGATAAAAGATTTGCTATGGAGTTATCCATTACAGCCGTTAATTGTTGCATGGTAATAAGTATTGGCGCACTAGATGTACTAGGGGCCTCCTGTGTGGGCATAACTGGTGTAGACACAGTAGGGGATGATGTAGTATCATGTTTACTCCCCTCATTTGAGGAATCATCTTGGGCAATATCATTATCTGTTGCATTACTGTCCTTACTTTGTTTGGACACTATGGCACAATTATCACATAAATTTAAATGGGGAGACACATTGGCTTTCATACATATAGAACATAGCTTATCTGATGGTACAGACATGTTAAACAGGCTTAAACTTGTCAACAAAGCACAAAAAACGTTTTAAAATAAAACCGTTACTGTCACTTTAAATTTCAAACTGAAAACACTTTATTACTGAATATGTGAAAAAGTATGAAGGAATTGTTCAAAATTCACCAAAATTTCACCAGTGTCTTAAAGCATTAAAAGTATTGCACACCAAATTTCAGAGCTTTAACCCTTAAATTAACGGAACCGGAGCCGTTTTTAAATTTAACCCCTATACAGTCCCAGAATGAGGCTCTGTCTATAACTAGAAAGGCCCCCATCTGAAAAAGGTGTCCAACACAGTGCCTGCCGTTTTTCTAAACGTTCCCCAAGATTATAATACCAATAATTAGTTAGAATCTGCATAATATGCCTAGTAAAGCAATTGTTTTAGCCCAGAAAAATGTCTACCAGTTTTTAAGCCCTTTTTGAAGCCCTTTATTCTTTTATGTTTAACTAAGAAAATGGCTTACCGGTCCCCATGAGGGGAAATGACAGCCTTCCAGCATTACATGGTCTTGTTAGAAATATGGCTAGTCATACCTTAAGCAGAAAAGACTGCTAACTGTTTCCCCCAACTGAAGTTACTTCATCTCAACAGTCCTGTGTGGAAACAGCAAAGGATTTTAGTTACTGTCTGCTAAAATCATCTTCCTCTCACAAACAGAAATCTTCATCCTTTTCTGTTTCAGAGTAAATAGTACATACCAGCACTATTTTAAAATAACAAACACTTGATAGAAGAATAAAACTACATTTAAACACCAAAAAACTCTTAACCATCTCCGTGGAGATGTTGCCTGTGCAACGGCAAAGAGAATGACTGGGGTGGGCGGAGCCTAGGAGGGATCATGTGACCAGCTTTGCTGGGACTCTTTGCCATTTCCTGTTGGGGAAGAGAATATCCCACAAGTAAGGATGACGCCGTGGACCGGACACACCAATGTTGGAGAAATTGTGTTTCTTACATTCCATCTAGACAGGCTGTACTGCTTCCAACTTATCTAAGTTACCCTAACCTTGCAACATTCCACACAGTGATTTGTTAGCTCAGAGCACAATCTCATTTCCATCTTTCTCTAATTACCCACAGTAAAGGAGACCAGGAACATGAACCCCACAAAGCTTTACAAAGTATATATCCTTGAAATCCTTTTCATTAGCAAACGCCTGTTAAAGGTACAGTCTACACCAACATTTTTATTGTTCTAAAAGATAGATAATCCCTTTATTACCCATTCCCTAGTTTGCATAACCAACACGGTTATATAAATACACTTTTTATCTTTTTTATCTCTGTGATTACCTTGTATCTAAGCCTCTGCAAACTGCCCCCTTATTGGACAGACATCCATTTTAGACAATCAGTGCTGGCTCCCTGGAACTTCATGTGCGTGAGCACATTGTTATCTATATGACACATATGAACCAACACCCTCTAGTGGTGAAAAACTGTCAAAATACCCTGAGAGAAGAGGTGGCCTTCAAGGGCTTAGAAATTAGGATATGAACCTCCTAGGTTTAGCTTTCAACTAAGAATACCAAGAGAACAAAGCAAAATAGGTGATAAAAGTAAATTGGAAAATTGTTTAAAATGACATGCCCTATCTGAATCATGAAAGTTTATTTTGGACTAGACTGTTCCTTTAATTGTGCTACCAAAATGACAGTGTTAATCGATCTTAAAAAAAAAAATTCCTTTGTGTGCAGATTTTATTGCAATACAATGCTTACTTTCTGATATGTGCTATGCAGGTATAATAGTAATTTGTTTTCAATTAACTGTAAACATATAGGAATACAATGTGTGCACTGCCTATATCCTTACACGATCAGCTTGACCAGGAATATCTAAATAATATGAATTGGGAGGTCAGCATTGATTTATATACATGGTTAACAATCCAATGAAATAGATAACAATGAAGTTCTAGAAATTAATAGCACTGCTGTGATATGTTAATATGAAGAGGGAGAAGTTAATCTGATAATCTGTGGTGCTTTCATGAAAAATAAATCATATGTGCTTCAGGGACTTGTGCCTTTGATTAATTTACTAGGCTTGCTTTTCTACCCCTTGTTATAACATGTACTGTCACTGATATCTTAACTAGAAACTTGGATTTTACAATGATATGTTTAGCTTGTCATTTGGGCATAAAACCCCAACTAGGATATGTTTCTATTGACTATAACTACCTACTAAAACCTGTTTGAAGACTTATCAAAGAAATTGTAAAGCATCAGTTTTAAATGAGAATAATATATAGATATTAGTACACTTAATGCAAGATTAGAAAACCAACACTATTCAATGGATTTAACCAGTTTAAGTTTCAGATTGCAAAATAAATAGAACTACATCTAAAACAAATTACACAGTAAAATACGTCTTTACTTATTTCATTGGGATACACATTAAAGGGACAGTCAAGTCCAAAAAAAACTTTCATGATTTAAATAGGGTATGCAATTTTAAACAACTTCCCAATTTACTTTTATCACCAATTTTGCTTTGTTCTCTTGGTATTCTTAGTTGAAAGCTAAAATTAGGAGGTTCATATGCTAATTTCTTAGACCTTGAACACTGCCTCTAATCTGAATACATTTTGACCACTAGAGAGCATTAGTTCACATATTTCATATAGATAACATTGAGCTCATGCACGTAAACTGACCTAGGACTGAGCACTGATTGGCTAAACTGCATGTCTGTCAAAAGAACTGAAATAAGGGGGCAGTCAGCAGAAGCTTAGATACAAGATAATTACAGAGGTAAAAAGTATATTAATATAATTGTGTTGGTTGTGCAAAACTGGGGAATGGGTAATAAAGGGATTATCTTTCTTTTTAAACAACAAAAATTCTGGTGTTGACTGTCCCTTTAAGCCCCTAGTGTTTTTCATTCTTCTATTTTTTTTAATGCTATGTAAATTACTGACTAATATAAAGAAGATATATACAGAAGAGTAATATGCAACGTGTGTAAGGCGATTACATATCTACATAAAATCCAGGCAAAGCAGACAAAACCTTAGTACAGGCAAGCAATGATAGGTATTTTAATAGCAGCAATTCTTTTGTCAGCAACTATACGACGATAAGAGACTGATAAGATAAGAAAATAGGAATGTAACCTGTAATGTGTGTAATAAACACAAAAGAACCTATTTTCACACTTGAATGAATTTGAAAGTAAAAATTAAACTTTCATTGGTCAGATAAAGTATGCAGTTCTAAAAGGATTTTAAATTTACTTCTATTTGAAAATGTATTTTGTTCTCTTTGTATCCTTTGTTAAAATGCATACATAGGTGGGCTCTGGACAACCAATGCACTACTGGGAGCCAGTTGATGATTGGTTACACGCATATGCCCCTTGTCATTAGCTGATTAGATGTGCTTAGCTACCTCAATACTTTTGCAGGGGTTAAACACACAGGTACATGAAAGCAACAGTGAGATCATTATTATAATTTCGTTTTGGCGCTTTTATGTCCCTTTAAAATTATATATTTTTTTGCAAATATCAAAAGGTTGATACACTGATGATGCAGATATGAGCGTGCACACACACACAATAGAATACAATATGCTAGTGTTAAAGGGACAGTCAACACTAGAATTTTAAAAAGATAGATAATCCCTTTATTACCCATTCCCCAGTTTTGCATAACCAACGCAGTTATATTAATATACTTTTTACCTTTGTGATTACCTTGTTTCTAAGCCTCTGCAAACTGCACCCTTATTTCAGTTCTTTTGACAGACTTTCATTTAAGCCAATCAGTGCTGACTCCTAGGTAACTTCACGTGCATAAGCTCAATGTTATCTATATGACACACATGAACTAATGCCCTCTAGTGGTGAAAAACTGTCAAAATGCATTCAGATTAGAGGCGACCTTCAAGGTCTAAGAAATTAGCATATGATCCTACCTAGGTTTAGCTTTCAACTAAGAATACCAAGAGAACAAAGCAAAATTGGTGATAAAAGTAAATTAGAAGTTATTTAAAATTACATGCCCTATTTGAATCATGAAAGTTTATTTTGGACTTGACTGTCCCTTAAAGCATTGGTGTGAAGAAAAAGCATTGGTGCAAAGCAATTGTCATATTTATGGCAATAACCACATAGTCACTGTCAGCCAATCTAACAAAGAGGCTTAATAGTATCATTATTACCACCTTGACTTTATAGTAAAAGAATGTCTGTGCGAAGGCAAATTAAGTTTTTTTTTAAGTTAGAAATTCTATCAAAAAGAAAATGTATGCTTTCTTGATAAATTATTTTTTTTCATGATGGTGAGAGTCCACAAGTCATCACGTGTGGGAATATTCCCCCCCTGACCACTAGGAGGAGGCAAAAGACACCGAAAAACACCACAGCTTTAAATCCCATGATCATCAGTCATACATATAGACAAGTAGATGAGGAAAAAAGAAAAGCAGGAAAAATAAGCACAAAGATTTTAGACATTATTCCTCTACTGATCAGATTTGAATTGCAGCTACTTGGTCTTCTTTACACACTTTTTCAAGATTTTAAAACTTTGATGTGTATGCTTCTTCTGAGGCTGCTTTTGGCAGGAAAGTTCTGTGGGCTGTACTGCCTGATTAGTTACGTCCGCCCCCCCCCCCCCCATTGAAGATGGTCTCGTGGACCCTAAGACTTGGGTATTGATTGCCAAATATGATGACTCGCGGAATCTTCTCACCATCTGATGAAAGAAAATAAAAATTAAGTTTACCTGATAAAAAAAATAACTTATGAGGCGAAAGTCCACGAACCCCATGCTTTATTTTTGTTCAGGTGGCAGCAGCAATTGATTTGCACTTTTTTTGTCCCACTTTATTTTTCCTGCTTTTTTTCCCCCCTCATCTACTTGGCTATATGTATGACTAAGATCATGGGAAGTAAGAGGGATTTAAAGCTCTGGTGTGTTGGGGTGTCTTTTGACTCCTCCTACTGGTCAGGAGGGGAATACGACTTGTGGACTCTCACCATCTGATGAAAGAAAACAATTTTTCTGGGTGGTTATGAAAGGACTGACATTGGCAATTAACAGCTTGTAAGATGGGGGATTTTGAGTGATCACATAATCAATCACATAATCAATGAAAATATTGCTTGGAAATTAAGTATAGACTGATTATATTTGAAACAAATTAAAAAGCTAACTGGAAAGTACATAGAGGTTCAGTAGCTCAAGGAAGCAAAGTGGAATATATTCCTATGATAGTTATTGCTCACTTGGCTCTATAAATGTCCTATTTTTTATTTGTGAAACTCTTTATAATTAATTGTAATTTGTTGATATGACAAAATACATACATGCAATAATTAGGCTGTGAATTATGCTCTTAAAGAGACATAAAACCCAACCTTTTGCTGTTATGATTGAGATAGATCATACAATTTCAAATCCTTTTCAAATTTACTTCTGTTATCAATTTTGCATCATTCTCTTGGTATCCTTTATTTAAGGTACAGCAATGCACTACTGTGAGTTAGCTGAACACATCATTAAACCAATGACAAGAGGTATATATTTCCTGCCACCAATCAGCAGCTAGCTTCCAGCTCCTGAGCATATCTAGAAATCCTTTTCAATAAAGAATACCAAGAGAACAAAGAAGATTATATAATAAAAGTAAATTAGACATTTGTTTAAAATGGTATGCTTTATCTGAAGCATGCAAGAAAATGATTAGGTTTCATGTCCCTTTTACAATTAAATATAATCTAAAAAGTAAACTATGTAAAATCTTCCATGTACAGCTGTAAATGCAACTTAGCACCTTTTAGTCATTATGCAACTGCAATGGAACCATCTTTATTTTTTGTCCAGATAAATCTTGTTCAAAGCACAGTAATACCAAACAACTTCTGTATATAGTAAATAATCAAATGATCTGACTTTCAGAAGAACAGCTTTGTATGTTTTATAGCAGGATACTGTTTAGTATACCTTACTCATCTGGTCTATAGAACACATATTAATACTTAATGGTGTTTTGGAAAGCTCTCTTATTATGAACACAAATCTGTTAAGGACACATGTAATCCAACATATATTCATAAACAAATAAAGTAACTGATAACTGCAGATTCACAGATCTCAGCAAAAGTAGTCTGATGAAACACAGGAAAATGTAAAATGGAATAGAAAAAAAACATGTTACTGAAAAATAGTGTTGTTATTTTCTATAATTTCCAGAATTGTAATATTTAAAATATTTAAAGTGCTTTGATTACTTTAAAAGGGACAGTCTACACCAGAATATTTATTGTTTTAAAAGATAGATAATGCCTTTAATACCCATTCCCTAGTTTTGCATAAACAACACAGTTATAATAACACACGTTTTACCTCTGTGATTACCTTGTATCTAAACCTCTGCAAACTGCCCCTTAATTCAGTTCTTTTGACAGACTTGCATTTTAGCCAATCAGAGCTGGTTTCTAGATAACTCCACGTGCATGAGCACAGTGTTATCTATATGAAACGCATGAACTAACACCCTCTAGTGGTGAAAAACTGTCAAAATGCCCTGAACTAAGAGGCGGCCTTCAAGGGCTTAGAAATTAGCATATGAACTTCCTAGATTTAGCTTTCAACTAAGTATACCAAAAGAACAAAGCAAAATTGGTGAAAGAAGTAAATTGGAAAAGTGTTTAAAAACAGAATTTATGTTTACCTGATAAATTACTTTCTCCAACGGTGTGTCCGGTCCACGGCGTCATCCTTACTTGTGGGATATTCTCCTCCCCAACAGGAAATGGCAAAGAGCCCAGCAAAGCTGGTCACATGATCCCTCCTAGGCTCCGCCTACCCCAGTCATTCGACCGACGTTAAGGAGGAATATTTGCATAGGAGAAACCATATGTTACCGTGGTGACTGTAGTTAAAGAAAATAAATTATCAGACCTGATTAAAAAAACCAGGGCGGGCCGTGGACCGGACACACCGTTGGAGAAAGTAATTTATCAGGTAAACATAAATTCTGTTTTCTCCAACATAGGTGTGTCCGGTCCACGGCGTCATCCTTACTTGTGGGAACCAATACCAAAGCTTTAGGACACGGATGAAGGGAGGGAGCAAATCAGGTCGCCTAAATGGAAGGCACCACGGCTTGCAAAACCTTTCTCCCAAAAATAGCCTCAGAAGAAGCAAAAGTATCAAATTTGTAAAATTTAGAAAAAGTGTGCAGTGAAGACCAAGTCACTGCCTTACATATCTGATCAACAGAAGCCTCGTTCTTGAAGGCCCATGTGGAAGCCACAGCCCTAGTGGAGTGAGCTGTGATTCTTTCAGGAGGCTGCCGTCCGGCAGTCTCATAAGCCAATCGGATAATGCTTTTAATCCAGAAGGAGAGAGAGGTAGAAGTTGCTTTTTGACCTCTCCGTTTACCAGAATAAACAACAAACAAAGACAAAGTTTGTCTGAAATCCTTAGTAGCTGCTAAGTAAAATTTGAAAGCACGAACTACATCCAAGTTGTGCAACAAACGTTCCTTCTTTGAAACTGGATTAGGACACAAAGAAGGCACAACTATCTCCTGGTTAATGTTTTTGTTAGAAACAACTTTTGGAAGAAAACCAGGTTTAGTACGCAAAACCACCTTATCTGCATGGAACACCAGATAAGGAGAAGAACACTGCAGAGCAGATAATTCTGAAACTCTTCTAGCAGAAGAAATTGCAACCAAAAACAAAACTTTCCAAGATAATAACTTAATATCAACGGAATGTAAGGGTTCAAACGGAACCCCCTAAAGAACTGAAAGAACTAGGTTGAGACTCCAAGGAGGAGTCAAAATTTTGTAAACAGGCTTGATTCTAACCAGAGCCTGAACAAAGGCTAGAACATCTGGCACAGCTGCCAGCTTTTTGTGAAGTAACACAGACAAGGCAGAAATCTGTCCCATCAAGGAACTTGCAGATAATCCTTTTTCCAATCCTTCTCGAAGGAAGGATAGACTCTTAGGAATCTTAACCTTGTCCCAAGGGAATCCTGCAGATTCACACCAACAGATATACCAAATTATGTGGTAATTTTTCTGGTTACAGGCTTTCAGGCCTGAACAAGAGTATTAATAACAGAATCTGAGAACCCTCGCTTTGATAAGATCAAGCGTTCAATCTCCAAGCAGTCAGCTGGAGTGGGTCGAACGGACCTAGAACAAGAAGGTCTCGTCTCAAAGGTAGCTTCCATGGTGGAGCCGATGACATATTCACCAGATCTGCATACCAAGTCCTGCGTGGCCACGCAGGAGCTATCAAAATCACCGACGCCCTCTCCTGATTGATCCTGGCTACCAGCCTGGGGATGAGAGGAAACGGCGGGAACACATAAGCTAGTTTGAAGGTCCAAGGTGCTACTAGTGCATCCACTAGAGCCGCCTTGGGATCCCTGGATCTGTACCCGTAGTAAGGAACTCTGAAGTTCTGACGAGAGGCCATCAGATCCATGTCTGGAATGCCCCACGGTTGAGTGACTTGGGCAAAGATTTCCGGATGGAGTTCCCACTCCCCCGGATGCAATGTCTGACGACTCAGAAAATCCGCTTCCCAATTTTCCACTCCTGGGATGTGGATAGCAGACAGGTGGCAGGAGTGAGACTCCGCCCATAGAATGATTTTGGTCACTTCTTCCATCGCTAGGGAACTCCTTGTTCCCCCCTGATGGTTGATGTATGAACTTGGCCCTCGCTAGCTGAGGCCAAGCTTTGAGAGCATTGAATATCGCTCTCAGTTCCAGAATATTTATCGGTAGAAGAGATTCTACCCGAGACCAAAGACCCTGAGCTTTCAGGGATCCCCAGACCGCGCCCCAGCCCATCAGACTGGCGTCGGTCGTGACAAGGACCCACTCTGGTCTGCGGAAGGTCATCCCTTGTGACAGGTTGTCCAGGGACAGCCACCAACGGAATGAGTCTCTGGTCCTCTGATTTACTTGTATCTTCGGAGACAAGTCTGAATAGTCCCCATTCCACTGACTGAGCATGAACAGTTGTAATGGTCTTAGATGAATGCGCACAAAAGGAACTATGTCCATTGCCGCAACCATCAAACCTATCACTTCCATGCACTGCGCTATGGAAGGAAGAGGAACGGAATGAAGTATCCGACAAGAGTCTAGAAGTTTTGTTTTTCTGGCTTCTGTCAGAAAAATCCTCATTTCTAAGGAGTCTATTATAGTTCCCAAGAAGGGAACCCTCGTTGACGGAGATAGAGAACTCTTTTCCACGTTCACTTTCCATCCGTGAGATCTGAGAAAGGCCAGGACAATGTCCGTGTGAGCCTTTACTTGAGGAAGGGACGACGCTCGAATCAGAATGTCGTCCAAGTAAGGTACTACAGCAATGCCCCTTGGTCTTAGCACCGCCAGAAGGGACCCTAGTACCTATGAGAAAATCCTAGGAGCAGTGGCTAATCCGAAAGAAAACGCCACGAACTGGAAATGCTTGTCCAGGAATTCAAACCTTAGGAACCGATGATGTTCCTTGTGGATAGGAATATGTAGATACGCATCCTTGAAATCCACCTTGGTCATGAATTGACCTTCCTGGATGAAAGGAAGGAGTGTTCGAATGGTTTCCATCTTGAACGATGGAACCTTGAGAAACTTGTTCAAGATCTTGAGATCTAAGATTGGTCTGAACGTTCCCTCTTTTTTGGGAACTATGAACAGATTGGAGTAGGACCCCATCCCTTGTTCTCCTAATGGAACAGGATGAATCACTCCCATTTTTAGCAGGTCTTCTACCCAATGTAAGAATGCCTGTCTTCTTATGTGATCTGAAGACAACTGAGACCTGTGGAACCTCCCCCTTGGAGGAAGCCCCTTGAACTCCAGAGAATAACCTTGGGAGACTATTTCTAGCGCCCAAGGATCCAGAACATCTCTTGCCCCAGCCTGAGCGAAGAGAGAGAGTCTGCCCCCCACCAGATCCGGTCCCGGATCGGGGGCCCGCATTTCATGCTGTCTTGGTAGCAGTGGCAGGTTTCCTGGCCTGCTCTCTTTTGTTCCAGCCTTGCATAGGTCTCCAGGCTGGATTGGCTTGAGAAGTATTACCTTCCTGCTTAAAGGACATAGCCCTTGGGGCTGATCCGTTTCTGCGAAAGGGACGAAACTTAGGATTATTTTTGGTCTTGAAAAGACCTATCCTGAGGAAGGGCGTGGCCCTTGCCCCCAGTGATATCAGAGATAATCTCTTTCAAGTCAGGGCCAAAGAGTGTTTTCCCCTTGAAAGGAATGTCAAGCAATTTGTTCTTGGAAGACGCATCCGCTGCCCAAGATTTTAACCAAAGCGCTCTGCGCCACAATAGCAAACCCAGAATTTTATCGCCGCTAACCTAGCCTATTGCCAGGTGGCGTCTAGGGTGAAAGAATTAGCCAATTTAAGAGCACGAATTCTGTCCATAATCTCCTCATAAGAAGAAGAATTACTAATAATCGCCTTTCCTAGCTCATCAAACTAGAAACACGCGGCTGCAGTGACAGGGACAATGCATGCAATTGGTTGTAGAAGGGAACCTTGCTGAACAAACATCTTTAGCAGACCTTCTAATTTTTTATCCATAGGATCTTGGAAAGCACAACTATCTTCTATGGGTATAGTGGCGCGCTTGTGTAGAGTAGAAACCGCCCCCTCGACCTTGGGGACTGTCTGCCATCAGTCCTTTCTGGGGTCGACTATAGGAAAACAATTTTATAAATATGGGGGGAGGTACTAAAGGTATACCGGGCCTGTCCCATTCTTCACTAACAATGTACGCCACCCGCTTGGATATAGGAAAAGCTTCGGGGGGCCCCGGGGCCTCTAAGAACTTTTCCATTTTACATAGTGGTTCTGGAATGACCAGATAATCACAATCATCCAAATTGGATAACCCCTCCTTAAGCAGAGCGCGGAGATGTTCCAACTTAAATTTAAAAGTAATCACATCAGGTTCAGCTTATTGAGAAATGTTTCCTGAATCTGAAATTTCTCCCTCAGACAAAACCTCCCTGGCCCCCTCAGACTGGTGTAGGGGCCCTTCAGAAACCATATCATCAGCGTTCTCATGCTCTACAGAATTTTCTAAAACAGAGCAGTCGCGCTTTCACTGATAAGTGGGCATATTGGCTAAAATGTTTTTGATAGAATTATCCATTACAGCCGTTAAATGTTGCATAGTAAGGAGTATTGGCGCACTAGATGTACTAGGGGCCTCCTGTATGGGCAAGACTGGTGTAGACGAAGGAGGGGATGATGCAGTACCATGCTTACTCCCCTCACTTGAGGAATCATCTTGGGCATCATTTTTACTAAATTTTTTTATGACATAAAATACATATAGTTAAATGAGAAGGAACCTTGGTTTCCCCACAGTCAGAACACAATCTATCTGGTAGTTCAGACATTGTAAACAGGCATAAACTTGATAACAAAGCACAAAAAACGTTTTAAAATAAAACCGTTACTGTCACTTTAAATTTTAAACTAAACACACTTTATTACTGCAATTGCGAAAAAGTATGAAGGAATTGTTCAAAATTCACCAAAATTTCACCACAGTGTCTTAAAGCCTTAAAAGTATTGCACACCAAATTTGGAAGCTTTAACCCTTAAAATAACGGAACCGGAGCCGTTTTTATATTTAACCCCTTTACAGTCCCTGGAATCTGCTTTGCTGAGACCCAACCAAGCCCAAAGGGGAATACGATTGATGCCTTCAGAAAGACTTTTCTGTGTATCAGAGCTCCACACACATGCAGCTGCATGCCATGCTGTCCTCAAAAACAAGTGCGCCATACCGGCGCGAAAATGAGGCTCTGACTATGATTAGGGAAAGCCCCTAAAGAATAAGGTGTCAAAAACAGTGCCTGCCGATATAATCATATCAAAATACCCAGAATAAATGATTCCTCAAGGCTAAATATGTGTTAATAATGAATCGATTTAGCCCAAAAAGAGTCTACAGTCTTAATAAGCCCTTGTGAAGCCCTTATTTACTATCTTAATAAACATGGCTTACCGGATCCCATAGGGAAAATGACAGCTTCCAGCATTACATCGTCTTGTTAGAATGTGTCATACCTCAAGCAGTAAGAGACTGCACACTGTTCCCCCAACTGAAGTTAATTGCTCTCAACAGTCCTGTGTGGAACAGCCATGGATTTTAGTTACGGTGCTAAAATCATTTTCCTCATACAAACAGAAATCTTCATCTCTTTTCTGTTTCTGAGTAAATAGTACATACCAGCACTATTTTAAAATAACAAACTCTTGATTGAATAATAAAAACTACAGTTAAACACTAAAAAACTCTAAGCCATCTCCGTGGAGATGTTGCCTGTACAACGGCAAAGAGAATGACTGGGGTAGGCGGAGCCTAGGAGGGATCATGTGACCAGCTTTGCTGGGCTCTTTGCCATTTCCTGTTGGGGAGGAGAATATCCCACAAGTAAGGATGACGCCGTGGACCGGACACACCTATGTTGGAGAAATTATATTCTCTATCTGAATAATGAAAGTTTGTTTTGGACTAGACTGTCCCTTTAATAGTATTTTCTTGAGTGACCCCTGTGTCCGTCAAAGCATTCTGGGTTATATGATTATATAAGAAAGGGTTTTTTTTCTTCAGGAAAATTCATTGTTTATATTTTGTATATAACTTTCCTAAAATAGATATATTTGAAGATAGGAACTAGAAGAACGTTTAAAAATCATTTTTTTATTATTCTACATGAAGAACAGTAGCATTTCAGAGTAAGAATATAAACGTGGATTATTTTAAGATTATTTGAGACTCTATTAATAATTAGGATTTTTAAGATACATTTTAGTAGAAAAATAAAATGCTATAATTTGTTACAGATTTTTATGGTAACACTAGGATCCTTGCTATCACCTAGATTACAAGTGGTGCTCTAACTGTAGCACAAGTGCCATATCAGTTTTTGTTAGGCTCCCTAGAGCGTCTTCAGTCCTTATGTTATTAAATACTATTTAATAACATAAGGACTGGTGAGGCTAGAGCTTTGTTTAACGTTCTCTGGAAACATTTTATACTGACATTCCTCTTCTCATCTTCGATCGTCTTGTGTAAGTCTATCAGCTTCCTGAAGTTTCAGATACTCTGATCGCCTCTTGCTTACAGCAGTTCGCGGTTAAACATCTAACTCATCCAGAAGTTCACTACTTTTATTCAACTCCGGAGGCCCAAATTTGTTCTCGGAACAGACTCTGACTGGATTATCACTACACCACACCGGCTCAGAGTTAACTTTACTATACTGTTTAAAGGGACACTCAGGTTTTATTAAATTTTCATGATTCAGATACAGCTTCCATTAAAAAAAATGTGCACAGTCTTTTATATTTACACTTTGTTTTAGTCACCAGCTCCTACTGAGCACGTGCAAGAACTCAGACTATACGTATATGTATTTGTGATTTGCTGATTGCTATCACATGGTACAGGGGGAGTGGAAATATACATAACTTTAAAATGTGTTAGAAAAGAATCTACTACTCATTTGAAATTCAGAGTAAATGCTATTGTATTGTCTTGTTATCTTGCATTTGTTGATTATGCAAATCTGCTGTGTTTACTGGTCCTTTAAGAACGGCTTTAACAATCAGTTACACCTTGCAGTATATTGAATTGTTTGCTTGCATACCTACTGCCATATGACTTGCTGTTTGCATAGACTAAAACCAATTCAGATTATCAATCTAACCTTTCATATTACTCTACTTATGTTTAATGCTTTACAGTGGTGTAGTTTAATTACTTGTTGCTGCGCAACACTGTTAGCAGACATTATCTGCTATTTTGGGCGTTGTTGCTATGTTATCCATTGCAGCTGCTACAGAGTAACTACATATTTTGATCTTTTTTAATATATCCAGGGGTCAGCTTAACGTTCAATATCTCCCCTACCCGTGAACAAGAAATACTAAATGCCACATACTGTCACTAAATACCCAACATTGGTATGTGGGTGCAATAAAATAGATACAAACATATCAAGCTATAATAAACCTTTTGTAGTCTTAAAGGGACAGTCAAGTATAAATTAAACTTTCATTATTCAGATAGGACTTTTAATTTTAATCGACTTTCCAATTTACTTTTATCATCAAATTTGCTTTTTTCTCTTGGTATTCTTAGTTTAAACTAAACATAGGTAGGCTCATGTGCTAATTTCTAAGCCTTTGAGGGCTGCCTCTTATCACAGGCTTTTTAAATCTCTTTTCAACACAAAAGAGACAGAAAGTACACGTGGGCTATATAGATAACACTGTGTTCAGGCACAGACAGTTGCTTAATTTAAGACAATAGATGATAAACCGTCACAGTCATGTGATCAGGGGGCTGGAAGAAGGTTCCTAGATACAAGGTAATCACAGAGGTAAAAAGTATATTAATATAACTGTGTTGGTTATGCAAAACTGGGAAATGGGTAATAAAGGGATAATCTATCTTTTAAAACAATAACAATTCGATGGTTGACTGTCCCTTTAAATAAAACACTTATTATTTATCATTACTCGGCAGTCTGATCCTCACCACAGAACCGGTTGTTACATAATACCAAGCCTTCAACATGGGTCCTGCAGAGTTGGCCAACCATGTTTTGAACTTATCTCAAAGGGTTGACATGATGGGGCCGATTTATCACGGTCTTAATGGGGCCAAAAACATCTGCTTCTGTGTGAGTCTTCAGGTTCACCAGAAACAGGAGTGAAGAAGTAGCGGTCTTAAGACCACTGCTCCTTAAGTCGCCCGCCACCTCTGAGGTGGCGGACAGCAATCAGCCCAATCAGATACGCATGTGGCGGCATTGCACAAGCATTTCACTAGAAATGCTTGTGTAATGATAAAAATGCCGACAGCGTATGCTGTGCAGCGGATCGGCCCCATTATCTCAAGGTTTGAGAGATTTGCAATTAGAAAATGAAACATTACATAGTTATATTAATGAAACAATGACCCCAAAATTAACTCCCAGTGACCCTATATCTGAACCCACAGTAAGCCCGCCAGAAAAAAAATTCAGAGATAGGTCCCAGTTCAGAGAATTAAAAAATGCTTGCAAATTATTATTTGCCCTTAAACACAAGACCTACCCCTCTGATTGTCACAAGGTTTTAACAGTAATATCTTACCTTAGGGGTGAACCCAGGTTCTGGGCAAACACCTATCTTGATAATAATGATCCTATTTTAGATTTAATCTTTTTTCAATGTTATGGGGCTGATTTATCAAGGGCCGAATGGTACGTAACAGAGTAGGTAAGCGAATAACTCAGCCCAGAGTGATGGGCTAAATGAGCTTTTTATAGGAACTCCCACACCTGAGTCCTCCAGGTGGGAGTTACTGTAAATTAGGGCATGGCCCCTTTAACCCCTTAATGACCACAGCACTTTTCCATTTTCTGTCCGTTTGGGACCAAGGCTATTTTTACATTTTTGCGGTGTTTGTGTTTAGCTGTAATTTTCTTCTTACTCATTTACTGTACCCACACATATTATATACCGTTTTTCTCGCCATTAAATGGACTTTCTAAAGATACCATTATTTTTATCATATCTTATAATTTACTATAAAAATTTTTATAAAATATGAGGAAAAAATTGAAAAAAACACACTTTTTCTAACTATGACCCCCAAAATCTGTTACACATCTACAACCACCAAAAAACACCCATGCTAAATAGTTTCTAAATTTTGTCCTGAGTTTAGAAATACCCAATGTTTACATGTTCTTTGCTTTTTTTGCAAGTTATAGGGCAATAAATACAAGTAGCACTTTGCTATTTCCAAACCATTATTTTTCAAAATTAGCGCTAGTTACATTAGAACACTAATATCTTTCAAGAATCTCTGAATATCCATTGACATGTATATATTTTTTTTAGTAGACATCCCAAAGTATTCATCTAGGCCCATTTTGGTATATTTCATGCCACCATTTCACCGCCAAATGCGATTAAATACAAAAAATCGTTCACTTTTTTACTAATTTTTTCACAAACTTTTGGTTTCTCACTGAAATTATTTACAAACAGCTTGTGCAATTATGGCTTAAATGGTTGTAAATTCTTCTCTGGGATCCCCTTTGTTCAGAAAGAGCAGACATATATGGCTTTGGCGTTGCTTTTTAGTAACTAGAAGGCTGCTAAATGCCACTGCGCACTACACGTGTATTATGCCCAGCAGTGAAGGGGTTAATTATGGAGCATGTAGGGAGCTTTTAGGGATAATTTTAGCTTTAGTGTAGTGTAGTAGACAACCCCAAGTATTGATCTAGGCCAATTTTGGTATATTTCATGCCACCATTTCACCGCCAAATGCGATCAAATTAAAAAAAACGTTAAATTTTTCACAATTTTAGGTTTCTCACTGAAATCATTTACAAACAGCCTGTGCAATTATGGCAAAAATGGTTGTAAATGCTTCTCTGGGATCCCCTTTGTTCAGAAATAGCAGACATAAATGGCTTTGGCGTTGCTTTTTGGTAATTAGAAGGCCGCCAAATGCCGCTGCATTTCACACATGTATTATGGCTAGCAGTGAAGGGGTTAATTATGTAGCTTGTAGGGAGCTTGCAGGGTTAATTTTAGCTTTAGTGTAGAGCTCAGCCTCCCACCTGTAACATGAGACCCCCTGATCCCTCCCAAACAGCTCTCTTCCCTCCCCCACCCCACAATTGTCCCCGTCATCTTAAGTACTCCCCCTCTGCCTTAATGGGCGCCATCTTGGGTACTGGGTACCCAGTTTAGTAAAAAAATGTGCCTTTTTTAAAACAAAAATGCCCTTTTCTGTAGTGTAGCTTCCCCCCCCCCCCAAGATCAACCCCCCCACCCCTTCCAGATCCCTTAGCTTTTAATTTACAGCTATCAAAAGTTTGAATTTTTTACTTTTGACAGCTTTATTTTTCTGTAGTGTAGCGGTTCCCTCCCGCTCCCGCCCACGTGCCCGCCCGCCACCCCCTGTGCACGCGCGCGCTCCCGTGCGCGCTCCCGATATCGAGGCATCACTGCAATAACCGGAAAGCAGCTGGAAGCGAGCAGGATCGCTTCAAGCTGCTTTCCAGACCAAGGACGTACGCCACACGTCCTCTGTCATTAACTGTATTTTTTTTGAGGACGTGTGGCGTACGTCCTTGGTCATTAAGGGGTTAAATCCCAACAGAATGCGGCAGTACACGCCTAGGGGAAGCTGCAGCAGGAGTAGGAGGATCCGAGTCTTGCCGTCCCTCCATGTGGGACACCGAGATTGAAGCAGTCACTCTTGGCGTTTGCCGAGGTGTGAGGGCTGGTCCGGGATTGGGGCTCCCTGGGTAAGTACCCTCACAACTACCTAGGAATCGCTTCAACAAAGAATACCATGGAATAAACTTCCACAAGAGGTTGTAATGACAAACACTGGGGCCTAGTTATCAAGCCGTCAACCTCAAATACGCTGGAATTACGCAGCGTATTTGTGGCGAGGCTGATTCGCTTTAGTTATCAAAGGCTCGAGACCGGCTAAAGTAGAATTTAGTGACGTAAGCTTCGATCCGCCGGACTCAGTCTGACACAGATCGATTCTTACGTCACTCCAGATGTTCCGCACACAAGTGCGGCACAATCTCACTACTTTTGCTAGTTATCAAATGACTAGCAGGTACGCTCGGCACTTTTACGGCCCAGCGTACCTGGTTTTCAAACCGCCACCCCCGGAGGCGGCGGATCATATAGGAATCAATGGGAGTCTGACCATAGCGAAAGTACAAGTTCGCTGCTGACAGACATCCCATTGATTTCTATGGGAGCTGTCTACACCTAACACCCTAACATGTACCCCGAGTCTAAACACCTCTAATCTGTCCCCCCTACACCGCCGCAACTAAATAAAGTTATTACCCCCTAAACCACCGCTCCCGGAGCCCACCAACACTATAATAAACATGTTAACCCCTAAACCGCCGCTCCCGGAGCCCACCGCAAGCTACTCTATACATATTAACCCCTAAACCGCCGCTCCCGGAGCCCACCGACACTATAATAAATATGTTAACCCCTAAACCGCCGCTCCTGGAGCCCACCGCAAGCTACTCTATACATATTAACCCCTAAACCGCCGCTCCCGGAGCCCACCGCAACTATAATAAATGTATTAACCCCTAAACCGCCGCTCCCTGAACCCGCCGCAACCTATATTAAATGTATTAACCCCTATCCTGCCCCCCCTACACCGTCGCCACCTATAATAAATGTATTAACCCCTATCCTGCCCCCCCTACACCGTCGCCACCTATAATAAATTTATTAACCCCTAATCTGCCCCCCTACACCGTCGCCACCTATAATAAATTTATTAACCCCTAATCTGCCCCCCCTACACCGTCGTCACCTATAATAAAGTTATTAACCCCTATCCTGCCCCCCACTACGCCGCCGCAACTGTAAAAAAATTATTAACCCCTAAACCTAAGTCTAACACTAACCCTAACGCCCCCCTAACTTAAATATTAATTAAATAAATCTAAATAATATTTTTATTATTAACTAAATTAATCCTATTTAAAACTAAATACTTACCTTTAAAATAAACCCTAATATAGCTACAATATAAATAATAATATTGTAGCTATCTTAGGATTTATTTTTATTTTACAGGCACCTTTCAATTTATTTTAACTAGGTACAATAGATATTAAAAATTTATTAACTTTTTAATAGTTACCTAGCTAAAATAAACTGAAATTTACCTGTAAAATAATTCCTAACCTAAGTTACAATTACACCTAACACTACACTATACTTTAATAAATTATTCCTATTTAAAACTAAATACTTACCTGTAAAATAAACCCTAAGATAGCTACAATATAAATAATAATTATATTGTAGCTATCTTAGGATTTATATTTATTTTACAGGTAACTTTGTATTTATTTTAGCTAGTTAGAATAGTTATTAAATAGTTATTAACTATTTAATAACTATCTAGCTAAAAGAAATACAAAATTACCAGTAAAATAAATCCTAACCTAAGTTACAATTAAACCTAATACTACACTATCATTAAATTGATTAAATAAACTACCTACAAATAACTACAATTAAATACAATTACATAAACTAACTAAAGTACAAAAAATAAAAAAAGCTAAGCTACAAAAAATAAAAAAATAAGTTACAAACATTTTAAAAATATTACAACAATTTTAAGCTACTTACACCTAATCTAAGCCCCCTAATAAAATAACAAACCCCCCCAAAATAAAAAAAATGCCCTACCATATTCTAAATTAAATAAAGTTCAAAGCTCTTTTACCTTACCAGCCCTTAAAAGGGCCATTTGTGGGGGCATGCCCCAAAAAGTTCAGCTCTTTTGCCTGTAAAAGAAAAATACAACCCCCCCAACATTAAAACCCACCACCCACATACCCCTAATCTAACTCAAACCCCCCTTACAAAAACCTAACACTAATCCCCTGAAGATCATCCTACCTTGAGTCGTCTTCACTCAGCCGAGCAGCGATGGAACCGAAGTGGACATCCGGAGCGGAAGAAGTTAATCCTCCAAGCGGCGCTGAAGAAAACTTCATCCGATGAAGTCATCATCCAGGCGGCGCTGAAGAAGTCTTCGATCCGGGCGATGTCATCTTCCAAGAGGCGCTGAAGAGGTCTTCTATCCGGGCGATGTCATCTTCCAAGCCGGGTGTTGAATCTTCCTCCCGCCGACGCAGAACCTCCTTCTTCACCGACGGACTACGACGAATGAAGGCTCCTTTAAGGGACGTCATCCAAGATGGCGTCCCCTCAATTCCGATTGGCTGATAGGATTCTATCAGCCAATCGGAATTAAGGTAGGAAAAATCTGATTGGCTGATGGAATCAGCCAATCAGATTGAGCTCGCATTCTATTGGCTGATCGGAACAGCCAATAGAATGCTGTTCTATTGGCTGATCGGAACAGCCAATAGAATGCGAGCTCAATCTGATTGGCTGATTCCATCAGCCAATCAGATTTTTCCTATCTTAATTCCGATTGGCTGATAGAATCCTATCAGCCAATCGGAATTGAGGGGACGCCATCTTGGATGACGTCCCTTAAAGGAGCCTTCATTCGTCGTAGTCCGTCGGTGAAGAAGGAGGTTCCGCGTCGGCGGGAGGAAGATTCAAGACCCGGCTTGGAAGATGACATCGCCCGGATAGAAGACCTCTTCAGCGCCTCTTGGAAGATGACATCGCCCGGATCGAAGACTTCTTCAACGCCGCCTGGATGATGACTTCATCGGATGGAAGATTTCTTCAGCGCCGCTTGGAGGATTAACTTCTTCCACTCCGGATGTCCACTTCGGTTCCATCGCTGCTCGGCTGAGTGAAGACGACTCAAGGTAGGATGATCTTCAGGGGATTAGTGTTAGGTTTTTGTAAGGGGGGTTTGGGTTAGATTAGGGGTATGTGGGTGGTGGGTTTTAATGTTGGGGGGGGGTTTGTATTTTTCTTTTACAGGCAAAAGAGCTGAACTTTTTGGGGCATGCCCCCACAAATGGCCCTTTTAAGGGCTGGTAAGGTAAAAGAGCTTTGAACTTTATTTAATTTAGAATAGGGTAGGACATTTTTTTATTTTGGGGGGGTTTGTTATTTTATTAGGGGGCTTAGATTAGGTGTAATTAGCTTAAAATTGTTGTAATATTTTTAACATGTTTGTAACTTATTTTTTTATTTTTTGTAACTTAGCTTTTTTTATTTTTTGTACTTTAGTTAGTTTATGTAATTGTATTTAATTGTAGTTATTTGTAGGTAGTTTATTTAATTAATTTAATGATAGTGTAGTATTAGGTTTAATTGTAATTTAGGTTAGGATTTATTTTACTGGTAATTTTGTATTTCTTTTAGCTAGGTAGTTATTAAATAGTTAATAACTATTTAATAACTATTCTAACTAGCTAAAATAAATACAAAGTTACCTGTAAAATAAATATAAATCCTAAGATAGCTAGAATATAATTATTATTTATATTGTAGCTATCTTAGGGTTTATTTTACAGGTAAGTATTTAGTTTTAAATAGGAATAATTTATTAAAGTATAGTGTAGTGTTAGGTGTAATTGTAACTTAGGTTAGTTTTTATTTTACAGGTTAATTTCTCTTTATTTTAGCTATATTAGGTTTTATTTTAAAGGTAAGTATTTAGTTTTAAATAGAATTAATTTAGTTAATAATAGAAATATTATTTAGATTTATTTAATTAATATTTAAGTTAGGGGGGCGTTAGGGTTAGACTTAGGTTTAGGGATTAATAATTTTATTACAGTGTCGGCGGCGTAGTGGGGGGCAGGATAGGGGTTAATAAATTTATTATAGGTTGCGGCGGTGTAGGGGGGCAGGATAGGGGTTAATAAATTTATTATAGGTTGCGGCGGTGTAGGGAGGGCAGGATAGGGGTTAATAAATGTATTATAGGTGACGACGGTGTAGGGGGGCAGGATAGGGGTTAATAGGTTTAATATAGGTTGCGGCGGGTTCAGGGAGCGGCGGTTTAGGGGTTAAACTATTTAGTTGCGGCGAGGTGCGGGATCAGCAGGATAGGGGTTAATAATTTTATTATAGAGGGCGACGGTATAGGGGGGGCAGGATAGGGGTTACTAGGTATACTGTAGGTGGCAGCGGTGTCGGGGAGCGGCAGTTTAGGGGTTAATACATTTATCAGAGTGTCGGCAGGGTCTAGGAGCGGCGGTTTAGGGGTTAATACATTTATAAGACTTGCGGCAGGGTCTAGGAGCGGCGTTTTAGGGGTTAGTAACTTTATTGAGTTGCGGGAGGCTCCGGGGGCGCCGGTATAGGGATAGAACAGTGTAGTTAGTGTGAGTGCTTAGTGACAGGCTAGGAATAAAGCTGGGAAAAAGCCGAAGAGCAGCGAGATCGGATGAGTGATAACTCTCACAGTCCGCTGCTCATCGCCCCGCGGCTTTTTGACAGCTTTATTTGATAACTTAGGCGAACGTATTCAAGGTCCGCGGCGGCGAAGGTAGGCGAGCTTAGGCGGGCGTATTGGGCCGGCGAAGGCAGAAAAGTAGACGGCTTGATAACTACCCCCCACTATGTGCAGGACTTTAAGAATGCCGCAGATAAGCATAAGGCTATCCTACAAACTAGAGTTTATACTTTTAGGAAATATTGGGCAGATTTCCTAGGCCTATGGTTTCTATATGCCGTCAAAATCTATGTTTCTAAAGCAAATTTGATAATCATAGTAAATCGGAAACATTTTAAAAACAGAATTTATGTTTACCTGATAAATTTCTTTCTCCTACGGTGTGTCCGGTCCACGGCTTCATCCTTTTACTTGTGGGATATTCTCATTCCCTACAGGAAATGGCTAAGAGAGCACACAGCAAAAGCTGTCCATATAGCCCCCCCTCTGGCTCCGCCACCCAGTCATTCGACCGACGGTTAGGAGAAAAAGGAGAAACTATAAGGTGCCATGGTGACTGTAGTGTACAGAAAATAAAATTTTTAAACCTGACTAAAAGCCAGGGCGGGCCGTGGACCGGACACACCGTAGGAGAAAGAAATTTATCAGGTAAACATAAATTCTGTTTTCTCCTACATTGGTGTGTCCGGTCCACGGCTTCATCCTTACTTGTGGGAACCAATACCAAAGCTTTAGGACACGGATGAAGGGAGGGAACAAGTCAGGTAACCTAAACGGAAGGCACCACAGCTTGCAAAACCTTTCTCCCAAAAATAGCCTCCGAAGAAGCATAAGTATCGAATTTGTAAAATTTGTAAAAAGTATGCAGAGAAGACCAAGTCGCTGCCTTACAGATCTGTTCAACAGAAGCCTCATTCTTGAAGGCCCATGTGGAAGCCACAGCTCTAGTAGAGTGAGCTGTAATTCGTTCAGGAGGCTGCCGTCCAGCAGTCTCATAAGCCAATCGGATGATGCTTTTCAGTCAAAAGGAAAGAGAGGTAGCAGTAGCTTTCTGCCCTCTCCTCTTACCAGAATAAACGACAAACAAGGATGATGTCTGTCTGAAGTCCTTTGCTGCTTCTAAATAGAATTTTAAAGCACGGACCACGTCTAGGTTATGTAACAAACGTTCCTTCTTCGAAACTGGATTCGGACACAGAGAAGGAACAACTATCTCCTGGTTAATATTCCTGTTGGAAACCACTTTTGGAAGAAAACCAGGCTTGGTACGTAAAACTACCTTATCTGTATGGAATACCATATAGGGTAAAGTACACATCAAAGCAGACAATTCAGAAACTCTTCTAGCAGAAGAAATAGCAACCAAAAACAGAACTTTCCAAGATAGTAACTTAATATCTATGGAATGTAAGGGTTCAAACGGAACCCCTTGAAGAACTGAAAGAACTAAGTTTAGACTCCATGGAGGAGTCATAGGTCTGTAGACAGGCTTGATTCTGACTAACGCCTGTACAAACGCCTGTACATCTGGCACGGCTGCCAGACGTTTGTGCAACAAAACAGACAGAGCAGATATCTGTCCTTTTAGAGAACTAGCTGACAAACCTTTATCCAAACCCTCTTGGAGAAAGGAAAGAATCCTAGGAATTTTAATTTTACTCCAAGAGTATCCCTTGGATTCGCACCAACAGATATATTTTTGCCATATCTTATGGTAAATTTTCCTAGTCACAGGTTTTCTGGCCTGAACCAGAGAATCTATAACCGAATCTGAAAACCCATGCTTAGATAGAATCAAGCGTTCAATTTCCAAGCAGTCAGTTGCAGAGAGACTAGATTTGGATGTTCGAATGGACCTTGTACTAGAAGATCCTGCCTCAAAGGTAGCTTCCATGGTGGAGCCGATGAGATATTCACCAGGTCTGCAAACCAAGTCCTGCGTGGCCATGCAGGAGCTATTAGAATCACCAAGGCCTTCTCCTGTTTGATCCTGGCTACAAGCCTGGGAAGGAGAGGGAACGGTGGAAACACATAAGCTAGATTGAACGACCAAGGCGCCACCAATGCATCCACTAGTGTCACCTTGGGATCCCTGGATCTGGACCTGTAGCGAGGAACCTTGGAGTTCTGACGAGACGCCATCAGATCCAAATCTGGAATGCCCCATAGTTGAGTTAACTGGGCAAAGACCTCCGGGTGAAGTTCCCACTCCCCCGGATGGAAAGTCTGACGACTCAAATAATCAGCCTCCCAGTTGTCTACTCCTGGGATGTGAATTGCAGATAGATGGCAGGAGTGATCCTCCGCCCATTTGATGATCTTGGATACTTCTCTCATCGACAGGGAACTCTTTGTTCCCCCCTGATGATTGATGTACTCTACAGTCGTCATGTTGTCCGACTGAAATCTTATGAATCTGGCCTTCGCTAGTTGAGGCCAAGCCAGGAGCGCATTGAATATCGCTCTCAGTTCCAAAATGTTTATCGGGAGAAGAGACTCTTCCCGAGACCATAGACCCTGAGCTTTCAGGGAGTCCCAGACCGCGCCCCAGCCTAAGAGACTGGCGTTGGTCGTGACAATGACCCACTCTGGTCTGCGGAAACTCATTCCCTGAGACAGGTGATCCTGAGTCAACCAACAGAGCAGTGAGTCTCTGGTTACCTGGTCTACTTGAATCTGGGGAGACAAGTCTGCATAATCCCCATTCCACTGTTTGAGCATGCACAGTTGCAATGGTCTTAAATTAATTCGAGCAAAAGGAACCACGTCCATTGCTGCAACCATTAGTCCTATTACCTCCATGCACTGAGCTATGGAAGGCTGAGGAATAGATTGAAGAACTCGACAAGCGTTTAGAAGCTTTAACTTTCTGACCTCTTTCAGAAAAATCTTCATTTCCACAGAATCTATTATTGTTCCCAGAAAAGGAGCCCTTGTGGACGGGGACAGGGAACTCTTCCACCCGTGAGACCTGAGAAAGGCTAAAACAATGTCTGTATGAGCCCTTGCTTTGGAAAGGGACGACGCTTGGATTAGAATGTCGTCTAGGTAAGGTGCTACAGCAATGCCCCTCGGCCTTAGGACCGCTAGAAGGGACCCTAGCACCTTTGTGAAAATTCTGGGAGCAGTGGCTAAACCGAATGGAAGAGCCACGAACTGGTAATGTTTGTCCAGAAAGGCGAACCTCAGGAACTGATGATGATCTTTGTGGATAGGAATATGCAGGTACGCATCCTTTAAGTCCACGGTAGTCATATATTGACCCTCCTTGATTGTTGGTAAAATCGTCCGAATGGTTTCCATTTTGAATGATGGAACTCTGAGGAATTTGTTTAGAATTTTTAAATCCAGAATTGGCCTGAAGGTTCCCTCTTTTTTGGGAACTACAAACAGGTTTGAGTAAAAACCCAGACCTTGTTCTGCTGTTGCAACTGGATGTATCACTCCCATCTTTAATAGGTCTCCTATGCAATGTAAGAATGTCTGTCTCTTTATCTGGTCTGAAGATAAGCGAGACATGTGGAACCATCCCCTTGGAGGAAGTTCCTTGAACTCTAGAAGATACCCCTGAGAGACTATTTCTAGTGCCCAGGGATCCGGAACATCTCTTGCCCAAGCCTGAGCAAAGAGAGAAAGTCTGCCCCCTACTAGATCCGGTCCCGGATCGGGGGCTACCCCTTCATGCTGTCTTGGTAGCAGCAGCAGGCTTCTTAGCCTGTTTACCCTTGTTCCAGCCTTGCAATGGTTTCCATGCTGGTTTAGGCTGGGAAGCGTTACCCTCTTGTCTAGAGGCTGCAGAGTTAGGAGCTGGTCCGTTCCTGAAATTGCGAAAGGAACGAAAATTAGATTTGTTCTTAGCCTTGAAAGGCCTATCCTGTGGGAGGGCATGGCCCTTTCCCCCAGTGATGTCTGAAATAATCTCCTTCAATTCTGGCCCGAAAAGGGTCTTACCTTTGAAAGGAATATTAAGCAATCTTGTTTTGGACGACATATCCGCCGACCAAGATTTTAGCCAAAGCGCCCTGCGTTCCACTATTGCAAAACCTGAATTTTTCGCCGCTAATTTTGCCAATTGAAAAGCGGCATCCAAAATAAAGGAATTAGCCAACTTTAGTGCGTGAATTCTGTCCATGACTTCATCATATGGAGTCTCCTTTTGGAGCGAATTTTCTAGTTCCTCGAACCAAAAAGACGCCGCCGTGGTGACAGGAATAATGCACGAAATTGGTTGAAGAAGGAAACCTTGCTGAACAAAAATCTTTTTAAGCAATCCTTCCAATTTTTTATCCATAGGATCTTTGAAAGCGCAACTGTCCTCTATAGGAATAGTTGTGCGCTTGGCTAACGTTGAAACTGCCCCCTCTACCTTAGGGACCGTTTGCCATGCGTCCCTTCTGGGGTCGACAATGGGGAACATTTTCTTAAATATAGGAGGTGGAACAAAAGGTACACCTGGCTTCTCCCACTCCTTAGTCACTATGTCCGCCGTGTCTTAATGCTTTGAAAGTATTGCACACCAAATTTCAAGTCTCTAACCCCTTAAATGAGCAAACCGGAGCTAATAGTTCAATTTACCGGTTTAAAACACACTACAGTCCCTGCCACAGACTTTGCTGCGGCTTTTACCTTCCTTAGGGGTTTTTCACCACAGTAATAAGCCTTTCTGAGTCCTTTTCTCAGCCACAGGACCCTCTCACGTGAAGCTGCATGCACTGCCTATAGAAAGTAACTGCGCAACTGAGGCGCGAAAATGAGGCCTCCTCCCTCTGCATACCAGAGTGAAGGGGCCTTTCTGACTAGATTAGGCGTCTAAACAACTGCCAGGCGCAAATAAACGTTCCCAAAAGTGTTTCAAAGTTCACAAAACACTCCAAATGTCATATAAATATGATAAAAATAAATCGATTTAGCCCACAATAGTGTCAACCAGCATAAAGCCCAATTTATAAGCCTTAATTCTGTTACTGAGTCTAAGAAAATGGCTTACCGATCCCATAAGGCAAAACTGACAGTCTTCTAGCATTACTAGGTCTTGTTAGAAAAGAGACTGGACATACCTGAAGCAGATAAGTCTGCAAACTGTTCCCCCCAACTGAAGTTCTCTGGTTTCAACAGTCCTGCGTGGGAACAGCAATGGATTTTAGTTACTGGTGTTAAAATCATACTCCTCTTTTAACAGAAATCTTCATCACTTTCTGTTGTAGAGTAAATAGTACAAACCGGCACTATTTTAAAATAACAAACTCTTGATAGAAGAAATAAAACTACAACTAACACCACATACTCTTTACCATCCCCGTGGAGATGCTACTTGTTCAGAGCGGCAAAGAGAATGACTGAGGGGCGGAGCCAGAGGGGGGGCTATATGGACAGCTTTTGCTGTGTGCTCTCTTTGCCATTTCCTGTAGGGAATGAGAATATCCCACAAGTAAGGATGAAGCCGTGGACCGGACACACCAATGTAGGAGAAAATGATATGCTTTGTCTGACTCACTAAATAATTTTTTTGGATTTCATATCCCTTTAACCCCTTAATGACCACAGCACTTTTCCATTTTCTGTCCGTTTGGGACCAAGGCTATTTTTACATTTCTGCGGTGTTTGTGTTTAGCTGTAATTTTCCTCATACTCATTTACTGTACCCACGCATATTATATACCGTTTTTCTCGCCATTAAATGGGCTTTCTAAAGATACCATTATTTTCATCATATCTTATAATTTACTATAAAAAAAATGATAAAATATGAGGAAAAAATGGAAAAAAACGCAGTTTTTCTAAATTTGACCCCCAAAATCTGTTACACATCTACAACCACTAAAAAACACCCATGCTAAATAGTTTCTATATTTTGTCCTGAGTTTAGAAATACCCAATGTTTACATGTTCTTTGCTTTTTTTGCAAGTTATAGGGCAATAAATACAAGTAGCACTTTGCTATTTCCAAACCACTTTTTTTCAAAATTAGCGCTAGTTACATTGGGACACTGATATCTGTCTGGAATCCCTGAATATCCCTTGACATGTATATATATTTTTTTAGAAGACATCCCAAAGTATTGATCTAGGCCCATTTTGGTATATTTCATGCCACCATTTCACTACAAAATGCGATCAAATAAAAAAAAAATGTTCACTTTTTCACAAATGTTTTCACAAACTTTAGGTTTCTCATTGAAATTATTTACAAACAACTTGTGCAATTATGGCATACATGGTTGTAAATGTTTCTCTGGGATCCCCTTTGTTCAAAAATAGCAGACATATATGGCTTTGGCATCGCTTTTTGGTATTTAGAAGGCCGCTAAATGCCGCTGCGCACCACACGTGTATTATGCCCAGCAGTGAAGGGGTTAATTAGGGAGCATGTAGGGAGCTTGTAGTTTTAATTTTAGCTTTAGTGTAGTGTAGTAGACAACCCAAAGTATTGATCTAGGCCCATTTTGGTATATTTCATGCTACCATTTCACCGCCAAATGCGAACAAATAAAAATAAAACGTAAAATTTTCCCAATTTTAGGTTTCTCACTAAAATTATTTACAAACAGCTTGTGCAATTATGGCATAAATGGTTGTAAAAGCTTCTCTGGGATCCCCTTTGTTCAGAAATAGCAGACATATATGGCTTTGGCTTTGCTTTTTGGTAATTAGAAGGCAGCTAAATGCCGCTGCGCACCATACGTGTATAATGCCCAGCAGTGAAGGGGTTAATTAGGGAGCTTTTAGGGAGCTTGCAGGGTTAATTTTAGCTTTAGTGTAGGTATCAACCTCCCACATGACACATCACACCCCCAGATCCCTCCCAAACAGCTCTCTTCCCTCCCCCACCCCACAATTGTCCCCCGCCATCTTAAGTACTGGCAGTAAGTCTGCCAGTACTAAAATAAGAGTTTTTTTGGGTTTTTAAAAAAAATAATAATAATTATGTTCTGTAGTATCCTCCCTTAGCCCCCAACCTCCCTGATCCCCCCCCAAACAGCTCTCTAACCCCCCTCTCTCTGCCTTATTGCGCCATATTGGGTACTGGCAGCTGTCTGCCAGTGCCCAGTTTGCAATCAAATATGTTTTTTTTTAGTTTTTTTTAAAAAAATACTATTTTCTGTAGTGTAGCTGCCCTCCCTCAACCCCCAACCCCCCAACCCCTGCCAGATCGCTAAACAGTTTTGAGATGCCCACCCTCACTCCCACCGAGTACCATCATTGTTCCATAGTGTAGGGCTCCCACCCGCGCGCGCGCGCCCGCTCCCGTGCACGCGCGCGCACCCGCTCCAGTTCACGAGCGCGCACCCGCGCGCACGCCCGCACTCGATCCCGCCCCCCTTCCCACCGATGGCCGCCCACCCGCCTCCCTTGGTAAGCTCCCACCCACCAACGAACATGGCCATCAATGGCCGATGCAGAGAGGGCCACAGGGTGGCTCTCTCTGCATCGGACGGCTAAAAAATGTTATAGCAGGATGCCTCAATATCGAGGCATCACTGCTATAACATGAAAGCAGTTGGAAGTGATCAGGATCGCTTCCACTGCTTTCAAAGACCAACGACGTACGGGGTACGTCCTTGGTCATTAACTGCATTTTTTTGCAGGACGTACCCCATACGTCGTTGGTCGTTAAGGGGTTAAGGAAAAAAATGTTTTCCTCATTTTGTAATTACCTCTATTTTTCCACTGCATTCAAAGTCAGATGACATTGAGATAGATTTGCTTATTGTCTGCGTATGCTTATTAGTGGGACATCATATTTAATATATATGTATGTCTAATGAAATCGAAAAAGCATTATTTAAAATTGCTTAAATATTTGAATTAAAAAAGGTTATGTTAAAGATGTTTATTGTGATTTGGAAACACAGCAGAACTGCAAACCTACACACATCCATGCCATGTCAATGAGCAGTGTCATGCCTCAAAGCATAAATATAAACATTTATTATAATCTAATTAGTTTTAAAATGCCCTTTCAAATGCAGAAAAAAGAAGAAAATCATTAATGCCTCTTTAAATGGATATTATAGGCAAAATAAAACTGTACTTTTAATTTTGATTAGAGGCAATTTTACAATACATTTCTATTAGCAAAAGTGCTTTAATAAATGCCATAACTGTACCAGTGAAAGCATTTACTGTACATGCAACACAGATTAAAAAAATAGAACAATATTGGTGTAAGCTCTCAATTTATGTGAAACACTAATTGATTTTAACAGAACCTTTTTCGCTAATACAAGTGTATTTCGCAAAACACTTCTAATAAACATTGTAAGAAGTTTATTTCCTAAGTCATGAGGATCATCTCATATTTAAAAAGTGAGGAAATAAAGAACACAACTCCGCTGAAAGAAAGTCAAAATAACATACTTCTACAATTCAGGAATAATAGAAAAATACATTTCAGAGAAAATAAGATAAAAACAAAATAATGATGGTGACAGATAAGAAAGATAGAACACAGAAAACCAGCCATCAATTTGGACTTTGACGATGAAATGAGTGAATTGTCTGATAAAACCTTACAT
The DNA here is from genome assembly GCF_027579735.1 of Bombina bombina. Taxonomy (NCBI): domain Eukaryota; kingdom Metazoa; phylum Chordata; class Amphibia; order Anura; family Bombinatoridae; genus Bombina; species Bombina bombina. Next base: position 675,163,507 of record NC_069503.1, read on the forward strand.
TTAAATGGCAAAAAATGCTTTTTACCAAAGTTTTTCATAGAGAAACTGAAACCACTGCACTCTAACACTCCCTCTACAGGTTGCTTGTATAATACTGTTACAAACACTGATGTTATATATTGCTCACAACATTTGTATGCTTCCGAGCCTGCTTCAACACGCCATCATAAAAAGTTCTGCACGCCATAATGAAAAAGTTTTAACCAACAAAATCAAGAGAAAGAGGTAAAATAGATAAGAAAAATACATTTGAAAGTGTTCTATATCTGAATTATGGAGATTTCATTTTGACTTCCATGTTGTTTTAACCCCTTCGTGACCAGAGCACTTTTCTATTTGTTGACCGTCTGGGACCAAGGCTATTTTTGCATTTCTGCGGTGTTTGTGTTTCGCTGTAATTTTCCTCTTACTCATTTACTGTATACACACATATTATATAGTGTTTTTCTCGCCATTAAATGGACTTTCTAAAGATACCAATATTTTTATCATATCTTATAATTTACGATAAAAAAATATATAAAATATGATGACAAAATGAAATAAAAAACACTTTTTCTGACTTTGACCCCCAAAACTACTATGCTAAATAGTTTCTAAATTTTGTCCTGAGTTTAGAAATACCCAATGTTTACATGTTCTTTGCTTTTTTTTTGTAAGTTATAGGGCAATAAATACAAGTAGCACTTTGCTATTTCCAAACCATTTATTTTTTCAAAATTAGCGATAGTTACATAAGAATACTGATACTTTGTCAGGAATCCCTGAATATCCCTTCACATGTATATATATTTTTTTAGTAGACAACCCAAAGTATTGGTCTTAGCCCCTTTTTGGTATATTTCATGCCATCATTTCATCGCCATATGCGATCAAATAAAAAAAAATGTTCACTTTTTCACAAACTTTAGGTTTCTCACTGAAATTATTTAGAAACAGCTTATGGCATAAATGGTTGTAAATGCTTCTCTGGGATCACCTTTGTTCAGAAATAGCAGACTTATATGGCTTTGGTATTGCTTTATGGCAAATGCCGCTGCGCACCACACGTGTATTATGCCCAGCAGTGAAGGGGTTAATTAGGGAGCGTGTAGGGTTAATTTTAGCTTAAGTGTAGTGGACACCCCCAAGTATCGATCTAGGCCCATTTTGGTATATTTCATGCCACCATTTCACCGCCAAATGCGATTAAATAAAAAAAAAATTGTTACATTTTTCACAATTTTAGGTTTCTCACTGAAATTATTTACAAACAGCTTGTGCAATTATGGCACAAATAGTTGTAAATGCTTCTCTGAGATCCCCTCTGTTCAGACATAGCAGATTTATATGGCTTTGGCGTTGCATTTTGGTAATTAGAAGGCTGCTAAATGCCGCTGCGCACCACACATGTATTATGCCCAGCAGAGAAGGGGTTAATTAGTGAGCTTGTAGGGTTAATTTTAGCGTTAGTGTAGTGTAGTAGACAACCCAGAGTATTGATCTAGGCCCCTTTTGGTATATTTTATGCCACCATTTCACCGCCAAGTACCCTGTCTGCCAGTACCCATTTTGCTCCAAAAAAAAAGTTTTTTTTAAAAATATATTTAATTTTTCTGTAGTGTAGCAGCCCCTCCTCAAAATCCTATGATCGCTACCCCCCCCCTCCCTCTCCCTCCTTCCCATTCACATTCATTGATGGCAGTGGTTGCTGTGCGTGCACATACACGTGCGCGCACACCCCACGCAGGCACCCCCCGCACGCTCCTGGCTCCCGGCATGCACATTGCACATAGAAGAACCGGATGCCGGGTAGTGATGGGCTCTCTCTGCATCAGTTTGTAAAAAATTGGTATTGCAGGATGCCTCAATATCGAGGCATCACTGCAATACCATAAAAGAGTCTGGAAGCGATCAGGATCGCTTCCACCGCTTGAAAGACCAGAGGATGTGCCAGGAACGTCATTGGTTGTTAAGGGTGTTTTTTTGTAGGACGTTCCTGGCACGTCCTTGTTCCTTAAGGGGTTAAAAGTACAAAAAAGTTAAAATTATACTTTCATGATTCAGATAGAACATTCAGTTCTAAACAACTTTCCAATTTACTTCAATTGCCAAATGTTTTTTTTTCTTGGTATCCTTTGTTGAAGAGTAGGCTAATGACATAGCTAAACACATCTGGTGAGCAAATGGGTGGGCACTCACCAATCACCAGTGGTGCATTGCTGCGCCTGAACCTATCTAGGTATGCTCTTCAACAAAGAATAGAAAGAAAACTAAGCAAATTTGATAATATATGTAGATTAGAAAGTTGTTTAAAATTGCAATCTCTATATAAGAATCATTAAAGATTGATTTTGACTTTACTGTCTCATTAACCCATGAACGACCGAGGACATTTTTAATAAAAAAGGCAACATTTTTACCAAACTGGGTACTGGGAGACAATTGCCAGTACCCAAGGTGGCGGCAAATAGGTAGAGGGGGGAGGGTTAGAGAGTTGTTTGTGGGGGCTCAGGGAGGTTGGGTGGTAAGTGGGGATCCTACACTGCAGAAAATATATAATAACATTTTTTATACCCCCCCACCCTCAAAAAAAAAAAAAAAAACATTTTATTTTTATACTGGCAGACTTTCTGCCAGTACTTAAGATGGCGGTGACAATTGTGAGGTGAGGGAGGGAAGAGAGCTGTTTTAGAGGGGTCAGGGAGGGATCAGGAGGTGGGATGTGTCAGGTGGGAGGCTGATCTCTACACTAAAGCTAAAATTAACCCTACAAGCTACCTAATTAACCCCTTCACTGCTGGGCATAATAAAAGTGCGGTGTGCAGCGGCATATATGTCTGCTATTTCTGAACAAAGGGGATCCCAGAGAAGCATTTACAACCATATGTGCCATAACTGCACAAGCTGTTTGTAAATTATTTCAGTGAGAAACCTAAAGTTTGTGAAAAAGTTAACGATTTTTTTTAATTGATCACATTTGGGTGTGAAATGGTGTCATGAAATATACCAAAATGGGCCTAGATCAATACTTTGGGTTGTCTACTAGAAAAAACATAATTTATGCTTACCTGAAAAACAGACACAACAAACTGCCACAGCCAACAGTGGGAAGCTTCAGTTAACTGTTTCTATGCAAAATTTAAGCCAGCCATGTGGAAAAAACTTAGGCCCCAATAAGTTTTATCACCAAAACATAATTTATGCTTACCTGATAAATTTATTTCTCTTGTAGTGTATCCAGTCCACGGATCATCCATTACTTATGGAATATATTCTCCTTCCCAACAGGAAGCTGCAAGAGTCCACCCACAGCAAAGCTGCTATATAGCTCCTCCCCTAACTGCCATATTCAGTAATTCGACCGAAAACATGCAGAGAAAGGAAAAACCATAGGGTGCAGTGGTGACTGTAGTTCAAATGAAAAAATTACCTGCCTTAAAGTGACAGGGCGGGCCGTGGACTGGATACACTACAAGAGAAATACATTTATCAGGTAAGCATAAATTATGTTTTCTCTTGTTAAGTGTATCCAGTCCACGGATCATCCATTACTTATGGAATACCAATACCAAAGCTAAAGTACACGGATGATGGGAGGGACAAGGCAGGTACTTAAACGGAAGTTACCACTGCCTGTAAAAAACCCTTTCTCCCAAAAATAGCCTCCGAAGAAGCAAGGTATCAAATTTGTTAAATTTGAAAAGTATGAAGCGCAGACCAAGACTCCGTCTTGTAAATCTGTTCAACAGAAGCCACATTTAAAAAAGGCCCAAGTGAAAACCACAGCTCTAGTAGAATGAGCTGTAATCCCTTCAGGAGGCTGCTGTCCAGCAGTCTCATAAGCTAAATGAATTATGCTTTTTAGCCAAAAAGACAGAGAGGCTGCTGAAGTCTTTTGACCTCTCCTCTGTCCAGAATAGACAACAAACAAGGTGAACGTTTGATGAAAACTGTAGTAGCTTGTAAGTAAAACTTTAAAGCACAAACCACGTCCAATATTGTGTAATAGACGTTCCTTCTTTGAGGAAGGATTAGGATACAAGCATGGAACAACTATCTCTTGAGTGATGTACTTGTTAGATACCACCTTAGGAAAAAACCCAGGTTGGTACGCAGGACTACCTTATCCGTACGAAGGACCAGATAAGGAGAATCACATTGTAACACAGATAACTTGGAGACTCTACGAGTCGAGGAATTAGCTACCCAAAAGGAACTTTCCAAGATAAAGATTGATATCTATGGAACAAAAAAGGTACAAACGGAACTTCTTGAAGAACCTTAAGAATCAGGTTTAAGCTCCATGGCGGAGCAACAGTTTTAAACACAGGCTTGGATCTAACCAAAGCCTGACCAAATGCCTGAACGTCTAGAATACCTGCCAGACGCTTGTGCAAAAAAATAGACAGAGTAAAAATCTGTCCCCTTTTAAGGAATTAGCTGACAACCCTTTTCTCAAAAACATCTTGGAGAAAAGATAATATCCTGGGAATCCAGACTTTACTCCATGAGTAACCCTTGGATTCATAACAATCAGATATTTACACCATATCTATGTTCAATTTTCCTAGAGACAGGCTTTCATGTCTGTATTAAGGTATCAATGACTGACTCGGAGAAGCCATGCTTTGATAACATCAAGCGTTCAGTCTCCAGGCAGTCCATCTCAGATTGATTCTATTTAGATGGTTGAAAGGACCCTGAGGTAGAGGGACCTGTCTCAGAAGCAGAGACCGTGATGGAAAGGATGACATGTCCACCAGATCTGCATACCAGGTCCTGCGTGGCTACGCAGGCGCTGTCAAAAACACCAAAGCCCTCTCCTGCTTGGTCTTGACCTCCGGAGGAAATCCCACTCCCCCGGAAGAAAAGTCTGACGATTTAGAAAATCCACCTCCCAGTTCTCAACACCTGGGATATGGATAGCTGATAGACAAGAGTGAGTCTCTGTCCAGTGAATTATTGTAAGACTTCTAACATCGCTAGGGAACTTCTGTTCCCCCTTGATGGCTGATGTAAGCCACAGTCGTGTATATTGTCCGACTGAGTATGATGTACCTCAGAGTTGCTAACTGAGGCCAAGTCTGAAGAGCATGGAATATCACTCCCAGTTCCAGAATATTTATTAGAAGGAGGGTCTCCTCCTAAGTCCACTATCCCTGAGCCTTCAGGGAGTTCCAGACTGCATCCCAACCTAAAAGGCTGGCATCTATTGTAACAATTGTCCCATCTGATCTGCGGAAGGTCATACCCTTGGACAGATGGACCCGACATAGTCACCAGAGAAGAGAATCTCTGGTCTCTTGGTCCAGGTTTAACAGGGGGACAAATCTGTGTAATCCCCGTTCCTCTGACTGAGCATGCATAGTTGCAGCGGTCTGAAATGTAGACGTGCAAACGGTACTATGTCCCTTGCCGCTACCATTAAGCCGATTTCATTCATGTACTGAGCCACCGAAGGGCGCGGATGGGATGAAAAAACACGGCAGAAATTTAGAAACTTTGACAACCTGGACTCCGTCAGGTAAATTTTCATTTCTACAGAATCTATCAGAGTCCCTAGGAGGGAAACCCTTGAGATTGGGGATAGAGAACTCTTTCCTTGTTCACTTTAAACCCATGTGATCTCAGAAATGCCAGTACTACGTCCGTATGAGACTGGGCAATTTGGATGTTTGACGCCTGTATCAGGATGTCGTCTAAATAAGGGGCCACTTCTATGCCCCGCGGTCTAAGGACTGCCAAAGCGACCCCAGAACCTCCATAAAGATTCTTGGGGCTGTAGATATCCCAAAGGAAAGAGCTACAAACTGGTAATGCCTGTCTAGAAAGGCAAACCTGAAAAACGATGGTGATCTTTATGCATCACAATGTGAGGATAAGCATCCTTCAAATCCATTGTAGTCCTCTATCGACTCTGCTGGATCATAGTTAAGATGGTACGAATAGTTTCCATCTTAAATGACGGAATTCTGAGGAATTTGTTTAAGATCTTTAGATCCAAAATAGGTCTGAAGGTTCCCTCTCCTTGGGAACCACAAACAGATTTGAGTAAAAACTCTGTCCCTGTTCCTCTCTTGGAACTGGATGGATCTCGTACACAATGTAAGAATGCCTCCTTCTTTATCTGGTTTGCAGATAATTGTGAAAGGCGAAATCTCCCCTTTTTTTGGGGGGGAATCTTTTAAATCCAGAAGATATCTCTGGGATATAAATTTCAATGCCTAGGGATCCTGGGCATCTCTTGCCCACGCCTGGGCAAAGAATGAAAGTCTGCCCCCTATAGGATCCGTTACCGGATAGGGGTCCGTTCCTTCATGCTGCCTTAGAGGCATCAGCAGGCTCCTTGGCCTGCTTATCTTTGTTCCAGGTCCGATTGTCTCCAGACCGCCTTGGACTGAGCAAAAATTCCCTCTTGTTTTGCCTTAGAGGAAGAGGATGCCACACCTGCCCTGAAGTTTTTAAAAGGTACGAAAATAAGACTTTTTTTTGCCCTTGATTTAGACCTATCCTGAGGAAGGGCATGACCTTTTCCTCCAGTGATATAAGCAATAATCTCCTTCAAACCAGGCCCGAATAGGGTCTGCCCCTTGAAGGGAAGTTAAGTAGCTTATTTATTAAAGTCACAACAGCTGACCATGATATAAGCCATAGCGCTCTGCGCGCCAGTATAGTAAAAAAACAGAATTCTTAGCCGTTAGTCTAGTCAAATGAACAAGGCATCAGAAAACAAAGGAATTGGCTAGCATAAGCTTGTCATCCAATGGAGTCGCTTAACTGTAAAGCCTCATCAAGAGACTCAACCCAGAACGCCGCAGCAGCAGTGACAGAAGCAATGTATGCAAGGGGCTGCAGGATAAAACCCTGTTGAATAAACATTTTTTATCCATTGGATGTAAAAAGCACAACTGTCCTCGTCAGAGGTAGTGGTACGCTTAGCTAGAGTAGAAACTCTTCTCTCCACCTTAGGAACTGTCTGCCAGAAGTCCCGTGTGGTGGTAACTATTAGAAAACATTCTTCTAAAAAATAGGAGGGGAAGAGAACGGCACACCTGGTCTATCCCATTCCTTATTAAAATTTTTTTAGTAAACCTCTTTAGGTATTGGAAAAACATCAGTACACACCGGCACTGCATATTATTTATCCAGTCTACACAATTTCTCTGGCCCTGCGATTGTACACATTCATTCAGAGCAGCCAAAGCCTCCCTGAGCAACAAGTGGAGGTTCTCAAGCATAAATTTTAAATGTAGAAATATCAGAATCAGGTTAAATCATCTTCCCTGAGTCAAAAAAAAAATCACCCACAGACTAAGCATATTGTGAGGTAGTATCATACATGGTTCTTAAAGCGTCTGTATGCTCTGTATCTACCCCCAGAGCTAACTGCTTTCCTTTAATTTCAGGTAGTCTGACTAATACTGCTGCCAGAATATTATTCACCACCTTTGCCATGTCTTGTAAAATAAACGCTATGGGCGCCCTTGATGTACTTGGCGCCATTTGAGCGTGAGTCCCTGAAGCGGGAGTCGAAGGGTCTGACACGTGGGGAGAGTTAGTCGGCATAACTTTCCCCTCGACAGAATCCCCTGGTAAAAGAAACGCTATGGGTGCCCTTGATGTACTTGGCGCCATTTGAGCGTGAGTCCCTAAAGCGGGAGTCAAAAGGTCTGACACGTGGGGAGAGTTAGTCGGCATAACTACCCCCACGACAGAATCCTCTGGTGATAATGTTTTTAAAGACAAAAAATGATCTTTATTGTTTAACATGAAATCAGTACATCTGATACACATTCTAAGATGGGGTTCCACCATGGCTTTAAAACATAATGAACACAGAGCTTCCTCTATGTCAGACATGTTAGAACAGACTAATAATGAGACTAGTAAGCTTGGAAAACACTTTAAATCAAGTTAACAAGCAAATATATAAAACGTTACTGTGCCTTTAAGAGAAACAAATTTTGTCAAAATTTGAAAAACAGTGAAAAAAAGGCAGTAAAACAAACAAAATTTTTACAGTAAATGTAATAAGGTAACAGAGCATTGCACCCACTTGCAAATGGATGATTAACCCCTTAATGCAAAAAACAGATAAAAAAAAAACAAAAACAAAAAAAACGACATAGACGTTTTTAAAAACAGACACAACAAACTGCCACAGCCAACAGTGGGAAGCTTCAGTTAACTGTTTCTATGCAAAATTTAAGCCAGCCATGTGGAAAAAACTTAGGCCCCAATAAGTTTTATCACCAAAACATAATTTATGCTTACCTGATAAATTTATTTCTCTTGTAGTGTATCCAGTCCACGGATCATCCATTACTTATGGGATATTAACTCCTCCCCAACAGGAAGTGCAAGAGGATTCACCCAGCAGAGCTGCTATATAGCTCCTCCCCTAACTGCCATTACCAGTCATTCGACCGAAAACATGCAGAGAAAGGAAAACCATAGGGTGCAGTGGTGACTGTAGTTTAATGGAAAAATTACCTGCCTTAAAGTGACAGGGCGGGCCGTGGACTGGATACACTACAAGAGAAATAAATTTATCAGGTAAGCATAAATTATGTTTTCTCTTGTTAAGTGTATCCAGTCCACGGATCATCCATTACTTATGGGATACCAATACCAAAGCTAAAGTACACGGATGACGGGAGGGACAGGCAGGCTCTTTATACGGAAGGAACCACTGCCTGAAGAACCTTTCTCCCAAAAACAGCCTCCGAAGAAGCAAAAGGGTCAAATTTGTAAAATTTGGAAAAAGTATGAAGAGAAGACCAAGTTGCAGCCTTGCAAATCTGTTCAACAGAAGCCTCATTCTTAAAGGCCCAAGTGGAAGCCACAGCTCTAGTAGAATGTGCTGTAATTCTTTCAGGAGGCTGCTGTCCAGCAGTCTCATAGGCTAACCGTATTATGCTACGAAGCCAAAAGGAGAGAGAGGTAGCCGAAGCTTTTTGACCTCTCCTCTGACCAGAATAAACGACAAACAGGGAAGACGTTTGTCGAAAATCCTTAGTTGCCTGTAGATAAAATTTCAGGGCACGGACTACATCTAGATTGTGTAGCAGACGTTCCTTTTTCGAAGAAGGATTAGGACACAAAGATGGAACCACAATCTCTTGATTGATATTCCTGTTAGTGACCACCTTAGGTAGGAACCCAGGTTTAGTACGCAGAACTACCTTGTCTGAATGAAAAATCAGATAAGGAGAATCACAATGTAAGGCAGATAACTCAGAGACTCTTCGAGCCGAGGAAATCGCCATTAAAAACAGAACTTTCCAAGATAACAACTTGATATCAATGGAATGAAGGGGTTCAAACGGAACCCCCTGTAAAACATTAAGAACTAAGTTCAAACTCCATGGTGGAGCAACAGTTTTAAACACAGGCTTGATCCTAGCTAAAGCCTGACAAAAAGCTTGAACGTCCGGAACTTCTGACAGACGTTTGTGTAAAAGAATGGACAGAGCTGAAATCTGTCCCTTTAAGGAACTAGCGGATAAACCCTTTTCTAAACCTTCTTGTAGAAAAGACAATATCCTCGGAATCCTAACCTTACTCCATGAGTAACTCTTGGATTCGCACCAATATAAGTATTTGCGCCATATCTTATGGTAAATCTTTCTGGTAACAGGCTTCCTAGCCTGTATTAAGGTATCAATAACTGACTCAGAAAAACCACGTTTTGATAAAATCAAGCGTTCAATTTCCAAGCAGTCAGCTTCAGAGAAATTAGATTTTGATGTTTGAAGGGACCCTGGATCAGAAGGTCCTGTTTCAGAGGTAGCGACCAAGGTGGACAGGATGACATGTCCACTAGATCTGCATACCAAGTCCTGCGTGGCCATGCAGGCGCTATTAGAATCACTGATGCTCTCTCCTGTTTGATTCTGGCAATCAATCGAGGAAGCATCGGGAAGGGTGGAAACACATAAGCCATCCCGAAGGTCCAAGGTGCTGTCAAAGCATCTATCAGAACCGCTCCCGGATCCCTGGATCTGGACCCGTAACGAGGAAGCTTGGCGTTCTGTCGAGACGCCATGAGATCTATCTCTGGTTTGCCCCAACGTCGAAGTATTTGGGCAAAGACCTCCGGATGAAGTTCCCACTCCCCCGGATGAAAAGTCTGACGACTTAAGAAATCCGCCTCCCAGTTCTCCACTCCCGGGATGTGGATTGCTGACAGGTGGCAAGAGTGAGACTCTGCCCAGCGAATTATCTTTGATACTTCCATCATTGCTAGGGAGCTTCTTGTCCCTCCCTGATGGTTGATGTAAGCTACAGTCGTGATGTTGTCCGACTGAAACCTGATGAACCCCCGAGTTGTTAACTGGGGCCAAGCCAGAAGGGCATTGAGAACTGCTCTCAATTCCAGAATGTTTATTGGTAGGAGACTCTCCTCCTGATTCCATTGTCCCTGAGCCTTCAGAGAATTCCAGACAGCGCCCCAACCTAGTAGGCTGGCGTCTGTTGTTACAATTGTCCAGTCCAGCCTGCTGAATGGCATCCCCCTGGACAGATGTGGCCGAGAAAGCCACCATAGAAGAGAATTTCTGGTCTCTTGATCCAGATTCAGAGTAGGGGACAAGTCTGAGTAATCCCCATTCCACTGACTTAGCATGCACAATTGCAGCGGTCTGAGATGTAGGCGTGCAAAGGGTACTATGTCCATTGCTGCTACCATTAAGCCGATCACCTCCATGCATTGAGCTACTGACGGGTGTTGAATGGAATGAAGGACACGGCATGCATTTTGAAGCTTTGTTAACCTGTCTTCTGTCAGGTAAATCTTCATTTCTACAGAATCTATAAGAGTCCCCAAGAAGGGAACTCTTGTGAGTGGAAAGAGAGAACTCTTCTTTTCGTTCACCTTCCATCCATGCGACCTTAGAAATGCCAGTACTAACTCTGTATGAGACTTGGCAGTTTGAAAGCTTGAAGCTTGTATCAGAATGTCGTCTAGGTACGGAGCTACCGCAATTCCTCGCGGTCTTAGTACCGCCAGAAGAGCACCCAGAACCTTTGTGAAGATTCTCGGAGCCGTAGCCAATCCGAATGGAAGAGCTACAAACTGGTAATGCCTGTCTAGAAAGGCAAACCTTAGATACCGGTAAAGATCTTTGTGAATCGGTATGTGAAGGTAAGCATCCTTTAAATCCACTGTGGTCATGTACTGACCCTTTTGGATCATGGGTAAAATTGTCCGAATAGTTTCCATTTTGAACGATGGAACTCTTAGGAATTTGTTTAGGATCTTTAAATCCAAGATTGGCCTGAAAGTTCCCTCTTTTTTGGGAACCACAAACAGATTTGAGTAAAACCCTTGTCCTTGTTCCGACCGCGGAACCGGATGGATCACTCCCATTAATAAAAGATCTTGTACACAGCGTAGAAAAGCCTCTTTCTTTATTTGGTTTGTTGACAACCATGACAGATGAAATCTCCCTCTTGGGGGAGAGAATTTGAAGTCTAGAAGGTATCCCTGAGATATGATCTCTAACGCCCAGGGATCCTGGACATCTCTTGCCCAAGCCTGGGCGAAGAGAGAAAGTCTGCCCCCCACTAGATCCGTTCCCGGATCGGGGGCCCTCGATTCATGCTGTCTTAGGGGCAGCAGCAGGTTTCCCGGCCTGCTTGCCCTTGTTCCAGGACTGGTTAGGTCTCCAGCCTTGTCTGTAGCGAGCAACAGCTCCTTCCTGTTTTGGTGCAGAGGAAGTTGATGCTGCTCCTGCTTTGAAATTACGAAAGGAACGAAAATTAGACTGTCTAGCCTTAGGTTTGGCTCTGTCTTGAGGCAGGGCATGGCCTTTACCTCCTGTAATGTCAGCGATAATTTCTTTCAACCCGGGCCTGAATAAGGTCTGCCCTTTGAAAGGTATATTAAGCAATTTAGATTTAGAAGTAACGTCAGCTGACCAGGATTTTAGCCACAGTGCTCTGCGTGCCTGAATGGCGAATCCGGAATTCTTAGCCGTAAGTTTAGTTAAATGTACTACGGCATCTGAAATAAATGAGTTAGCTAACTTAAGGGCTTTAAGCTTGTGTGTAATCTCATCTAATGGAGCTGATTCAAGTGTCTCTTCCAGAGACTCAAACCAAAATGCTGCTGCAGCCGTGACAGGCGCAATGCATGCAAGAGGTTGCAATATAAAACCTTGTTGAACAAACATTTTCTTAAGGTAACCCTCTAACTTTTTATCCATTGGATCTGAAAAGGCACAGCTATCCTCCACCGGGATAGTGGTACGCTTAGCTAAAGTAGAAACTGCTCCCTCCACCTTAGGGACCGTTTGCCATAAGTCCCGTGTGGTGGCGTCTATTGGAAACATCTTTCTAAATATCGGAGGGGGTGAGAACGGCACACCGGGTCTATCCCACTCCTTAGTAACAATTTCAGTAAGTCTCTTAGGTATAGGAAAAACGTCAGTACTCGCCGGTACCGCAAAATATTTATCCAACCTACACATTTTCTCTGGTATTGCAACTGTGTTACAATCATTCAGAGCCGCTAACACCTCCCCTAGTAATACACGGAGGTTTTCCAGCTTAAATTTAAAATTTGAAATATCTGAATCCAGTTTGTTTGGATCAGAACCGTCACCCGCAGAATGAAGCTCTCCGTCCTCATGTTCTGCAAATTGTGACGCAGTGTCTGACATGGCCCTAATATTATCAGCGCACTCTGTTCTCACCCCAGAGTGATCACGCTTACCTCTTAGTTCTGTTAATTTAGCCAAAACTTCAGTCATAACAGTAGCCATATCCTGTAATGTGATTTGTAATGGCCGCCCAGATGTACTCGGCGCTACAATATCACGCACCTCCCGAGCGGGAGATGCAGGTACTGACACGTGAGGCGAGTTAGTCGGCATAACTCTCCCCTCGTTGTTTGGTGAAATATGTTCAATTTGTACAGATTGACTTTTATTTAAAGTAGCATCAATACAGTTAGTACATAAATTTCTATTGGGCTCCACTTTGGCTTTAGCACATATAGCACAGATATCTTCCTCTGAATCAGACATGTTTAACACACTAGCAAATAAACTAGCAACTTGGAAATACTTTTCAAGTTATTTACTATAATATGAAAACGTACTGTGCCTATAAGAAGCACAGAAAAAGTTATGACAGTTGAAAATTAATAAACTGAAAAGTTATAGCATCAAATCTTTGTAAAAAACACAATTTTAGCAAAGGATTGCTCCCATTAGCAAAGGATAACTAACCCTGATAGCTAACAGTGAGAGAGATCAGTAAACTGTCATAAATTAAATAAAACGACTGCCAAGTGGAAAAAAATAGTGCCCAAAACATTTTTTCACCCAGTACCTCAGAAAATTAAACGATTTTACATGCCAGCAAAAAACGTTTAACATTAATAAATTGAGTGTTATTAAAAAGCCTGTTGCTAGTCCCTGCAAATTAGGCTAAAGTTTTATGCATACAGTATAATTCCAGTGAAGTGCCATTCCCCAGAATACTGAAGTGTAAAATATACATACATGACAGCCTGATACCAGTTGCTGCTACTGCATTTAAGGCTGAGTTTACATTATATCGGTATGGCAGAATTTTCTCATCAATTCCATTGTCAGAAAATAATAAGCTGCTACATACCTCTTTGCAGATTAATCTGCCCGCTGTCCCCTGATCTGAAGTTTACCTCTCCTCAGATGGCCGAGAAACAGCAATATGATCTTAACTACTCCGGCTAAAATCATAGAAAAACTCAGGTAGATTCTTCTTCAAATTCTACCAGAGAAGGAATAACACACTCCGGTGCTATTATAAAATAACAAACTTTTGATTGAAGGTATGAAACTAAGTAAAATCACCACAGTCCTCTCACACATCCTATCTATTCGTTGGGTGCAAGAGAATGACTGGTAATGGCAGTTAGGGGAGGAGCTATATAGCAGCTCTGCTGGGTGAATCCTCTTGCACTTCCTGTTGGGGAGGAGTTAATATCCCATAAGTAATGGATGATCCGTGGACTGGATACACTTAACAAGAGAAACATATGTTAAAAAACGATTAAACATGCCAGCAAACGTTTTAAAACACATTTTTACAAGAGTATGTATCTCTATTAATAAGCCTGATACCAGTCGCTTTTACTGCATTTAAGGCTATACCAACATTACAGTGTTATCACCAATGTACGTTAAAAAACGATTAAACATGCCAGCAAACGTTTTAAAACACATTTTTATAAGAGTATGTATCTCTATTAATAAGCCTGATACCAGTCGCTATCGCTGCATTTAAGGCTTTACTTACATTACTTCGGTATCAGCAGTATTTTCTTAGTCAATTCCATTCCTAGAAAAATATTTTACTGCACATACCTTATCTGCAGGAAAACCTGCACGCCATTCCCCCTCTGAAGTACCTCACTCCTCAGAATGTGTGAGAACAGCAAATGGATCTTAGTTACGTCTGCTAAGATCATAGAAAAACGCAGGCAGATTCTTCTTCCAAATACTGCCTGAGATAAACAGCACACTCCGGTGCCATTTAAAAATAACAAACTTTTGATTGAAGAATAAACTAAGTAGAAAGCACCACAGACTCTCACGACCTCCTATCTATGTTGAGGCTTGCAAGAGAATGACTGAATATGGCAGTTAGGGGAGGAGCTATATAGCAGCTTTGCTGTTTATCCGTGGACTGGATACACTTAACAAGAGAAATATATACATGTGAAGGGATATTCAGGGATTCCTGACAGATATCCGTGTTACAATGTAACTATCGCTAATTTAAAAAAAAAAAAGAATGGTTTGGAAACTTGTACTTATTGCCCTATAACTTGCAAAAAAAGCAAAGAACATGTAAACATTGGGTATTTCTAAACTCAGGACAAAATTTAGAAACTATTTAGCATGGGTGTTTTTTGGTGGTTGTAGATGTGTAACAGATTTTGGGGGTCAAAGTTAGAAAAAGTATGTTTTTTTCAATTTTTTCATCATATTTTATATATGATATGATGAAAATAATGCTATCTTTAGAAAGGCGAGAAAAAAACGGTATATAATATGTGTGGTTACAGTAAATGAGTAAGAGACAAATTACAGCTAAACACAAACACCGCAGAAATGTAAAAATAGTCCTGGTTCTTAACGGTAAGAACATTTAAAAATGAATTGGTCACTAAGCGGTTAAGGGATAGAAGTGACATGGTATATATTCTCGTAGTCAGATTTTGAAAAAACAAAACGAAAACTTTAGAGTACTTAAATGATTATTCTTAATTTGGGCACATTCCCAATCAAACAGATACCAAAGTAATATTTAAACCATCAGTGAAAGAAAGTAGCTTATTAAGGCAGTGTATTCATTGGTCATTTTCTTCATACCTTTTAGAGGAAATCTGTGCTGAGACTTGAACAGCTGCAAAAGTGCACATCACCAAAATAAAAGGAATGAGAATCTGCAAAACAGGAACCTGAAACTTACAAGTGATTTATGAACATGAAAATATTACAATGTATAACTGAATAGAAAATGTATGTTATGATTTTTGAAGGTATTGGTGGTAACAACATCAAAATCAGTTACAAAGTAAATAATAAGGAGCACAAAAAAACATTGTTTAGTTGCTTGAGAAACATGTTTATGAAGATAATTTTGTCAGTACAAGATGCAGTATCATTTGTATATTAGATTTAAAGGGACACTGAACCCATTTTTTTTTTTCGTGATTCAGATAGAGCATGCAATTTTAAGCAACTTTCTAATTTAGTACTATTATCAAGAAAAAAAAAGGCATCTAAGCTTTTTTGGGTTCAGAACTGTGGACAGCACTTTTTTATTGGTGGATGAATTTATCCACCAATCAGCAAGAACAACCCAGGTTGTTCACCAAAAATGGGCCGGCATCTAAACTTACATTCTTGCATTTCAAATAAAGATACCAAGAGAATTAAGAAAATTTGATAATAGGAGTAAATTGGAAAGTTGCTTAAAATTTCATTCTCTATCAGAATCACGAATGAAAACATTTGGGTTCAGTGTCCCTTTAAAGTTACAAAGTCAGTCCTCAAGGTAAGCCATAGTTTTAGCAAGTCTATGCATAAGCTCGGTGGTGCCATGTTTAGACACAAATATACTGAGAATTTAGCATGTTTAACTTTAAATATGGAATATTAACTTACCCTGACAGCTGTTATTGCTAAATGCTACAGAAGATAACCCAGGCCAAGAAAATGTGTTATTTTAATCTATTTCATTATCTACTGGGCACTTCATTGGATTTTCTAAGGACAAACTTTAATTAAATCCGAGTTTATTATGCAAAACATAACTTTTTCTGAGGGAAATACAAAATTTATGCTTACCTGATGGAGAGTCCACAATGTCATTCCAATTACTAGTGGGATATTCAACTCCTGGCCAGCAGGAGGAGGCAAAGAGCACTCCAGCAAAGCTGTTAAGTGTAACTTCCCTTACCCATAATCCCCAGACATTCAACTGAAGGTAAATGGAAAAAGAAGAAAAACAAGGGTGAAAAAGGTGCCTGAGGTTTACTTAAAAAAACTGCCGAATTATATTAAAAAGAGGGCGGGTCGTGGACTCTCCATGTCCGGAAAGAAAGAAATTTATCAGGTAAGCATACATTTTGTTTTCTTTCCTATGACATGGAGATTCCACAACGTCATTCCAATTAATAGTGGGAACCAATACCCAAGCTAGAGGACACAGAATGAATAGGGAGGGAGAACAAGGCAGTAGGACCTAAACAGAAGGCACCATCGCTTGAAGAACCTCTCTGTCAAAAGAAGTATCAAGTTTGAAGAATTTAGAAAAAATATGCAAAGAGGACCATGTTGCCACCTTGCAAATCTGCTCCACAAGCTTAATTTTTGAAAGCCCAAGAAGAGGAGACAGCCCTAGTGAAATTAGCCAAAATTCTCCTAGGAGGCTGCTGTCCAGAAGTCTCATAAGCCAAACAATCATACTTCTTAACTAGAGGGAAAGAGTAGTAGAAGTGGCCTTCTGACCCCCACGTTTCCAGAGAAAACAACAAACAGGGCAGAAGAGTGCCGAAAAGACGTTCCTTAGGAGAAGAAGGATTAGGACAAAAAAAAGGAACTACAATTTCCTGATTAATGTTTCAATCCGACACCACCTTAGGGAGAAAACCCAAGTTAGTATGAAGGACCGCCCTATCTGCATGAAAGATAAAGTACTGGAAATCCCACTGCAGAGCTGAAAGCTCAGAAACTCTGCGAGTGGAAGAATATAGCAAGGAGAAATAAAATCTACCAAGGTAACAATTGGATATCAACAACATGCATCGGCTCAAACGAAGCCTGCTGCAAAACTAAAGAACTAGATTAAAACTCCAAGGAGGAGCAACAAGTATAAACACAGGCCTGATTATGACCAGGGCCTGTAAAAAAGCTTGAACATCTGGGAAGTCTGCCAGACGTTTGTGCAAAAGGATAGATAATGTAGAAATCTGACTGACAAACCTTACTCCAGGCCATCCTGAAGAAAAGATAAAATATGGGGAATCCTTACCCGGCTCTAGGAGAAACCCTTAGAGTCGCACCAATAAAGATATTTATGCCATACCTTATTGTAATCTTACGAGTAACAGGTTTGCAAGCCTGAAGCATAGTATCAATGACCGCTTCGGAAAAACCATGTCTAGACAGAACTAGGCGTTCAATCTCCAAGCAGTCAGCTTCAGAGAATCCAGGCTTAGGAGGAGGAAATGACCCTAAATTAGAAGGTCCTTTCTCAGAGGTAACCTCCAAGGTGGAGGAGATGACATCTTCAGCAAATCTGCAAACTAGATCCTGCAAGGCCAGGCAGGATCTATTAGAATCACAGATGCTCTCCCCTGCTTGATACGAGCAATGACTCGTGTAAAGAGAGCAAACGGAGGAAATAGGAGTGCTAGACCAAAAAACCATGGAGCCACTAGGGCTTCTATCAGGGAGGCCTAAGGATCTCCTGACCTTGAACCGTATTTTGGAAGCTTGGCGTTTTGACGAAATGCCCTTAGGTCCAACTCAGGAACCCCCCACATGAGGGTTATCCTGGAGAAACACCTCGGGGTGGAGAGTCCACTCCCTGAAATAAAAGTCTGTCTGCTCAGAAAATCCACCTCCCAATTGTCCACTCCTGGAATTGTGAGCTTCCGCCCACTGCAGAATGCGAGTCACCTCCTTCATAGCCAAGGAACTCTGAGTTTCTCCCTGGTGGTTGATGTAAGCTACTGAGGAATCTGATAAACCAGACTAAAGATAATTGAGTCCAAGCTATCAAAACCATTAAAATTTGCTCTCAACTCCAAGATGTTTATGGGGAGAGAAGACTCCTCTCAAGTCCACAGGCCCTGAGCTTTTAGAGAGCCCTAAACTGCTCCCCAGCCTAATAGGCTGGCGGCTCCAAGCCAGATTTCCTGAGAAATCCACCACGAAGAGAGTATCTTGTCAGGGAGTCCAGATTTATCCTCTGTGATAAGTCTGAATGGTCTCCTTTCTATTGAGCGAGCATGCAAAGCTGCAGCGTAAGCAAATGGAACCAAGCAAAAGGAATGATGTCCATGGAAGTCACTATCAGACCAATCACCTCCATGCATTGAGCCACTGTTGGATGAAAGGCAGACTGGAGAGAAAGGCCAGCAGCAAGAAGATTGAAATTTTAGGGGATAGGGAATCTATGATTGTCCCTAGGAAACACACTCTTGTAGCTGGAACTAGAGAACTCTTTCCCAGATTCACTTTCCACCAGTGGGAACGTAGAAAAACATAATTTATGCTTACCTGATAAATTTATTTCTCTTGTAGTGTATCCAGTCCACGGATCATCCATTACTTGTGGGATATTCTCCTTCCCAACAGGAAGTTGCAAGAGGATCACCCACAGCAGAGCTGCTACATAGCTCCTCCCCTCACTGCCATATCCAGTCATTCGACCGAAACAAGACGAGAAAGGAGAAACCATAGGGTGCAGTGGTGACTGTAGTTTAATTAAAATTTAGACCTGCCTTAAAAGGACAGGGAGGGCCGTGGATTGGATACACTACAAGAGAAATAAATTTATCAGGTAAGCATAAATTATGTTTTCTCTTGTTAAGTGTATCCAGTCCACGGATCATCCATTACTTGTGGGATACCAATACCAAAGCTAAAGTACACGGATGATGGGAGGGACAAGGCAGGATTAAACGGAAGGAACCACTGCCTGAAGAACCTTTCTCCCAAAAACAGCCTCCGAAGAAGCAAAAGTATCAAATTTGTAAAATTTTGAAAAGGTGTGAAGCGAAGACCAAGTCGCAGCCTTGCAAATCTGTTCAACAGAGGCCTCATTTTTAAAGGCCCAGGTGGAAGCCACAGCTCTATTAGAATGAGCTGTAATCCTTTCAGGGGGCTGCTGTCCAGCAGTCTCATAGGCTAGGTGAATTATGCTCCGAAGCCAAAAGGAAAGAGAGGTTGCCGAAGCTTTTTGACCTCTCCTCTGTCCAGAGTAAACGACAAACAGGGAAGATGTTTGACGAAAATCTTTAGTAGCTTGTAAGTAAAACTTCAAGGCACGGACTACGTCCAGATTATGTAAAAGACGTTCCTTCTTTGAAGAAGGATTAGGACACAATGATGGAACAACAATCTCTTGATTGATATTCTTGTTAGAAACCACCTTATGTAAAAACCCAGTTACGCAGAACTACCTTATCTTAGGTCCAACTCAGGAATGAAAAATCAGATAAGGAGAATCACATTGTAAGGCAGATAGCTCAGAGACTCAGTACACACCGGCACCGCATAGTATCTATCCAGCCTACACAATTTCTCTGGAATAGCAACTGTGTTACAGTCATTCAGAGCAGCTAAGACCTCCCCAAGCAATACACGGAGGTTCTCAAGCTTAAATTTAAAATTAGAAATCTCTGAATCAGGTTTCCCCGAGTCAGAGATGTCACCCACAGACTGAAGCTCTCCGTCCTCATGTTCTGCATACTGTGACGCAGTATCAGACATGGCTCTTACAGCATTTGCACGCTCTGTATCTCTCCTAACCCCAGAGCTATCGCGCTTGCCTCTTAATTCAGGCAATCTAGATAATACCTCTGACAGGGTATTATTCATAATTGCAGCCATGTCCTGCAAGGTAATCGCTATGGGCGTCCCTGATGTAATTGGCGCCATATTAGCGTGCATCCCCTGAGCGGGAGGCGAAGGGTCTGACACGTGGGGAGAGTTAGTCGGCATAACTTCCCCCTCGACAGAACCCTCTGGTGATAATTCTTTTATAGATAAAGACTGATCTTTACTGTTTAAGGTGAAATCAATACATTTAGTACACATTCTCCTATGGGGCTCCACCATGGCTTTCAAACATAATGAACAAGTAGGTTCCTCTGTATCAGACATGTTTAAACAGACTAGCAATGAAACTAGAAAGCTTGGAAAACACTTAAAACAAGTTTACAAGCAATATAAAAAACGTTACTGTGCCTTTAAGAAACACAAATTTTGTCCAAATTTGAAATAACAGTGAAAAAAGGCAGTTACACTAACAAAATTTTTACAGTGTATGTAACAAGTTAGCAGAGCATTGCACCCACTTGCAAATGGATGATTAACCCCTTAATACCAAAAACGGAATAACAAATGACAAAAACGTTTTTTAAACAGTCACAACAACTGCCACAGCTCTACTGTGGCTTTTTACCTCCCTCAATACAACTTTTGAAGCCTTTTGAGCCCTTCAGAGAAGTCCTGGATCATGCAGGAAGAAGCTGGATGTCTGTGTCTGTAATTTCTGCACAAAAAAGTGCTAAAATAGGCCCCTCCCACTCATATTACAACAGTGGAAAGCCTCCAGTAACTGTTTCTAGGCAAAATTCAAGCCAGCCATGTGGAAAAAACTAGGCCCCAATAAGTTTTATCACCAAACATATATAAAAAACGATTAAACATGCCAGCAAACGTTTTAAAATACACTTTTATAAGAGTATGTATATCTATTAATAAGCCTGATACCAGTCGCTATCACTGCATTTAAGGCTTTACTTACATTACTTCGGTATCAGCAGCATTTTCTAGCAAATTCCATCCCTAGAAAAATATTTTAACTGCACATACCTTATTGCAGGAAAACCTGCACGCTATTTCCCCTCTGAAGTTACCTCACTCCTCAGAATATGTGAGAACAGCAAAGGATCTTAGTTACTTCTGCTAAGATCATAGAAAACGCAGGAAGATTCTTCTTCTAAATACTGCCTGAGATAAACAGTACACTCCGGTACCATTTAAAAATAACAAACTTTTGATTGAAGAAATAAACTAAGTATAAAACACCACAGTCCTCTTACGACCTCCATCTTTGTTGAGAGTTGCAAGAGAATGACTGGATATGGCAGTGAGGGGAGGAGCTATTTAGCAGCTCTGCTGTGGGTGATCCTCTTGCAACTTCCTGTTGGGAAGGAGAATATCCCACAAGTAATGGATGATCCGTGGACTGGATACACTTAACAAGAGAAAGACAACAACATCTCTGTATGAGATTTTGCTAGTTAAAAAGATGATGCCTGAATCAAGAAGTCGTCTAGATTAGGTGCCACAGCAATTCCCTGGGATCTGATTTCTGCCAATAGAGCTCCGAGAACCTTGGAAAAGTCTGGGAGCTGTGGCAAGACCAAACGCAAGTGCAACAAATTGAAAATGTTAGTCCAGAAAAGCAAATCTTAGAAAACAATGATGATCCCTGTGATTGGGAACATGTAAATATGTGTCCTATAGGTTAAAGATCATCATGGATTGACGTTCCTGAACCAAGGAAAGAATGGAACAAATAGTTTCCATCTTGAAGGACGGAAACCTGAGGAATTTGTTTATACACTTGAGGTCTAGGATGGGTCGGAAATTTCCCTCCTGTTTGGGAAACACAAATAGATTTGAATAAAATCCTGGACCTAGTTCCTCTAGAGGGACCGGAACAATAACTCCCAGGAAGGATAGGTCCTCTATGCCATAGAAGAAGGCCTCCTTCTGTTGTAAAAATACAAGGTTGCTCTCACCTGGATTCAAACCCAGACCTCTCGGATTCCAGTCCATTCCATTAACCACTGAGTAATAGCTTCTCTGGATTGAGGGAGTTCTTGACAGGAGAAAACAGAATTTATGCTTACCTGATAAATTACTTTCTCCAACGGTGTGTCCGGTCCACGGCGTTCCTTACTTGTGGGATATTCTCTTCCCCAACAGGAAATGGCAAAGAGTCCCAGCAAAGCTGGTCACATGATCCCTCCTAGGCTCCGCCCACCCCAGTCATTCGACCGACGGACAGGAGGAAATATATATAGGAGAAACCATATGATACCGTGGTGACTGTAGTTAGAGAAAATAATTCATCAGACCTGATTAAAAAAACCAGGGCGGGCCGTGGACTGGACACATCGTTGGAGAAAGTAATTTATCAGGTAAGCATAAATTCTGTTTTCTCCAACATTGGTGTGTCCGGTCCACGGCATCATCCTTACTTGTGGGAACCAATACCAAAGCTTTAGGACACGGATGAAGGGAGGGAGCAAATCAGGTCACCTAAATGGAAGGCACCACGGCTTGCAAACCCTTTCTCCCAAAAATAGCCTCCGAAGAAGCAAAAGTATCAAATTTGTAAAATTTGGCAAAAGTGTGCAGTGAAGACCAAGTCGCTGCCTTACATATCTGGTCAACAGAAGCCTCGTTCTTGAAGGCCCATGTGGAAGCCACAGCCCTAGTGGAGTGAGCTGTGATTCTTTCAGGAGGCTGCCGTCCGGCAGTCTCATAAGCCAATCGGATAATGCTTTTAAGCCAAAAGGAAAGAGAGGTAGAAGTCGCTTTTTGACCTCTCCTTTTACCAGAATAAACAACAAACAAGGAAGATGTTTGTCTGAAATCTTTAGAAGCCTCTAAATAGAATTTTAGAGCACGGACTACGTCCAAATTGTGTAACAAACGTTCCTTCTTTGAAACTGGATTCGGACACAAAGAAGGTACAACTATCTCCTGGTTAATATTTTTGTTGGAAACAACTTTCGGAAGAAAACCAGGCTTAGTACGCAAAACCACCTTATCTGCATGGAACACCAGATAGGGCGGAGAACACTGCAGAGCAGATAACTCTGAAACTCTTCTAGCAGAAGAAATTGCAACCAAAAACAAAACTTTCCAAGATAATAACTTAATATCTACGGAATGTAAGGGTTCAAACGGAACCCCTTGAAGAACTGAAAGAACTAGATTTAGACTCCAGGGAGGAGTCAAAGGTCTGTAAACAGGCTTGATCCTAACCAGAGCCTGAACAAATGCTTGAACATCTGGCACAGCTGCCAGTCTTTTGTGAAGTAAAACAGATAAAGCAGAGATCTGTCCCTTCAGAGAACTTGCAGATAATCCTTTCTCCAAACCTTCTTGTAGAAAGGATAGAATCTTAGGAATTTTTATCTTGTTCCATGGGAATCCTTTAGATTCACACCAACAGATATATTTTTTCCATATTTTATGGTAAATTTTTCTAGTTACAGGCTTTCTAGCCTGAATCAGAGTATCTATTACAGAATCTGAAAACCCACGCTTTGATAAAATCAAGCGTTCAATCTCCAAGCCGTCAGTTGGAGGGAAACCAGATTCGGATGTTCGAATGGACCCTGAACAAGAAGGTCCTGTCTCAAAGGTAGCTTCCATGGTGGAGCCGATGACATATTCACCAGGTCTGCATACCAAGTCCTGCGTGGCCACGCAGGAGCTATCAAGATCACCGAGGCCCTCTCCTGATTGATCCTGGCTACCAGCCTGGGGATGAGAGGAAACGGTGGGAATACATAAGCTAGGTTGAAGGTCCAAGGTGCTACTAGTGCATCTACTAGAGTCGCCTTGGGATCCCTGGATCTGGACCCGTAGCAAGGAACCTTGAAGTTCTGACGAGACGCCATCAGATCCATGTCTGGAATGCCCCATAATTGAGTTATTTGGGCAAAGATTTCCGGATGGAGTTCCCACTCCCCCGGATGGAATGTCTGACGACTCAGAAAATGCGCTTCCCAATTTTCCACTCCTGGGATGTGGATCGCAGACAAGTGGCAGGAGTGATCCTCCGCCCATTGAATTATCTTGGTCACTTCTTTCATCGCCAGGGAACTCCTTGTTCCCCCCTGATGCTGGCGTCGGTCGTGACAATGACCCACTCTGGTCTGCGGAAGCTCATTCCCTGTGACAGATTGTCCAGGGTCAGCCACCAACGGAGTGAATCTCTGGTCTTTTGATCTACTTGAATCGTCGGAGACAAGTCTGTATAATCCCCATTCCACTGTCTGAGCATGCACAGTTGTAATGGTCTTAGATGAATTCGTGCAAAAGGAACTATGTCCATTGTTGCAACCATCAATCCTATTACTTCCATGCACTGCGCTATGGAAGGACGAGGAACAGAATGAAGTACTTGACAAGAGCTTAGAAGTTTTGATTTTCTGACCTCTGTCAGAAAAATCCTCATTTCTAAGGAATCTATTATTGTTCCCAAGAAGGGAACTCTTGTTGACGGGGACAGAGAACTTTTTTCTTTGTTCACCTTCCATCCGTGAGATCTGAGAAAGGCTAGGACGATGTCCGTATGAGCCTTTGCTTTTGACAGGGACGACGCTTGAATCAGGATGTCGTCCAAGTAAGGTACTACTGCAATGCCCCTTGGTCTTAGAACCGCTAGAAGGGACCCTAGTGCCTTTGTGAAAATCCTTGGAGCAGTGGCTAATCCGAATGGAAGTGCCACAAACTGGTAATGCTTGTCCAGAAAAGCGAACCTTAGGAACTGATGATGTTTCTTGTGGATAGGAATATGTAGGTACGCATCCTTTAAATCCACGGTAGTCATAAATTGATTTTCCTGGATAGTAGGTAGGATCGTTCGAATAGTTTCCATTTTGAACGATGGTACCCTGAGAAATTTGTTTAGGATCTTTAGATCCAAAATTGGTCTGAATGTTCCCTCTTTTTTGGGAACTATGAACAGATTGGAATAAAATCCCATTCCTTGTTCTCTTATTGGAACTGGATGTATCACTCCCATCTTTAACATGTCTTCTACACAATGAAAGAATGCCTGTCTCTTTATTTGGTTTGAAGATAATTGAGACCTGTGGAACCTTCCCCTTGGGGGTAGTTCCTTGAATTCCAGGAGATAACCTTGAGAAACTATTTCTAGCGCCCAAGGATCCTGAACATCTCTTGCCCAAGCCTGAGCAAAGAGAGAAAGTCTGCCCCCCACTAGATCCGGTTCCGGATCGGGGGCTATCCCTTCATGCTGTTTTGGTAGCAGTGGTAGGCTTCTTGGCCTGCTTACCCTTGTTCCAGCCTTGCATTGGTTTCCAGGCTGGTTTGGGTTGTGAAGTATTACCCTCTTGCTTAGAGGATACAGAATTAGAGACTGGTCCGTTTCTGCGAAAGGGACGAAAATTAGGCTTATTTTTAGCCTTAAAAGACCTATCCTGTGGGAGGGCGTGGCCCTTTCCCCCAGTGATGTCTGAAATAATCTCTTTCAAATCAGGTCCAAATAATGTTTTACCTTTGAAAGGAATGTTAAGCAATTTTGTCTTGGAAGACACATCCGCTGACCAAGACTTTAGCCAAAGCGCTCTGCGCGCCACGATAGCAAACCCTGAATTTTTCGCCGCTAATCTAGCTAATTGCAAAGCGGCATCTAAAACAAAAGAGTTAGCCAATTTAAGTGCTTGAACTCTGTCCATAACCTCCTCATACGAAGATTCTTTACTGAGCGATTTTTCTAGTTCCTCGAACCAGAAACACGCTGCCGTAGTGACAGGAACAATGCATGAAATTGGTTGTAGAAGGTAACCTTGCTGTACAAAAATCTTTTTAAGCAAACCCTCTAATTTCTTATCCATAGGATCTTTGAAAGCACAACTATCTTCGATAGGAATAGTAGTGCGTTTGTTTAGAGTAGAAACCGCCCCCTCGACCTTGGGGACTGTCTGCCATAAGTCCTTTCTGGGGTCGACTATAGGAAATAATTTCTTAAATATAGGGGGGGGGGACAAAAGGTATGCCGGGCCTTTCCCACTCTTTATTTACTATGTCCGCCACCCGCTTGGGTATAGGAAAAGCGTCGGGGGGCACCGGAACCTCTAGGAACTTGTCCATCTTACATAATTTCTCTGGAATGACCAAATTGTCACAATCATCCAGAGTAGATAACACCTCCTTAAGCAGTGCGCGGAGATGTTCTAATTTAAATTTAAATGTCACAACATCAGGTTCAGCTTGATGAGAAATTTTTCCTGAATCTGAAATTTCTCCATCAGACAAAACCTCCCTCATGGCTCCTTGAGATTGGTGTGAGGGTATGTCAGAACAGTTATCATCAGCGTCCTCTTGCTCTTCAGTGTTTAAAACAGAGCAATCGCGCTTTCTCTGATAAGTAGGTATTTTGGATAAAAGATTTGCTATGGAGTTATCCATTACAGCCGTTAATTGTTGCATGGTAATAAGTATTGGCACACTAGATGTACTAGGGGCCTCCTGTGTGGGCATAACTGGTGTAGACACAGTAGGGGATGATGTAGTATCATGTTTACTCCCCTCATTTGAGGAATCATCATGGGCAATATCATTATCTGTGGCATTACTGTCCTTACTTTGTTTGGACACTATGGCACAATTATCACATAAATTTAAATGGGGAGACACATTGGCTTTCATACATATAGAACATAGCTTATCTGATGGTACAGACATGTTAAACAGGCTTAAACTTGTCAACAAAGCACAAAAAACGTTTTAAAATAAAACCGTTACTGTCACTTTAAATTTCAAACTGAAAACACTTTATTACTGAATATGTGAAAAAGTATGAAGGAATTGTTCAAAATTCACCAAAAGTTCACCACAGTGAGTGTCTTAAAGCATTACAAGTATTGCACACCAAATTTCAGAGCTTTAACCCTTAAATTAACGGAACCGGAGCCGTTTTTACATTTAACCCCTATACAGTCCCAGCTATATGCTTTGCTGAGACCCAACCAAGCCCAGAGGGGAATACGATACCAAATGACGCCTTCTATAAGCTTTTTCAGTGATTCTTAGCTCCTGACACATGCATCTGCATGCCTTGCTCTCCAAAAACAACTGCGCATTAATGGCGCGAAAATGAGGCTCTGTCTATAACTAGAAAGGCCCCCATCTGAAAAAGGTGTCCAACACAGTGCCTGCCGTTTTTCTAAACGTTCCCCAAGATTATAATACCAATAATTAGTTAGAATCTGCATAATATGCCTAGTAAAGCAATCGTTTTAGCCCAGAAAAATGTCTACCAGTTTTTAAGCCCTTTTTGAAGCCCTTTATTCTTTTATGTTTAACTAAGAAAATGGCTTACCGGTCCCCATGAGGGGAAATGACAGCCTTCCAGCATTACATGGTCTTGTTAGAAATATGGCTAGTCATACCTTAAGCAGAAAAGTCTGCTAACTGTTTCCCCCAACTGAAGTTACTTCATCTCAACAGTCCTGTGTGGAAACAGCAATCGATTTTAGTTACTGTCTGCTAAAATCATCTTCCTCTTACAAACAGAAATCTTCATCCTTTTCTGTTTCAGAGTAAATAGTACATACCAGCACTATTTTAAAATAATAAACACTTGATAGAAGAATAAAACTACATTTAAACACCAAAAAACTCTTAACCATCTCCGTGGAGATGTTGCCTGTGCAACGGCAAAGAGGATGACTGGGGTGGGCGGAGCCTAGGAGGGATCATGTGACCAGCTTTGCTGGGACTCTTTGCCATTTCCTGTTGGGGAAGAGAATATCCCACAAGTAAGGATGACGCCGTGGACCGGACACACCAATGTTGGAGAAATCTGCCCCTTGGAGGGCAAGACTTGATCCTATTTTGATAATATAGAACCACGATGCTCAAACTAGGGACATAAAATAAGGTCTTAGGGAAAAAAGCACTAGACAATATGAGTACTGCATAAACCTATGGCCATATAACATACTCAAGACATGAAACAGAGATGAAACCATGTTTCAATTAAATAAAACTTCTCTATAAAAGACAAGCAATTTAAAGTGCTGAGAGCACCCAGAACTATATTAAGATTGCTTTAGTCATGCTCCCGAAATATAGAGACGGGTCATGTCACCATAAGGACACTGGATACCCAAGAAAATCTCAGTGTTTTGACACAGAGATCAATCCAGGGTGAAAGAATGTATGAGGAACTGCCACAAAGTTGCAACACAAAAAATCCTGAGAGAAAAAGAACTCTACAAAACTCTCTAAGGAGAAAATTAGAGTAGGTTCCTAGTCTGAAAAACCTGAGCTCACGAGCGCTACCATTCATTTAGCAATGCTCATGCAGAAAAATTATCTGGGATCAAATATAAGTAAATCAGAATTAACCTGAGGATAATAGACAGTTCTAACCTGAAGGATAAAATAAAGTCTAAATACAAAAAATACTGTACAGATTGAATACTCCCCGTAAGGAGTAATATTTCACACCTCAGTTAATAAAACACTGATTCTTACACACCACTGGGTGGCACCAAAGAACTGACAATTCCTTAATATCATGAAAAAGTACTGTATTCTAACCAGTTCACTACAAAAAAACGGATAGGAACTAGTTACAGTGAAGCATTCAGCTACAATCTACAGATTACACATAATAATTTAAAAAGACTGTGTATCACCTTAAGTAAATAGTCCCTGAAAAATTCCTTCAACAAAGAAATAATGGACCGCCGTTTGTATACTCCTAAACGGCATAAATAAAAAGGGTCCAATAGGGAAATATGCACCAACTGTATACAGGGAGCAGAGGGAATGCACTCAAGTGAAACCTCGGGTAAGGAAGAGATTAACAAAACTAATAATGGCAAAAGCACTATACTAAAGTGAGTCAAAGTGCTGCCATACCAACATCACATCCCCATGCAGTCATAGCATATATATGCATAGACTCTAGAGTTATTACGGAGTGACTTATACACCCCAAGTAGTTAGCAGCAAAGGAACCTTGCCCTTATAAAATCTCGGCTTGTACCTGAGAAATTGGCATAGAGTACAACACAAAGTACTTTGTCCCATATAAAAATAAAAACAAACCCTTTCCGCTAACTATTGAATCTACTAACAAAATAGGAGGGAAAAGATAACAGCTTCTCTTGAAGACGTTGCCGAAACAGACTCTCTCTAGGCAAAGCCGGTTAAATATAACTGTGCTACTCAAAGAGATTATTGTAACCGCTTAGGTTACTACACTGCGCAACACATATAATTTTGCTAGCAAGGCAGCTAAATGGTTTAGGTACTCCTAAATCCGCAAAGTTAACGCAATAAGCCAATAATGCAATAAGGAGCCCTCATGTCCTACCTTACCCAGACATAAATTAAGAAGAAGAGCGCCTTTGTCAAAAAAGGCACGTAAAAAAGGATTATAGATTATGCTATCTGCTGAGTGCAGAGATAAAATCCTGATCGTGCCAACGATCCTTTCCATCATTATTATGTGCATAAATAAAGACATAGGGGGGTAGTTATCAAGCCGTCAACCTCAAATACGCTGGAATTCCGCAGCGTATTTGTGGCGAGGATGATTCGCCTTAGTTATCAAAGGCTCGAGACCGGCAAAAGTAGAATTTTGTGACGTAAGCTTCGATCCGCCGGACTCAGTCCGACACAGATCGATTCTTACGTCACTCCAGATGTTCCGCACACAAGTGCGGCACAATCTCACTACTTTTGCTAGTTATCAAATGACTAGCAGGTACGCTCGGCACTTTTACAGCCCAGCGTACCTGGTTTTCAAACTGCCACCCCTGGAGGCGGCGGATCCCATAGGAATCAATGGGAGTCTGACCATAGCGAAAGTACAAGTTTGCTGCTGACAGACATCCCATTGATTTCTATGGGAGCTGTCTGCACCTAACAACCTAACATGTACCCCGAGTCTAAACACCACTAATCTGCCCCCCCTACACCGCCGCAACTAAATAAAGTTATTACCACCTAAACCGCCGCTCCCGGAGCCCACCGCAAGCTACTCTATACATATTAACCCCTAAACCGCCGCTCCCTGAACCCGCCGCAACCTATATTACATGTATTAACCCCTAAACCGCCGCAACCTATATTAAATGTATTAACCCCTAATCTGCCCCCCTACACCGTCGCCACCTATAATAAATTTATTAACCCCTAATCTGCCCCCCCTACACCGTCGCCACCTATAATAAATTTATTAACCCCTAATCTGCCCCCTACACCGTCGCCACCTATAATAAATTTATTAACCCCTAATCTGTCCCCCCTACACCGTCGCCACCTATAATACATTTATTAACCCCTATCCTGACCCCCACTACGCCGCCGCCACTGTAATAAAATTATTAACCCCTAAACCTAAGTCTAACACTAACCCTAACGCCCCCCTAACTTAAATATTAATTAAATAAATCTAAATAATATTTTTATTATTAACTAAATTAATCCTATTTAAAACTAAATACTTACCTTTAAAATAAACCCTAATATAGCTACAATATAAATAATAATTATATTGTAGCTATCTTAGGATTTATTTTTATTTTACAGGCACCTTTCAATTTATTTTAACTAGGTACAATAGCTATTAAATAGTTATTAACTTTTTAATAGTTACCTAGCTAAAATAAACTGAAATTTACCTGTAAAATAAATCCTAACCTAAGTTACAATTACACCTAACACTACACTATACTTTAATAAATTATTCCTATTTAAAACTAAATACTTACCTGTAAAATAAACCCTAAGATAGCTACAATATAAATAATAATTATATTGTAGCTATCTTAGGATTTATATTTATTTTACAGGTAACTTTGTATTTATTTTAGCTAGTTAGAATAGTTATTAAATAGTTATTAACTATTTAATAACTATCTAGCTAAAAGAAATACAAAATTACCAGTAAAATAAATCCTAACCTAAGTTACAATTAAACCTAATACTACACTATCATTAAATTGATTAAATAAACTACCTACAAATAACTACAATTAAATACAATTACATAAACTAACTAAAGTACAAAAAATAAAAAAAGCTAAGCTACAAAAAATAAAAAAATAAGTTACAAACATTTTAAAAATATTACAACAATTTTAAGCTACTTACACCTAATCTAAGCCCCCTAATAAAATAACAAACCCCCCCAAAATAAAAAAATGCCCTACCATATTCTAAATTAAATAAAGTTCAAAGCTCTTTTACCTTACCAGCCCTTAAAAGGGCCATTTGTGGGGGCATGCCCCAAAAAGTTCAGCTCTTTTGCCTGTAAAAGAAAAATAAACCCCCCCCCCAACATTAAAACCCACCACCCACATACCCCTAATCTAACTCAAACCCCCCTTACAAAAACCTAACACTAATCCCCTGAAGATCATCCTACCTTGAGTCGTCTTCACTCAGCCGAGCAGCGATGGAACCGAAGTGGACATCCGGAGCGGAAGAAGTTAATCCTCCAAGCGGCACTGAAGAAATCTTCCATCCGATGAAGTCATCATCCAGGTGGCGCTGAAGAAGTCTTCGATCCGGGCGATGTCATTTTCCAAGAGGCGCTGAAGAGGTCTTCTATCCGGGTGATTTCATCTTCCAAGCCGGGTCTTGAATCTTCCTCCCGTCGACGCGGAACCTCCTTCTTCACCGACGGACTACGACGAATGAAGGCTCCTTTAAGGGATGTCATCCAAGATGGCGTCCCCTCAATTCCGATTGGCTGATAGGATTCTATCAGCCAATCGGAATTAAGATAGGAAAAATCTGATTGGCTGATGGAATCAGCCAATCAGATTGAGCTCGCATTCTATTGGCTGATCGGAACAGCCAATAGAATGCGAGCTCAATCTGATTGGCTGATTCCATCAGCCAATCAGATTTTTCCTATCTTAATTCCGATTGGCTGATAGAATCCTATCAGCCAATCGGAATTGAGGGGACGCCATCTTGGATGACGTCCCTTAAAGGAGCCTTCATTCGTCGTAGTCCGTCGGTGAAGAAGGAGGTTCCGCGTCGGCGGGAGGAAGATTCAAGACCCGGCTTGGAAGATGACATCGCCCGGATAGAAGACCTCTTCAGCGCCTCTTGGAAGATGACATCGCCCGGATCGAAGACTTCTTCAGCGCCGCCTGGATGATGACTTCATCGGATGGGAGATTTCTTCAGCGCCGCTTGGAGGATTAACTTCTTTCGCTCCGGATGTCCACTTCGGTTCCATCGCTGCTCGGCTGAGTGAAGACGACTCAAGGTAGGATGATCTTCAGGGGATTAGTGTTAGGTTTTTTTAAGGGGGGTTTGGGTTAGATTAGGGGTATGTGGGTGGTGGGTTTTAATGTTGGGGGGGTTGTATTTTTCTTTTACAGGCAAAAGAGCTGAATTTTTTGGGGCATGCCCCCACAAATGGCCCTTTTAATGGCTGGTAAGGTAAAAGAGCTTTGAACTTTATTTAATTTAGAATAGGGTAGGGCATTTTTTTATTTTGGGGGGTTTGTTATTTTATTAGGGGGCTTAGATTAGGTGTAAGTAGCTTAAAATTGTTGTAATATTTTTAAAATGTTTGTAACTTATTTTTTGTAACTTCGCTTTTTTTATTTTTTGTACTTTAGTTAGTTTATGTAATTGTATTTAATTGTAGTTATTTGTTGGTAGTTTATTTAATTAATTTAATGATAGTGTAGTATTAGGTTTAATTGTAACTTAGGTTAGGATTTATTTTACAGGTAATTTTGTATTTCTTTTAGCTAGGTAGTTATTAAATAGTTAATAAATATTTAATAACTATTCTAACTAGCTAAAATAAATACAAAGTTACCTGTAAAATAAATATAAATCCTAAGATAGCTACAATATAATTATTATTTATATTGTAGCTATATTAGGGTTTATTTTAAAGTTAAGTATTTAGTTTTAAATAGGAATAATTTATTAAAGTATAGTGTAGTGTTAGGTGTAATTATAACTTAGGTTAGGATTTATTTTACAGGTAAATTTCAGTTTATTTTAGCTAGGTAAGCTATTAAATAGTTAATAACTATTTAATAGCTATTGTACCTAGTTAAAATAAATTGAAAGTTGCCTGTAAAATAAAAAATAAATCCTAAGATAGCTAGAATATAATTATTATTTATATTGTAGCTATATTAGGGTTTATTTTAATTAAAGGTAAGTATTTAGATTTAAATAGGATTAATTTAGTTAATAATAGAAATATTATTTAGATTTATTTAATTAATATTTAAGTTAGGGGGGCATTAGGGTTAGGGTTAGACTTAGGTTTAGGGGTTAATAATTTTATTACAGTGGCGGTGTTGTAGTGGGGGGCAGGATAGGGGTTAATAAATTTATTATAGGTGACGACGGTGTAGGGGGGGCAGGATAGGGGTTAACAGGTTTAATATAGGTTGCGGCGGGTTCAGGGAGCGGCGGTTTAGGGGTTAAA
The DNA here is from genome assembly GCF_027579735.1 of Bombina bombina. NCBI lineage: Eukaryota > Metazoa > Chordata > Amphibia > Anura > Bombinatoridae > Bombina > Bombina bombina. The sequence goes on from NC_069503.1 coordinate 675,196,993, forward strand.
CTATTTATTTAGTTGCGGCGAGGTGCGGGATCAGCAGGATAGGGGTTAATAACTTTATTATAGAGGGCAACGGTGTAGGGGGGGCAGGATAGGGGTTACTAGGTATAATGTAGGTGGCAGCGGTGTCCGGGAGCGGCGGTTTAGGGGTTAATACATTTATAAGAGTTGCGGCAGGGTCTAGGAGCGGCGGTTTAGGGGTTAGTAACTTTATTGAGTTGCGGGAGGCTCCGGGGGTGCCGGTATAGGGATAGAACAGTGTAGTTTAGTGTGAGTGCTTAGTGACAGGCTAGCAATAAAGCTGGGAAAAAGCCGAAGAGCAGCGAGATCGGATGAGTGATAACTCTCAGTCCGCTGCTCATCGCCCCGCGGCTTTTTGACAGCTTTATTTGATAACTTAGGCGTATTTTTTCAGGTCCGCGGCGGCGAAGGTAGGCAAGCTTAGGCGGGCGCATTGGGCCGGCGAAGGCAGAAAAGTAGACGGCTTGATAACTACCCCCCATAGTGTAAGTTAGTGCCCACAGCTTAGTACACATTCAGCCTTAGACGGAAATAATGATAAATAGAATCCGTCGTCAATAGGGATCCCCTGATTGCAAAGAGGCTTTGTTTCCCTATATGCAATATAACCATTAGAGAGTTTGTGTGAGTGTGAGGGCATATATAAACCTTGTCCCCATACAATATAAGCCTGGGTCTCTATGATACTTGACTCTTCAAAAAGGTGGCATTAGATTTAATTAATCTTTCACTGGATTACCCATGAATCTGCTTCACCGCAAAATTTCCCAAAGTTTGAGGAAGTAACTGCAGTAAAATACAAACCCTTTCTGAGGGTTACAGGTCCCATTGTGTCCCTGATTGTCTGTCCTCTTCCTTTCACTCTTACAGCTAGATTTAGAGTTTTGTCGGTAACGACCCACGTAGCTAACGCTGGCTTTTTTCTGGCCGCACCTTTAAAATAACTCTGGTATTGAGAGTCCACCGAATGGCTGTGTTAGGCTCCAAAAAAGGAGCGTAGAGCATATTTAACGCAACTTCATTTTAACCCCTGATTGGAATAGCCAACAGAATGCGAGCTCAATCTGATTGGCTGATTGAATCAGCCAATCGGATTGAACTTGATTCTGATTGGCTGATTCCATCAGCCAATCAGAATTTTCCGACCTTAATTCCGATTGGCTGATAGAATCCTATCAGCCAATCGGAATTCGAAGGGACGCCATCTTGGATGACGTCCCTTAAAGGAACAGTCATTCGTCGGGAAGTCGTCGTCGGAAGAAGATGGGTCCGTGGTGGAGGTCTTCAAGATGGAGCCGGTCCTCATCGGATGAAGATAGAAGATGCCGCTTGGAAGAAGATGGTTGCTGGTCCGGATCTACTCTTCTTCCCGGATAGGATTAAGACTTTGGAGCCTCTTCTGGACTTCTTCAGCCGTCGGATGATGGATGTCTAGCCCCCGCTTGGGCTTAGATGAAGATATCGGAGCCAGGACGGATCGGTGATACCTGGTATGGTAAAGATAAGGTAGGAAGATCTTCAGGGGCTTAGTGTTAGGTTTATTTAAGGGGGGTTTGGGTTAGATTAGGGGTATGTGGGTGGTGGGTTGTAATGTTGGGGGGGGTATTGTATGTTTTTTTTTACAGGAAAAAGAGCTGAATTTCTTGGGGCATGCCCCGCAAAGGGCCCTGCTCAGGGCTGGTAAGGTAAAAGAGCTTTGAACTTTAGTAATTTAGAATAGGGTAGGGCATTTTTTTATTTTGGGGGGCTTTGTTATTTTATTAGGGGGCTTAGAGTAGGTGTAATTAGTTTAAAATTGTTGTAATATTTTTCTTATGTTTGTAAATATTTTTTTATTTTTTGTAACTTAGTTCTTTTTTATTTTTGGTACTTTAGTTAGTTAATTTCATTGTAGTTATTTGTAGGTATTGTATTTAATTAATTTATTGATAGTGTAGTGTTAGGTTTAATTGTAGATAATTGTAGGTATTTTATTTAATTAATTTATTGATAGTGTAGTGTTAGGTTTAATTGTAGATAATTGTAGGTATTTTATTTAATTTATTTATTGATAGTGTAGTGTTAGGTTTAATTGTAACTTAGGTTAGGATTTATTTTACAGGTAATTTTGTAATTATTTTAACTATTTTAGCTATTAAATAGGTCTTAACTATTTAATAGCTATTGTACCTGGTTAAAATAAATACAAAGTTACCTGTAAAATAAATATAAATCCTAAAATAGCTATAATATAATTATAATTTATATTGTAGCTATATTAGGATTTATTTTACAGGTAAGCATTTAGCGTTAAATAGGAATAATTTATTTAATAAGAGTTAATTAATTTAGTTAGATTAAAATTATATTTAAGTTAGGGGGGTGTTAGTATTAGGGTTAGACTTAGCTTTAGGGGTTAATACATTTATTAGAATAGCGGCGAGATTCGGTCGGCAGATTAGGGGTTAATAATTGAAGTTAGGTGTCGGCGATGTTAGGGAGGGCAGATTAGGGGTTAATAAATATAATATAGGGGTCGGCGGTGTTAGGGGCAGCAGATTAGGGGTACATAGCTATAATGTAGCTGGCGGCGGCGTGCGGACGGCAGATTAGGGGTTAATAAGTGTAGTTATCTGGCTGCGACGTTGTGGGGGGCAGGTTAGGGGTTAATAAATATAATATAGGGGTCGGCGGTGTTAGGGGCAGCAGATTAGGGGTACATAAGTATAACGTAGGTGGCGGTCGGCAGATTAGGGGTTAAAAAAATTTAATCAAGTGTCGGCGATGTGGGGGGGCCTCGGTTTAGGGGTACATAGGTAGTTTATGGGTGTTAGTGTACTTTAGAGCACAGTAGTTAAGAGCTTTATAAACCGGCATTAGCCCAGAAAGCTCTTAACTACTGACTTTTTTCTGCGGCTGGAGTTTTGTCGTTAGAATTCTAACGCTCACTTCAGACACGACTCTAAATACCGGAGTTAGAAAGATCCCATTGAAAAGATAGGATACGCAATTGACGTAAGGGGATCTGCGGTATGGAAAAGTCGCGGCTGAAAAGTGAGCGTTAGACCCTATTTTGAGTGACTCGATACCCGAGGTAGCCTAAAACCAGCGTTAGGAGCCTCTAACGCTGGTTTTCACGGCTACCGCCAAACTCTAAATCTAGGCCTTAGTGTGCAAAGAAAAAAATAATTAAGGACTTACCATCCAGGTTCTTTTGCATATTTACAGCAGATGCAGGTCTGTCAGCCTCACCTGGCCACTGACAGGGACCTGAATATAAAAGAAAGAACAGAGTAACGAACACTGGCTTTCTGCAAAGGGGTAGCAAAATGTTAAAAATAAAGCAAAAACTACCTTGCCGCCTTTTAACTGCTAAAAGTCACCATTACTCTTACTAAAGAGATTGACATGGACACATGGCTAGACCCCAATACTTGCTTGCAGGGAAAAGTACCCATAAAAGGATTAAATATCTTCAACTTTGCACATCCTCCATTGACAGAGGCAAAGAGAATGACTGAGGATTATGGGTAAGGGGAGTTACATTTAACAGCTTTGCTGGGGTGCTCTTTGCCTCCTCCTGCTGGCCAGCAGTTGAATATCCCACTAGTAATTGGAATGACGTCATGGACTTTCCATGTCATATGAAAGAAATATAGTTTTCTACATTTATGAACGTTAAAATTATGTCATATATATTTTTACTTTGTTGAGATTTGTTTTTTATGTAGCACATCCATAAATACATAAAAAGACACATATCGTACATTATACAGTTCCAAATTCAGAATTTCAGGGCCACAACCAAACAGCAAATGAACATGCAAGATTGGAACTCATCTATTATCAGCAAAGCTTGCATTCAATCTTCAGTATTAGAAAAAAGAAACAATTTTATAAAATGTTATGACATTGTGGCTACTTACCTTCCAGATCATTAAACCACCCATTACAAAAGGGTTAAACACCGTCAGGAAGCAGTACACAGAGGCTGGGTCAAAACTGTGGAGTTCAAAACAAATCAGAAAGCTAATATGACACTAATCCAAGTTTTAAATATCCACAAAAGTCTCACATACCAAATATATTAAAGGGACATAATACTCATATGCTAAATCACTTGAAACTGAAGCAGAATAACTATAAAAAGCTGACAGGAAAATATCACCTGAGCATCTCTATTTAAAAAAGGAAGATATTTTACCTCACAATCTCCTCAGCTCAGCAGTGTAAGTTCTGTGTAAAAAGTTATACTCAGCTGCTCCCAGCTGTAGGTAAAAAAAAAATAAAAAAAATGAAGAAATGAACAGCAGACAATCAGCATCAGCAGTGCTGAGGTCATGAACTCTTACTGTGATCTCATGAGATTTGACTTAACTCTCATGCGATTTCATTGTAAGCTTCCTTTACCTGATTGGTGAAATAATATGAGAGTTCACGAGGCTCATCCTTTCAGCTGTCCCAGGACAGACACACTAAAATGCTGCTTAGAAATCCTTTACAATGGGAAGTGGCTACTGAGGAACTTTTGAGGTAAAATATCTTTCTTTTTTACATAGAGATGTCCAGGTGATATTTTCTAGTCAGCTTTTTACAGCTATGCTGCAGCACTTTAAAGTGTTTAAACATTTGGGTATTATGGCCCTTTAAGCATTAAAATAAGTGGTTTTATTGTATTTCTCTATCGAAAATAGCAACTAGAATAATAAAATCCTCTTTGTTTTGTTGTTTATTGTTGGAAAACCAAGGAGTTAAGAGTGAGTAGGTGAAACATTTAATAGATCTAAGTGACAGGAAACAGTATGTGAACTTAGTAGAACTAAATATTGTTTACATTTATAAAGCTACAGCAAATTCCCTAGAAATTAGAAACCAATGAAAGTTGACTACAAAGTTCAGCATGACAAATATAAATCAATGTAACAGGGTGTTGGGTTTAGCTCAAGTCAGCTTTCTAGCAGGCATAGATAATATGTGGCACACAAAGTACTGTGTGATCAATGTATTGAGTTTGTAACTAGGCAACATGTACTTGTTGGTGCAGATGTACACACAACATTAGGTACAGGGGCTAAGATGCACCTCTTTTAATTCTAGGAATTTCAAGATAAGGTGTTCATGTACGGACTGCTTTTAAAACAAGCAAATAAAATAGCATTTAAAATGAGTTCATTAGATCCTTGTCAGTGATCTTTTGTGAAGTGGGATCTATGCAAATATCAGATGTTTTAGTCTTACCCTGATCCCTCACCTTCCTCTTTACTCTCCCCAATGCTCTTCCGTTAGAGTGTTAGCTCATGGGACAATCTGCCATGAAGTTCATCTCATGCAGAAGCAGTTCACAGCAAAAAGTGACTCACCCTCAGGGCTCTATCATGTATAGTTCATGCAATTCTCTTTGTCTATTGAACTATACACCTAACGTCATCGTGCTGCACAATATGTTGGCTATATATATCACAAGGAGCATGAAAAGCTCTCTAAGCATGATTGTAAGAAGGTTACAAGGTAAAACAATAGGAGTGATAATGCATTGTGTTGTATATGGTCATGGTAGCAAACTAATCGCTGAGGGTAACAACAACATTTGGGCTGAAGAGTGTTTGCTGAATTGTTCTTGTTAACATTTCTGTGTAAAATACACAGTTTAAGAGAGTATAAACCTAAACAAGACATAAGGGAAATTGTATATAAAGAGACTGAATGATTCGGGATGCTCAACATGAGAATGCCAGTAGATAGGGGTGGTGTAGTAGGAAGAGAATCTAAAGATAATACGAGCAGCCTATAAAATAATTTGTAAATGATCAAAGTGATGATCTGTTTACTTGAAGAGTAATATCTTTTATCTTAAAGCATATAAGTGCTACATATTGGTGCCCTAATGCATAGAAGTCATCCATCTTAAATAAGCAGTTGGCAGTTTAAAGAACTACAAACACTGTAGATAGATAGAAAGATAAATGAAAAAGATACATAAATACACACATTACCTGTTAATAGATGCTATATTTCCAGTGCCAAAAAATGCTATGATAATGAAGAATATCTATGGAAATTAAGGATAATACATATGTGAAGCTAGTGCTATGGATAGAAAATAGATTTCTCCTTGACTATTATATAATTACACTAAATGCTTTCAGTGATTTTATGATGTGACAATGTATATAAATATTCATAGTTTACAATTGTGATGCCTTAACTTTCTGATATTATATATTCAAATGTATAAAAGCTTCAACAGGGGTATTTAGTGTGAAATATGTAAATAAAAAAATTACATTAAAGGGACAGTCAAGACCAAAATAAACTTTCATGATTCAGATAGGGCATGTAAACTTAAACAACTTTCCAATTTACTTTTATCACCAATTTTGCTTTGTTCTCTTGGTACTCTTAGTTGAAAGCTAAACCTAGGTAGGCTCATATGCTAATTTCTTAACCATGGAAGGGCACCTCTTATCTAAATGCATTTTGACAGTTTCTCACTAGTGGGCATTAGTGCATGCGTGTCATATAGATTACATTGAGCTCCGGCACGTGGAGTTACCTAGGAGTCAGCACTAATTGGCTAAAATGCAAGTCTGTCAAAAGAACTGAAATAAGGGGGCAGTTTGCAGAGGCTTACATACAAGGTAATCACAGAGATAAAAAAACTTAAATTATGCTTACCTGATTTTATTTTATTTTATTTTCTTCAGATGTAAAGAGTCCACAGCTGCATTCATTACTTTTGGGAATTTAGAACCTGGCCACCAGGAGGAGGCAAAGACACCCCAGCCAAAGGCTTAAATAATCCTCCCCTAGTCATTCTGCTTAGAAACAAGGAACAGTATAAGAAATATCAGGGTGAAAAGGTGCCAGAAGAACAAAAATAACAGACGCCCCACAGAAAAAAAATGGGCGGGAGCTGTGGACTCTTTTTATCTGAAGAAAAGAAATTGATCAGGTAAGCATAATTTAAATTTTTCTTCATAAATGGAAAGAGTCCACAGCTGCATTCATTACTTTTGGGAAAACAATACCCAAGCTATAGAGGACACTGAATGCAAAAACGGGAGGGTACAAGAGGCGGCCCATTCTGAGGGCACCAAGCCTGAAAACCCCTACCCAACAAAATCCCACTTTGTCCGAAGCCAAGAACAACTATGAAAAAAAGGAAAAGGTCCAAGGACACTGATCCACAGATAGTCCACAGCCTTGCTAGAGACCGCAGGAACTAGACTCAACTGAGTCAACAGCCTCCAGGAGACACCATCGCCCAGCAGTCGGTCTCCAAACAACACATCCCTTACTAAAGAAAGGGAACAAACTACCGTATTCTTCCACAAGAATAGGGTCCCTGAAATAAAATGGGTCGTCCCGAACCAGACCACCGGATAATAAGTCTCCAGACATCCAAGAAGGATCCAAGACAAGAACTCCGGATCCGGGACCCAGAATCGTCCTAGAACAAACGACACCCTCAGGGAACACAACATACCCCGTCTGAAGCAATCAGGCCTCACAGGGGATGAGAATTGGGAAACCCAGAGAGTGGATACAGGACTCACTCATAACTCCCAGTCGAAAGGCAAGAAAACACCCTTAGCTGGAGGTCAACACCACCCAGCAAGATACTAGGCCACGACAAAGTCACACAATTTCTCTAGAGCCCAAAGGCTCCAAGGGCAGCACTAAGGGAAATGAAAATGAGAACAGAGTCACCCGAAGAGAGTAGAAAGAAAGGCTAGTCTCCATAATCCTTTCAGATTAACATTCCAGAGGACCACACCCAAGGGAGAAGAATGCAAAGCATCCCGAACCCAGGCAGAAAAACATCCCTTAAGCAAAAGCTTGGAAAAAGAGACAACACCTCCTATCACCCCTGATATGGAGACGACTAACTCCCGAAGTAAGACAGAGCCTCACGGCCTTCACTTCCTAAATAAGCGACCAAAGCCGACAGAAAAACCGGACGAAGTCCAGAAAGTCTCGACCCAAAGGAAGAGAAAATCTAAAAGGAACAAGTCCCAAAAGGACACTTCCAAAGAGACCATGAAAGGCAAAACCGTAAGAACGGCTTCATGAAGGACCTAAATCCTCCAAGCCTCCAACCCACAATGGGAAGGAACACTCTAGTTCCCGAAAAATTCAGAAACGACTGAGCATGCCACCGCAGATCTCAACAGAGTCCTGGCCCACTAGATTGAAAGGCAAATGAGGACTGAACCAATCCCCCATGCCCCTAAGCAACCACGGACCCTCAAGTCCTCTCAGGATGCTAGTTGAAGCTTGTAAAACAAGACAATCACACAATCATATTGTGGTCACTAGGCGCCCTCACCGGACCAATTGGACTTAAAAAGGTGCCACGTGTCTGACTAGGCCTCAAAGACAGAAGGATTTGTACCCAGTCAAGACTAGCCTAAAACCAAGGGCCCCAGCACTGTCAAGGCCACATAGAGTCTTCCCCAATGATGGAGGGATAAAAAACAGTCAGACAGACTTATGTAAACAGAGCGATCACAAAATCGCGAGTATCAATTCCAGAGAGGAAAGTTCCCGAAGGAAACATCACACCACAACATGAGCTTTAAACCAAATAAAAAAAATCCTCGACTTCCAGTGGGCGGTTCTAGAAGATGGATGCAAGCTTTTGTTGCTCTGGAGAGAACCTCTTCTAACATAACTTACAACTTCATCTTTCAATTCCATCTGTATCTCCCTTGACAGAGAAGCTGTCTGGGAACTTCTAGCAGATAGAAGAAAACCATTCTCTTCTTCCCCGGAGGTCATTTCACTTAAAAGTAATCCACAAGGGATTTTGTACATATTAACTTCCTGTATAGAACAATGGAGTCGGAAAAACAGAATTTATGTTTACCTGATAAATTACTTTCTCCAACGGTGTGTCCGGTCCACGGCGTCATCCTTACTTGTGGGATATTCTCTTCCCCAACAGGAAATGGCAAAGAGCCCAGCAAAGCTGGTCACATGATCCCTCCTAGGCTCCGCCTTCCCCAGTCATTCGACCGACGTAAAGGAGGAAAATTTGCATAGGAGAAATCATATGATACCGTGGTGACTGTAGTTAAAGAAAATAAATCATCAGACCTGATTAAAAAACCAGGGCGGGCCGTGGACCGGACACACCGTTGGAGAAAGTAATTTATCAGGTAAACATAAATTCTGTTTTCTCCAACATAGGTGTGTCCGGTCCACGGCGTCATCCTTACTTGTGGGAACCAATACCAAAGCTTTAGGACACGGATGATGGGAGGGAGCAAATCAGGTCACCTAGATGGAAGGCACCACGGTTTGCAAAACCTTTCTCCCAAAAATAGCCTCAGAAGAAGCAAAAGTATAAAATTTGTAAAATTTGGTAAAAGTGTGCAGTGAAGACCAAGTCGCTGCCTTACATATCTGATCAACAGAAGCCTTGTTCTTAAAGGCCCATGTGGAAGCCACGGCCCTAGTGGAATGAGCTGTGATTCTTTCAGGAGGCTGCCGTCCGGCAGTCTCATAAGCCAATCTGATGATGCTTTTAAGCCAAAAAGATAGAGAGGTAGAAGTTGCTTTTTGACCTCTCCTTTTACCAGAATAAACAACAAACAAGGAAGATGTTTGTCTGAAATCCTTTGTAGCATCTAAATAGAATTTTAGAGCACGGACTACGTCCAAATTGTGTAACAAACGTTCCTTCTATGAAACTGGATTCGGACACAAAGAAGGTACCACTATCTCCTGGTTAATATTTTTGTTGGAAACAACCTTCGGAAGAAAACCAGGCTCAGTACGTAAAAACCACCTTATCTGCATGGACCAGATAGGGCGGAGAACACTGCAGAGCAGATAACTCAGAAACTCTTCTAGCGGAAGAAATTGCAACCTAAAACAAAACTTTCCAAGATAATAACTTAATATCTACGGAATGTAAGGGTTCAAACGGAACCCCTTGAAGAACTGAAAGAACTAGATTAAGACTCCAGGGAAGAGTCAAAGGTCTGTAAACAGGCTTGATTCTAACCAGAGCCTGAACAAACGCTTAAACGTCTGGCACAGCTGCCAGCCTTTTGTGAAGTAAAACAGATAAAGCAGAGATCTGTCCCTTCAGAGAACTCGTAGAAAATCCTTTCTCCAAACCTTCTTGTAGAAAGGAAAGAATCTTAGGAATTTTTATCTTGTTCCATGGGAATCCTTTAGATTCACACCAACAGATATATTTTTTCCATATATTATGGTAAATTTTTCTAGTTACAGGCTTTCTAGCCTGAATAAGAGTATCTATTACAGAATCTGAAAACCCACGCTTTGATAAAATCAAGCGTTCAAACTCCAAGCAGTCAGTTGGAGGAAAACCAGATTCGGATGTTCGAATGGACCCTGAATAAGAAGGTCCTGTCTCAAAGGTAGCTTCCATGGTGGAGCCGATGACACATTCACCAGGTCTGCACACCAAGTCCTGCGTGGCCACACAGGAACTATCAAGGTCACCGAAGCCCTCTCCAGATTGATCCTGGCTACCAGCCTGGGAATGAGAGGAAACGGTGGGAATACATAAGCTAGGTTGAAGATCCAAGGTGCTACTATTGTATCCAATAGAGTCGCCTTGGGATCCCTGGATTTGGACCCGTAACAAGGGACCATGAAGTTCTGACGAGAGGCCATCAGAACCATGTCTGGAATGCCCCATAATTGAGTTATTTGGGCAAAGATTTCCAGATGGAGTTCCCACTCCCCCGGATGCTCCTCCATCGCCAGGGAACTCCTTGTTACCCCCTGATGGTTGATATATGTAACAGTCGTCATGATGTCTGATTGAAACCTTATGAATTTGGCCTTTGCTAGTCGAGGCCAAGCCTTGAGAGCATTGAATATCGCTCTCAGTTCCATTATGTTTATCGGGAGAAGAGAGTCTTCCCGAAACCATAGACCCTGAGTTTTCAGGGGTTCCCAGACCGCGCCCCAGCCCACCAGACTGGCGTCGGTCGTGACAATGACCTATTCTGGTCTGCGGAAGCTCATTCCCTGTGACAGGTTGTCCAGGGTCAGCCACCAACGGAGTGAATCTCTGGTTATTTGATCTACTTGTATCGTCGGAGACAAGTCTGTATAATCCCCATTCCACTGTCTGAGCATGCCCAGGTGCAATGGTCTTAGATGAATTCGTGCAAAAGGAACTATGTCCATTGCCGCAACCATCAAACCTATTACTTCCATGGACTGCGCTATGGAAGGAAGAAGAACAGAATGAAGTACCTGACAAGAGCTTAGAAGTTTTGATTTTCTGGCCTCTGTCAGAAAAACCTTCATTTCTAAGGAAACTATTATTGTTCCCAAGAAGGGAACTCTTGTTGACGGGGACAGAGAACTTTTTTCTATGTTCACTTTCCACCTGTGAGATCTGAGAAAGGCTAGGACAATGTCCGTATGAGCCCTTGCTTTTGACAGAGACGACACTTGAATCAGGATGTCGTCCAAGTAAGGTACTACTGGAATTCCCCCATGGTCTTAGCACCGCTAGAAGGGACCCTAGTACCCTTGTGAAAATCCTTGGAGCAGTGGCGAATCCGAATGGAAGTGCCACAGGTAATGCTTGTCCAGAAAGGCGAACCTTAGGAACCGAAAATGTTCCTTGTGGATAGGAATACGTAGGTACGCATCCTTTAAGTCCACCGTGGTCATGAATTGACCTTCCTGGATGGTAGGAAGGATCGTTCGAATGGTTTCCATTTTGAATGATGAAACCCTTAGAAACTTGTTTAGAATCTTGAGATCTAAAATAGGTCTGAATGTTCCCTCTTTTTTGGGAATTATGAACAGGTTGGAGTAAAAACCCATCCCTTGTTCTCCTAATGGAACAGGATGAATCACTCCCATGCTTAACAGGTCTTCTACACAGTGTAAGAATGCCTGTTCGAAGATAATTGAGACCCGTGGAACCTTCCCCTGGGGGTAGTTCCCTGAATTCCAGGAGATAACCTTGAGAAACTATTTCTAGCGCCCAAGGATCCTGAACATCTCTTGCCCCAGCCTGAGCAAAGAGAGAAAGTCTGCCCCCCACCAGATCCTTCCCAGATCGGGGGCCAACACTTCATGCTGTTTTGGTAGCAGTGGCAGGTGACTTGGCCTGCTTACCCTTTTTCCAGCCTTGCATCGGCCTCCAGGCTGGCTTGGTTTGAGAAGTATTACCCTCTTGCTTAGAGGGTGTAGAATTTGAGGCTGGTCCGTTTCTGCGAAAGGGACGAAAATTTGGCTTCTTTTTAGCCTTAAAAGACCTATCCAGAGGAAGGGCGTGGCCCTTTCCCCCAGTGATGTCTGAAATAATCTCTTTCAAGTCAGGGCCAAACAGTGTTTTACCCTTGAAAGGGATGTTAAGCAAAAGCGCTCTGCGCGCCACGATAGCAAACCCTGAATTATTCGCCGCTAATCTAGCTAATTGCAAAGCGGCATCTAAAATAAAAAAGAGTTAGCCAATTTAAGAGCTTGAACTCTGTCCAAAACCTCCTCGTACGAAGATTCTTTATTGAGCGACTTTTCTAGTTCTTCGAACCAGAAACACGCAGCTGTAGTGACAGGAACAATGCATGAAATTGGTTGTAGAAGGTAACCTTGCTGAACAAACATCTTTATAAGCAAACCCTCTAACCTTTAATCCATAGGATCTTGAAAGCACAACTATCTTCTATAGGAATAGAAGTGCGTTTGTTTAGAGTAGAAACCGCCCCCTCGACCTTGGGGACTGTATGCTATAAGTCCTTTCTGGGGTCGACTATAGGAACTAATTTCTTAAATATAGGGGGAGGACAAAAGGTATGCCGGGCCTTTCCCACTCCTTATTTACTATGTCCGCCACCCGCTTGGGTATAGGAAAAACATCGGGGGCACCGGAACCTCTAGGAACTTGTCCATCTTACCTAATTTCTCTGGAATGACCAAATTGTCACAATCATCCAGAGTAGATAATAACTCCTTAAGTAGTGCGTGGAGATGTTGAAATTTAAATTTAAAAGTTACAATATCAGGTTCTGCTTGTTGAGAAATTTTCCCTGAATCTGAAATTTCTCCCTCAGACAAAACCTCCCTCCTGGCCCCTTCAGATAGGTGTGAGGGTATGTCAGAACAGATATCATCAGCGTTCTCTTGCTCTTCAGTGTTTAAAACAGAGCAATCACGCTTTCTCTGATAAGTAGGCATTTTGGAAAAAATGCATGCAATAGAATTATCCATTACAGCCATTAATTGTTGTATGGTAATAAGTATTGGCGCACTAGATGTACTAGGGGCCTCTTGTGTGGGCAAAACTGGTGTAGACACAGAAGGGGATGATGCAGTACCATGCTTACTCCCCTCATTAGAGGAATCATCTTGGGCAATATCATATCTATGGCATTATTATCCCTACTTTGTTTGGACATTATGACACAAATATATCACATATATTTAAATGGGGAGACACATTGGCTTTCATACATATAGAACATCGTTATCTGATGGTTCAGACATGTTAAACAGGCTTAAACTTGTCAACAAAGCACAAAAAACGTTTTACAATAAAACCGTTACTGTCCCTTTAAATTTCAAACTGAACACACTTTATTACTGAATATGTGAAAAAGTATGAAGGAATTGTTCAAATTTCACCAAAATTTCACCACAGTAACTTAAAGCCTTAAAAGTATTGCACACCAAATTTGAAAGCTTTAACCCTTAAAATAACGGAACCGGAGCCGTTTTTACATTTAACCCCTATACAGTCCCAGGTATCTGCTTTGCTGAGACCCAACCAAGCCCAGAGGGGAATACGATACCAAATGATGCCTTCTATAAGCTTTTTCAGTGGTTCTTAGCTCCTCACACATGCATCTGCATGCCATGCTTTCCAAAAACAACTGCGCATTAGAGGCGCGAAAATGAGGCTCTGTCTATGACTAGAAAAGGCCCCCAGTGAAAAAGGTGTCCAATACAGTGCCTGCCGTTTTTATTAAAACAATCCCCAAGATTTAACAACTATTAAAAGTAATAATCTGCCAAATATACTTATTAAAGTAATCGTTTTAGCCCAGAAAAATGTCTACCAGTTTTTTAAGCCCTAATGAAGCCCTTTATTCTTTTACTTAAACTAAGAAAATGGCTTACCGGTTCCCATAGGGAAAATGACAGCTTCCAGCATTACCGAGTCTTGTTAGAAATGTGTCATACCTCAAGCAGCAAAAGTCTGCTCACTGTTTCCCCCAACTGAAGTTAATTCCTCTCAACAGTCCTGTGTGGAAACAGCCATCGATTTTAGTAACGGTTGCTAAAATCATTTTCCTCTTACAAACAGAAATCTTCATCTCTTTCCTGTTTCAGAGTAAATAGTACATACCAGCACTATTTTAAAATAACAAACTCTTGATTGAAGAATAAAAACTACATTTAAACACCAAAAAACTCTAAGCCATCTCCGTGGAGATGTTGCCTGTACAACGGCAAAGAGAATGACTGGGGAAGGCGGAGCCTAGGAGGGATCATGTGACCAGCTTTGCTGGGCTCTTTGCCATTTCCTGTTGGGGAAGAGAATATCCCACAAGCAAGGATGACGCCGTGGACCGGACACACCTATGTTGGAGAAATAATATTGCCGCGCAGATTTTCAATGTGTTCGAGCCGGCATTCGAACGTCTGTTCTCTAGTTACGAAATACTGCATGAGGCAATCCAAGCTATTAAGAAACCTTGTCCTCAAGAAGATTTCTCGATGCCTACGCAAACTTACCTTTCCCCATTGAAACCACAGCACATACCTCTAGCCCAGCTGCAATTGAACGCTGAAGTCACAGATTCAGCGTTTCTCTTTCCGGACCCAGCTGTTTTGACTCAGGATGTTTGGGATGTTTGTCCAACTCCTCATTCTGCCGAAAGCACCTCTGGACCTCCGGAGTTAACTACAGACCCCCCATCCAGCATTTCATCAATGGGTATGTTCCTAACCTCACGGATAAGGAAACAAGACATCAAGGAAATTCATGATGCGGTACCACCGCTGGCGAACACCTGGTCACCCGCTGATGCCACTCCCCGATATCAGCAGCCCACAGGGCAGGCCTTCTCCGCCTGTACCTACTCAACCAGCACTTCCTTGGATCTCAGCACTGCAGCTGGACACCTCAGCCACGACGGACTATCGATTGGGTTGGATCCGCTAAAGGAGGGAGTGGGTTAGTGGTGTGCGGCAGGGTCACATTACTTGAATTGGTCCACCTCGGTTTGTATGCCATACTCCTTTCGATTTGAACTTGTGTGCAGTATCCACTGACCCTTTAGCAATCAGACATTGCAATCTTTCGGCGTATCTGACATAGACACTCAGGCTGATTTGTTGCCTATACACAGTCGATAACTAGTACATACTTAAAGCAAAAGGGGAATTTAAGACCTTTACTATGATGTCCCAGCCTACAATAAAACATTCTACATGCAATGCAATTTTGTTGAAAACAGTGATGGACACAATGCTTGTATAAACAAATGTACTATATTATGAACGGCCAATGACCAGTATCTGCTTATTTCCCACTATGCCTTATTGATATGGCAAGTCGTCTCATCCTTGTTGGTTTTATAGCTCACTAGACCATTATATAAGGTGCCATTACTCTGCTGAAACTAAACTTTGGTGCAATAATTACTGTACAGTAAAATAGGATCAAATTGTTGTGAGGTCGTAGTGAATGACAATGCATCCTATTTATTTTAGCCCGGTTGGACTCGTGTGTTGTTTTACTTTGTCTTTATTCATTTTCTTTTTATTTATAAAATGGCAGTAGATTTTATACCTCACCTTAACCCCATTAATTTTTCAGTTTTTGGTTTACCCCATACAGGAACTCCTAAACTCTATCTCTCTAATTAATTTTGTTTAATTTTCTATTTCTCATACATTTTGGTTACTATCATTGTCAGATAAGTGCCATGGGGCAGATCAGAGTTTGGTCTGCTCTGTGTGGTACTTTACGAAGTGTAATCCTGTCTATTAAATCGGGGGGGGGGGGGGGGGTTGTTTTGTTTTAAATAATTTACAAAAGGTTTTAAGCATATTGACGAACGACCTTGTTGAATATAATTATAGTTTACAATGTCGCTAGATTAGACAGAGAGGGTCTTTATATGTGCTAATCTTACTCAGTGTGTACAATGCCCTGGTAGTTTATTGTCTGCAACACTTGCTTTAGTAGTTTACTAACATATCCTCAAACCTAATCTATACATTTCCTTATAAACACCTTCACAAGGATCTACAGGTTCTTTCCTTAAAGTGAAACTCCCTTGCATACTCGATCAGATTAAACCGACCAGTCCTTCTGTAATAGGAGTAAATTGTATAGCGGTATAGGGTGATAATGCTTTATAATGGAAGCTAGTCCTGGCCCTACTGGCCGATTGTTACGTTTAAAATTATCATAGCCTTATTAACATGACCGTTTCAAAAGAATTCTCGGACAGTTCCTGTAACAGTTTAAATCAGCCACTATATAGGCAGTCATTATAGGATTTTTGTTTCACTTGATTTTTCTGTGTCCATTCTTGTTATTGGTGATATGCCGGTTCCTGATTTACCATTGTAAAAGTTGACTCCACGTATTGACCCTGCATAGTGTAAAGTCCTTGTATTCAAACTATGGCATCACTTGTTCAGTTGCTAGACCTGGAGTTGTTCCGGACCCTTCTGATGCCACTTCTAACCATACTACAAAAACACTTAGATTAGCCTGATCACCATTACCAAATATGCCACAGAGACTAGCTAATTTTGTCAAAAAAAAAAAAGAACTGAGGGACTGGCTGGAGCGGTTACGGGGTTAGGGAGGTTTTGTTTTATTTTGTTAGTTTAGTTTAGGTTGTTGTGTTATTGTAATAATATTATAAAACTGAGGGGCACAGGTGCATTAGGTGACGAGACTCAATTAATCTTGCTATAACTCCTGATGCATGGATCATTTCATATCATAACATTGCTTCAACTTCAAATTTGTAGATTCCATGGGTATCATGCTTTGTGGAAAGAAATTATTGTTTCTTTATATCTACCGACAACAAGTGTGCCTTTCCTGCTAACTGATAGATGTTTAACATGTGGTATCCATTCTATAATATGAATTGTACTGTCAATATAACCCTTCTTGCCAGTGTGTTTGCTTAGTCACTTGTACCTGTGTTTCTTCAATAAAAAGAATTTAAAAAAAAATAAAAAATCATCCTCACCAGATGAAAATAAAAGATAAGGCAACCCATAGGTTATCGCCCAGGAAGAACGGACAGACCCCCAGGACCAGCCCAAAAGGGGTCTGAGACTTCCAAGCTCAGAACTGGAAAAAATATACACAAATAACAAAGACTGTAAGAAGATTATTTCATCCCCTTATGTCTATGTATGCAAGCCAGTCGAAGAATAAGACTGAGAATCCCCAGACCCATTAAAAGTGGGATCCTCCAGCAACGCCAAAACATGTCTTAGTAGGACACAAAGGCAAACCAGTCTATAACGAAAGGCGCAACATACCTCCGCCGGGACAAAAGGAACACTGGCCCCGAAGGTTGACCCTCTGAGGCCTTAGGGGCAGTCGCTCCCCCGGAAGGCTGAACTGGATCAGGCGATCCCACGCCTGACGAGCCCCGGTTAACGAAACACAGACAATATCGTAAGCACACTCCCGGGAGGTGCAGATGGCACCAGCTCCAAAGATGTGGCCATGCGGAACTGTGTCATAACCTCCGGTGGGAACAGGCCACACTCCCTAGAAAGGATAAGTAGCGTTTGGGTTACCTGCATGCGTAGTAAGAGTTGATGGTAGGGAACTCGTCTCATGAGAAATAGAATCCCCAAAGATGGATGGCTCAATGGGCACCCGATTCCCCGATCCCGAGGAACAGAGCACTCTAAAATGGCATTTGGAACATAACTGATGGGCATGTATCATCCGGGCCAATTCATATTCTTCGCAAGAAGTAGAGTCTGAATCAGAGACATCCGTCTCCAAGAATCCTCCATAACTGGGACACTGCCGCCTTCAGAGAACCAGACACCAGTGGACCCAGGATTTCTCCCTGTTAATATGAGTCGGGATGGTTTTGCAGAAAAACTCTCCCTGCATCTCCGGACTCTAACTTTCACTGATGCGCTCACTGAGAGGCTGACAGGACTACTTAAAAGTCCAGTCCCATGCCGAAGAGTACTACCCTCCATAAGAGACTATTGAAAACTTCTGACACTTCTCTGCCAACCTCCTGGGACGAAAGGCAAAGAATGACTGGGGGATGAGGAAAGTGGGAGGAAAATTTAAGCCTTTGGCTGGGGTGTCTATGCCTCCTCCTGGTGGCCAGGTTCTAAGTTCCCAAAATTAATGAATGCAGCTGTGGACTCTTTCCATTTATGAAGAAAAGTGTATTATTATTATATCTATCTTTTCAAACAACAAAAATTCTGATGTTGAATGTCCCTTTAACAATTCATTTTTAGACAATTTTACTATTCTTGTTTTCTTTATTTATATATATATATATATATATATATATATATATATATATATATATATATATATATATATATATATATATATATATATATATATATATATATATATCAAAATAAAAAAGGTATTGCATTGAGCAATGATACTTTTTTTTATTGGACTAACTATACATTTATAAATTGGACAAGCTTTCGGAAGAGTTCCTTCCTTTATCAAGTCTAAAGCAATACTGACCAATTCAATGGAATTTACAGATTATATCTTAAAACACAGAATAGCTAAGAAGACAGTGCAGGGAGAGGAGGAGGTGTCGTAAAAATCATGAGGGGGGCTTAGGTAACAGGCAGACAATGTCCAGTGTAGGAGAACAGACAGGGGAAAACATAATTTATGCTTACCTGATAAATTCCTTTCTCCTGTAGTGTAGTCAGTCCACGGGTCATCCATTACTTATGGAATATATCTCTTCCTAACAGGAAACTACAAGAGAATTACCCAGCAGAGCTGCTATATAGCTCCTCCCCTCACATGTCATATTCAGTCATTCGACCAAAGCAGACGAGAAAGGAGGAACCATAGGGTACAGTGGTGACTGGAATTTAATTAAAATTTAGACCTGCCGTAAAAACAGGGCGGGCCGTGGACTGACTACACTACAGGAGAAAGGAATTTATCAGGTAAGCATAAATTATGTTTTCTCCTGTTAAGTGTAGTCAGTCCACGGGTCATCCATTACTTATGGAATACCAATACCAAAGCTAAAGTACACGGATGAAGGGAGGGACAAGGCAGGAACATTAAAAGGAAGGAACCACTGCCTGAAGTACCTTTCTCCCAAAAATAGCCTCCGAGGAAGCAAAAGTGTCAAATTTGTAAAATTTTGAAAAAGTGTGAAGCGAAGACCAAGTCGCACCCTTGCAAATCTGTTCAACAGAGGCCTCATTTTTAAAGGCCCAGGTGGAAGCCACAGCTCTAGTAGAATGAGCTGTAATCCTTTCAGGAGGCTGCTGTCCAGCAGTCTCATAGGCTAAGCGTATTATGCTACGAAGCCAAAAAGAGAGAGAGGTAGCCGAAGCCTTTTGACCTCTCCTCTGTCCAGAGTAAATGACAAACAGAGAAGAAGTTTGACGAAAATCTTTAGTTGCCTGCAAATAGAATTTCAGGGCACGGACTACGTCCAGATTATGCAAAAGTCGTTCCTTCTTTGAAGAAGGGTTAGGACACAGAGATGGAACAACAATCTCTTGATTGATATTCCTGTTAGTAACTACCTTAGGTAAGAACCCAGGTTTAGTACGCAGGACTACCTTGTCTGAATGAAAAATCAGATAAGGAGAATCACAATGTAAGGCAGATAACTCAGAGACTCTTCGAGCCGAGGAAATAGCCATCAAAAACAGAACTTTCCAAGATAACAGCTTGATATCAATGGAATGAAGGGGTTCAAATGGAACGCCTTGAAGAACATTAAGAACTAAGTTTAAGCTCCACGGCGGAGCAACAGACTTAAACACAGGCTTAATCCTAGTTAAAGCCTGACAGAAAGCCTGAACGTCTGGAACTTCAGCCAGACGTTTGTGTAGAAGAATAGACAGAGCAGAAATCTGTCCCTTTAACGAACTAGCAGATAAGCCCTTTTCTAAACCCTCTTGTAGAAAGGACAATATCCTAGGAATCCTAACCTTACTCCATGAGTAACTCTTGGATTCGCACCAATGTAAATATTTACGCCATATCTTATGGTAAATTTTTCTGGTAACAGGCTTCCTAGCCTGTATTAAGGTATCAATAACCGACTCCGAGAAGCCACGCTTTGATAGAATCAAGCGTTCAATCTCCATGCAGTCAGCCTCAGAGAAATTAGATTTGGATGTTTGAAAGGACCCTGAATTAGAAGGTCCTGTCTCAGAGGCAGAGACCACGGTGGACAGGACGACATGTCCACTAGGTCTGCATACCAGGTCCTGCGTGGCCACGCAGGCGCTATCAGAATCACCG
Organism: Bombina bombina; assembly: GCF_027579735.1. NCBI lineage: Eukaryota > Metazoa > Chordata > Amphibia > Anura > Bombinatoridae > Bombina > Bombina bombina. The sequence continues at coordinate 675,217,484 of NC_069503.1, forward strand.
AAGCTCTCTCCTGTTTGATCTTGGCAATCAAACGAGGAAGCATCGGGAAAGGTGGAAACACATAAGCCATGTTGAAGACCCAAGGGGCTGTCAGAGCATCTATCAGCACCGCTCCCAGGTCCCTGGACCTGGATCCGTAACAAGGAAGCTTGGCGTTCTGACGAGACGCCATGAGATCCAGATCTGGTTTGCCCCAACGACGAATCAGTTAAGCAAAGACCTCCGGATGAAGCTCCCACTCCCCCGGATGAAAAGTATGGCGACTTAGAAAATCCGCCTCCTAGTTTTCCACGCCTGGGATGTAGATCGCTGACAGGTGGCAAGAGTGAGACTCTGCCCAGCGAATTATCTTTGAGACTTCCAACATCGCTAGGGAACTTCTGGTTCCCCCTTGATGGTTGATGTAAGCCACAGTCGTGATGTTGTCCGACTGAAATCTGATGAACCTCAGAGTTGCTAACTGAGGCCAAGCTAGGAGAGCATTGAATATTGCTCTTAACTCCAGAATATTTATTGGGAGGAGTTTCTCCTCCTGAGTCCATAATCCCTGAGCTTTCAGGGAATTCCAGACTGCTCCCCAGCCTAGAAGGCTGGCGTCTGTTGTTACAATCGTCCAATCTGGCTTGCGAAAGGTCATCCCCTTGGACAGATGTGGCCGAGAAAGCCACCATAGAAGAGAATCTCTGGTCTCTTGATCCAGATTTAGTAGGGGGGACAAATCTGAGTAATCCCCGTTCCACTGTCTTAGCATGCACAATTGCAGCGGTCTGAGATGCAGGCGTGCAAATGGTACTATGTCCATTGCCGCTACCATTAAGCCGATTACTTCCATGCACTGAGCTACTGACGGGTGTGGAATGGAGTGAAGGGCACGGCAAGCATTTAGAAGTTTTAATAACCTGGCCTCTGTCAGGTAAATTTTCATCTCTACAGAATCTATAAGAGTTCCTAGAAAGGGAACTCTTGTAAGTGGTAATAGAGAACTCTTTTCCACGTTCACCTTCCACCCATGCGACCTCAGAAATGCCAGAACTATCTCTGTATGAGACTTGGCAGTTTGAAAACTTGACGCTTGTATCAGAATGTCGTCTAGGTACGGAGTCACCGCTATGCCTCGCGGTCTTAGTACCGCCAGAAGTGATCCTAGAATTTTTGTAAAGATTCTTGGAGCCGTAGCTAATCCGAAGGGAAGAGCTACAAACTGGTAATGCCTGTCTAGGAAGGCAAATCTCAGATACCGGTAATGATCCTTGTGAATGTGAAGGTAGGCATCCTTTAGGTCCACTGTGGTCATGTACTGACCCTCTTGGATCATGGGAAGGATGGTTCGAATAGTTTCCATTTTGAATGATGGAACTCTTAGAAATTTGTTTAGGATTTTTAAGTCCAAGATTGGCCTGAAGGTTCCCTCTTTCTTGGGAACCACAAATAGGTTTGAATAGAATCCCTGCCCGTGTTCCGTCCGCAGAACTGGGTGGATTACCCCCATTAGTAAGAGGTCTTGTACACAGCGTAGAAACGCCTCTTTCTTTATTTGGTTTGCTGATAACCTTGAAAGATGAAATCTCCCCCGTGGAGGAGAAGTTTTGAAGTCCAGGAGATATCCCTGAGATATGATCTCCAACGCCCAGGGATCCTGGACATCTCTTGCCCAAGCCTGGGCGAAGAGAGAAAGTCTGCCCCCCACTAGATCAGTTTCCGGATAGGGGGCCCTCTCTTCATGCTGTTTTGGGGGCAGCAGCAGGTTTCTTGGCCTGCTTGCCCCTGTTCCAGGACTGGTTAACTTTCCAGCCCTGCCTGTAACGAGCAACAGCTCCTTCCTGTCTTGGAGCGGAGGAAGTTGATGCTGCTCCTGCCTTGAAGTTACGAAAGGCACGAAAATTAGACTGTTTGGCCTTTGATTTGGCCCTGTCCTGAGGTAGAGCATGGCCCTTACTTCCCGTAATGTCAGCAATAATTTCTTTCAAGCCGGGCCCGAATAAGGTCTGCCCTTTGAAAGGAATATTAAGCAATTTAGATTTAGAAGTCACGCCAGCTGACCAGGATTTAAGCCACAGCGCTCTGCGCGCTTGGATGGCAAATCCGGAGTTCTTAGCCGTAAGTTTGGTTAAATGCACAACGGCATCAGAAACAAATGCGTTAGCTAGCTTAAGTGTTTTAAGCTTGTTGATTATTTCATCCAATGGAGCTGAGCGAATGGCCTCTTCCAGAGACTCAAACCAGAATGCTGCCGCAGCAGTGACAGGCGCAATGCATGCGAGGGGCTGTAAAATAAAACCTTGTTGAACAAACATTTTCTTAAGGTAACCCTCTAATTTTTTATCCATTGGATCTGAAAAGGCACAACTATCCTCCACCGGGATAGTGGTACGCTTAGCTAAAGTAGAAACTGCTCCCTCCACCTTAGGGACCGTCTGCCATAAGTCTCGTGTGGTGGCGTCAATAGGAAACATTTTCCTAAATATGGGAGGAGGGGTAAAAGGCACACCCGGTCTATCCCACTTCTTGCTAATAATCTCTGTAAGCCTTTTTGGTATAGGAAATACGTCAGTACACACCGGTACCGCATAGTATCTATCCAACCTACATAATTTCTCTGGAATTGCAACCGTGTTACAATCATTCAGAGCCGCTAATACCTCCCCTAGCAATGTGCGGAGGTTCTCTAGCTTAAATTTAAAATTGGAAATCTCTGAATCCAGTCTCCCTGGATCAGATCCGTCACCCACAGAATGAAGCTCTCCGTCCTCACGTTCTGCAAACTGTGACGCAGTATCTGACATGGCTCTCATCTCATCCGCGCGCTCTATCCTTAACCCAGAGCTATCGCGCTTGCCTCTTAATTCTGGCAACTTAGATAATACTTCTGTCATAACAGTAGCCATGTCTTGCAAAGTGATTTGTAAGGGCCTCCCTGATGTACTTGGCGCCACAAAATCACGCACCTCCTGAGCGGGAGGCGAAGGTACTGACACGTGAGGAGAGTTAGTCGGCATAACTTCCCCCTCGTCGTCTGGTGATAATTTCTTTACATGTAAAGATTGACTTTTATTTAAAGTAGCATCAATGCAATTAGTACACAAATTTCTATTGGGCTCCACATTGGCCTTTAAACATAGTGAACAAAGAGATTCATCTGAGTCAGACATGTTTAAACAAACTAGCAGTGAGACTAGCAAACTTGGAAATACTTTTCAAAATTAATTTACAAGCAATATAAAAAACGTTACTGTGCCTTTAAGAAGCACAGAAAAACTGACACAGTTGAAATAACAATGACCAAAACAGTTATAGCAACCAAATTTTCACAGTAAATGTATTAAGTTAGCAAAGGATTGCACCCACCAGCAAATGGATGATTAACCCCTTAGTACCCAAAAACGGATAACAATTATATAATTAACGTTTTTCTCACAGTCAAATACACTGTCACAGGACTGCTGTGCCTGATTACCTCCCTCAAAATGGATTTTGAAGACCCCTGAGCTCTCTAGAGACGATCTGGATCATGGAGGATGAAGTAGACAGATTGTGACTGAATTTTTACTGCGCAAAAAAGCGCTAAAATAGGCCCCTCCCACTCATATTACAACAGTGGGGAAGCTCAGAAACTGTTTCTATGCAGAAAACAAAAATGGCCATGTGGTAAAAATCATGCCCTAATAAGTTTTATCACCAAGTACCTCACAAAAAACGATTAACAAGCCAGTAAACGTTTTAAACATACATTTGAAAGTTATGTATTATTATTAATAAGCCTGCTACCAGTCGTTTTTACTGCAGTTAAGGCTCATACATTATTTATTTCAGTATTAACAGTATTTTCAGAGTCAATTCCATTCCTTAGAAAAATACATTCAGTGTACACACACACACACACACACATCAGCCTGATACCAGTCGCTATCACTGCATTTAAGGCTGAACTTACTTTACAATGGTATCAGCAGTATTTTCTCAGTCAATTCCATTCCTCAGAAAATAAATTACTGCACATACCTCATTTGTTGCAGGGGAGCCCTGCATGCTATTCCCCTTCTCTGAAGTTACCTCACTCCTCAGATGAGAAACAGCCAGTGGATCTTAGTTAGGTCTGCTAAGATCATAGAAAACGCAGGCAGATTCTTCTTCTAATGCTGCCTGAGAACAAACAGCACACTCCGGTGCCATTTAAAATAACAAACTTTTGATTGTAGAAATAAACTAAGTTAAAAAATACCACAGATCTCTCACAGCTTCCTTTTTAGTTAGGCTGCAAGAGAATGACTGAATATGACATGTGAGGGAAGGAGCTATATAGCAGCTCTGCTGGGTAATTCTCTTGCAGTTTCCTGTTAGGAAGAGATATATTCCATAAGTAATGGATGACCCGTGGACTGACTACACTTAACAGGAGAAATATATAGCTTTACATAGAGCATATACTGACATAACGTTATATGCTCTATGTCAGTATATGCTCTATGTAAAGCTATATATTTCCCCTGTCTGTTCCCCTACACTGGACACTGTCTGCCTGTTACCTAAGCCCCCCTCATGATTTTTACGACACCTCCTCCTCTCCCTGCACTGTCTTCTTAGCTATTCTGTGTTTTAAGATATAATCTGTAAATCCCATTGAATTGGTCAGTATTGCTTTAGACTTGATAAAGGAAGGAACTCTTCCGAAAGCTTGTCATCTTATAAATGTATAGTAAGTCCAATAAAAAAAGTATCATTGCTCAATGCAATACTCTTGTTATTTTGATATCTAAATCTCTGGACTAACACGGCTCCTCCAATCAACGTATATATATATAAATATTGTTATTCAAATTGGCAATCGCTGGCATTTGAATAATATTCTAATTTATTGATTTAACTTTTCAGGAAACAAACTCCCCTTTCTCAGGCCAACCAGACTGTCATATACAGTGAACCACTAAGCATTACAATGGAGATCACGGTCAAGCTTAGCATTTGGGGGCCCTGGGCAAGATAAATTTGTGGGGCCCCTCAGCCTAGTGCCCTTTTCCCCTCCCCTGTATGCCCTGCGCCTTGTGTAGTCGACCCCTGTGACAACATTCAGTGATATCTATATAAAGAATAACACAAAATATTAGACCTCCTGATACCAAAAACACTTCTCAAAAACCAAATACAGCATATACATTGTACTATTGCATAACCTCACCGCTGACATTTCAGGGCCACCCAAAGAGTGGGGCCCTGGGCAGATGGCCCTCTTGCCCTGCCTAAAGGGCAGGCTTGATAGAAACACATGTTCAAAAATAAACCCTTGCCATATTAAAAAGTAATCATCAATTAAGCATTTGAAAAATAAAATGTGTGCTGGAAAAAACTTTAAAAATCATATTTTCAAAGAGGACCATATATATGGATGGGAGCCACAGTAGACCCCATTAATTAACCCGCTATCTGTATGTAAACATTATTTTCAAAATTAAAGTAGTTAAATGTTTATGGTAGGGTCATAAGTCAATTTTGTGTATGTTTTAAGTCAGCTAATTGGCCCAGAATCTCTGATGTATAGTAATCATAATCCATAATGACTATGGCCCCACCATTATTGGCATCCATAATCAATGCATATCTCTCGCCAGCTGTCAAATTGTGTATAACTATTTCACAATGTGCACATATCTAAGGGGATTATGTTAACAGTCAAAATAGGCAGGCAATGCATTTTAAACATTTTTTTCAGTAAAATGTCCTTTTAAGTGTAAATATCACCATCATAAATCCCTTTGTTTTGAAATGTGACAACAGTTAAATCCTCATTGCTGGCATTGCTATGTAGTATTAATGTGTATTACTATGTAAGAGACCTGTCTCACCCTACAAAAAATGTCACACAATAATATACATACAATATATTAGGACACAGAGTGACACACAGAAATGAGTGTGCACTTACACTCCAGAGCCATAGCTATTACACCTTTAAAGGGACAGTCTACATTAGAATTGTTATTGTTTAAAAAGATAGAGAACTCCTTTACTACCCATTCCCCAGCTTTGCACAACCAACATTGTTATATTAATATACTTTATAACCTTTAAACCTCTAAATTTCTGCCTGTTTCTAAGCCATTTAAAACAGCTTTTTATCACATGCTTTTTTTATTTGCTTTTCACAACAGGGGACTGCTAGTCCATGTGAGCCACATAGATAACTGTGCTAACGCCCGTGGGTTGCAGCAGTCACTGCACTAATTGGATAAAATGCAAATCAATAGATGATAAATTAAAGTCATGTGATCAGAGGGCTGTCAGAAAAGGCTTAGATACAAGGCAATCACAGAGGTAAAAAGTGTATTAATATAACAGTGTTGGTTATGCAAAACTAGGGTATGGGTAATAAAGGGATTATCTATCTTTTTTAAACAAAAATGTTTTGGAGTAGACTGTCCATTTAATTACCTCTAAAAAAGAACACAGAACATTAAATATGACGTTCCAAAAACTATTTATCAAATTATTACATTTTCCTTAGGTACATTTGAGAGTCATTTGCAAGGTAACGTTCTAAGATATTTATTCATTAAAATCTCAAAAAAGTTCAAAGACAAAATGTAAGTTTACCTGAAAAATTGCTCTCTTTCATGATGGTGAGAGGAAATATATTCCTCATGTGATGATTCGTGGACTCTCACCATCATTTGAAAGAAATAAAATGGGCATAAAAGCTTAAAAAGAAATACCATACAGGCAAAAAATAAAAACACAAGCAAACGAAGGTACCTGTTGTCTCTGTGAATAATGTACTTTCCAGATAATATCAAAGCTTTTGCCCAGAAGCGTTAACAGTCTAACCAAGATGAATCTTTCAAATTATCTGTTTCCATTCCCATTGCATCCAACACCCATCATAAAAAGGATACCAAGAAAAAAGCCCTCCGAATGTCATCGAGATTCAGCTGCCGAAACTTAGTTATATCAGTGCTACAGGATAAGTCAATACTGTTAAGCTGTGAAAGAAATAGGAAAAAAATCAATGCAATGTCATGATGGTCATTCTTAATAAAGCAGGATGTATTTCTTACACTTTAAGCAATGAAAAATACAGGTATCTGCTTCCAATATACTGGAAGTGCATGCTTCATTTGTAATTTGTACCATTTCTATATTTTCTTTTTTACACAATAAGAGTCAGGGGAACACAAGAGTTGTATGCATAGCTTTCATTTCTGTAGAATTCCCTGGACACGTAGCAATGACATTGTTCTACAACAAAGTCAAGAGGAACTGGCCTAGTTTTGATAAGAATTCATAGAAGACTTCAGTGAGACCAATATGTTATCCTATGGAGCTACATGGGTGAGATATAAATTTAATAAATAAAGGTCAGTGTGGTCTATAGCAGCTTCTCCAAATCCAGCAAAAGGTAGTAATAATAAAAAAACAAAACCGTAAATACATGTTAAACCATGAAATCTAATCTGCCATAGTAATCGTTATAGCAAAGCTGCTGAGCTTTATATATATATATATATATATATATATATATATATATATATATATATATATACATATACACATACACATTACTTAACTTCTACATGCTAAGGCCTAGATTTGGAGTTTGGCGTTAGCCGTGAAAACCAGCGTTAGAGGCTCCTAACGCTGGTTTTAGGCTACCCCCGGTATTTGGAGTCACTCAAAAAAGGGTCTAACGCTCACTTTTCAGCCGCAACTTTTCCATACCGCAGATCCCCTTACGTCAATTGCGTATCCTATCTTTTCAATGGGATCTTTCTAACGCCGATATTTAGAGTCGTGTCTGAAGTGAGCGTTAGAAATCTAACGACAAAACTCCAGCCGCAGAAAAAAGTCAGTAGTTAAGAGCTTTCTGGGCTAACGCCGGTTTATAAAGCTCTTAACTACTGTGCTCTAAAGTACACTAACACACATAAACTACCTATGTACCTCTAAACCGAGGCCCCCCCACATCGCCGACACTCGATTAAATTTTTTTAAACCCTAATCTGCCGACCGCCACCTACGTTATACTTATGTACCCCTAATCTGCTGCCCCTAACACCGCCGACCCTGTATTATATTTATTAACCCCTAACCTGCCCCCCACAACGTCGCCGCCAGCTACCTACAATAATTAACCCCTAATCTGCCGACCGCAAAGCGCCGCCACCTACATTATAGCTATGTACCCCTAATCTGCTGCCCCAAACACCGCCGACCCCTATATTATATTTATTAACCCCTAATCTGCCGCCCTCAACGTCGCCTACACTTATTAACCCCTAATCTGCCGACCGGACCGCACCGCTATTATAATAAAGTTATTAACCCCTAATCCGCCTCACTAACCCTATAATAAATAGTATTAACCCCTAATCTGCCCTCCCTAACATCTCCGACACCTAACTTCAAACATTAACCCCTAATCTGCCGACCGGAGCTCACCGCTATTCTAATAAATGTATTAACCCCTAAAGCTAAGTCTAACCCTAACACTAACACCCCCCTAAGTTAAATATAATTTAAATCTAACGAAATTAATTAACTCTTATTAAATAAATTATTCCTATTTAAAGCTAAATACTTACCTGTAAAATAAATCCTAATATAGCTACAATATAAATTATAATTATATTATAGCTATTTTAGGATTAATATTTATTTTACAGGTAACTTTGTATTTATTTTAACCAGGTACAATAGCTATTAAATAGTTACAAACTATTTAATAGCTACCTAGTTAAAATAATTACAAAATTACCTGTAAAATAAATCCTAACCTAAGTTACAATTAAACCTAACACTACACTATCAATAAATAAATTAAATAAAATACCTACAATTACCTACAATTAAACCTAACACTACACTATCAATAAATTAATTAAATAAAATACCGACAATTACCTACAATTAAACCTAACACTACACTATCAATAAATAAATTAAATACAATTCCTACAAATAACTACAATGAAATTAACTAAAGTACAAAAAATAAAAAAGAACTAAGTTACAAAACATAAAAAAATATTTACAAACATAAGAAAAATATTACAACAATTTTAAACTAATTACACCTACTCTAAGCCCCCTAATAAAATAACAAAGCCCCCCAAAATAAAAAAATGCCCTACCCTATCCTAAATTACTAAAGTTCAAAGCTCTTTTACCTTACCAGCCCTGAACAGGGCCCTTTGCGGGGCATGCCCCAAGAAGTTCAGCTCTTTTGCCTGTAAAAAAAAACATACAATACCCCCCCCCAACATTACAACCCACCACCCACATACCCCTAATCTAACCCAAACCCCCCTTAAATAAACCTAACACTAAGCCCCTGAAGATCTTCCTACCTTATCTTCACCATACCAGGTTCACCGATCGATCCAGAAGAGCTCCTCCGATGTCCTGATCCAAGCCCAAGCGGGGGGCTGAAGAGGTCCATGATCCGGCTGAAGTCTTCATCCAAGCGGGAGCTGAAGAGGTCCTCCATCCGGTAGAAGTCTTCATCCAAGCGGGGCAGAAGAGGTCTTCCATCCGATTGAAGTCTTCATCCAAGAGGCATCTTCTATCGTCATCCATCCGGAGCGGCAGCATCCTGAAGACCTCCGACGCGGAACATCCATCCTGGCCGACGACTGAACGACGGTTCCTTTAAATGACGTCATCCAAGATGGCGTCCCTCGAATTCCGATTGGCTGATAGGATTCTATCAGCCAATCGGAATTAAGGTAGGAATATTCTGATTGGCTGATGGAATCAGCCAATCAGATTGAGCTCGCATTCTATTGGCTGTTCCGATCAGCCAATAGAATGCGAGCTCAATCTGATTGGCTGATTGGATCAGCCAATCGGATTGAACTTGATTCTGATTGGCTGATTCCATCAGCCAATCAGAATATTCCTACCTTAATTCCGATTGGCTGATAGAATCATATCAGCCAATCGGAATTCGAGGGACGCCATCTTGGATGACGTCATTTAAAGGAACCGTCATTCGTCGTTCAGTCGTCGGCCAGGATGGATGTTCCGCGTCGGAGGTCTTCAGGATGCTGCCGCTCCGCTACGGATGGATGACGATAGAAGATGCCTCTTGGATGAAGACTTCAATCGGATGGAAGACCTCTTCTGCCCCGCTTGGACGAAGACTTCTACCGGATGGAGGACCTCTTCAGCTCCCGCTTGGATGAAGACTTCAGCCGGATCATGGACCTCTTCAGCCCCCCGCTTGGGCTTGGATCAGGACATCGGAGGAGCTCTTCTGGATCGATCGGTGAACCTGGTATGGTGAAGATAAGGTAGGAAGATCTTCAGGGGCTTAGTGTTAGGTTTATTTAAGGGGGGTTTGGGTTAGATTAGGGGTATGTGAGTGGTGGGTTGTAATGTTGGGGGGGGGGGTATTGTATGTTTTTTTTTACAGGCAAAAGACATGAACTTCTTGGGGCATGCCCCGCAAAGGGTCCTGTTCAGGGCTGGTAAGGTAAAAGAGCTTTGAACTTTAGTAATTTAGAATAGGGTAGGGCATTTTTTTATTTTGGGGGGCTTTGTTATTTTATTAGGGGGCTTAGAGTAGGTGTAATTAGTTTAAAATTGTTGTAATATTTTTCTTATGTTTGTAAATATTTTCTTATTTTTTGTAACTTAGATCTTTTTTATTTTTTATACTTTAGTTAGTTTATTTCATTGTAGTTATTTGTAGGAATTGTATTTAATTTATTTATTGATAGTGTAGTGTTAGGTTTAATTGTAACTTAGGGTAGGATTTATTTTACAGGTAAAACAGAATTTATGCTTACCTGATAAATTACTTTCTCCAACGGTGTGTCCGGTCCACGGCGTCATCCTTACTTGTGGGATATTCTCTTCCCCAACAGGAAATGGCAAAGAGTCCCAGCAAAGCTGGTCACATGATCCCTCCTAGGCTCCGCCCACCCCAGTCATTCGACCGACGGACAGGAGGAAATATATATAGGAGAAACCATATGATACCGTGGTGACTGTAGTTAGAGAAAATAATTCATCAGACCTGATTAAAAAACCAGGGCGGGCCGTGGACCGGACACACCGTTGGAGAAAGTAATTTATCAGGTAAGCATAAATTCTGTTTTCTCCAACATTGGTGTGTCCGGTCCACGGCGTCATCCTTACTTGTGGGAACCAATACCAAAGCTTTAGGACACGGATGAAGGGAGGGAGCAAATCAGGTCACCTAAACGGAAGGAACCACAGCTTGCAAAACCTTTCTCCCAAAAATAGCCTCCGAAGAAGCAAAAGTATCAAATTTGTAAAATTTGGCAAAAGTGTGCAGTGAAGACCAAGTCGCTGCCTTAAATATCTGGTCAACAGAAGCCTCGTTCTTGAAGGCCCATGTGGAAGCCACAGCCCTAGTGGAGTGAGCTGTGATTCTTTCGGGAGGCTGCCGTCCGGCAGTCTCATAAGCCAATCGGATAATGCTTTTAAGCCAAAAGGAAAGAGAGGTAGAAGTCGCTTTTTGACCTCTCCTTTTACCAGAATAAACAACAAACAAGGAAGATGTTTGTCTGAAATCTTTAGTAGCCTCTAAATAGAATTTTAGAGCACGGACTACGTCCAAATTGTGTAACAAACGTTCCTTCTTTGAAACTGGATTCGGACACAAAGAAGGTACAACTATCTCCTGGTTAATATTTTTGTTAGAAACAACTTTCGGAAGAAAACCAGGCTTAGTACGCAAAACCACCTTATCTGCATGGAACACCAGATAGGGCGGAGAACACTGCAGAGCAGATAACTCTGAAACTCTTCTAGCAGAAGAAATTGCAACTAAAAACAAAACTTTCCAAGATAGTAACTTAATATCTATGGAATGTAAAGGTTCAAACGGAACCCCTTGAAGAACTGAAAGAACTAGATTTAGACTCCAGGGAGGAGTCAAAGGTCTGTAAACAGGCTTGATCCTAACCAGAGCCTGAACAAATGCTTGAACATCTGGCACGGCTGCCAGTCTTTTGTAAAGTAAAACAGATAAAGCAGAGATCTGTCCCTTTAGAGAACTTGCAGATAATCCTTTCTCCAAACCTTCTTGTAGAAAGGATAGAATCTTAGAAATTTTTATCTTGTTCCATGGGAATCCTTTGGATTCACACCAACAGATATATTTTTTCCATATTTTATGGTAAATTTTTCTAGTTACAGGCTTTCTAGCCTGAATCAGAGTATCTATTACAGAATCTGAAAACCCACGCTTTGATAAAATCAAGCGTTCAATCTCCAAGCCGTCAGTTGGAGGGAAACCAGATTCGCATGTTCGAATGGACCCTGAACAAGAAGGTCCTGTCTCAAAGGTAGCTTCCATGGTGGAGCCGATGACATATTCACCAGGTCTGCATACCAAGTCCTGCGTGGCCACACAGGAGCTATCAAGATCACTGAGGCCCTCTCCTGATTGATCCTGGCTACAAGCCTGGGAATGAGAGGAAACGGTGGGAATACATAAGCTAGGTTGAAGGTCCAAGGTGCTACTAGTGCATCTACTAGAGTCGCCTTGGGATCCCTGGATCTGGACCCGTAGCAAGGAACCTTGAAGTTCTGATGAGATGCCATCAGATCCATATCTGGAATGCCCAATAATTGAGTTATTTGGGCAAAGATTTCCGGATGGAGTTCCCACTCCCCCGGATGGAATGTCTGACGACTCAGAAAATCCGCTTCCCAATTTTCCACTCCTGGGATGTGGATCGCAGACAAGTGGCAGGAGTGATCCTCCGCCCATTGAATTATCTTGGTCACTTCTTTCATCGCCAGGGAACTCCTTGTTCCCCCCTGATGATTGATATATGCGACGGTCGTCATGTTGTCTGATTGAAACCTTATGAATTTGGCCTTTGTTAGTTGAGGCCAAGCTCTGAGAGCATTGAATATCGCTCTCAGTTCCAGAATGTTTATCGGGAGAAGAGACTCTTCCCGAGACCATAGACCCTGAGCTTTCAGGGATTCCCAGACCGCGCCCCAGCCCACTAGACTGGCGTCGGTCGTGACAATGACCCACTCTGGTCTGCGGAAGCTCATTCCCTGTGACAGATTGTCCAGGGTCAGCCACCAACGGAGTGAATCTCTGGTCTATTGATCTACTTGAATCATCGGAGACAAGTCTGTATAATCCCCATTCCACTGTCTGAGCATGCACAGTTGTAATGGTCTTAGATGAATTCGTGCAAAAGGAACTATGTCCATTGTTGCAGCCATCAATCCTATTACTTCCATGCACTGCGCTATGGAAGGACGAGGAACAGAATGAAGTACTTGACAAGAGCTTAGAAGTTTTGATTTTCTGACCTCTGTCAGAAAAATCCTCATTTCTAAGGAATCTATTATTGTTCCCAAGAAGGGAACTCTTGTAGACGGGGACAGAGAACTTTTTTCTTTGTTCACCTTCCATCCGTGAGATCTGAGAAAGGCTAGGACGATGTCCGTATGAGCCTTTGCTTTTGACAGGGACGACGCTTGAATTAGGATGTCGTCCAAGTAAGGTACTACTGTAATGCCCCTTGGTCTTAGAACCGCTAGAAGGGACCCTAGTACCTTTGTGAAAATCCTTGGAGCAGTGGCTAATCCGAATGGAAGTGCCACAAACTGGTAATGCTTGTCCAGAAAAGCAAACCTTAGGAACTGATGATGTTCCTTGTGGATAGGAATATGTAGGTACGCATCCTTTAAATCCACGGTAGTCATAAATTGACTTTCCTGGATGGTGGGTAGGATCGTTCGAATAGTTTAGATTTTGAACGATGGTACCCTGAGAAATTTGTTTAGGATCTTCAGATCCAAAATTGGTCTGAATGTTCCCTCTTTTTTGGGAACTATGAACAGATTGGAATAAAATCCCATTCCTTGTTCTCTTATTGGAACTGGATGTATCACTCCCATCTTTAACAGGTCTTCTACACAATGTAAGAATGCCTGTCTCTTTATTTGGTTTGAAGATAAGTGAGACCTGTGGAACCTTCCCCTTGGGGGTAGTTCCTTGAATTCCAGGAGATAACCTTGAGAAACTATTTCTAGCGCCCAAGGATCCTGAACATCTCTTGCCCAAGCCTGAGCAAAGAGAGAGAGTCTGCCCCCCACTAGATCCGGTCCCGGATCGGGGGCTATCCCTTCATGCTGTTTTGGTAGCAGTGGTAGGCTTCTTGGCCTGCTTACCCTTGTTCCAGCCTTGCATTGGTTTCCAGGCTGGTTTGGGTTGTGAAGTATTACCCTCTTGCTTAGAGGATGCAGAATTAGAGGCTGGTCCGTTTCTGCGAAAGGGACGAAAATTAGGCTTATTTTTAGCCTTAAAAGACCTATCCTGTGGGAGGGCGTGGCCCTTTCCCCCAGTGATGTCTGAAATAATCTCTTTCAAATCTGGTCCAAATAATGTTTTACCTTTGAAAGGAATGTTAAGCAATTTTGTCTTGGAAGACACATCCGCTGACCAAGACTTTAGCCAAAGCGCTCTGCGCGCCACGATAGCAAACCCTGAATTTTTCGCCGCTAATCTAGCTAATTGCAAAGCGGCGTCTAAAACAAAAGAGTTAGCCAATTTAAGTGCTTGAACTCTGTCCATAACCTCCTCATACGAAGATTCTTTACTGAGCGACTTTTCTAGTTCCTCGAACCAGAAACACGCTGCCGTAGTGACAGGAACAATGCATGAAATTGGTTGTAGAAGGTAACCTTGCTGTACAAAAATCTTTTTAAGCAAACCCTCTAATTTTTTATCCATAGGATCTTTGAAAGCACAACTATCTTCGATAGGAATAGTAGTGCGTTTGTTTAGAGTAGAAACCGCCCCCTCGACCTTGGGGACTGTCTGCCAGAAGTCCTTTCTGGGGTCGACTATAGGAAATAATTTCTTAAATATAGGGGGGGGGAACAAAAGGTATGCCAGGCTTTTCCCACTCTTTATTTACTATGTCCGCCACCCGCTTGGGTATAGGAAAAGCGTCGGGGGGCACCGGAACCTCTAGGAACTTGTCCATCTTACATAATTTCTCTGGAATGACCAAATTGTCACAATCATCCAGAGTAGATAACACCTCCTTAAGCAGTGCGCGGAGATGTTCTAATTTAAATTTAAATGTCACAACATCAGGTTCAGCTTGATGAGAAATTTTTCCTGAATCTGAGATTTCTCCATCAGACAAAACCTCCCTCATGGCCCCTTGAGATTGGTGTGAGGGTATGTCAGAACAGTTATCATCAGCGCCCTCTTGCTCTTCAGTGTTTAAAACAGAGCAATCGCGCTTTCTCTGATAAGTAGGCATTTTGGATAAAAGATTTGCTATGGGTTATCCATTACAGCCGTTAATTGTTGCATGGTAATAAGTATTGGCGCACTAGATGTACTAGGGGCCTCCTGTGTGGGCAAAACTGGTGTAGACACAGTAGGGGATGATGTAGTATCATGTTTACTCCCCTCATTTGAGGAATCATCTTGGGCAATATCATTATCTGTGGCATTACTGTCCTTACTTTGTTTGGACACTATGGCACAATTATCACATAAATTTAAATGGGGAGACACATTGGCTTTCATACATATAGAACATAGCTTATCTGATGGTACAGACATGTTAAACAGGCTTAAACTTGTCAACAAAGCACAAAAAACGTTTTAAAATAAAACCGTTACTGTCACTTTAAATTTCAAACTGAAAACACTTTATTACTGAATATGTGAAAAAGTATGAAGGAATTGTTCAAAATTTACCAAAATTTCACCACAGTGTCTTAAAGCATTAAAAGTATTGCACACCAAATTTCAGAGCTTTAACCCTTAAAATAACGGAACCGGAGCCGTTTTTAAATTTAACCCCTATACAGTCCCAGCTATAAGCTTTGCTGAGACCCAACCAAGCCCAGAGGGGAATACGATACCAAATGACGCCTTCTAGAAGCTTTTTTAGTGATTCTTAGATCCTCACACATGCATCTGCATGCCTTGCTCTCCAAAAACAACTGTGCAGTAATGGCGCGAAAATGATGCTCAGTCTATAACTAGAAAGGCCCCCAGACTAAAAAAGGTGTCCAACACAGTGCCTGCCGTTTTTTAAACGTTCCCCAAGATTATAATGCCAATTAATAGCTAGAATCTGCATAATATGCCCCAATAAAGCAATCGTTTTAGCCCATAAAAATGTCTACCAGTTTTTAAACCCTTTTTTAAGCCCTTTATTCTTTTATGTTTGACTAAGAAAATGGCTTACCGGTCCCCATGAGGGGAAATGACAGCCTTCCAGCATTACATGGTCTTGTTAGAAATATGGCTAGTCATACCTTAAGCAGAAAGGTCTGCTAACTGTTTCCCCCAACTGAAGTTACTTCATCTCAACAGTCCTGTGTGGAAACAGCAATCGATTTTAGTTACTGTCTGCTAAAATCATCTTCCTCTTACAAACAGAAATCTTCATCCTTTTCTGTTTCAGAGTAAATAGTACATACCAGCACTATTTTAAAATAACAAACACTTGATAGAAGAATAAAAACTACATTTAAACACCAAAAAACTCTTAACCATCTCCGTGGAGATGTTGCCTGTGCAACGGCAAAGAGAATGACTGGGGTGGGCGGAGCCTAGGAGGGATCATGTGACCAGCTTTGCTGGGACTCTTTGCCATTTCCTGTTGGGGAAGAGAATATCCCACAAGTAAGGATGACGCCGTGGACCGGACACACCAATGTTGGAGAAATTTGTAATTATTTTAACTATTTTAGCTATTAAATAGTTCTTAACTATTTAATAGCTATTGTACCTGGTTAAAATAAATACAAAGTTACCTGTAAAATAAATATTAATCCTAAAATAGCTATAATATAATTATAATTTATATTGTAGCTATATTAGGATTTATTTTACAGGTAAGTATTTAGCTTTAAATAGGAATAATTTATTTAATAAGAGTTAATTAATTTCGTTAGATTAAAATTATATTTAACTTAGGGGGGTGTTAGTGTTAGGGTTAGACTTAGCTTTAGGGGTTAATACATTTATTAGAATAGCGGTGAGCTCCAGTCGGCAGATTAGGGGTTAATGTTTGAAGTTAGGTGTCGGCGATGTTAGGGAGGGCAGATTAGGGGTTAATACTATTTATTATAGGGTTAGTGAGGCAGATTAGGGGTTAATAACTTTATAATAATAGCGGTGCGGTCCGGTCGGCAGATTAGGGGTTAATAAGTGTAGGCAGGTGGAGGCGACGTTGTGTGGGGCAGATTAGGGGTTAATAAATATAATATAGGGGTCGGCGGTGTTAGGGGCAACAGATTAGGGGTACATAGGGATAATGTAAGTAGCAGCGGTTTACGGAGCGGCAGATTAGGGGTTAGAAATAATATACAGGGGTCAGCGATAGCGGGGGCGATAGAATAGGGGTTAATAAGTGTAAGGTTAGGGGTGTTTAGACTCGGGGTACATGTTAGAGTGTTAGGTGCAGACGTAGGAAGTGTTTCCCCATAGGAAACAATGGGGCTGCGTTAGGAGCTGAACGCGGCTTTTTTGCAGGTGTTAGGTTTTTTTTCAGCTCAAACAGCCCCATTGTTTCCTATGGGGGAATCGTGCACGAGCACGTTTTTGAGGCTGGCCGCGTCCGTAAGCAACTCTGGTATCGAGAGTTGCAGTGGCGTTAAATATGCTCTACGCTCCTTTTTTGGAGCCTAACGCAGCCATTCTGTGGACTCTCAATACCAGAGTTATTTTAAAGGTGCGGCCAGAAAAAAGCCAGCGTTAGCTAGACGGGTCGTTACCGACAAAACTCTAAATCTAGCCGTAAGTATTTGCAGAAAGACTCAATACAGCGCCTTGTCTCCTCTGCTTGATGATATAAAGACTCAAACTTTGTATATTTACATGTATCTTTTACAAATTACATTGCACATTGTATTTATTCTATTTAAAATAAAACTGGCAGCTTCAGTTTCCCACATAGCTTCATTGTTTGGAGTTTGGAGATAAATTATAGTGCAGACTTCATAGGAGAGAACCTGGGAAAAAAATCAGTATGTAACTTAAATCTGTAGTGAATAAGAGCCTGTTGTTCTGCCCTGACCAGAACTATAATTTTGTTAAAGGGACAGTCTACACCAGAATTGTTATTGTTTTAAAAGATAGATAATCCATTTTTTACCCATTTCCCAGTTTTGCATAACCAACACAGTTATATTTATATATTTTTTACCTCTGTGATTATCTTGTATATAAGCCTCTGCAAACTGCCCCTTTGTTTCAGTTCTTTTGACAGACTTGCAGTTTAGCCAATCACTGATGGCTCCCAGGTAACTTCACGTGCATGAGCACAGTGTTATCTATATGAAAAACATGAACTAACACCCTCTAGTGGTGAAAAACCTGTTAAAATGCATTCTTAAGAGGTGGCCTTCAAGGTCTAAGAAATTAGCATATGAACCTCCTAGGTTAAGCTTTCAACTAAGAATACCAAGAAAACAAAGAAAAATTGGTGATAAAAGTAAATGGGAAAATTGTTTAAAATTACATGCCCTATCGGAATCATGAAAGTTTTTTTTGGACTAGACTGTCCCTATAAGTTACATACTGATTTGTTTAGATTTTTCCGTACCCTTAGGTTGAAAGCGTTTTTTAATTTTACACTAAGTGAGGTTAAGCTAAGCACCTATAATAAAGATACTATTCATTTGCAACATCTTGGCCTCTGTAATAAGAGCCCTTTCATTCCTGCTCAGTCTAACCATAGTGTTGATACTTATATTAATTTGGTAAAACATGACATTGAAACACTTAAGGTAAAAACAGATCGAAGTAAGAGCCAAAATCTGAATTGTGCTGCTAAAAGTGTCAAAACATTCCCATAAAAGGGATTTTGAAGCCGATAAGGGTGGTGCAATAGTTATGATGACTAAAGAGAATTATACTAACGAAAGTAGGAGACATTATATCTTACTAAAAAGGAGAGAGAAAAATATTAGAGAATACAATAATCCTCTACAAAAGAAAGGGAATAAAAACGGCACACATATGAGGTGAATTCAACAATTTATTAAACTCATATAGCAATTACAAAAGAAGTTTGCCCAAACATGCCCTGCCATCTCAAAATAGAGAGAGACATGTAACCACACCACTATATACAAATTAAAACCAGAACTACATCTCATATCAATATAATACAAGCCTGTATCATTAAATCACACAATTAGTACCATTTCCTGTATCGGATAGCTATAAAATCCAAAACAGGTAGAGCTCTAATATATCACTTATACATGCAGAGGTAAAGTAACACCACAGAGCTGCATAAATATGTGATATATATGTATATTCTATATCAGTCGCATATAGCAAAGTACAGGTAATAAAACATCAAATGAATTGTATCTAGCATCACAGGCATACATAGCCTTGCTTAAACAAATGGCAGGATACAATACAGATGAAATAATCCTCTTATAAATCCAATTTATAATAACCTGTGATCACAGAGTAAATGTATACAGTTTGGAACAAGACAGAGAAACATATACATATACATGAGCAAGCAAGCAAATATAAAGTTCATGCAATGCTAACAAAAATTCATTCACCTCCTCCCTATGATGAATGTAGAAATGGGAGGGGTCAGCCTCCAAAAATCACCTGATTGGACAGGCCGTGCTGTTAGCAAGACAAAGCAATCTTCATACTGAATACAATGTATCCGTTTGAATCAAAAGATATACTTTTAAGCAAATAATTGCAACTTTTTGGCGTATGTGGGATACAAATCTGATCTTACAATAGATGTACCAAGCAGACCATTCTGCTACACCATGTGTTCACACAGATAATAAACAAAGCCTCACACTGGATATTTTGTTTGCAAATGCAGAAATCTTCGTAATGGATATTATATACCCGTTCTTACCAAGAGATGTACCTTAGGCAGCGAATTGCATAGTGAGCATATACAAAGTATACAGGTGATCTTACCACAGATGTACCAAACTTTATATAGCAAGCTATCAGCTCCACTCCACTTTATATTCACACAAGTAGTGAGCCACACCTCACACTTAGTACTTTGTATGCTTTCTTACCAAGATGTACCAATAACATGCTATAAAAGCAATAATCCTCGGGGGGGAGGAGCCGGCCGGGGCAGAGAATGGCCGCACACTTGCAGAGCTCCTGCTGAACCGTCCCTAATGTGGCAAAGATGAAGCTTTTTTTACCCAAATCAAAGGCTTATTCTTTAGCATGAACTTAAAAAAATAAATAAATATATACATATGCTGTAAAACAAACAGTTTGGGGCGCTATACAAAGAACAAGAGGCTGTTTGACAAACGGAACGCCTAATTGAATTACACCTGGGCTCCGGTAGGATTACGCACCTGTGAAGGGGAGTTCAGCTCCCACTACAGAGCAGACGCTGCTAATGAGGAACTCATCACAAGGGAAGGCATAACCACAGCCGAGGCTGCTGTAAGAAAGGGTGCCATTGAGCACAGCATCAGGACAGTACGGCTCAAGCCTTATGTAAGCCTCCAGAGTGCACCAGGATATACAGCGGTTAGACCGGGCGAGTCAGAGTCCGAGTTCCTGAACCTGACACGTAAAGCATCCGCAAGAGGAACACGGACAAAGAGCCAAGCGCAGCTGGGAAGAGCAAGATACAGCTCACCTCAGGGTCTTAGGTGAAGTTCCTGCAGAGACTTAATCAAGCGGGCCGTCGGCCTTTAGGGGTAATATTTGGCAGACTTCATCAGGAGACGGCACCCTAGGGCAAAGCCTCTAAAGAGCATCAGGACATAAAGCAGGCAGCACGGGCGAGTGTAACAGCCAGGATATGTAAGTCGTAGGAGGAACACGGTCACAGTGTAAAGCAGAGAGGTGGAGTACAGGATACAGACCTCTGTGTCTCAGGTGAAGCACCTGTAAGAACTCCATCTACGTTTTCTTTTTGAGAGATATCGTTCTAGTCCTTGGCAGGAGCCGGTGTTCCAGGACAAACAGAGGGTCTCTTTTATTCACCTGGAGGTGCATGTCTAAGAGTGGGTAGCAGCATCCGACTGTAAGGCCCCTTGAACCCAAAGAGTCCCTGTTTGAGGGAAGAAGAAGAGGAGGGAGAAGAAGGGGAGGAAAAAGAGAAAAGAAAGAAAATATATACAGTGTCCCAAAAAGGTACAGCATTCCAGAAGGACTGGGGGAAAAAATAAGACAAAAGGAGATACAACATACACCATGAAGACACTGGAAAGATGTCATAGAGCCTTAAAACCTAGGTCAAAAAAAGGGGACCCCCCCAGAGATGTAATAATTAAGTTTGCACATTTTAAAGACAAAGAAGCCATTACACAAGCAGCAAGACAACAACAAAACATTACGTTTGAAGATCAGCATATTCAAATTTACTCTGACATATGCCCAAGGACACTTCAAAAAAGGAGAGAACTTAAATTCCTTATGTTGCATTTGAGTAAATTAAATATCCCCTATAGATGGGAATTTCCCTTTGGTCTAAGAGCTATAGCGGAGGGAAAGGCTGTAACTTTATATTCCTTGCAAGATCTTGGTACTTTTTGTGCTAATTTGGGCATCAGTATCCCGGTACAGGACTTATCAAATAGTCAAGTGAATGGGAGGAAAACTTATTCAACTAATCTAAGTTCTGCACAGGGAGTGAGGGGGTCTCAATGGGTAAAAGTCCCGATAAGGAGAAAACATCAAGATGAATCAAATAATGGCTCAGAGACATTCTCACACAGTTGTGCAGATAATATCACAAATTTAGCTAGATAGTGGTTGAAAGTTTTGCCAGTGCCATGAAGGAGTTAGTATGAGACTATTAAGAAATAACTGGAGACCTTAGTAGCTTGTTAAGAAAGGGATATGTTATTAGGGTGTAGGGGTTGTATGGGTTTTTTTTTTCTTTTTTTTTTTTTTTTTTTCTCTCACTAGAGGTTGGGACTTTTTGATCACATAATGGGTTTTAAAGGGTAATATCACACATTTATGAGGTACATTTAAAGGTGCTTCTCTTCTCTCACTTTTTTTTTTTTTTTTTTTTTTCTTCTTTTCTTTCTCCTATGGGAGTGAGGGTCATGTCCTACACATTATTTACACTTGGGTGGTTTTTCCCTTCCTTCACTACCCCTCCTTGCCCCCTTTTTTTTTTTTTTTTTTTTTTTTCCTATTAAAGGTAATATTAGTAGGTTAGCAAAGCGTTTTAAGGCTGTAAAGTATGTATTTTTGATATTCACTTAAAGGTATTCCTTTCTCCCCTAAGTTCAGTGAGGAACAAGGGTTGAAAGAAAGGTCTTAAAGAATTTGCACAACGATTTTGAGGTACCACATGTTGCACTTACCCCTTTTTTTTTTTTTTTTTTTTTTTTTAGGAAATGTTAGTAGATTAACATAGTGTTTTAAGGCTGTAAAGTATGTATTTGTGATATTCACTTAAAGGTATTCCTTTCTCTCCTAAGTTCAGTGAGGAACAAGGAAGAAAGGTCTTAAAGAATTTGCACAACGATATGAGGAATCACATTTTTTTTTTTTTTTTTTATTAAATAGGTTTTAGTTGTAATTAGAAGCATAAGTCGATTATAGATATATGTTCTATTTATGGTTTTTTTTTTTTTTTTTTTATTAATAGGAATTACAAGTTATTTCTTAATAATTACAGGTTGCACGTACCTAGGGTTTTTTTTTTTTCTTTAAAGGCAACGTAAGAAGGTTAGTAAAGTGTTTTAAGGCTGTAAAGTAGGTATCTTAGATATCCACTTAAAGATAGTCTTGTCTTCTCTAAGTTCAGTGAGAAACAAGGTTTTAAAGAAAGGTCTTAAAGAATTTGTACAACGATTAGTGGAATCTTTTTTTTTTTTTTTTTTTTTTCTCTCCACCTTATTTTAGATAGATCTTATAAACTTAGGTCCGGGCAGGTCTGGAGTCCGAGTATATTAAAGCAGTCTGCAGATAAGGGTTAAACTGTTTCAATTCTACCTCTTAGGGGTTTGTATAAGGGGACAGCCGTTGTTAAACATTGGAGTAAATATGGGGTAAAAAAGAAAAGAAAAAAAATGTTTTTGTTTAAATATTGTAAATCATTGTATCACTGCCACAGGGAGGGGAAAAAATTCCATCAGTCGGTTCAATTTTCCCAAATTTTGTGTTTTGGTTGGGTTATGAATGGTGTGTGTTGTGGTATGGGTCTCCCCCCCCCCCCTCTTTTTTTTTTTTTTTTTTTTCTTCCCCCCCTTCTCTTTCCTTACGGTATCTCCACCGGATCAGGACACTACACTTCCCCTTAAAAAATGAAAACAGATAACAGAGTGTTATGCTTACTATCTCAAAATGCTAAGGGCCTCAACAGCCCACAGAAGCGTAACAAGGCGTTATATAGTTTTCATAAAGATAAAGGGGATATTGTTTTTGTACAAGAATCTCATTTTAATAGAGACAATGTTCCTAATTTCACAAATCATTATTTCCCAACTATCTACCAGAGTTCGAATAAATCAAAGAAAAATGGGGTGTGCATACTGTTTCATAGAAATGTACCATTTCACCTTATCCAAATGGATGGGGATGAGGAGGGTAGATTTTTATGCTTAGTAGGTCTATTATATAATAGGCCTATCACCTTAGTGAACGTGTACGCACCAAATAGGGGGCAGAGCTTATTCTTTAAAAAAATCTGCAACCGGATAATAGACATACAGAAAGGAACTCTGGTTATAGGAGGGGATTTTAATATACCAATGGATCCGGTAGAGGACTGTTCTAAATCTAGAAGTAATACTCCCAAACAGATTATTAAAGCAGTTAAAACGAGCCTTCTTTCTCTCTCTCTAATAGACGTTTGGAGGACACTCCACCCCGCCACCAGAGATTTCACTTTCTATTCGGCACCTCAAAAATCTTAAATATCAAACAGAGACAGATGCGCCACATGGCCCAATATTGTAGTTTCCAAATGTATGTAGATTTTACTATATAGTTGAACTCACATGTATTGAAGCACCTCACTTGGTGCAAATGACACAGTCTGGGATCTATAACAGTCACCCAGCAGACCGGCCTCTCGAGTTGTTCAGGGTCTATATAAAATAGAAAACACAAAAAAGCCTATATGGCCTAGTATTGTATGACTAGAGTGATTCCACACCAGATAGTAGTATAAGATTTTGAACTCACATTTGGTGAAGCATCCCCAATGATGCTATAGAGACAGGCTGGGATTAATTCAGTCACCCAACAGACTTAACTCGTGGCATACAGCATGCAATAGTCCTCTCGGTGGTCTTTAGGTCAGTTATATCCTCAGATAAATAACAATTCATAGGCAGCAAGTGTTTTTAGTAAAAGTTAAAATCACTTTAATAAAATAATAATAGATTGCGACGCGTTTCTCAGTCTCAGACTGTTTCCTCAGGCATAATAAAATAGTTTACAAACACTTGCTATATATTCCTAAGCAAACCACTTAACATAATTGGTAACACTTGTTGTGGGTGTGGTTTATGACATCATCAGTATCCTAGCTACTAATATGTTTTAGCAACAAATGTGACACAGTATTGTATACTTAAACAATGTACATCAGAAATTACATTTTATGGGTCAAATGAAACAATCTGCCTCATACTTTGTAGTACAAATATTAATCACAAAGTTAGTTTAAACACATAAATAAATACAATATTGTAGTAATACATATATTTCCCATGCTACTCAGTCATATCTGATTCCTATCTCTATTTCTATATAATGTCTACACTGAGTCTGTTTTATATCTGAACATCTTTAGTGGTTCATCTTTTATTTTTTTCATTTTTTTCCCCAAAATCTGATCCTTCTCTGCCAATAGATACAATCTACATTTAATGTGAGGGTAACTATTCTTTGTCCAAACACTTGTATTACACATTAAAAGCCCTTTGGTTTGTTGGTACGTTACAGTTTTATGATCTGCTGTTGTGCAAACACTGTGATTTCAAATGGCAGATGGTTGACTACCCTTATAGGGCTATTGATCCATTAAGATAATATTCAAGATCACTTACTTTATTCGGTTACAAACGCCATCTGCGGTTCTAAATGGCGTGTGTGTTGCGCTAGTGCGCATGTGTGCAGCGCCAATGCATCTGTAGTTACTGTTGCCAAGGGAACAATAACGTTAATCAATTACACGTTATGCGTAAAACGTGAAAGAGCGCAGCTAGTAGTAGGTTGCGCTAGTGCGCATGTCTGTATTGCCAATGCGTCCCAGGTCCCCGTTGCCAAGGGAACCAGAATCCCATTCAATCACACGTTATGCGTGCAACAGCGCTGCCAATGATAAGTCAATTTTATCCTGTAGGAGGTTTTCCACTTTATTTATTTGGTCTGTTAGTTTTGTCCATGGGAAATAGACACCCACCATCGATTGAGCCGTATCTATTTGCTCTACCATTTGCCATAGCCCCCATATTATAATGGCAAATCACTGGCAAAAACAAAAATATACAACAAAAAAAGAGCAATATCCTATTAATGTATTCCGAGTCCTACAGCAGATCCTTCCCATCATCTATAACATATCACAGTAAGATCTGATTACAGGCATATAATAAGTTAATAACATATTTAGAACAAATGTTAACCGAAGTAATGTATATTGCTGTGTAGTGTTATTAATGTTATATGTTGTTCATAGAAGAAATAATAATTATTATAAACTAGTGCTCTTGTGACTCACAATATGTGTATTTTATTAATTAATGTCCAGTGATACATACTACTATGTGATGTTATTATAACAATATATAAGTCATATTATAACTAATCGTTATTATTGAGCAGATAGTATTGTGGCTCCAAAGGTGTATATTTTACTAATACCCTTCCTTTATATGATGTGACTATGTATAATTACTAAGGTGTCATGTATGTGTATAAACAAAAGTGTATCTGTTGGTGCCAAATTTCATAAACAATAAGACTAGTGGTGCAGTTTTGAGATATAGTTGTTAGTTAGAAATTTTTATATATAATTAATATGTATGTTCATTACTATTTTGCTAAGGTAACTATGTGTGTTTACTAGTGTCAAGTCTGTGTGTTAGATAGGTGTGTATTTTGATGGTGTCAAAATGGGAGAAATGGTGTCTAGTAGTTCTATTTAAGTCTTTATAAGAATTTCATTAGTGTGTAGGACGAGATAAACTAGGTTGTTAGTGCATAACGTGTAAGATCAATATTATATGTAGTATATCTTATGAGTTTAGATATATCCTAAAATATAATTAAGTGTGATATATAAGTATGTGTGCCCTCCCAGTGATTAATCCCAATGTGTCACTTGTGTCATAATATGTATCATAAAAGTGTATTACCAATATAGATAGATGGTAATCAGTGCAAAATATGCCCAGTGGTGGGCACATCTATCCTCCATAAAAAGGCATAATGTATGTAAATAGATCTATACGCGTAGGTATCGATATTTTGTTATTAGATCTATAGGGTTATTCTTAGGGTATTATGGTGGACTTGATATAACTTTACAGATCAAATGCTGCTAGGTCTACGCACTCATTCAGACCCTCTGGAACTAAAGTATGTAGTTTATGAATCCAGAATGTTTCTCTACGGCGTAGAGTAAGCATGGGATTATGACTGTTCCTTGGTACTTGCTCTATAGGTAGAATATGAACAGATTTGGAACTACCCTTATGTGCGTAAGCACAGTGCCTTGATAGGCTATGTTTAAGAAATTTTCTTTTTATGTTATATTTGTGTTCACTCCATCTCTTCTTTATGGTTCGGGAGGTACGCCCTACATATTGGACCCCACATGTACAGCTAATCAGATAGATTACGTACGTGGATTCACATGAGAGTCTCTTAGTGATCTTAAATTGTTCACCCGTTTGATAGGAACAGAACGTATTGGTACCAGCTCTCACCACTTTGCACATATTGCATCGTGGTTTGAGACATTTATATACTCCATTTTTGGGCATAAACTTGCCCAAAAAAGTCCTATTAGGGACTGTCACCTGATTTTGTTGTGATATTTTATCTCTCACTATCTTACTTGGGGCCAATTTGTTTTTGAGTGTGGGGGCTCTCCTGTAGACAATTCTAGGCTTCATAGACACAGAATTTTTGAGAAATGGGTCATCACATATAATAGGCCAATGTTTTGTAATGATGTTGCTAATTTCTCTGTATTGGCTACTATAGCCAGTAATAAAAAGTGGTGTTTTACCTAACTCATAGTTTTTTTCTTCATTGGATTTGACTTTTGATTTGGTTTGTGACAAATATTTATTTCTGTCATCATGCAGAGCTCTTAAATATCCTTTTTGTACTAGATCAGGTGGATACCCTTTTTCCATGAATCTCTCTTTGAGAATCATAGATTGTTTTTTGTAGCTTTCTATTGTGCTACAATTCCGTCGGATTCGTCTGAATTGCCCATATGGGACATTCTTTTTCCAACAGTGATAGTGGTTACTGCCATAATTGAGAAAGCTGTTACAATCAACCTTCTTAAAAAAGGTTTAAGAAGGTTGATTGTAACAGCAACATCATTACAAAACATTGGCCTATTATATGTGATGACCCATTTCTCAAAAATTCTGTGTCTATGAAGCCTAGAATTGTCTACAGGAGAGCCCCCACACTCAAAAACAAATTGGCCCCAAGTAAGATAGTGAGAGATAAAATATCACAACAAAATCAGGTGACAGTCCCTAATAGGACTTTTTTGGGCAAGTTTATGCCCAAAAATGGAGTATATAAATGTCTCAAACCACGATGCAATATGTGCAAAGTGGTGAGAGCTGGTACCAATACGTTCTGTTCCTATCAAACGGGTGAACAATTTAAGATCACTAAGAGACTCTCATGTGAATCCACGTACGTAATCTATCTGATTAGCTGTACATGTGGGGTCCAATATGTAGGGCGTACCTCCCGAACCATAAAGAAGAGATGGAGTGAACACAAATATAACATAAAAAGAAAATTTCTTAAACATAGCCTATCAAGGCACTGTGCTTACGCACATAAGGGTAGTTCCAAATCTGTTCATATTCTACCTATAGAGCAAGTACCAAGGAACAGTCATAATCCCATGCTTACTCTACGCCGTAGAGAAACATTCTGGATTCATAAACTACATACTTTAGTTCCAGAGGGTCTGAATGAGTGCGTAGACCTAGCAGCATTTGATCTGTAAAGTTATATCAAGTCCACCATAATACCCTAAGAATAACCCTATAGATCTAATAACAAAATATCGATACCTACGCGTATAGATCTATTTACATACATTATGCCTTTTTATGGAGGATAGATGTGCCCACCACTGGGCATATTTTGCACTGATTACCATCTATCTATATTGGTAATACACTTTTATGATACATATTATGACACAAGTGACACATTGGGATTAATCACTGGGAGGGCACACATACTTATATATCACACTTAATTATATTTTAGGATATATCTAAACTCATAAGATATACTACATATAATATTGATCTTACACGTTATGCACTAACAACCTAGTTTATCTCGTCCTACACACTAATGAAATTCTTATAAAGACTTAAATAGAACTACTAGACACCATTTCTCCCATTTTGACACCATCAAAATACACACCTATCTAACACACAGACTTGACACTAGTAAACACACATAGTTACCTTAGCAAAATAGTAATGAACATACATATTAATTATATATAAAAATTTCTAACTAACAACTATATCTCAAAACTGCACCACTAGTCTTATTGTTTATGAAATTTGGCACCAACAGATACACTTTTGTTTATACACATACATGACACCTTAGTAATTATACATAGTCACATCATATAAAGGAAGGGTATTAGTAAAATATACACCTTTGGAGCCACAATACTATCTGCTCAATAATAACGATTAGTTATAATATGACTTATATATTGTTATAATAACATCACATAGTAGTATGTATCACTGGACATTAATTAATAAAATACACATATTGTGAGTCACAAGAGCACTAGTTTATAATAATTATTATTTCTTCTATGAACAACATATAACATTAATAACACTACACAGCAATATACATTACTTCGGTTAACATTTGTTCTAAATATGTTATTAACTTATTATATGCCTGTAATCAGATCTTACTGTGATATGTTATAGATGATGGGAAGGATCTGCTGTAGGACTCGGAATACATTAATAGGATATTGCTCTTTTTTTGTTGTATATTTTTGTTTTTGCCAGTGATTTGCCATTATAATATGGGGGCTATGGCAAATGGTAGAGCAAATAGATACGGCTCAATCGATGGTGGGTGTCTATTTCCCATGGACAAAACTAACAGACCAAATAAATAAAGTGGAAAACCTCCTACAGGATAAAATTGACTTATCATTGGCAGCGCTGTTGCACGCATAACGTGTGATTGAATGGGATTCTGGTTCCCTTGGCAACGGGGACCTGGGACGCATTGGCAATACAGACATGCGCACTAGCGCAACCTACTACTAGCTGCGCTCTTTCACGTTTTACGCATAACGTGTATTTGATTAACGTTATTGTTCCCTTGGCAACAGTAACTACAGATGCATTGGCGCTGCACACATGCGCACTAGCGCAACACACACGCCATTTAGAACCGCAGATGGCGTTTGTAACCGAATAAAGTAAGTGATCTTGAATATTATCTTAATGGATCAATAGCCCTATAAGGGTAGTCAACCATCTGCCATTTGAAATCACAGTGTTTGCACAACAGCAGATCATAAAACTGTAACGTACCAACAAACCAAAGGGCTTTTAATGTGTAATACAAGTGTTTGGACAAAGAATAGTTACCCTCACATTAAATGTAGATTGTATCTATTGGCAGAGAAGGATCAGATTTTGGGGAAAAAAATGAAAAAAATAAAAGATGAACCACTAAAGATGTTCAGATATAAAACAGACTCAGTGTAGACATTATATAGAAATAGAGATAGGAATCAGATATGACTGAGTAGCATGGGAAATATATGTATTACTACAATATTGTATTTATTTATGTGTTTAAACTAACTTTGTGATTAATATTTGTACTACAAAGTATGAGGCAGATTGTTTCATTTGACCCATAAAATGTAATTTCTGATGTACATTGTTTAAGTATACAATACTGTGTCACATTTGTTGCTAAAACATATTAGTAGCTAGGATACTGATGATGTCATAAACCACACCCACAACAAGTGTTACCAATTATGTTAAGTGGTTTGCTTAGGAATATATAGCAAGTGTTTGTAAACTATTTTATTATGCCTGAGGAAACAGTCTGAGACTGAGAAACGCGTCGCAATCTATTATTATTTTATTAAAGTGATTTTAACTTTTACTAAAAACACTTGCTGCCTATGAATTGTTATTTATCTGAGGATATAACTGACCTAAAGACCACCGAGAGGACTATTGCATGCTGTATGCCACGAGTTAAGTCTGTTGGGTGACTGAATTAATCCCAGCCTGTCTCTATAGCATCATTGGGGATGCTTCACCAAATGTGAGTTCAAAATCTTATACTACTATCTGGTGTGGAATCACTCTAGTCATACAATACTAGGCCATATAGGCTTTTTTGTGTTTTCTATTTTATATAGACCCTGAACAACTCGAGAGGCCGGTCTGCTGGGTGACTGTTATAGATCCCAGACTGTGTCATTTGCACCAAGTGAGGTGCTTCAATACATGTGAGTTCAACTATATAGTAAAATCTACATACATTTGGAAACTACAATATTGGGCCATGTGGCGCATCTGTCTCTGTTTGATATTTTAGATTGCTTAATTGGATCCTGGTCTGGACCACTACAGATTGCTGCCCTGGTATTCTACTATCAAGATTCTTATAAAGGACAATATAGTGATCATTATAACCTTATAACCACTATCTTTGAGTGAGATACAACTGTCCTATTAACATTGTGTTTATCAATTGTATAGGTTAATATTTATTTACTCTATTCACAATATATATACAAGTTACTATTGAATCAGTGTATCATCACATATACTGAAAGGTACATTCCTATTGGTAACATATGAGCTACCTCATATATCATATATTATCATTTTTCTATTAGATACTCTCAAGGGCGCCCCCTTTTCTTTTGTTGTATTGACCTCAAAAATCTTACTCACGTATAGACTACTTTTGGATAGATCAAAATAGCTACATCCTAGCCCAAGAGGCTAAAATACATAATATTACGTGGTCAGACCACTCGTTAATTTCTTTGAAGATGAGCTGGCCTCAAAAACCAGTAATTCCATATCAATGGCGTCTAGATGATAACCTCTTAAAGGATCCCTTAATAAGACAGTCTATACTAAATTCTATTGAATCTTATTTTGAAACAAACGATATAGAGGAAACTTCACCAAGTAATTGGTGGGTGGCACACAAAGTTGTAATAAGGGGCGAATTTATAAAACATAAATCTAGAGTAAACAGACAAGCCAGAGAACAATTTGCACATTTAATGGATTTACTCTCTAGGGCAGAAAATAAACATAAAAAGGACCCGTATAACAAACAATTAGCAGACTCCCTTAAAAGGGAACGTGAAAACCTTAATGTCTATTTGAATAAGGGGGTTCAACGTAGAGCTTTACATCTTAAAAAAGTGTTCTTTAACGGCGGAAATAAAGCTGGGAGATTGCTAGCCCGTTCCTTAAAAAAAAGAACGTTACAAACTTACGTATCTAAAATAACGGACGGATTAGGAAATTATAAAACAGGGAGTCAGGATATAGCCAAGATTTTCCAGGGTTATTATCAACAGTTATATAATTTAGATAAACATAATAACTCAAAAAGTTCTCAAATAAATAAAGCTACATTTATAAAAGAAACAAAAGTCCCTACTATAACGGAGCCCCAAAAAAAAATGTTAGAAGAACCTTTTTCTTTACAAGAAATTAAACAGACTATCAAAAAGTTTGCACCAGGGAAAAGTCCAGGAATTGATGGTTTCAGTTCAAACTACTATAAAACATTTATTGAGACCCTGGCCCCAAAACTTTTACTTTTCTTTAATTCCTCAAGTTCAGAGCCACTTCTGGCAAAAGAGATGCTTGAAGCAAAGATAATAGTACTACATAAGGCAGGAAAGGATCCAGCACTACCAGCTAGTTACAGGCCTATATCTCTGCTGAATAATGATGTCAAAATCTACGCTAAATTGATAGCGAATAGAATAAATAAAATATTACCAGATATCATACATTTAGATCAGGTGGGTTTTGTTCCGAATAGAGAAGCAAGAGATAATACCATCAAAGCATTACAGTTAATAAAGTATGCAAAAATATATAAAATACCCATGGTCACATTATCATTGGATGCAGAAAAGGCCTTTGACCGGCTAGACTGGTCCTTCCTACAATTAACACTCAGTAGATTTGGTTTTGGGGAAAAAATAATACAGCGTATTTTTAATTTATATACATCACCAGCAGCTAGAGTAAAAATCAATGGAGTAATTTCGGATCCGTTTACAATTACAAATGGCACCAGACAGGGCTGCCCCCTGTCTCCCTTGTTATTCATTATTTCAATGGAGATATTAGCAGCCAAAATCCGTTCAGAGGTAAATATTAAAGGAATAAAAATAGGGGATCAAGAATACAAGATCTCATTGTACTCAGACGACGTGCTATTAACATTAACGGAGCCTGCAAGATCCATCAAAACCCTGGAGTCGATTCTGCAGGAATTTGGGATTCACTCAAATTTTCTTATAAACAAAAATAAATCGGAGGCGCTTAAGTATGCAATTTCCCCTAGTGAATATAGTAAGTGTAAAACTGATAGTTCTTTTGTGTGGAAAGAAACTTCCTTAAAATATTTAGGGGTACAATTAACACTGGACGACACACGGTTGTTCTTAGAAAATTACGTTAACCTAAAGTCCAGACTCCAAACGGATCTTAGTTCGTGGAGACTGAAAATGACATCATGGCTAGGGAGAATACATATAGTAAAAATGAATGTGCTTCCACGTATTTTATATACTTTCCAGACTGTCCCTATTAATATCCCGAGCACTTATTGTACTAATCTACAGAAAATAATTAACTCCTTTATTTGGAGTAAAATTAAGCCAAGAATTAAGGCTTCTATTCTGTATAGGTCAAGAAAAGAGGGAGGTTTGGGAGTTCCAAATATTAGAAATTATCACAGAGCAATAATTCTTCAGAGGATTTTAGACTGGCATATAAACCAAAAGAATAAAGCCTGGGTTCAGTTAGAAAATAAGTTGACACCATCACAACCAATGTATAAACTGATTTGGACCCCAATAGAGGGTAGACCTGTAAACATTATGAGGTTCCCAATGATCACGCACATCTTTACGAATTGGGGAAAAATTATAACAGACTGCCCGTCTATATCTTCTATCCCGTCACCTTTACTCCCGATTACGAATAACGCCGAGCTGCAGGGGGGACTTATCCCTAGTCGAGCTAGTCAATTGAATTTACATCAATCTATACCGTTATATTGTTTCTTAAATAACGGGAAGCTCAAATCACAACAGGAGTTGGGAGACCTGTCTGGTGGTACATATGGTAATTGGTTAAAATATTTACAATTACAGAATGTCATGGCCTTACATTCAGAAAAAGAAAAATTAACTAGGCAATTAACTTTATTTGAGAAAATTTGTTTTAATGAATCTTCAATTAGAAGTACGGTTTCATTTAGTTATAAACTCCTTAACTCTTCAGATGACTTTATAAAACATAGGTTTATGCAAAAATGGGAAATGGAGACAGGGATACATATAGAAGATTCAGTCTGGAAGTCCATATGTGATAGTGTAGCCAGATCTTCCTCCTCTTCCAACATTCAGGAGTTAAATTATAAAATACTTACCAGGTGGTATTTGACGCCGGCAAGACTCCATAGCATATACCCAAATGCCTCCATTTATTGTTGGAGGGGGTGTGGGGGAATAGGAAATATGCAACACATATGGTGGGAATGTCCCAGGGTGAAAGGAGCGTGGGGAATAATTTCAAGCTGTATTCAAAAGATCAGTGGGAAGTCAGATTTTCAATTAGATATATTCACTGCCCTCTTGGGTAAACCCCTGAAAAATATCTGTAAAACAAAAGCCAAACTAATAACGTATGTGCTAAATGGTATGAAATCTCTACTGGCTAGAAACTGGAAAAAAACATGTATACCCGACAGGGAAATGTTGTTCACTAGAATTAATGAATTATTAATACTAGAAGAGTACACATACGTAAGATCCAATAGAGAAGAGATTTTCCAAGAAATACGTTTACATTGGGAGGAATTTAAAAAAGCCAATTGAAACTAGGTCTAAGAGCGCCTTAGGTAGGGGTAGAAGTAGTAAATGAGTACAGCACCTGTTGGTTCCTTAAAGCAGGTTTTAGTTCTGTGTGATGCCCGTGGAGAAAGGGTTACTGCCACCCTTACAGCAACATAGACAAATGGAATCCACAGCACCAATTAGGTAAAAGAAAATACCTTTATTTTCACATTACATGCGACGTTTCGGCCTTCACAGCCTTAATCATGCATACAAAAAACTTCAGCCTCTGTCCACAGTATATAGGCTGATCAATTAAAACATTAATTACAAACAGATTTGACAAAATGTTTCACACAGAGCAATTACTCCCTCTAGTGTTAGTCATATTTTACTACATCCTATAAAATTTAACTCTCAAGTTACCAAAAATACAATTACTAGAGGAGTTTCCACTGAATGTACAAGTGTCATTAAAAACAAGAAAATATATAGGAACAAGTCTTACTGCAATCTTATATTTCTATAGTAACACTACTAAAGTATATTACTGACACATTTTACCAATCTTACTGATAAACTTTACCTATGTGTTTAAGTGAACAAGTGACTTTACCTATGTGTTTAACTAAACCAAAACTAACTAAAAAATTTTTTTGAAGAAAATGTTTTTTGTTTTGAATTTTTACTTTGTTACATTTAGAGAAAGACAGAGAAATCTATTTCTCTATTTAACCCTTTAGGGTACATACAATCTAATTTATGGATCCAGTAAGTTTCTTTTTGTTTAAGGATCCTCTCCCTGTCACCCCCTCCTCTTAATGTGCCTACATGGTCAATAATCTGCCACCTAATTTGACTTATGTTGTGGCCTGCCTGGATAAAATGATTAGAAACAGGAGCTTCTTTATTACCACATCTCAAGTTGGACTTATGCTGATTAATTCTTTCCCTGCCTTTTCTAGTCGATTCTCCAATGTAAATAAGAGAACATGGGCATTTAATAAGATAGATTACGTAGGATGTCTCACATGTATAATAACCATTAATTTTATATTTATGCCCTGTTCTTGGATGGGAAAATTCTTTCCCTTTTATCATTGCATGGCAATTAGAGCACCCTAGACAGGGATAAGAACCATAAGATTTCTGACCCATATGGCTTTGTTTAAGACTTTTGGAGGGTCCCAAATCATTTTTAATCAGTGTGTCTCTCAAATTTCTAACCCTCTTAAAGGCCATAATGGGATTATTTTGGAATATCTCCATATCTCTATTACAATTTTTAATAATATTCCAATGCTTTCTTATGATTTTAGTAACTTCAGTACTGTATGAATTATATTGTGAAGTAAATACCATCCTCCTACTTTTATTTTTACCATTTTTATTATTATCTTTAGGGGCATTATTATCCCTGTACATTTTCTTCTCTCTCTGAAGCCTTGAGATCTCTTCCTTAATGAGGTTTTCAGGATAACCTCTGCTAACAAATCTGTTGCCCATTTCCATCATTCTGGTAGATAATATTTCTTCATCCTTCACTATTCTACAGACCCTAAGGAGTTGACTCCTAGGGAGTGAGTCTTTTAACCTAGTTGGATGGAAACTATCATAGGCAAGCATAGTATTCCTATCAGTGGATTTTCTAAAAAGATCTGTTTTAAGGGTCCCATTATCTTTATAAACCCTAGTGTCTAAGAATTCCACTGAAACCTCACTATGTATAAGGGTAAATTCTATCCCTGGGATAGCGGAGTTTAAGTCACATACAAAGGATTCTAGGGATCCAACGTCACCCCACCACACGCCAAACACGTCATCTATAAAACGCCACCAGGCTGCACCATATTCCAAGAACATCTTATTAGTATATACAAAATTCTCTTCAAAGCTGTTCATGAACAGGTTGGCGTATGCTGGGGCAACGTTGGATCCCATTGCAGTCCCCCTGACCTGTACATACCAGTTGTCTCGAAATAAAAAATAGTTCCAGTACAGGATAAGAGTTAATAAATCACAAATAAATTCTATTTGAGGAGAATTATATGTACCAGTACCACTTAAAAGTTTCCTAATAACTCCTATACCTGTCTCATGCTTAATGGCAGTATAAAGACTTTTTACATCAAGTGTGAAGAGTATATATTTCTTACTGGGTAGATGTAAACTGTATAATTTATCAAGGAAATCACTAGTATCTTTGATGTAGGCCGACATTTTAATTACTTCATGTTGTAAAATTTTATCAAGGAAAATGGCTATGTTAGTGAAGATAGAATCTACACTGGAGACTATGGGCCTCCCTGGGGGGCATTTAGCATTTTTATGCACTTTTGGCACAGTATAGAATATGGGTGTCCTAGGATGTTCTTTGTACAAATAATCAGATAATTTAGTATCAATAATATCATTCTTAACTGCCTTGGCAAGTATGTGTTTAATTTCCTTTTGTATTTTAAATACTGGATCCCCTGCAAGTGGATGATATGTAGTATTATCTTGTAATTGTGACAGTATTTCCTCTACATAATATTGTTTATCAAGAACAATGGTGGCACCACCCTTATCTGCTGCCCTCACTAAAATATCTTTCTGTTTTTCTTTTAAAGATTTAAAAGCCTGTTTTTCCTCTAAAGTCAGATTGTCATTTCTCTTATTTTTACCACCTTGTTTGGAGATTTTTTCTTTTAAGTTACACCAATCATTGTTTACCATTTTGATAAATGTTTCCACACTGTTGTTACTAAAATTGGGCACAAATGTAGATTTGTTTCTAAGACCCATCTCCTTAGCCCTAAAACATTTGCTGGTATCTAAAGCATTTTGTGCACTAGGTGTTACTACATCTCCTTTATTAAACATTATTTGCAACCTTAAAGATCTGTAAAATAATTGCAAATTTTTTTCAATTTCAAATACATTTACATTACCAATAGGGCAAAAGGACAGTCCTTTGTTGAGCAGTTTGTACTCATTGTCCGTGAGCTCAATGGAGGAAATGTTTAGAACCGTCTGTTCCTTTGGCTCCGTTGATTCCTCATGTTTCCTCTGCCTCTCCTGCTCCTTGTGCTCCGGGTGTCCATGGCGGTGCTTGTGTTTTCTACCGCCTCTATGCTGCCTTCGTCGCTGGATAAAAAAGCTGGTGAAGCCTTCCCTGCAGAGGATTCCTGTGAAGTCTCGCTGACATCATCTCTATACGCCTGGTTCTCGCGAGATCCTCCTCTGTTGCGAGTATTACCGTGGAAACGTCGGCCTCTCATGAAGCTCCCTCTGTCTGAAAACGATCCTCTCCATCTATACACTCTCCCACTGAGGTAATCCTGTTCATCCCTCAGGAACTTGGATCGCTTGGTTTCCTTAATCTCAGTCTCCATGATTTTGATCTTCATATCTACCTCTTTGATCATCTTATCCAGCTCATCAACGGTAAGTATTTTGCTCAGTTCACTTGTTGTTTTCAGTACTTGCTCTCTTTGTATTTCAATTTCTTTTAGCAAGTATTCCACTGTCAGGATTAGGTAGGGGTAGGACCATAAGAGTACAGGAGGTAAGGAAGGGGTTGGGATGTGTTTTTTTTTTTTTTTTTTTTCTTCCCCCTCTCATGGCTGTGGTGGTTGGATGGAGGATGATTGATGGGTTAGGACATGTATATGGAAAAATCCAAGAATTAATTAAGCACCGCTAAGGAATGTTCTGGATATGTTTTAAATGTCTGTATTATAATATGTATTATGTGAATGTTAAATAAAAAAGTTAAAAAAAAAAAAAAAAAAAGCAATAATCCTCATCAAAGATTGTATTTTCGTGCATGCATAAGGTATAGCATAGGTCTTACCATAGATGTACCATTCATCCTATGTCATGCATACAGCATTCACCATCTCTAGACCTGCAAATCACAAACTGTGCAATCTTACCACAGATGTACCATTTGGAGCACAGCAGTGTATCAGCTTTGTTAACTTAATGCAGAGTTGCTCACACTGTTACAGACAAATGATAACAGGTAGTAAAAAATGAGAGTAGTTCACACATAGAATATCATGAAGTATAGTCAACTCTTCTCCATGATAAAACACACACAAGTGCCAAGTTTAATAAATTGTTGAATTGACCTCATATGTGTGCCGTTTTTATTCCCTTTCTTTTTTAGAGGATTATTGTATTCTCTAATATTTTTCTCTCTCCTTTTTAGTAAGATATCATTTGTTAAGAGGTTTATAAGTGGTATATACTACTCTCTCATTTCTTCTATAATAGAAAGTAGGAGACAATTGAATGATATGAATATTTACAAGAAATTACCTAAGAATCCCTTATTTGCTATAAAAAAAAAGAGCTGAATAGAATTTTGGCTACAGCTTAAAAAAATAACATAATTGGGAATGGGGTAATTACATTTCTCAAAGTTAAACACCCTCATACTCCTGTGCTATACATACTTCCTAAAATTCATAAAAGTCTTAACACTCCCCCTGGCCGCCCAATTGTTGCAAGCACTGGCTCTATTTTGACACAAGTATCATTTTTTTTAGATTGTATATTAAGACCCTATGTGGAACGATCTACATCGTTTATTAAGGATACAAGTGATTTTCTTTTAAAGGTTGATACTCTAACTTTTCCCTCTGATAAATTAATTCTGTTCAGTCTTAATGTAGAGAGTTTATACACGCCTATAACACATGCAAGTGGGATAGGAGACGTTAAATCTGTACTATGCAATGATAATCATTATAGCAAAGTTCAAGTAGATTTTTTGCTACAATTACTTGAGATGGTACTTTATTGTAACTATTTTCCTTTTGAAGATGACTACTTTTTGGAAATTCAAAATACGGCCATGGGTTCCAATGTCCCCCCAAATTATGCCAATATTTTCATGAATATATTCAAAGAAAAAATAGTTTTTTCTAATAGATGGTTTGTTCAAAATGGCGCAAGTTGGTGGCGCTATATTGACGATATATTCAGCATTTGGTTGGGCGACGTTGGAACCCTGATGGCCTTTGCTGATGACTTGAACTCAGCTACTAGTCATATAAAATTTAAGTTGACCTGGAGTGAGGACGTTTTTCAAATTTTTATAGATACTAAAACCATTAAGACAGGATGCACTCTAAAAGCAGATTTATTCAGAAAAAATACAGATTGGAATAGCCTTCTATGTCATGATAGCGCACATTCCCCTGCTTTAATCAACTCTTTACCACGCAGTCAACTTTTAAAAATTAGACGAATAGTATCAGATGATAATGTGGTTAAGAGTAGGCTTATAGATATGGGAAAGAGGTTCGTGGAGCGAGGCTATCCGTTACCTATGATCAACAAAGAGATAGCATCAGTTCTATCTATTCCTAGAGAAGGTTTATTGAAACCTAAAAATAAGGAAACTAAGAATAATGGTAGCAAACATATAGCCTTTGTCTCTGAGTATAATTCCCTGAGTCCCTCCATTCAGAAAATCATAAGGAAACATTAAGATATTTTATCTAGTTGTAACCCTAACATTCTAGAATTTGCCCATGCGAGGTAGGAATCTCCAAGATCAATTAATCAAAGCTGATATAGGTCCTAGTAAAGGAAAAACCCAGAGTTATATCATCACCATTAATAAAGAATGTTTCCCTTGTTTTAACTGCTCCTGTTGTGGTAATCTAATTAAAGGATCAGTGTTTTATCATTCAAGTAATTGTAAAAAGTATCATATAAAAGGATATTATACATGTCATACCCAATATGTTATTTATTTGATCTAATGCCCATGTGGGCGGAGCTATGTGGGTGAAACTACTAGATGTATACATGACAGGATCATAGAGCACAAAAGTAAAGAACAGGTATTAACACTGCTCCTGTTGCCCATCATTCTTTGCAAATAAATCATGCCATTAACCAACTTCGGTTTCAAATAATCGATTAAATACCTAAACCACGAAGGGGAGGTGACAGAGAGCTAATGTTAAAACAAAGAGAAGCATTCTGGATTCATGAACTGGGTACATTAGAACTGATTGGGATGAACAGGGATTGGGAATTGTCTGTTTTTCTCTAGAGTAATAATGTGATAAGGTTAAAATTAATATTGGAAATAATCATTGTTGCCAAAAATATTTTTGCTAAATACTGTTATAGCATAACCAGTGCCCTTATTGTAAATAGCTTGATACTTTAATTAGTTTTGTATCTTTATGTATTTATTAGATGATATACCTCTATGTTTTGATAGGATTAGTCTATTGTATTTAACTGAACACTATATATTTTAAAGGATTAATTCTCAAAGTGATTACAGCGCCATCTAGTGGTGCTATCCTATAAATTGTGATCATGTTCAGTTTGTTTGTTAGCATGACTAAGGGATGTTTCCGAAACATTGCTGCCTATAACCCTGTGCTTTTAAGTAATACATTTGCTTTATGCTGTCACACTTCTTGCTGTTTACATTTACTTTATAGTCAAAGAGAAAAAAAAGTATAATAAATCAATTGAGAAGTGAAGTGCTATGATAGCTTATCTAATACTATTCACTGTACTTGGTTTCTTTTATCTAATCAGGCTTTTATCCAATCTCATTTTTAACTCATATGTAAGCTTTTCTTCATTTGACCCTCTATGACAAAAAAATCAATTGTTTTATAAGTTCATGTGCAAGAAGATGGTCACTTAAATGTTTAATGTTTAATAACTAGCTGGGATATAATAAAGATCTAAATGACTTCCATATCTAGCAAAAAAGAGAACTAATTGACTCTGTCATTTGAAAGGGTTGTTTATCTAATTAATTTAATTAAAATGAATCTTTGGATTACCAGTACAGTTTTTCACACTAGCATTGATTAATTTGTTCTGTCAACTGAACGCTTGTTTTTCCTTCACTGGTTAGCAGATATTTCTCTTAGGCTTGGGTGTGAGATATAGCAACTCACAAGTG
Organism: Bombina bombina; assembly: GCF_027579735.1. Lineage (NCBI taxonomy): Eukaryota > Metazoa > Chordata > Amphibia > Anura > Bombinatoridae > Bombina > Bombina bombina. Next base: position 675,258,728 of record NC_069503.1, read on the forward strand.
TCTGCACTCGCAAAATGAGTACTATAAACGTGTGCCAGGAAGCAAGATCACTTACAGTAGGAATTTGCTGAAAACATAGAGCCCTTAACAGTCTTAAAATTATATAACATAAATACATGTTACTATGCTGTTTTAGAGCAAGAAAACTCTTGCATCAGACAATGTAAATAAGTATATAAAAAACTACCAATAACCATTACAAACAAAATCACATAACAGAGATACACAGGTACGTGCGTCCCATGTATGCCATTTCAGAGATAACAGCATGGCTACTCAATGCTTACATAATCACTCACCATCAAAGAAAATGCAGAATAAGGGCTAGAATACGAGTGGAGCGGTAATAACCACTCCCACTCGCATGCTAACACTACGCAACTTCTACTCTTTGCGAAAGTCAAGTAGAGCTCGTAGTACAAGTTGAAAGTAAATGTTTATCGCTTGAGCGCTAACACGACTCGCACAAAGAGCAGAACTTAGAATATTGCGATGGCATTAACGTACACTTGTCCTAATCCATACAACGCAAAATACAGTGGCACCACAACGGCAACCTTTTCTATAGTAATATTGGCTGACAAAAATCCTAGTTCTTGTCTATATTTGAGTTATGGCAGAAAAGTTGGTGCTATGCAGTATAGTTTACTGAGCAAAGGAAGAGGAAGGGACCTCTTAAAAGACTGCACAAATAGCACTCTGTGCCTGGACTAGTAGTGGAGAAAATTGGGAAAGTTAAAATATAACTTTTATTTGGTAGTTTAAAATAAGACTCATAATTAAAAACAACCAAAAAGTAGAAAGCCCATTCCTAAATTATCAGTAAGCCTTTGAGATATCCAAAGTAGTTAAAGGAATTTATATAGGTGGAGAGCTATATCATAGACCACTATTTAGAAAATATATAATATATAGTGAGGATCAGTATTGTACTATTATTCTCTGGGTGTGTTGTGATTGTTTATTCTCCAATTGTGTAGATGAAGTATGACACCTTATAAGTGTTTATATGCACTTTTGTAGTTTTGTGGTATCACTCTATAAGTGCTTATATCAGTAAATTCATATCATACTTGAGTTGGAATAAAAATTCATGAAATAGGTTTCATATTAATCAAAAAAGTGCACAACACGTTTTAAAGCAGTCAAATGACACACAACTTCTTGTGGGTATGTTTGTAGATTTTATTTGTGATTGTGTGACTTCACATGTTATATGTACATAATATCATATTTATATAATACTTCAGTTATTACTGGAGAATGTCGCTTTGGGAGCATGCAAATTGCATATATCCCTTCTCTCCAGTCAACCTGAAAATTTATTTGTGATTTAATATGCTTGTGTGATAACACTTTCATATCACTTTCATATTATCCCTGAGAGAATATATATTAAAGCAAAAGAGACACGTATAGATTTATATTAGGTACACGTATTGATTACTGAGTATAAGAATCCACTCAGATAAGATAGTGTCCGTGTCTTATTACTGAATTATACACTGAGATTTCTGGCTTAATTGGTAGTATTCCTATAATGGTCTGTGTTAGCACAACATTTTACAGCATCTAGGTTGAGATATTTTCTTTGTAAATGGTCAAATACAGGTCTTTATGCTGCAGTTGCTGTGTCATTTACATTTGGTGTATCTCATACAAGTGATTGATGTCAAATGTATTTGCTGTTTATTTACTCATTATAAGCATAGAATTATTCCCTTGTTATATTGTTGGGATAATGTTGTGATAAACAAATTTTAAATACGATGAATTATAGCAAATAAACTAGTGGATTAGTTATGGTTGAGCATGCATCTGAAGATTATACTGTTATACAAGGTTTTTATATAGCCCTGTGACTGTGCCGGTCGATATCCGGTTTATGATTGATGCCGCTAAAGTGCTATTCACTCTTATGAAGCTACCTATTGAAAGTGATTCTTTTTGTATATTTTAGCAGATATATCAATCCTGCTAGTTCAATATGACAATGGTAACTAGTTTGTTATAAGTTGTAACTCAGTTATTGGTCAGTTACCACCTGAAATTAAGCCGTCAAATTTAAATAATATTCCTCACTGATACTAAGTAACTCAGTACACTCAGTCTATGTTTATCGATAGCTCAATTTCTTAACCAGTTAGCATGTTACTAAGTTTGTTTGTGTCGATTAGTACGTTTGGTATTAAGTCTATTTCCACCTATATAGGCTGACACTTTGAGGTATAGTTTAAAAATAAATAGAGCTTCCCTAAGCTCTACAACCCCCTGACCGGTTTCGCCCGTATCGGGCTTTTTCAAAGGCGGCGAGCCGCCGGAAGTTAGGAAATATGAGTGGGTTGAGGACCCGGTCCCACATAGGTATCTCCTATTTGGATTGGATAGTTTGCTTGTCAATTTGGTATGTTCCGCCAATCATTAGGTATTGGGTTTTGCCATAGCTGGGGAGCCAGTAACTCTCAAGAGTCAGATGTAAATGTGTATCTGATTGGGTAGAGAGACAGCAACAAGATTACCACCTTAGGGAATTATGTATCGGATACTTATTATGAATGAATCTCCATAAGTTCCGTGTGACATTTTCCAATTCATATAGGGAGGCATTTAATATATGATGCTAAGTATTAGGATGAGTCACGCATCTTTGTAGGGATGGGTTTGACAGAATTGGGTGATTTTGTTATAACGATATTTTCACATCGAATTAATATCCTAATCTTCGATGTGTCTTGTTGCCATGATACAGTGTTCTGCAGGTTGTTATGCCAATACTGTATTTCTTGAAATATCACGTTTGTTCTGTTCTGTCACATTGTTCATCTCCTTGTTGCAAGTTATATACATTTATTCATTTGGCTAAAGTTACTTTATATGTATTTAAATTATAATTTCTCAAATAGAAAATAAATTAAAAAATAAAGAATAACAAATAAACGGAAATAAATATTTTTAGATGCAGGTAGAACTGTACATGGGTTATTGTTGGGAGTATTTGTGTTTTCTAAGCTTGACAATAACTGATAAAGTCTGCTATGTTTTATTTTCAGTGGACATTGAATACCTGAAGCACATGTGAATTGGAAAAATATTGTTACAGTTTATTATAGAATCTAGTGTACTGTGATAGTGTATTGAAAAACGAAAAAGAATTCTATATAAGTTGTAAACAGTGCATTAGCTTGGTGAAAAACTCAAAATATACTATAATACCGAGTAGAGTCTAACTGTAAAAACAGCCATAGTTGTATAGTGCGCTGTATTATAATGCACATACAGTGTATACTCTTATGTGTTGTATCACAGATATAATTTTAACTTAAGTGGGTAGAATATTCTCAAGTGAAGGGTGGTGATTACTGGTAAGTGTACATCTAATGTGTGTAACGTATATAGTGTGATGTTACTAGAAAAAAGTGTGGGCTTTTTTATATATAATAAAATAAAATAAATTGAAGTAAAGTGCTATAAGTTAATTACTTATAGTGTATAGAGTAGATTTACTACTAAAATTTCTGTGAGAAATAGATTTGTGCAATTCATGTGATCCCAGAATTTCAGTTGTTGACTGAAAATATTGTAATATTATTAGAATGGGTATTTTTTTTGTCTGAATTTATTAATCACCTTGTTCTTAATATAATAAAAGCTGATGATTTTGTAATTATGCCAATTGAGTTGATCATGTTATTATTTGATCATACTATTGTATCTGTTTCTGTATTTGTTTGGGGCACATTTAATTTGTTGCCTCTAATCTAGGTTTGGAGATGTACATAAAAATTATTGTTTTCATTCATGCCCCATGGTTGAACAGTATTTAAAAGGTATATCCATCTACTTTCTCTTTTCAACAGTGCTGTTTCAAGATTTCCTCCTCTAATACCCAATCTTATTCTGTCTATACCCTTGCATTGTAATTCTTCAGCATTAGCTTGATGGTATTGTAGGAAATGTTGTGCGACACTTGTTAGAGTTTTGTCATCTCTCTTATCTTTCTCTGCATTTCTGATGTTACGTAGATGTTCCATTATTCTTACTCTCAATTTTCGTGTCGTCATCCCTACGTAGAATTTGTCACACTTACATATGAGTAAATATATTACTCCCTCCGTTTGGCAGCTGATGTAGTCTTTGATAGTGTGTTTGTTTTTAAATCGATCTACTATATGGTCAGATTTTATCATATATTTACAGGTACTACAGTTGCCACATTTGTGTGATCCTGGTGCTAAGGCTGTCTTAGTTTTATGCCTTTGTAAATGGCTGCTTGTGATCATATCTTTAATATTACGTGTTCGTTTGTACGAAATGGAGGGTCTTGTCCCTACGATGTCCTTTAAAATTGGATCAGATTTGAGAATGTACCAGTGTTTATTCAGGATTTCATTAATTCTTTTGCTTTGAGAGTTGTATGTGGTTATTAGTCTTGGAGCATCACTCCTAGATCTGAGTTTCTTTCTTAGGAGTTCTTGTCTGTTAGTTTCTTGTGCTCTGTATTTTGCTTTCTTAATTGTTCTTTTGCTATAACCTCTCTCTAGCAATCTGTTCTCCAATTCTGAAGCCCGCTTTTGGAAAGTATGTAAATCTGAGCAGTTTCTCCTGATTCTCAGGAATTCCCCTGTGGGTAGACTCTTCATTGTGTTACTTGCATGTGCACTGCTGTTATGGAGTAGGCTATTAGTTGCCGTAATTTTTCTGAAAAGATCAGTCTTTATAGTACCTCCTTCATCTTTGATTATTGTTAGGTCCAAGAAGTTAATGCAGTTTTGATTCGCTTCATGAGTTAATTTGATGTTAACATTATTGTTGTTCAGTTTATTGATGAATTCTTGTAATTCTTGATATGGTCCTTCCCAGATGAAGAAGATATCATCTATGTACCGAAGCCACATAGGGATTTTATCTGTGTAGTTTTTATTATTTTCCGTAAATACATATTCTGCCTCCCACCAGCCAAGGAAAAGGTTCGCATAAGTTGGTGCACATGCTGTGCCCATGGCTGTTCCCCTAGTTTGGAGGTAATACTTATTATCAAAGATGAAATAATTATATTGAAGAATGAATTTAAGGAGTTTAATTATGAATTCATCATGTTGTTTATCCTCTTCAGATTTTTGGTCTAAATAGTACTGAACTGCCTTTATTCCATCCTCATGGTTAATTGAGGTATATAATGATTCAACATCAGTTGTTACCAACCAGGTGTCTTTGTCGGTATGGATGTCATTTAATCTTTGGAGAACTTCCATGGTATCTTGTACATAAGAAGGGAGTTCTTGTACAAATCTTCTCAGTCTGTAATCTATATATTTACTGGCCTGCTCTGTCAGGCATCCTATTCCTGACACAATCGGTCTGCCCGGGGGTATCTGTTTGTTCTTATGCACCTTTGGAATGAGGTAAAAGGTTGGTGTGATTGGATGAACTCTGTGTAGAAATTTAATTTCTTTTGCATTAAGGATGTTGCTTTGTTTGGCTTCATTTATAATATGATTATAGATTTTAAGATAACCAGCAGTAGGATTGTTTAGAAGTCTCATATAACAGTTTTTATCTGTTAATTGTTTGTTGGCTTCTTTCAAATACATCTCAAGGGGCCAAATTACAATATTCCCACCCTTATCTGCATTTCTAATTACTACTTCATCCCATGTGCTCATATCCTTCAGTGCTTGTCTTTCCTTGTATGTTAAGTTGGGCGTTGTCGGTAGAGGATGTAGATCTGAAATATCTTTACAGACCATCTGATTGAATACCTCTATTTGAGGGCAATGTATTTTCTTAGGTACATAGGTAGATTTAGTGTGAACTAGATCCCTCCATTTGCCATGTTCAATTTCATCTGACTCTCCTAATAGAGTGTCTAGATCTTGAATAGTTTCTAGCTCCTCTTCATTCCAGCCCCAATCTATGCTGGGTTCAGTAAATTGTTTCTTGAGATATAGTTTTCTAATGAAAAGTTGAATATCTTTAATCGTCTCATACTTATCCATCCCTGTGGATGGGCAGAAAGATAGGCCTTTGGATAGAACTGCTACATGTTCCTTGGAAAGGTTTATTGTAGAGAGATTGATAACTCTTAATGATTGTTCCGTAGGCGAGAGAAGGGACTCGGGGCTCTGGGTTGTTGTCTCCAGTGCCTTTGATTGCTGTTCGTGTTGCGTCCGCGTCCCCTTGTGGGTCTTTTGCTTTGTCCTCCCTCCTCTCCTGGTGTGTCTGTGCTTTCGCCCTGCTCTAAAAAATCCTTTCTCTTATTTCTATTGGATGCTCTGATTGATTGAATACTTATTGAAGTACTGGGGGTTGCTTCATTTACAGGTTCATTTTCCTCTCCATCAGTGTCAGAGATATCACTTTGGATCACTGTTGATTTGGCCTTATTCCCTGGATTTTTATAAAAGTTTTTGTTACGCCATTTATAGACTTTGTTGTTTTTAAAGTCTGTGATGTCTCTGTTTAGTTTGCCCTGTTTTATTTCTTTCAATTCCTTTCATTGGAATTAGAATTGAGGGAGGACAAAGCAAAAGACCCACAAGGGGACGCGGACGCAACACGAACAGCAATCAAAGGCACTGGAGACAACAACCCAGAGCCCCGAGTCCCTTCTCTCGCCTACGGAACAATCATTAAGAGTTATCAATCTCTCTACAATAAACCTTTCCAAGGAACATGTAGCAGTTCTATCCAAAGGCCTATCTTTCTGCCCATCCACAGGGATGGATAAGTATGAGACGATTAAAGATATTCAACTTTTCATTAGAAAACTATATCTCAAGAAACAATTTACTGAACCCAGCATAGATTGGGGCTGGAATGAAGAGGAGCTAGAAACTATTCAAGATCTAGACACTCTATTAGGAGAGTCAGATGAAATTGAACATGGCAAATGGAGGGATCTAGTTCACACTAAATCTACCTATGTACCTAAGAAAATACATTGCCCTCAAATAGAGGTATTCAATCAGATGGTCTGTAAAGATATTTCAGATCTACATCCTCTACCGACAACGCCCAACTTAACATACAAGGAAAGACAAGCACTGAAGGATATGAGCACATGGGATGAAGTAGTAATTAGAAATGCAGATAAGGGTGGGAATATTGTAATTTGGCCCCTTGAGATGTATTTGAAAGAAGCCAACAAACAATTAACAGATAAAAACTGTTATATGAGACTTCTAAACAATCCTACTGCTGGTTATCTTAAAATCTATAATCATATTATAAATGAAGCCAAACAAAGCAACATCCTTAATGCAAAAGAAATTAAATTTCTACACAGAGTTCATCCAATCACACCAACCTTTTACCTCATTCCAAAGGTGCATAAGAACAAACAGATACCCCCGGGCAGACCGATTGTGTCAGGAATAGGATGCCTGACAGAGCAGGCCAGTAAATATATAGATTACAGACTGAGAAGATTTGTACAAGAACTCCCTTCTTATGTACAAGATACCATGGAAGTTCTCCAAAGATTAAATGACATCCATACCGACAAAGACACCTGGTTGGTAACAACTGATGTTGAATCATTATATACCTCAATTAACCATGAGGATGGAATAAAGGCAGTTCAGTACTATTTAGACCAAAAATCTGAAGAGGATAAACAACATGATGAATTCATAATTAAACTCCTTAAATTCATTCTTCAATATAATTATTTCATCTTTGATAATAAGTATTACCTCCAAACTAGGGGAACAGCCATGGGCACAGCATGTGCACCAACTTATGCGAACCTTTTCCTTGGCTGGTGGGAGGCAGAATATGTATTTACGGAAAATAATAAAAACTACACAGATAAAATCCCTATGTGGCTTCGGTACATAGATGATATCTTCTTCATCTGGGAAGGACCATATCAAGAATTACAAGAATTCATCAATAAACTGAACAACAATAATGTTAACATCAAATTAACTCATGAAGCGAATCAAAACTGCATTAACTTCTTGGACCTAACAATAATCAAAGATGAAGGAGGTACTATAAAGACTGATCTTTTCAGAAAAATTACGGCAACTAATAGCCTACTCCATAACAGCAGTGCACATGCAAGTAACACAATGAAGAGTCTACCCACAGGGGAATTCCTGAGAATCAGGAGAAACTGCTCAGATTTACATACTTTCCAAAAGCGGGCTTCAGAATTGGAGAACAGATTGCTAGAGAGAGGTTATAGCAAAAGAACAATTAAGAAAGCAAAATACAGAGCACAAGAAACTAACAGACAAGAACTCCTAAGAAAGAAACTCAGATCTAGGAGTGATGCTCCAAGACTAATAACCACATACAACTCTCAAAGCAAAAGAATTAATGAAATCCTGAATAAACACTGGTACATTCTCAAATCTGATCCAATTTTAAAGGACATCGTAGGGACAAGACCCTCCATTTCGTACAAACGAACACGTAATATTAAAGATATGATCACAAGCAGCCATTTACAAAGGCATAAAACTAAGACAGCCTTAGCACCAGGATCACACAAATGTGGCAACTGTAGTACCTGTAAATATATGATAAAATCTGACCATATAGTAGATCGATTTAAAAACAAACACACTATCAAAGACTACATCAGCTGCCAAACGGAGGGAGTAATATATTTACTCATATGTAAGTGTGACAAATTCTACGTAGGGATGGCGACACGAAAATTGAGAGTAAGAATAATGGAACATCTACGTAACATCAGAAATGCAGAGAAAGATAAGAGAGATGACAAAACTCTAACAAGTGTCGCACAACATTTCCTACAATACCATCAAGCTAATGCTGAAGAATTACAATGCAAGGGTATAGACAGAATAAGATTGGGTATTAGAGGAGGAAATCTTGAAACAGCACTGTTGAAAAGAGAAAGTAGATGGATATACCTTTTAAATACTGTTCAACCATGGGGCATGAATGAAAACAATAATTTTTATGTACATCTCCAAACCTAGATTAGAGGCAACAAATTAAATGTGCCCCAAACAAATACAGAAACAGATACAATAGTATGATCAAATAATAACATGATCAACTCAATTGGCATAATTACAAAATCATCAGCTTTTATTATATTAAGAACAAGGTGATTAATAAATTCAGACAAAAAAAATACCCATTCTAATAATATTACAATATTTTCAGTCAACAACTGAAATTCTGGGATCACATGAATTGCACAAATCTATTTCTCACAGAAATTTTAGTAGTAAATCTACTCTATACACTATAAGTAATTAACTTATAGCACTTTACTTCAATTTATTTTATTTTATTATATATAAAAAAGCCCACACTTTTTTCTAGTAACATCACACTATATACGTTACACACATTAGATGTACACTTACCAGTAATCACCACCCTTCACTTGAGAATATTCTACCCACTTAAGTTAAAATTATATCTGTGATACAACACATAAGAGTATACACTGTATGTGCATTATAATACAGCGCACTATACAACTATGGCTGTTTTTACAGTTAGACTCTACTCGGTATTATAGTATATTTTGAGTTTTTCACCAAGCTAATGCACTGTTTACAACTTATATAGAATTCTTTTTCGTTTTTCAATACACTATCACAGTACACTAGATTCTATAATAAACTGTAACAATATTTTTCCAATTCACATGTGCTTCAGGTATTCAATGTCCACTGAAAATAAAACATAGCAGACTTTATCAGTTATTGTCAAGCTTAGAAAACACAAATACTCCCAACAATAACCCATGTACAGTTCTACCTGCATCTAAAAATATTTATTTCCGTTTATTTGTTATTCTTTATTTTTTAATTTATTTTCTATTTGAGAAATTATAATTTAAATACATATAAAGTAACTTTAGCCAAATGAATAAATGTATATAACTTGCAACAAGGAGATGAACAATGTGACAGAACAGAACAAACGTGATATTTCAAGAAATACAGTATTGGCATAACAACCTGCAGAACACTGTATCATGGCAACAAGACACATCGAAGATTAGGATATTAATTCGATGTGAAAATATCGTTATAACAAAATCACCCAATTCTGTCAAACCCATCCCTACAAAGATGCGTGACTCATCCTAATACTTAGCATCATATATTAAATGCCTCCCTATATGAATTGGAAAATGTCACACGGAACTTATGGAGATTCATTCATAATAAGTATCCGATACATAATTCCCTAAGGTGGTAATCTTGTTGCTGTCTCTCTACCCAATCAGATACACATTTACATCTGACTCTTGAGAGTTACTGGCTCCCCAGCTATGGCAAAACCCAATACCTAATGATTGGCGGAACATACCAAATTGACAAGCAAACTATCCAATCCAAATAGGAGATACCTATGTGGGACCGGGTCCTCAACCCACTCATATTTCCTAACTTCCGGCGGCTCGCCGCCTTTGAAAAAGCCCGATACGGGCGAAACCGGTCAGGGGGTTGTAGAGCTTAGGGAAGCTCTATTTATTTTTAAACTATACCTCAAAGTGTCAGCCTATATAGGTGGAAATAGACTTAATACCAAACGTACTAATCGACACAAACAAACTTAGTAACATGCTAACTGGTTAAGAAATTGAGCTATCGATAAACATAGACTGAGTGTACTGAGTTACTTAGTATCAGTGAGGAATATTATTTAAATTTGACGGCTTAATTTCAGGTGGTAACTGACCAATAACTGAGTTACAACTTATAACAAACTAGTTACCATTGTCATATTGAACTAGCAGGATTGATATATCTGCTAAAATATACAAAAAGAATCACTTTCAATAGGTAGCTTCATAAGAGTGAATAGCACTTTAGCGGCATCAATCATAAACCGGATATCGACCGGCACAGTCACAGGGCTATATAAAAACCTTGTATAACAGTATAATCTTCAGATGCATGCTCAACCATAACTAATCCACTAGTTTATTTGCTATAATTCATCGTATTTAAAATTTGTTTATCACAACATTATCCCAACAATATAACAAGGGAATAATTCTATGCTTATAATGAGTAAATAAACAGCAAATACATTTGACATCAATCACTTGTATGAGATACACCAAATGTAAATGACACAGCAACTGCAGCATAAAGACCTGTATTTGACCATTTACAAAGAAAATATCTCAACCTAGATGCTGTAAAATGTTGTGCTAACACAGACCATTATAGGAATACTACCAATTAAGCCAGAAATCTCAGTGTATAATTCAGTAATAAGACACGGACACTATCTTATCTGAGTGGATTCTTATACTCAGTAATCAATACGTGTACCTAATATAAATCTATACGTGTCTCTTTTGCTTTAATATATATTCTCTCAGGGATAATATGAAAGTGATATGAAAGTGTTATCACACAAGCATATTAAATCACAAATAAATTTTCAGGTTGACTGGAGAGAAGGGATATATGCAATTTGCATGCTCCCAAAGCGACATTCTCCAGTAATAACTGAAGTATTATATAAATATGATATTATGTACATATAACATGTGAAGTCACACAATCACAAATAAAATCTACAAACATACCCACAAGAAGTTGTGTGTCATTTGACTGCTTTAAAACGTGTTGTGCACTTTTTTGATTAATATGAAACCTATTTCATGAATTTTTATTCCAACTCAAGTATGATATGAATTTACTGATATAAGCACTTATAGAGTGATACCACAAAACTACAAAAGTGCATATAAACACTTATAAGGTGTCATACTTCATCTACACAATTGGAGAATAAACAATCACAACACACCCAGAGAATAATAGTACAATACTGATCCTCACTATATATTATATATTTTCTAAATAGTGGTCTATGATATAGCTCTCCACCTATATAAATTCCTTTAACTACTTTGGATATCTCAAAGGCTTACTGATAATTTAGGAATGGGCTTTCTACTTTTTGGTTGTTTTTAATTATGAGTCTTATTTTAAACTACCAAATAAAAGTTATATTTTAACTTTCCCAATTTTCTCCACTACTAGTCCAGGCACAGAGTGCTATTTGTGCAGTCTTTTAAGAGGTCCCTTCCTCTTCCTTTGCTCACTTGTCCTAATCCCCCTTCTCTAATAACCCCTAAACCACCACATAGCCCACTACAAAGTCCCCACTACACCATTAACCCCTAAACCACTGCATAGCCCACAGCAAAAAAAAACTACACTATTAGCCCCTAAGCCACCACATCCCACATCGCAAATTACCCTTCTACACTATTAACCCCTAAACTGTTACACCCCTACATCGCAAACTACCTCTCAACACTATTAACACCAAAACCACCACACACCACTGCAAAGTAACACACTTACATCTAAACCCCCAACCCTAACACCCCCCTAAGTTCCCCAAAACAGACTAACCTTACCTTAAAAAACTTACCTGAAAAGGTAAAATAAACAAACTAACCTTACCTTTACAAAAAAAATCTTATTACCTTATTATAAAAAAATGCAATTTTAAGAGACATTTTAATTTACTTCTATTAATACATTTAGAAATGTTTATCTTATGATTTATCTACAAAATGTTAGTTTAATGATGAATTTTGTAGAAAAAAATCATTAGATAAATATTTCTAAAGGATTATGATCAAATCCTTACTTCATTTTCTTGGTATCCTTTGTTGAAAGGCATATCCAGGTAGGCTCAGGAGTGGCAATGCACTACAGGGAGCTGTATGGTGATTGGTGGCTACAAATTCCTCTTGCAATTGGCTCCACAGATGTGTTCAGCTAGATTGCATTAGCTAACTGCTGCTCTGGAGCTAACAATCACCTAGATTACAAGTGTTGCGCTAAACAGGGTGCTTTAAGAACGCAAACAAAAATGCGTTATCGCACTTTCCAAAGCGCTGCCATTACAAGTTACATAAAAACCTCCTTTTGCTGTGCGTTATGGTGCGATAAGTTCCATACCGCACAAAAGCCAAGGGCTGAGTTTACGTGCTCGTGCACGCTTTCCCCCATAGGCAACAATGGGGAGAAAATGTTAGAAAAAACACCTGCAATCGCAGCATGGCGATCTCTGTAACGCAACCCTGTTGATGTCTATGAGGAAATTAGACACCCCCAATCCGCGCGCCCCAACATCGCCGCCACTAAATAATATTATTAACCCCTAAACCGCTGCCCCCGACATCGCCGACACTAAATAAATATATTAACTCCTAAACCACCGGCTCCCCACATTGCCAACACAAAATAAATCTATTAACCCCTAAACCACCACCCTCTCACATCAGTACTAATAAACTAAACCTATTAACCCTTAAACTGCCGGCCCCCTACATCGCAAAACACTAAATTAAATTATTAACTATTAATAAAAAAAAACTAAACCCCCCTAACTTTAAATTAAAATTACAAGAAAGTTTATATTGGATACCTGAGTTAGGGACTATGGCCCCTGATGGAATGAATAGGGAAATGGACTGGGGTGTATGCCTTTAAATGTGATCAAACTCTTTATAATACATAGACATTGTTAATGTTCAACCGTTAGGGGGTGCTGTTACTGTATCAACATTTGTGTTAATCAATTTCTTTAAAAAAAAAAAACTGATTTCTTGGCATAGGGCATAATATGATATGACTATACTAAATTGTAAAAATGTAATAATATAATTTTGTAAAGGAAGGGGTTAACCCAAGTGTAGGTGTCTGTAGGGATGTGGCCTTGAGCCTATTTAAGGCTGATTTTAATTGTTTATACAATATACATGACTAAGGATGTGAATCCGAAACGTTGTCTTTTTCATTATGTTGGCATAAATAAATAGTTTTACTATAAACGTTGGTGGTGCTGCTATCCTCTTTTTTTGGATTTAAATTAAAATTACAATATTACTATCCTATAATATAAAAGGCCAAGTGTGTTTGTCCGAAGCTGTCATGTGCAGTAGAGACTGCGCCAGGACAAACACACCTGGCCTTCAACAGAGTCTCAGACTGACCGGCATCTGGGGCCAACCGTGTGTGAGGGAACGTGACACAGCGGGACAGGGCGAGGCGCCGATGTGGCTGGGCGGGGCCAGGTGTGGCATGGGCGGGGCTGTGTGGACGTGAGAGAGCTCAAAAGAGGGGGGTGAAAGAGAGAGCAAAAGAGGGGGGATAGAGAGAGCAAAAGAGAGGAAGAGAGACAGCAAAAGAGAGGGGGAGGGAGAGCAAAAAAAGGGGAGATAGAGAGAGCAAAAGAGAGGGAGAGAGACAACAAAAGAGAGAAGAGCACAAAAGAGGAGAGAGAGAGAGACAGAGAGCGCAAAAGAGGGGGGAAAAGAAGGGGGAGAGAGAGAGCAAAAGAGAGGGGAGATAGAGAGAAAGCAAAAGAGAGGGTGGAGAGAGAAAGAGCGCAAAAGAGAGGGGGGAAGAGAGGGGGGAGTAAGAGAGAGAGCAAAAGAGAGGGGAGAGAGAGAGCAAAAGAGAGGGGAAGAGAGAGCAAAAGAGAGGGGAAGAGAGAGCAAAAGAGGGGTGAGAGAGACAGAGAGCGCAAAAGAGGGGGGGAAAGAGGGGGAGGGAGATAGAGCAAAAGAGAGGGAGATAGAAAGAGCAAAAGAGAGGGAGAGAGAAAGAGAAAAAGAGAGGGGGAGAGAGACAGCAAAAGAGAGGGGGAAAAGAGAGTGAAAGAAAGGAGAGAGAAAGAGCGCAAAGATGGGGGATAGAAAGAGCAAAAGAGGGGGGATAGAGAGAGCAAAAGAGGGGGAAAGAGAGAGAGCAAAAGAGAGGGGGAGAGAGAGAGAGAGCAAAAGAAAGGGGAGAGAGAGAGCAAAAGAGAGGGGGAGAGATAGAGAGCAAAAGAAAGGGGGAGAGAGAGCAAAAGAGAGGGGGAGAGAGAGAGCAAAAGAGGGGGGATAGATAGAGCAAAAGAGAGGGAGAGAGACAGCAAAATAGAGGGGGAGAGAGACAGCAAAAGAGAGGGTGAGTGAGAGCAAAAGAGAGGGGGAGAGAGAGCAAAAAAGAGGGGGAAAGAGAGAGAGCAAAAGAGAGGGGGGAGAGAGCGCAAAAGAGAGGGGGAGAGAGCAAAAGAGAGGGGGGAGAGAGAGAACAAAAGAGAGGGGAGAGAACAAAAGAGAAGGGAGAGAGAGCAAAAGGGAGTGGAGATAGAGAGAGCAAAATAAAGGGAGAGAGACAGCAAGAGAGAGAGTGAGAAAGGGAAAAGAGCACAAAAGAGAGGAGGGAAAGAGAGGGAAGGGGAGAGAGAGAGCAAAAGAGAGGGGATAGAGAGCAAAAGAGAGGGGGGAGATAGCAAAAGAGAGGGGAGAGAGAGGGGGAGAGAGAGCAAAAGAGAGGGGGAGAAAGAGAGCATAAGAGAGGGGAGAGAGCATAAGAGAGGGGAGAGAGCAAAAGAGGGGGAGAGAGCATAAGAGAGGGGAGATAGAGAGAGCAAAAGAGAGGGGAAGAGAGAGCAAAAGAAAGGCGAGAGAGAGAGCAAAAGAGAAGGGGGAGAGAGAGAGCAAAAGAGAGGGGGAGAGAGAGAGCAAAAGAGAGGGGGAGAGAGCAAAAGAGAGGGGAGAGAGAGAGAGCAAAAGAGAGGGGGGAGAGAGAGCAAAAGAGGAGGAAGAGAGAGAGCCAAAGAGAGGGGGATAAAGAAAGCAAAAGAGAGGGAGAGAGAAAGCAAAAGAGAGGGGGGAGAGCACAACAGAGAGGGGGAGATCACAAAAGAGAGGGGGAAAGAGAGGGGAAGAGAGAGAGCAAAAGAGAGGGGGAGAGACCAAGCAAAAGAGAGGGGAGAGAGAGTAAAATAGAGGGAGAGAGACAGCAAAAGAGAGGGGGAGAAAGGGGAGAGAGAGAGCAAAAGAGAGGGGAGAGAGAGCAAAAGAGAGGGGAGAGAGAGCAAACGAGAGGGGAGAGAGAGCAAAAGAGAGGGGGAGAGCGCAAAAGAAAGAGGGGATAGAGAGAGCAAAAGAGTGGGGGGAAAGAGAGCGCTAAAGAAGGGGGATAGAGAAAACCAAAGAGAGGGAGAGAGACAGCAAAAGAGAGGGGGTGAGAGAGAGAGCAAAAGAGAGGGGGGAGAGCACAAAAGAGAGGGGGAGATTGCAAAAGAGAGGGGGAAAGAGAGGGGGAGAGAGCGAGAAAAAGAGAGGGGAGAGAGAGCAAAATAGAGAGAGAGACAGCAAAAGAGAGGGGGACAAAAGGGGAGAGAGAGAGCAAAAGAGAGGGGAGAGAGAGCAAAAGAAAGGGGGGAGAGAGAGAGAGCAAAAGAGGGGGATAGAGAGAGCAAAATAGGGGGGATAGAGAGAGCAAAATAGAGGGAAAGAGAGCTCAAAAGAGAGGGGGAGAGCGCAAGAGAGAGGGGGGAGAGAGTAAAAGAAAGGGGGGAGAGAGAGCAAAAGAGGGAGGATAGAGAGAGCAAAAGAGAGGTAGAGAGACAGCAAAAGAGAGGGAGAGAGACAGCAAAAGAGAGGGAGAGAGACAGCAAAAGAGAGGGAGAGAGACAGCAAAAGAGGGGGAGAGAGAGCAAAATAGAGGGATAGAGAGAGAGAGCGCAAAAGAGAGTGGGGAGAGTGCAAAAGAGAGTGGGGAGAGTGCAAAAGAGAGGGGGAGAGAGAGAGGAAAAGAGAGGGGAGAGAGAGAGGAAAAGAGAAGGGGGGGAGAGAGAGAGCAAGAGAGAGGGGGGAGAGAGAGCAAAAGAGAGAGAGGGGGAGAAAAAGAGCAGAAGAGAGGGGGAGAGAGAGAGCAAAAGAGAAAAGAGAGGGGAGAGAGAGAGCAAAAGAGAGGGGAGAGAGAGAGCAAAAGAGAGGGGGGAGAGAGCAAAAGGGGGGGGGGAGAGAGAGCAAAAGAGAGGGGGGAGAGAGAGCAAAAGAGGAGGAAGAGAGAGAGCCAAAGAGAGGGGGATAAAGAAAGCAAAAGAGAGGGAGAGAGAAAGCAAAAGAGAGGGGGGAGAGCACAAAAGAGAGGGGGAAAGAGAGGGGAAGAGAGAGAGCAAAAGAGAGGGGGAGAGACCAAGCAAAAGAGAGGGGAGAGAGAGTAAAATAGAGGGAGAGAGACAGCAAAAGAGAGGGGGAGAAAGGGGAGAGAGAGAGCAAAAGAGAGGGGAGAGAGAGCAAAAGAGAGGGGAGAGAGAGCAAATGAGAGGGGAGAGAGAGCAAAAGAGAGGGGGAGAGCGCAAAAGAAAGAGGGGATAGAGAGAGCAAAAGAGTGGGGGGAAAGAGAGAGCTAAAGAAGGGGGATAGAGAAAACCAAAGAGAGGGAGAGAGACAGCAAAAGAGAGGGGGTGAGAGAGAGAGCAAAAGAGAGGGGGGAGAGCACAAAAGAGAGGGGGAGAGCACAAAAGAGAGGGGGAGATCGCAAAAGAGAGGGGGAAAGAGAGGGGGAGAGAGCGAGCAAAAGAGAGGGGAGAGAGAGCAAAATAGAGAGAGAGACAGCAAAAGAGAGGGGGACAAAAGGGGAGAGAGAGAGCAAAAGAGAGGGGAGAGAGAGCAAAAGAAAGGGGGGAGAGAGAGAGCAAAAGAGGGGGATAGAGAGAGCAAAATAGGGGGGATAGAGAGAGCAAAAGAGAGGGAGAGAGACAGCAAAAGAGAGGGGGAGAGAGCAAAATAGAGGGAAAGAGAGCTCAAAAGAGAGGGGGAGAGCGTAAAAGAAAGGGGGGAGAGAGAGCAAAAGAGGGAGGATAGAGAGAGCAAAAGAGAGGTAGAGAGACAGCAAAAGAGAGGGAGAGAGACAGCAAAAGAGAGGGAGAGAGACAGCAAAAGAGGGGGAGAGAGAGCAAAATAGAGGGATAGAGAGAGAGAGCGCGCAAAAGAGAGGGGGAGAGCGCAAAAGAGAGTGGGGAGAGTGCAAAAGAGAGGGGGAAGAGAGAGAGGAAAAGAGAGGGGAGAGAGAGGGGAAAAGAGAAGGGGGAGAGAGAGAGAGCAAGAGAGAGGGGGAGAGAGAGCAAAAGAGAGAGAGGGGGAGAAAAAGAGCAGAAGAGAGGGGGAGAGAGAGAGCAAAAGAGAGGGGAGAGAGAGAGCAAAAGAGAGGGGAGAGAGAGAGCAAAAGAGAGGGGGGAGAGAGCAAAAGGGGGGGGGGAGAGAGCAAAAGAGGGGGGGGGGTAGAGAGAGAGCAAGGGGTGGAACCGCTGTACTGCAAAAAATGTCCCGTAAATAAATAAATAAAAATTTACATGTGAAATAAAAAAAAAACTAAGTTTAAACTATAATTTAAACTAACATTACTATTTTAAATAAATAAAAATAAACGAAAAATAATAATAATCCTAACACTACAAATAAAATTAAAAAAGCTAACATTACAATATTAAATAATCCTAACACTACAAATAAAATAAACAAATCTAACATTACAAAAAATAATAAACACTAAAATTACGAAAAATAAAAAAACTCTGAAATTTACACCTAATCTAATAGCCCTATAAAAATAAAAAAGCCACCCAAAAATAAAAACACCCCCTAACCTTACAATAAACTACCAATAGCCCCCCAACAGTAAAAAACCCCACCCAACCAACCCCCCAAAATAAAAAAACCTAAGTCTAAATGAAACCTAAGCTACCAATTGCCCCTAAAGGGGCATTTGTATTGGCATTGCCCTTAAAAGGGCATTCAGCTCTTTTACTGCCCAAAGACCTAATCTTAAAAAAAACACCCCCAAAAAACAAAAAACTAACACTAACCCCATTAAATCTACTCACGGTTCTTGTAGTCCGGACATATATCTTCATCCAGGCAGCGACATCTTCATCCATCGCAGGACCATCTTCTTTCTTCATCCCAGTGTCGCAAAGCTGTGGAGGTACGGAGCTGTGGAGCATCTTGGCCGGCGGTACTGACATCCAGCGTGGGGGGATCTCTTCAAACGGTCACCTCTGTACACTGAACCTTAAAGGCAAGGTACCTATTTAAATATGGGGCACCTTGCATTCCTATTGGCTGACATTTTCAAATCAGCCAATAGGATGAGAGCTACTGAAATCCTATTGGCTGTTAAAATCAGCCAATAGGATTTTAGTAGCTCTCATCCTATTGGCTGATTTAAAAATGTCAGCCAATAGGAATGCAAGGTACCCCATATTTAAACGGGTACCTTGCATTCAAGCTTCAGTGCACGTGACCATATGAAGAGGATCCTCCACGCTGGATGTCCGCGCCGCTGGCCAAGATGCTCCACGCCTCCACAGCTCTGCGACACCAGGATGAAGAAAGAAGATGGTCCCGCGATGGATGAAAATGTCGCAGCCTGGATGAAGACTTCTCGCCTCCTGGATGAAGATGGATGTCCGAACTTCAGGAACCGTGAGTAGATTGTCTGGGGTTAGTGTTAGTTTTTTTTTAGATTAGGGCTTTGGGCAGTAAAAAAGCTGAATGCCCTTTTATGGACAATGCCCATACAAATCCCCCCTTTAGGGGCAATGGGTAGCTTAGGTTTTATTTAGACTTAGGTTTTTTTATTTTGAGGGTTTGGTTGTGTGGGTTTTTTTGTAATTTATTGTAGGTTAAAGAGCTGTTTAATTTAGGGCAATGCCCTACAAAAGGCCCCTTAAGGGCTATTGGTAGTTTATTGTTAAGTTAGGGGGTGTTTTTATTTGGGGGGGCTTTTTTATTTTTTATAGGGCTATTAGATTAGGTGTAATTTTTATTATTTTGGATCATTTCGTTTATTATTTTTTGTAATCAGAGTTTTTTTATTTTTCGAAATTTTATTGTTTATTATTTTTTGCAATGTTAGATTTTTTTATTTTATTCGTAGTTTTAGGATTATTTAATATTTTAATTTTGGGATTTTTTATTTTATTCATAGTGTTGGGATTATTTATGATTGTAGTGTTAGGTTTTTTTCCTTTTCTTTTCTTTATTTAAAATAGTAATGTTAGTTTAATTTATAGTTTACACTTTTTTTTTTATTTCACAGGTAATTTTTTAATTATTTTAAGATAGTTATATTGTAATTTTAATATAAAGTTAGGGGGGGTTAATAGTTTTAGTGTGTTGCGATGTGGGGGGCTGGCGGTTTAGGGGTTTATAGGTTTAATATAGTAGTAGCGATGTGGGGGGCTGGCGGTTGTGGGGTTAATAGGTTTAATATAGTATTTGCGATGTGGAAGGGTGGCGGTTTAGGGGTGTTAGTGTACTTTATAACATTTTAGTTATGAGTTTTGTGAAGCATTTTTGTTTTGCAAAATCCATAACTACTGGTCTCAGATTGCGGAATGGATCACGGCGGTATAGGCTACAACTCTAGCATTTTAGCCGGACCGCCCAACCTGTAATACGACGCAAGTTAAATCCTGCACTCAAAAATAATTTTTTTGAGTGCGGAATGGAGAGCTATGATAAGGCTAAAATGCATGCGGTTAAGCTATATCTCCACAGCTTGTAATATGCGTTACCGGCCATTCCATGCGCAATGGCCAATTTTTCAGTGGTATAGCCGTACCGCACCATAACGCAAAACTTGTAATCTAGGTGAATGTGTTTAATTCCTTTGCAGTGACATTAAAGCACATAGGAGCATTTTTCTTTTTGCTCTTTTATGTGCCTAAAATGTTATTAAGTAACCTCTTGCTGGTATGTGTGTGTTTGTGTGTGGGTGTATTTTTTTTTTCTTTCTTCCCATTGGATAGTAGAGTTTTATTTTGGGTTTGAGTGTTTGCATGTACATGTGAACCAGCTAGTTCTGGGTGAATATGGATGTTTGTTGCTGAATTATTACAATATAGAATTAAATTATGAATATATAATAAATTACTTGCTCAGTTTAACTGTATATATGTTACATATATGTTACATTTAATAGTACATTTAATAATAAAAAGATAAATTATGCTTACCTGATAATTTCATTTCCATCAGTATGAGGAGAGTCCACGGCTTTATTCCTTACTTGTGGGAATACAGAACCTGGCCACCAGGAGGAGGCAAATACACCCCAGCCAAAGGCTTAAATACCTCCCCCACTCCCCTCATCCCCCAGTCATTCTGCTGAGGGAACAAGGAACAGTAGGGGAAATATCAGGGTATAAATGGTGCCAGAAGAACAAACAAAATATTTGGTCCGCCCATCGGAGAAAACATGCGGTGGCCGTGGACTCTCCTCATACAGATCGAAGTGAAATTATGAGGTAAGCATCATTTAAGTTTGTCATCTTAATATGAGGAGAATCCACGGCTTCATTCCTTACTTGTGGGAAACATATACCCAAGCTCTAGAGGACACTGAATGAAAACGGGAGGGTAAAGGAGAGGCGGACCCTATTCTGAGGGCACCACATACTCCAAAACCTCCCAAAAGCTGCTTCAGCCGAAGCAAACAAGTCAAATTTGTAAAATTTTGAAAAAGTATGCTAGGAGGACCAGGTAGTCTCCCTACTAATCTGCTCCATAGAGGCCTAATTTTTAAAGGCCCAAGAAGAAGCCACAGCTCTAGTTGAATGAGCCGTAATCCTCTGAGGAGGCTTATGTACCCGCTGTTTCAAAAGCTAAGTGAATAATGCTCCTTAACCAAAAGGATAGGGCAGTGGCAGAAGCCTTCTGCCCTCTGCGCTTCCCTCATGGCTAGGGAGCTTCTCATTACCCCCTGATAGTTGATGTAAGCCACCAAGGTCATGTTGTCTGATTGGAATCTGATAAACTGGGACGAACCACTGCTATCCCTTTGGATCTCGCCACTGCGAGCAGGACCCCTAGAACTTTCATAAAGACTCTTGGTGCAGTAGCCAAGACTAAACGAAAGAGCCACAAACTGGAAGTGTTGATCGAGAAAGGCGAATATTAAAGGGACACTAAACCCACATTTTTCTTTCATGATTCAGATAGAGCATGCAATTTTAAGCAACTTTCTAATTTGCTCCTATTATCAAATTTTCTTCCTTCTCTTGGTATCTTTATTTGAAATGCAAGAATGTAAGTTTAGATGCCGGCCCATTTTTGGTGAATAACCTGGGTTATTCTTGCTGATTGGTGGATAAATTCATCCACCAATAAAAAAGAGCTGTCCAGAGTCCTGAAACAAAAAAGAAGCTTAGATGCCTTCTTTTTCAAATAAAGATAGCAAGTGAATGAAGAAAAATTGATAATAGGAGTAAATTAGAAAGTTGCTTAAAATTGCATGCTCTATCTGAATCACAAAACAAAAAAAAATTGGGTTCAGTGTCCCTTTAAGAACTTGAAGTGGTCCCTGTGAATTGGCACATGAAGGTAAATATCCTTCAAGTTTATCGTAGTCATGAACTGTCCCTCTTGAACCAAGGGCAGGATCAACCTTTTAGTTTCCATCTTGAACGATGGCACCAACAGAAACTTGTTTAAGCATTTTAGGTCTAGAATTGGGCGAAAAGTACCCTCCCTTCTTTGGGACCACAAAAAGGTTTGAGTAATATCCAAGACTTTTTTCTGCTAGAGGTACTGGCACAATCACCCCTAGGGAGGAGAAATCACTCACACACCCTAGAAAAGCATCTCGTTTTTCTTTTCTTGTCTTTAAGACAGGTTTCATAAGAGGAATCTTCCCCTGGGTGGATAAGATCTGAAACCTATCATGTAACCCTGAGCAATGACCTCCAGAATCCAAGGGTCTAGCCAAGCCTCCACAAAGAGAGATAGTCTGCCACCAACACGATCCAGTGATGGATCGGGGGCCATCCTTTCATGACGACTTTGTCTCTGTGGGCTTCTTGTTCTGCTTGGATTTATTCCAAGATTGAGAAGGTTTCCAAGTTCCCTTAGACTGGTCCGGCTTCATGGATGGCTGCTGTCATTGGGATTTATCAGAACGAAAGGGACAAAAATTAGGACCCTGTCCTTTAGGTTTGTTCTACATATCCTGCGGTAAGAAGGCACCCTTGCCACCAGTGACCGTGGATATGGTAGAGTCCAATCCTGGACTGAAAAGAACCTTCCCCTTAAATAGAAGGGAAAGCAATCTAGATTTTGAAGTCATGTCAGCAGACCAAGACTTCAGCCACAGAGCCCTACGGGCTAGACCAGAAAAGCCTAATGTCTTGGCATTCAAGTGAATAATCTGCATGTTTGCATCGCAAATAAACGAATTAGCTACCCTTAAGGCCTTAATTCTTTCCTGGATCTTCTTGAGGGGAGTTCCCACCTCAATCATCTTTGAGAGAGAGTTGCACCAATAGGTAGCGGATCCTGCCACCACAGCAACCGCTGCTGCAGGCTGAAATAAAAACCGTGTGTGCTGAAACATCTTTCTCAACAGAGTTTCTAGCTTCTTATCCATGGCTCCTTAGACGATTAACTATCCTCAAGCGGGATAGTGGTGCGCTTAGCAAGCGTGGAGATAGCTCCATCCACCTTAGGGACATATCCCCACAACTCTAATTGGGAGTCAGGAACAACTTTTTAAAGAAAGAAGAATGTGAAAAAGAGGATCCAAGTTTTTCCCATTCATTCTTAATAATATTTGCCATCTTAACGGGAACCAGGAAAGTTTGTGGCACCACCCTGTCCTCATAAACCTTATCAAACTTAGGAGTAGAAGGTTCCTTGGGTAACAGGTCTGGAACCTTTAATGTAGCCAACACTTCCTTTAACAGAAAGCGTAAGTGTTCTATCCTAAATTTAAAGTCTGGTTCCTCCACAGCCGGAGGCTTAGAGGCAGCTAATTCCGATCCAGAAAGAGCCTCCTCTGAAGTATTAGAGGCGTCTTCATCAGCGGACAATCTTGTATCAGATAAGTCCATCAAGATGGTAGATGACCCCTGGGAAGGATAGCAGTATTTGACATTTTACTTGCGCTTAGCATGGAGAGGTAAAGCACTAAAGGCTGCAGATACTGCCGTTTGCAACTGTTCAGAAAAGTCTGGCGGTAAGAAGGCCCCTCCCGAAGGAGGATTAGTCGTGTAGTGGGGAGCTGCATGTGTAATCGGAGATGACTGCAGGGAATGCACCTCAAGGAACGGAGACCCTTCAGAGGTGGACGGCTCATTTGTACTAAACATCTTAGTCTTTTTTGATATAATAACTTTATCAAGGCATGGGGAACATAGGTGAGCAGCGGGTATACCATAGCCTCCTCACAATAAAAACAGGTATTAGCTCATGGTAAAGAGGGAGTACCCTCTAATGTATCAGAGTCCTCCATAGCTTGCACTTTTACAATGGACTATAGAAAAAGTAAATGGCACCTTTATACCCCAATGGCCGGGACATTCACCACCTCCTATAACCCAGGCCCCACAGAGAAACCGCTTTTTTTCCTGTAAACCGCACGGTCAGGAAAGAGGAAGTTAATGAAGCCACACCCAGTCACATGGAGTGCCATGCAGGACTGCCCCTGCTGCAGGAAGAAAAGCGTGGCAAACTGACAGGCTGCACAGTTATCCAAAACTCAAGTAAAAAGCCTGAATGTTCCCACATCTGCCAGAGCCTCATCTCACACATGTTGCAGCATAAAACATAATAAAGTAAATCATGTATAAATCCCCCCCTGTTCAATAATCCCCTTCCGGAGATATTAACCCTTGATTCCATACAGATAAAGGAGTCACACTGTGACCCTGTCTTCTTATGTTATCATATCATATAAAATGAAACGATTTTACCGAAATCATTGCCGTGGAACAGACACACAGCCTCTCAAGTTTGACAGTCTTGAAGCATCGCACCTGACATGGACTTGAGTGATAGAAGCAGGCAGTGAAACTCTTCAACACTGATTGCTTAGGAGCTGTTAATACGAATCTGGATGGTTTCGCAGGAAGACTCTCCCTGCATCTCCAGACTCTAACTTTCGTCAATGCTCTCACTGAGAGGCTGACAAGACTACTTAAAACTCCAGTCCCATAGCAAAGAGTACTACCCTCCATAAGAAAATACTCTGAATCTTCTGACACTTCTCTGCCAGCCTTCTGTGATGAAAGGGAAAGAATGACTGGTGGATGAGGGGAGTGGGCGAGGTATTTAAGCCTTTGGCTGGGGTGTCTTTACGTCCTCCTGGTGGCCAGGTTCTGTATTCCCACAAGTAAGGAATGAAGCCGTGAACTCTCCTCATATTAAGATGGAAAAATACATTTAAACTTAAATGACAAAAACTCTAGTTAATTAAACTCAGAATGTTTTACTATTTAAAGAGATTACACTGAATTCAATTTTAAAAGCTGGTGAAAAAAATATATAGTATAAATCTGCAAGCGGTGGACAGATTATTTGGTAAATTGTATATTTGTTAAAGCATGAATCTATCTTTAGTTATATTAATCAACCAAGCAGGATGGAATGAAAATATCTCAGTTATCTCAGTTGTCTTTTTAAGGGCAGAAGAAACAAAAGAGTGACAAGGGCAGATAAGGTCGCAAATAAAATTACATTTATTGCAAGAAGTCTATGTATTGCATAAAATGTCAGGGGTTTGGCATTGAAGGATTGACACTGCAATAGCCTAGTAATTTCTGCTAGCTGACAAATTATGTTGATCTGCACACTTTGCCATATATAGGCAATTGTCAGATGAGGAACTATATTTGCAAAGTGACTTTTAGCCAGTCCTTCATTAAGCAAAATGACCTTCAGCAGCATAAAATGTCAGTAATCTCAGGGTAATAGATTCAAATGTAATGTATCGAGTTACTAAAAAAGAAATCTACTATTTTCATAGGAAAATGTTGTGTGAAAATAATTCCAATGCAAAATTGTATGGTCTAGTTAGATAAAGCATGTAAATCTTGTGTTTACTACCCCTTGCTTAAAATGTGCAACCACAAAGGGGTTAAACATATAGGTAAAGTCCCACTTGGAAGCTGCATGTTTATAAAAAGAATATGGCTAGTGATAGGCTGGATATACAACTGCCAATCTTCCTTGACTCACCAGCGGTTTCCTGCTCTGGAGCGGTTTAGAGTATTCAATTTATACATTATAATTTCCAGCTGATTATTTCACCTGTGCTCCAGTTCAGCTATCCTCAAAATGTGGCCTGTTAGGGAGGACTGACGACAGGTTTGAAAACCAGGGAGATAGAGCATGTGATTTTAAGCAACCTACTAGTTTACTCCTATTATCAATTCATCTTTAGTTTAGCACCTGTAAAGCGCTAAATGTAGCCACCAATCAGCAAGCGCTACCCAGGGTGTTAAACTAAAAATTGATAATAGGAGTAAATTAGAAAGTTGCTTAAAATTGCATGCTCTATCTGAATCATTAAATAAAAAAAATGGGTTTAGTTTCCCTTTAAGTTCATAAGCAATCCCAAGACCTCTCAAGAAAGACAAATTTCTCAAATTATTTAAATAGGATCTCCATGGATTCCTATTACCTGGTTGCATGTTTGTTTTTAGTCTTAGTTCATTATGTCTTATCTATAAATTATTCTCTGTAGAATGTCATGCTTAAAACCATTTCCTAATCTAAAGTCAACAAAAAAGAAGTGGATATTGCAATGGTCCCCGACTTCTACAATTATGGGACATAGGACACTCCATGGCAACTAGAGATGCAGTTATATTGCATATGTCCTTTTCTATTTCTGCAGGAGTTCATCAGAAGGAAATTGCTCTCAAGATCTTTACCACCATAACTTTTTGTTAAATTCTGCTAACAACTTCTGCACCAAGATATGTAACATTGTTGGAGACCAACATTATATTTGGTGAGCTTGCTCCTTGGTTTTCGCCATTATGGCACACAGTTTATGATTTAGTACGAAAAGTTATGGAATTGTACTTGGCTTCATTATTGTGGGTGGTTGTCCTCAAGAAGCTTAATGTCTTTTTAATAAAATAATACTAAATTATTTGCCAGCATGCTATAGCTTAATTAATAACAGGAAGCCACCCTATTCAAACAGCCTTGGATAAGTAAAAATGAGTCCCTTTGTAGTCACAAACATGTAGATCTAAATCAGAGATATTTTTAAATAAAATTATGTTGGGGCAGATTACCAGTGGAGCGCTAACAGTTATGCACAAGTGATAGTATGTTTATCGCTGGTGTTTGCATGCATCAGGTGAAGGTAAACTTTGATCGCTAGAGCGCAATCGTGATTTACGCTAGAATGATTACTGCGTCCTCAGAGCTCTGGTTAACTGTTTCACGAAACAAAAAAGTGTCAGAAAAACACATCAAAAATACATTACAGGCGTGTCCGGGCTATGGCCCAAGATGGCGACTATTCTGGGAGCTCAGGAATAAAGATATACATTCCGCCATGTATCTCACATTAGGGAAGCCATCCAGCAAGATATTTTATTGTACATGAAAGCTGAGTGTGTGCTGGACATGAAAATATAATTATCTATAGTATCCTGAACTTTCCGGACAGGGACGTTGCAGGCTTTGGCGGCCCAGTGTGGGATAGCCTCCAACACCCCCCCCCCCTCGGGGTCTCGAGTGAATAACGACACGCTTAACCCCCTTTATTCTATCATTATGGAGGAGCTCCTTACTTTCATACAGGCTTTGCTAGAGGATCAGGAGAGGAGGATTGGCGAGAGGATAGATCGCATCATGCTAGCGCCTGCTGCGCAACATGGCGACAACTGGTGGAATACAGTTTTTGAGGCAGAAGTATGGTGTTCAGACTTGGTGAAGCCAGAAATGGAAGGGAAGAATATGGAGACACGCCAAGTATGGGTACGAGATGCATCCTCTAACCTAGATTTGGATGAGTGTGCGGCGACCTACCCTATGCCCGCGATTATGGAGCAATCTCCAACCTCCGAGGCTGAGCAACCGGCTCTTGTGTGCCATACTGAGACCGCTCAGGGTGAAATTGCTGAGTACAGCGAGGCGGTTTTGCAAACGCCTACGCATCCCTTAGATGCTCGCTATCTTGAGACAGCAGGAGGTGATTCGATCCCAGTGTCGGTTCAGGTTGGTCGAACACCAGAAAATTCCTTGGGACCCGAGGCCCTCTATCAGCTAGCGGTTCTGAGAACTGGGGTCGGGTAAGAAACCTGGACATTTTGACTGTGGCCCAGCGGCAGTTTCCGGGCTCTCCAGACTCTGTAGATGGGGTTGTTAAAGCTGGATATCCTTCTACTTTTATGCAAGGCCGAGCAACATTGCAGCAATAGCCCTACATGACCTACTGATCTGTAGCGGGGCTGTAATGTACCCTACTGTTACATGTTATAACCGCATAATTTAACGATAAACTTGCTGTGTGACTTATGGAAGGGGTTGGTGGATGTACCTGGTTCTATTTCATCTGAACACTTAGAAATGTGCTGCCGGACGAGATCCTCACATGCCAACTAGCGTCCAGCTCTCCATTGTTTTAGGCTGCTTTACAAAGCTGGAGGTTATTGTATATGTTAATGCCACTGTTTCATTAAATTAATTAGCAGTCCATAGAACAGCTCACATGTTGGGGTATTTCTCATAAATGTAAGAAGTATTCCATAATATGTACATATCCCTAGATATCTATATATGTTGTTCTTGTGCAGATAATATTGTGTTTCTGTTATGAGGATATCAGGATATGCTCTGATGTATATTTAAGTCATTGAAACCATATATGAGGACCTAAGGTGGGAATGACATGTGACACTGGAGACTACAGCACTTGTCTTAATAATTTGCATGTAATTATCCTTAGATATCATAAGAATGTCTCCCTAGATACTATAACATTTAGTCTATACATAAACCCTTACAAAGTACTTAGTCTGTGTCGGGGGCCTCCCTGAGCTGGAGTCAAATTAAGTTTGACCTTCTAAATTTGCACCCCTGTTGATGAGGTTTAGCTTTAGCTGGGTTTTTACGCCCTATAGATCTTCTCAGGGTTTTCTATTGTGCTGTCTGCAGCCGAGACAGTTCACATAATATATTTAGTCTGACATATATTTACTGGTAATTTGTGGAGGCCCTACGTAGAGCTGTATCTTATCTATGTTCTCTTATTATGTACTGCGCTATGCATATTTAGAATATTACACTTCTTACTTATTAGTTATGTCATAGACACATGAAGACCTATGTTTTTCCCTTTAGAGTTAGGATACGAAAACTAGGTCTCAGGACTACCATTTGCTATGTTATGCTGTGTCTATGTTAGCATATTATAAAGTAAAAGAGGTTTGTTGTAGTTTGCACCTTAAATTTTTGCTTTCTGTTATTGATCCATAAATGACATTGTACTTTGTAATATTAATGTGTTGGTCTTAGGGGGCCTGTCAGATATTTGGATACCTTGAAGGTCCAAGAGTGGCCAGCCTAGAATATAAAAACAGGCCTGCACGGACTTAATATAATGATTTGTACTTTGATATGCTGATGTGCAGGTAACTGCCTAGGCCCTTCCTGTTTTACTTAGACATGCCATTCTTCCTGTACTGTGCAAACTTGATGTCAACTGTTGTTGTAAACCTCAATAAAAATTATTTGGAAAAAAAAAAAAAAATACATTACAAAGTACAGTTACACTTTCCATCGTGGGGAGGAGAGTCCACAGCTTCATTCATTGCTTGTGGAAATTAAGAACCTGGCTACCAGGAGGAGGCAAAGACACCCCAGCCAAAGGCTTAAATACTTCCTCCACTCCCCTCACCCCCCAGTCATTCTGCCGAGGGAACAAGGAACAGTAGGAGAAATATCAGGGTATAAATGGTACCAGAAGAAAATACTAAATTTAGGTCCGCCCATCGGAGATACGGGAGGGGGCCGTGAACTCTCCTCCCCACGATGGAAATAAAATGATCAGGTAAGCATAATTTATGTTTTCCATCTAAAGGGGAGGAGAGTCCACGGCTTCATTCATTACTTGAGGGAACATATACCCAAGCTTCTAGAGGACACTGAATGAAACCGGGAGGGTAAAAGGCAGACCCTTAATCTGAGGGCACCACAGTCTATAGAACCTTTCTCCCAAAAACAGCTTCTGCAGAAGCAAAAACGTCAAATTTGTAAAACTTATTGAAGGTATGCAAGGAGGACCAGGTAGCTGCCTTGCCTCCATAGAAGCCTCATTTGTGAAAGCTCAGGATGAAGATACCGCTCTAGTGGAATGAGCCGTAATCCTCTGAGGAGGCTTATGTTGCGCTGTCTCATAGGCCAAGCAGATCAAGCTCCTCAGCCAAAAAGACAAAGAAGTAGCAGAATCCCTCTGACCCCTGCGCTTCCCTGAATATACAACAAAAAGAGATTTAGATTGTCTGAAATCATTCGTGACCTGAAGATAGAATTTCAAAGCATGAACCACATCCAGATTATGAAGAAGGGTTAGGACATAAAGAAGGAACAACTATCTCCTGATTGATGACGGTTAGACACCACCTTGGGGAGAAACCCCAAGCCCGTGCGAAGAACAGCCTTATCTACATGAAAGACCAGATAAGGGGGCTCATATTGCAAGGCCGCCAACTTGGAGGCTCTGCATGCCAATGCAATGACAACAGAAAGAGAACCTTCCAAGAAAGATCCTTTATGTCAAGAGAATGCATAGGCTCAAACAGAACCCTCTGTAAGACCTTAAGAACCAAGTTTAAACTCAAAGGTGGAGCAGCCTGCATAAAAACAGGTCTGATTCGAGACAGAGCCTGAACAAAAGATTGGATGTCAAGGAGATCCGCAAGTCTCCTATGCAACAGAACAGATGAAGCCGAAATTTGTCCTTTTAGGGAACTAGCGGCGAGACCCTTCTCCAAACTCTCTTGGAGAAAGGACAAAATCCTGGATACCCTCACCCTGTGCCAAGGGTAGCCATGACTCTCACACCAGGACAAGTAACTCCTCCACACCTTATTATAGATGCGTCGAGTGACCGGCTTTCTTGCCTGAACTAGAGTGTCAATCACATTCTCAGAAAAAAATGCGTTAAATCTCCACGCAGTCAGCCTCAGAGAATCTAGATTTTGATGTTGAAAAGGACACTGCTCTAGCAGATCGCTGCGACAGGGTAACCTCCACGGCGGAGAGGATGACATCCCCACTAGATCCGCAAACCACATCCTCCTTGGCCACGAGGGAGCAATCAGAATTGAAGACACTCTCTCCCGTTTTATAAGAGCCACTACACGAGGAAGAAGCAGAAACTGAGGAAATATGTATACTAGACCAAACCCCCAAGGCATCGCTAATGCATCTATCAGCTCCGCCTGGGGTCCCTCGACCTCGATCCGTATCGGGGAAGCATGCAATTCAACCTTGACGCCATGAGATCGATCTCCGGCGTCCCCCATCTGCGGCAGATCTCCGAAAACACTTCGGGGTGAAGAGACCATTCCCCCGGATGAAAAGTCTGCCTGCTGAGAAAATCCGCTTCCCAGTTGTCCACACCCGGGATGTGAATCACAGAGAGTGAGCAGATGTGGGCCTCCGCCCACTCCAGGATCCGAGACACCTCCCTCATTGCCAGGGAGCTCCTTGTGCCCCCCTGGAGGTTGATATAAGCCGCCAAGGTAATATTGTCCGTCTGGAATCTGATAAAGCTGAAGTCCCCCAGGCGAGGCCACACCCTCAGAGCATTGTAGATCGCTCGAAGCTCCAGAAAATTTATTGGAAGAAGAGATTCGAAGCAAGACCACTGCCCTGTGCCATCCTGGCACCCCAAACAGCTCCCCATCCCGCCAGACTCGCATCCGTGGTCACAATCTCCCAGGACGGTCTCAGGAAGGATGTCCCCATGGACAGGTGATCTGGGCGGATCCACCAGAAGAGGGAAATCCGAGTCTGCACATCCATGGATATCATCTGTGACAGATTGGAATGATCGCAGTTCCACTGTCTCAACATGCACAATTGAAGAGGTCTGAAGTGAAACCTGGCAAATGGAATCATGTCCATGCTGGAGACCATGAGCCCAATCATTTCCATGCACTGAGCTACAGATGGTCTCATTGTAGACTGAAGGGCAAGACAGGTAGACACCATCTTTGTGCTCCCTTGTCCGTGAGAAAGATCTTCATGGACACTGAGTCTATGATCGTGCCCAAGAACTCCACCCTGGTACTGGGAACCAGACAACTCTTCTCGAGGTTGACCTTCCAACCGTGAGATTGAAGTAACTGCAGCAGGACCCTGGTGTGGGCCTCTGCCAGATGGAATGACGGCGCCTGAACCAGGTTGTCGTCCAGGTAGGGCGCCACTGCGATGCCCTGGGATCTGGCTACTGCTAGAAGGGCCCCCAGGACCTTTGTAAAGATTATCGGGGCTGTCGCCAGACCGAAGGGGAAAGCCACGAACTGGAAATGCTGATCCAAAAAAGCAAACCTGAGGAACCTGTAATGGTCCCTGTGAATCGGAACATGAAGATAGGCATCCTTCAAGTCTATAGAGGTCATTAGCTGCCCCTCTTGAACTAGGGGCAGAATGGATCTGATCGTTTCCATTTTGAACGATGGAACGGACAGGAACTTGTTTAAACATTTGAGGTCCAGAATTGGGCGTAACGTGCCCTCCTTCTTTGGGACCACAAACAAATTGGAGTAATACCCTAGACCCCTTTCTGCATGGGGTACTGGTATAATAACCCCGATAGCGGAGAGATCCTGCACACAACCCAGAAAGGCCTCTCTTTTTTCCGGCCTTGAAGACAGGTTTGACAGAAGGAATCTGCCCCTGGGTGAAGAGGACTTGACCCCTATCCTGTAACCCTGGGCGACTACCTCCAGAACCCAGGGGTCCTGGACATCCCGCAACCAGTTGTCTAAGAATAGAGACAATCTGTCCCCCACTCGGTCTGCAGACCAGTCGGGGGCCACCCCTTCATGCAGACTTAGTGTTGGCGGGCTTCTTGTTCTGCTAAGACTTGTTCCAGGCTTGTGCAGGCTTCCAGGCACCTTTTGGTTGGTTTGCTTTCGCTGAGGGCTGTTGGCGTTGCGCCTTATCCCCTCGAAAAGGGAAGAAGATTAGATCCATTAGGTTTTGCCTTCTTATCCTGGGGAAGGAAGGCACCCTTGCCTCCTGTAACCGTGGATATGATAGAGTCCAGACCTGGACCGAACAGGATCTTGCCCTTAAAAGGCAAAGACAGCAGCCTCGTCTTAGAGGTCATGTCCGTGACCACGATTTTAGCCACAGAGCCCTGAGTGCTAGAACTGAAAAAACCTGATACCTTAGCATTCACTCCCGGAAGATAACCTGTCAGTTCCACAAAAAATGCCAGAGCCGCTTCCTTGCACATAACACAGCAATCACACAATAAACCCATCATGTACATACCCCCCCTGTTCAATAATCACCTTAAAGGAATATTAACCCTTAATTCTATAAAGATAAAAGGTGCCACACTGTGGCCCTGTCTTCTGCGTTGTCATGATATAAAATATGAAACGATCTTACCTGAATATACGCCGTAGAACAGGAACACGGCCCTTCAAGTGTGACAGGTGATAGCTGCGCTCCTGACATAGACTCTAGAGAAGAACGCAATCTGCGAAACTCGTCAACGCTGATTGCTGTAGGAGCTGTTAATATGTGTCGGGATGGTATCGCAAAGGGAAGCTCCCTCTACATCTCCGGACTCTAACATTTACCCAGAACCTCAACCAAGAAGCTTGAAGTGCTACTTAAACTCCTGTCATATAGCGAAGGGTAGAACCCCTCATAAGAGACGTCCGATTTTCCGGCACCTCTCTGCCACCTCCTGTGACGGAAGGCAAAGAATGAATGGAGGATGAGGGGAGTGGGGGAAGTATTTAAGCCTTTATAAAAAATATTGCACCAAAAAGTTATAAGGGCTCAAAGATATGAGGGGTCTCAGGTGTTAAAAAACAAAAAAACAAAAAACAAAAAGGCTTCAAGGGGCTTTAACATTGAGATACGAGAGATACGTACACATACGTAGGTCTCTAAAGATGTATGTGTATATATATATATATATATATATATATATATATATGTGTGTGTGTGTGTGTGTAGTGTACATATGTATTTATATGTGTATTTATGTATTTACAGAAATATATACACATATAAATACATTTGTACACATATAAGGACATATATACTGTATAAGTGTGTTGGAGCCCAACAGTTAAGTAGATTGAACTCAATAGACTTCGGTCTTTTTTCATCTTCATCTACTATGTTACTATGAAAACATGTAAAAGCATATTTATGCAATATTCATATTTAATAAAGGTTTTAACTATGTATTTACTGTAAATATTTCACATTCCAATGTTCTGAACATAGCAGAATATGTTCTAAGTATTTCTAAATAGATATTCCTATCTATATCTGTATATACCCATTCCTATATATATATATATATATATATGTGTATACAAGAGTAGATACAGCGCCTATATATCCATTTAAAATATGGGTGGTATATGGGAATATGAATGAGAACTAGAGCTAATTATTAGAAAAATAATAGCCATTAAAAGAATATTAAAAAAAAGATAGATTTTTAGAATCAATTATACTTGAAGAATGATGAATAGATTATGAAACAGTTTAAAATATGGGTGGTATATGGGAATATGAATGAGAACTAGAGCTAATTATTAGAAAAATAATAGCCATTAAAAGAATATTAAAAAAAAGATAGATTTTTAGAATCAATTATACTTGAAGAATGATGAATAGATTATGAAACAGTGTTCATATGAGTCTTTAGACAATATATAGTCCGTAGTAAATCTTCATAAGCAGTTGATATCAGTAAATAGATGGTATGTAATACCCTTACCAGATATTACCTCAATCTGATGAGGTAAGTATGCCGCACTGGGGGTATATACAGATGGTAGAATCTTCTCCTTGTATTTAGATGTGGTGCCTCTTGGGTTTTCGTAAGCCTCCTGGAGTATGCAGGGATATGTTTCTGGTTGTAGATAAATCCCTTGTACTTCCTTTGTGTTGGTAGTTAGCCTCTTGGAGTACCTTTTCTGTCTTGGTATACAATTGCAAGTCTTTTATCACTGGATCATTCAAGTATATTTCACTCCAGTACTTTTCTTCACCACAATGACACATTGTGTCATTGTGGTGAAGAAAAGTACTGGAGTGAAATATACAGTGATAAAAGACTTGCAATTGTATACCAAGACAGAAAAGGTACTCCAAGAGGCTAACTACCAACACAAAGGAAGTACAAGGGATTTATCTACAACCAGAAACATATCCCTGCATACTCCAGGAGGCTTACGAAAACCCAAGAGGCACCACATCTAAATACAAGGAGAAGATTCTACCATCTGTATATACCCCCAGTGCGGCATACTTACCTCATCAGATTGAGGTAATATCTGGTAAGGGTATTACATACCATCTATTTACTGATATCAACTGCTTATGAAGATTTACTACGGACTATATATTGTCTAAAGACTCATATGAACACTGTTTCATAATCTATTCATCATTCTTCAAGTATAATTGATTCTAAAAATCTATCTTTTTTTTAATATTCTTTTAATTGCTATTATTTTTCTAATAATTAGCTCTAGTTCTCATTCATATTCCCATATACCACCCATATTTTAAATGGATATATAGGCGCTGTATCTACTCTTGTATACACATTTTTCACTTACTGACTGGGACTTCACATCTCAACCAGTACTTGTCTTATATAGCTGCCACTATACCATACACAATACAGACTAGCGCCAACTATAGAGTGCCACTTGTGTCTACCCAGTATACTGAGTGAACACATTTTACTTTCTTCTCTCTCTATATATATATATATATATATATATATATATATATATATATATATATATATATATATATATATATATATATATATATATATATAACAGAATTTATGCTTACCTGATAAATTACTTTCTCCAACGGTGTGTCCGGTCCACGGCGTCATCCATAACTTGTGGGATATTCTCCTCCCCTACAGGGAATGGCAAGGAGAGCACACAGCAAGAGCTGTCCATATAACCCCTCCCAGGCTCCGCCCCCCCCAGTCATTCGACCGACGGTTAGGAGAAAAAAAGGAGAAACTATAGGGTGCCGTGGTGACTGTAGTGTATAGAGAAAGAAATTTTTAAACCTGATCAAAAAACCAGGGCGGGCCGTGGACCGGACACACCGTTGGAGAAAGTAATTTATCAGGTAAGCATAAATTCTGTTTTCTCCAACATTGGTGTGTCCGGTCCAAGGCGTCATCCATAACTTGTGGGAACCAATACCAAAGCTTTAGGATACGGATGAAGGGAGGGAGCAAATCAGGTTACCTAAACAGAAGGCACCACGGCTTGCAAAACCTTTCTCCCAAAAATAGCCTCCGAAGAAGCATAAGTATCAAATTTGTAGAATTTGGCAAAAGTGTGCAGAGAAGACCAAGTCGCTGCCTTACATATCTGATCAACAGAAGCCTCGTTCTTGAAGGCCCATGTGGAAGCCACAGCCCTAGTAGAGTGAGCTGTGATACGTTCAGGAGGCTGCCGTCCGGCAGTCTCATAAGCCAATCGGATGATGCTTTTCAGCCAGAAAGAAAGAGAGGTAGCAGTAGCTTTTTGTCCTCTCTTCTTACCAGAATAAACGACAAACAAAGAAGAAGTTTGTTTGAAATCCTTTGTTGCTTCTAAATAGAACTTTAAAGCACGGACTACATCTAAATTGTTTAACAAACGTTCCTTCTTTGAAACTGGAAGGAACAACTATTTCCTGGTTAATATTCTTGTTGAAAACAACTTTTGGAAGAAAACCAGGTTTGGTACACAAAACAACCTTATCTGAATGGAACACCAGATAGGGTAAATCACACTGCATAATTCAGAAACTCTTCTAGCAGAAGAGATGGCAACCAAAAACAGAATTTTCCAAGATAGTAACTTGATATCTATGGAATGTAAAGGTTCAAACGGAACCCCTTGAAGAACTGAAAGAACTAAATTTAGACTCCAGGGAGGAGTCAAGGGTCTGTAAACAGGCTTGATTCTGACCAAAGCCTGTACCAAAGCTTGTACATCTGGCACAGCTGCCAGTCGTTTGTGTAACAAGACAGATAAAGCAGAAATCTGTCCTTTAAAAGAACTCGCTGACAATCCCTTATCCAAACCTTCTTGGAGAAAGGAGAGGATCTTAGGAATTTTAATCTTATTCCAGGAGAATCTTTTGGATTCACACCAACAGATATATCTTTTCCATATTTTATGGTAAATCTTTCTAGTCACAGTTTTTCTGGCTTGGACCAGAGTGTCTATCACTGAATCTGAAAAACCCACGTTTGGATAAAATCAAACGTTCAATTTCCAAGCAGTCAGCTGCAGAGAAAACTAGATTTGGATGTTCGAATGGACCTTGTACTAGAAGATCCTGTCTCAAAGGTAGCTTCCATGGTGGAGCCGATGACATATTCACCAGGTCTGCATACCAAGTCCTGCGCGGCCACGCAGGAGCTATCAGAATCACAGAGGCCTTCTCCTGTTTGATCCTGGCTACAAGCCTGGGAAGGAGAGGGAACGGTGGAAACGCATGAGCTAGGTTGAACGACCAAGGCGCCACTAATGCATCCACTAGAGTCGCCTTGGGATCCCTGGATCTGGACCCGTAGCAAGGAACCTTGAAGTTCTGACGAGACGCCATAAGATCCATGTCTGGAATGCCCCATAAGTGAGTCAACTGGGCATAAACCTTCGGGTGGAGTTCCCACTCCCCCGGATGGAAAGTCTGACGACTCAGATAATCCGCTTCCCAGTTGTCTACTCCTGGGATGTGAATTGCAGATAGGTGGCAGGAGTGATCCTCCGCCCATTTGATGATTTTGGATACCTCTCTCATCGCCAAGGAACTCCTTGTTCCCCCCTGATGGTTGATGTAAGCTACAGTCGTCATGTTGTCTGACTGGAATCTTATGAATCCGGCCTTCGCTAGTTGAGGCCAAGCCCGGAGAGCATTGAATATCGCTCTCAGTTCCAGGATGTTTATCAGGAGAAGAGACTCTTCCCGAGACCATAGACCCTGAGCTTTCAGGGAATTACAGACCGCGCCCCAGCCTAATAGACTGGCGTTGGTCGTGACAATGACCCACTCTGGCCTGCGGAAACTCATTCCCTGAGACAGGTGATCCTGGGACAACCACCAACGGAGTGAGTCTCTGGTCATCTGGTCTACTTGAATCTTTGGAGACAAGTCTGTATAGTCCCCATTCCACTGCTTGAGCATGCACAGTTGTAATGGTCTTAGATGAATTCGAGCAAAAGAAACTATGTCCATTGCTGCAACCATCAACCCTACTACTTCCATGCACTGAGCTATGGAAGGCTGCAGAATAGAGAGAAGAACTTGACAAGCGTTTAGAAGCTTTGACTTTCTGACCTCTGTCAAAAAGATCTTCATTTCTAAAGAATCTATTATTGTTCCCAAAAAGGGAACTCTTGTCGCCGGAGACAGGGAACTCTTTTCTACGTTCACCTTCCACCCGTGAGATCTGAGAAAGGCTAGAACAATGTCTGTATGACCCTTTGCCTTGGAAAGAGACGACGCTTGAATTAGAATGTCGTCCAGATAAGGTGCCAGTGCAATACCCCTTGGTCTTAGAACCGCTAGAAGGGACCCGAGCACCTTTGTAAAAATTCTGGGAGCAGTGGCTAGCCCGAATGGGAGAGCCACAAACTGATAATGTTTGTCCAGAAGGCGAACCTTAGGAACTGATGATGATCTTTGTGGATAGGAATATGTAGATACGCATCCTTTAAATCCACGGTAGTCATATATTGACCCTCCTGGATTGTAGGTAAAATTGTTCGAATGGTTTCCATTTTGAACGATGGAACTCTGAGAAATTTGTTTAGAATTTTGAAATCCAGAATTGGTCTGAAAGTTCCCTCTTTTTTTGGAACTACAAACAGATTTGAGTAAACCCCCTGACCTTGTTCCACAGATGGAACTGGGTGTATCACTCCCATCTTTAACAGGTCTTCTACACAATGTAAGAATGCCTGTCTCATTATTTAGTTTGAAGATAAGTGAGACATGTAGAACCTTCCCCATGGGGGTAGTTCATTGAATTCTAGAAGATAACCCTGAGAGACTATTTCTAGTGCCCAGGGATCCTGAACATCTCTTGCCCAAGCCTGAGCAAAGAGAGAGAGTCTGCCCCCTACTAGATCCGGTCCCGGATCGGGGGCTACCCCTTCATGCTGTTTTGGTAACAGCAGCAGGCTTCTTGGCCTGTTTACCCTTGTTCCAGCCTTGCATTGGTTTCCAAGCTTGTTTAGTCTGGGAAGTGTTACCCTCTTGTCTAGAGGCTGAAGAGTTGGAAGCCGGTCCGTTCCTGAAATTGCGAAAGGAACGAAAATTGGACTTATTCTTAACCTTGAAAGGTCTATCTTGTGGGAGGGCATGGCCCTTTCCCCCAGTGATGTCTGAAATAATCTCTTTCAATTCTGGCCCAAAAAGGGTCTTACCTTTGAAAGGGATATTAAGCAATTTTGTCTTGGAAGATACGTCCGCTGACCAAGACTTTAGCCAGAGCGCTCTGTGCGCCACAATTGCAAACCCTGAATTTTTCGCCGCTAACCTCGCTAACTGCAAAGCGGCGTCTAAAATAAAGGAATTAGCTAACTTAAGTGCGTGAATTCTGTCCATGACTTCCTCATACGGAGTCTCCCTACTGAGCGACTTTTCCAGTTCCTCGAACCAGAACCACGCCGCTGTAGTGACAGGAATAATGCACGAAATAGGTTGAAGGAGGTAACCTTGCTGTACAAAAATCTTTTTAAGCAAACCCTCCAACTTTTTATCCATAGAATCTTTGAAAGCACAATTTTCCTCAATGGGAATGGTTGTGCGTTTGGCTAGTGTAGAAACCGCCCCCTCGACCTTAGGGACTGTTTTCCTTCCTGGGGTCGACCATAGGGAACAATTTCTTAAATATAGGAGGAGGGACAAAAGGCCTGGCTTCTCCCACTCCTTATTCACTATGTCCGCCACCTGTTTAGGTATCGGAAATGCATCAGGGTGCACCGGGACCTCTAGGAATTTGTCCATCTTGCACAATTTTTCTGAAATGACCAAAGAGTCATAATCATCCAGCGTAGTTAGTACCTCCTTAAGTAATGCGCGGAGATGCTCTAACTTAAATTTAAACGTCACAACATCAGGTTCTGCCTGCTGAGAAATTCTTCCTGTATCAGAAATTTCTCCATCTGACAAACCCTCCCTCACTGCCACTTCAGACTGGTGTGAGGGTATGACAGAAAAAATATCATCAGCGCCCTCCTGCTCTACAGTGTTTAAAACAGAGCAATTGCGCTTTCTCTGAAATGCTGGCATTTTGGATAAAATATTAGCTATGGAGTTATCCATTACTGCCGTCAATTGTAACAAGCATTGGCGCGCTAGAAGTACTAGGGGTCGCCTGCGCGGGCATAACTGGTATAGACACAGAAGGAGAGGATGTAGAACTATCTCTACTTCCTTCATCTGAGGAATCATCCTGGGCAACTTTACTATTTGTGACAGTACTGTCCTTACTATGTTTGGACGCTATGGCACAATTATCACATATATTTGAATGAGGAACCACATTGGCTACCATACATACAGAACATGATCTATCTGAAGGTACAGACATGTTAAACAGGTTTAAACTGGTTAATAAAGCACAAAAACCGTTTTAAAACAAAACTGTTACTGTCTCTTTAAATGTTAAACAGGGCACACTTTATTACTGAATATGTGAAAAACTATGAAGGAATTATCCAATCTTTACCAAATTCACCACAGTGTATAAATACATTCAAAGTATTGCACCCCAATTTTCAAGCTGTTAACCCTTAAAATGTGGAAACCGGAGCCGTTTGCAATTTTAACCCCACTACAGTCCCAGCCACAGCCTTTGTTGCGACTTCATCTATCCCAGGGGGGTTCTAGGAACGTTTTCAGTGGATACCAGACCCTCACACATGCAGCTGCATGCACTGCACTCAAAAGAAACTGCGCAATAATGGCGCGAAAATTAGGCTCTGCCTACTACAGTCAAAGGCCCTTCCTGACTGGAAAGGTGTCTTAACTAGTGCCTGGCGATAAAAACGTTCCCCAAACAATAAAAGTGTGAAAACTACTTCAAACTTTAAAAAACAACTTAAATAAACAATCGATTTAGCCCTTAAGAATGTCCACCAGTTAATAGCCCATAATAAGCCCTTTATTCTTTAGTCTAAGAAAATGGCTTACCGATCCCCATGAGGGAAAATGACAGCCTTCCAGCATTACACAGTCTTGTTAGAAAAATGGCTAGTCATACCTTGAGCAGAAAAGTCTGCAAACTGTTCCCCCCAACTGAAGTTCTCTCAGCTCAACAGTCCTGCGTGGGAACAGCAACTGATTTTAGTTACTGCTGCTAAAATCATACTCCTCTTTTAAACAGAACTCTTCATCTCTTTCTGTTTCAGAGTAAATAGTACATGCCAGTACTATTTCAAAATAACAAACTCTTGATAGAAGAATAAAAAACTACAACTAAACACCACAAACTCCTCACCATCCCTGTGGAGATGCTACTTGTTCAGAGCGGCAAGGAGAATGACTGGGGGGGCGGAGCCTGGGAGGGGCTATATGGACAGCTCTTGCTGTGTGCTCTCCTTGCCATTCCCTGTAGGGGAGGAGAATATCCCACAAGTTATGGATGACGCCGTGGACCGGACACACCAATGTTGGAGAAATATATATATATATATATATATATAGATAGATATAGATATATAGATATAGATACAGATATATATTGTATCAAAATACCATCAGATATATGTAGAACTATTTATTTATGAATAAAAAGAGCATATTCTGCTATGTGCAGAACATTGGAATGTGAAATATTCATATTTTCATGTCAGGTTAGTGCACTTGAGAATATGCAATTGAAATTATGCGTGAGTAGGGTGTTAGGTTTTTTTCCACTTTTTTGCTTCATTGACTTCTACATATTACATGAACAAGCATGCGATATTCTAACTTCGGCTTTTTGCGCTCGTCGGGTTTGCACAAAAGCAAAAACAGTTTACTTATAACTCATAAAGCTTACTTTTAGTCCAGTTAACGCTTGAGCAGGAGAATTAAATAGTGCTCCACTCGTAATCTGGCCCTATATTATTAAATTATCTTATTGTGATTTAATCAAATTATTACAGCTAAATAATTACTATATAAAGAAAAACAACTTAAGGTTTGTCCAATTTTGCAAATGATTTCTGAGCAAACATCACTTGGTGGGATGAGAAAAACCCTACAAGTTAAAAAATATAAATAACAAGTATCCAAGAAAGCACAAAAAAACAGACATCAATTTTACTACAAGGGCAGCTCTAACTATCATATTAATCAAAAATATATAGTAACGGCACTACTTAAAAGATGATATAATCAATAAATAGTTTAATAGATCATAACGAAACGGGTGCAAGAGTCTAGCATCGCTATCAATACTCAATTAAATAATACAAAATATAACTCAGCACACCAAATCAATGAAAAAACATAAGTTATGCTTACCTGATAAATTTATTTCTCTTGTAGTGTATTCAGTCCACGGGTCATCCATTACTTATGGGATATATTCCCTTCCCAACAGGAAGTTGCAAGAGGATCACCC
This sequence comes from Bombina bombina, assembly GCF_027579735.1. Lineage (NCBI taxonomy): Eukaryota > Metazoa > Chordata > Amphibia > Anura > Bombinatoridae > Bombina > Bombina bombina. Next base: position 675,301,153 of record NC_069503.1, read on the forward strand.
AAGCAGAGCTGCTATATAGCTCCTCCCCTCACATGTCATATCCAGTCATTCGACCGAAACAAGACAAGAAAGGAGAAACTATAGGGTGCAGTGGTGACTGGAGTTTTAATTAAAATTTAGATCTGCCTCAAAAAGACAGGGCGGGCCGTGGACTGAATACACTACAAGAGAAATAAATTTATCAGGTAAGCATAAATTATGTTTTCTCTTGTTAAGTGTATTCAGTCCACGGGTCATCCATTACTTATGGGATACCAATACCAAAGCTAAAGTACACGGATGATGGGAGGGACCAGGCAGGAACTTTAAAAGGAAGGAACCACAGCCTGTAGAACCTTTCTCCCAAAAACAGCCTCCGAAGAAGCAAAAGTGTCAAATTTGTAAAATTTTGAAAAGGTATGAAGCGAAGACCAAGTCGCAGCCTTGCAAATTTGTTCAACAGAGGCCTCATTCATAAAGGCCCAGGTGGAAGCCACAGCTCTAGTGGAATGAGCTGTAATTCTTTCAGGGGGCTGCTGTCCAGCGTATTATGCTACGAAGCCAAAAGGAGAGAGAGGTAGCCGAAGCTTTTTGACCTCTCCTCTGTCCAGAGTAAACGACAAACAGGGAAGAAGTTTGACGAAAATCTTTAGTTGCCTGTAAATAGAACTTCAGGGCATGGACTACGTCCAGATTATGCAAAAGTCTTTCCTTCTTTGAAGAAGGGTTAAGACATAATGATGGAACAACAATCTCTTGATTGATGTTCCTGTTAGAAACTACCTTAGGTAAGAACCCAGGTTTAGTACGCAGAACTACCTTGTCTGAATGGAAAATCAGATAAGGAGAATCACAATGTAAGGCAGATAACTCAGAGACTCTTCGAGCCAAGGAAATAGCCATCAGAAACAGAACTTTCCAAGATAACAGCTTAATATCAATGGAATGAAGGGGTTCAAACGGAACACCTTGAAGAACTTTAAGAACTAAGTTTAAGCTCCACGGCGGAGCAACAGTCTTAAACACAGGCTTAATCCTAGCCAAAGCCTGACAAAAAGCCTGAACGTCTGGAACCTCTGCCAGACGTTTGTGTAAAAGAATAGACAGAGCAGAAATCTGTCCCTTTAACGAACTAGCAGATAAGCCCTTTTCTAAACCCTCTTGTAGGAAAGACAATATCCTAGGAATCCTAACCTTACTCCATGAGTAACTCTTGGATTCACACCAATACAAGTATTTACGCCATATCTTATGGTAAATTTTTCTGGTAACAGGTTTCCGAGCCTGTATTAAGGTATCAATAACTGACTCCGAGAAGCCACGCTTTGATAGAATCAAGCGTTCAATCTCCATGCAGTCAGTCTCAGAGAAATTAGATTTGGATGGTTGAAAGGACCCTGAATTAGAAGGTCCTGCCTCAGAGGCAGAGACCATGGTGGACAGGACGACATGTCCACTAGGTCTGCATACCAGGTCCTGCGTGGCCACGCAGGCGCTATCAGAATCACCAATGCTCTCTCCTGTTTGATCTTGGCAATCAGTCGAGGAAGCAGCGGAAATGGTGGAAACACATAAGCCATGTTGAAAAGCCAAGGGGCTGCTAGAGCATCTATCAGCGCCGCTCCTGGGTCCCTGCACCTGGATCCGTAACAAGGAAGTTTGGCGTTCTGGCGAGACGCCATGAGATCCAGTTCCGGTTTGCCCCAACGACGAATCAGTTGAGCGAAGACCTCCGGATGAAGTTCCCACTCCCCCGGATGAAAAGTCTGGCGACTTAGAAAGTCCGCCTCCCAGTTCTCCACGCCTGGGATGTAGATCGCTGACAGGTGGCAAGAGTGAGACTCTGCCCAGCGAATTATCTTTGAGACTTCTAACATCGCTAGGAAACTCCTGGTTCCCCCTTGATGGTTGATGTAAGCCACAGTCGTGATGTTGTCCGACTGAAATCTGATGAACCTCAGTGTTGCTAACTGAGGCCAAGCTAGAAGAGCATTGAATATTGCTCTTAATTCCAGAATATTTATTGGGAGGAGTTTTTCCTCCTGAGTCCACGATCCCTGAGCCTTCAGGGAGTTCCAGACTGCGCCCCAACCTAGCAGCCTGGCATCTGTTGTTACAATCGTCCAATCTGGCCTGCGAAAGGTCATCCCTTTGGACAGATGGACCCGAGAAAGCCACCAGAGAAGAGAATCTCTGGTCTCTTGATCCAGATTTAGTAGAGGGGACAAATCTGAGTAATCCCCATTCCACTGACTTAGCATGCATAATTGCAGTGGTCTGAGATGCAGGCGCGCAAATGGCACTATGTCCATTGCCGCTACCATTAAGCCGATTACTTCCATGCACTGAGCTACTGACGGGCGTGGAATGGAATCAAGGACACGGCAAGCATTTAGAAGTTTTAATAACCTGGACTCCGTCAGGTAAATTTTCATCTCTACAGAATCTATAAGAGTCCCTAGGAAGGGAACCCTTGTGAGTGGTAATAGAGAACTCTTTTCCACGTTCACCTCCCACCCATGCAACCTCAGAAATGCCAGAACTATCTCTGTATGAGACTTGGCAATTTGAAAACTTGACGCTTGTATCAGAATGTCGTCTAGGTACGGAGCCACCGCTATGCCTCGCGGTCTTAGCACCGCCAGAAGTGAGCCCAGAACCTTTGTAAAAATTCTCTGGGCCGTAGCTAACCCGAAGGGAAGAGCTACAAACTGGTAATGCCTGTCTAGAAAGGCAAATCTTAGGTACCGATAATGATCTTTGTGAATCGGTATGTGAAGGTAGGCATCCTTTAAGTCCACTGTGGTCATATACTGACCCTCTTGGATCATGGGTAGGATGGTTCGAATAGTTTCCATTTTGAATGATGGAACTCTTAGGAATTTGTTTAAGATCTTTAGGTCCAAGATTGGTCTGAAGGTTCCCTCTTTCTTGGGAACCACAAACAGATTTGAGTAAAATCCTTGCCCTTGTTCCGTCCGCGGAACTGGATGGATCACCCCCATTACTAGGAGGTCTTGTACACAGCGTAGAAATTCCTCTTTCTTTATTTGGTTTGCTGATAACCTTGAAAGATGAAATCTCCCTTGTGGAGGAGAAGCTTTGAAGTCCAGAAGATATCCCTGAGATATGATCTCCAACGCCCAGGGATCCTGGACATCTCTTGCCCAAGCCTGGGCGAAGAGAGAAAGTCTGCCCCCCACTAGATCCGTTTCTGGATAGGGGGCCCTCTCTTCATGCTGTCTTAGGGGCAGAAGTAGGTTTTCTGGCCTGCTTGCCCTTGTTCCAGGACTGGTTAGCTTTCCAACCCTGTCTGTAACGAGCAACAGTTCCTTCCTGTTTTGGAGCGGAGGAAGTTGATGCTGCTCCTGCCTTGAAGTTACGAAAGGCACGAAAATTAGACTGTTTGGCCTTTGATTTGGCCCTGTCCTGAGGAAGAGTATGACCCTTACCTCCAGTAATGTCAGCAATAATTTCTTTCAAGCCGGGCCCGAATAAGGTCTGCCCTTTGAAAGGAATATTAAGCAATTTAGATTTAGAAGTCACGTCAGCTGACCAGGATTTAAGCCATAGCGCTCTGCGCGCCTGGATGGCGAATCCGGAGTTCTTAGCCGTTAGTTTGGTTAAATATACAACGGCATCAGAAACAAATGCGTTAGCTAGCTTAAGTGCTTTAAGCTTGTCCATAATCTCATCCAATGGAGCTGTGCGAATGGCCTCTTCCAGAGACTCAAACCAGAATGCCGCAGCAGCAGTGACAGGCGCAATGCATGCAAGGGGCTGTAAGATAAAACCTTGTTGAACAAACATTTTCTTAAGGTAACCTTCTAATTTTTTATCCATTGGATCCGAAAAAGCACAACTATCCTCCACCGGGATAGTGGTACGCTTAGCTAAAGTAGAAACTGCTCCCTCCACCTTAGGGACCGTCTGCCATAAGTCTCGTGTGGTGGCGTCTATTGGAAACATTTTCCTAAATATAGGAGGAGGGGAAAAGGGCACACCGGGTCTATCCCACTCCTTGCTAATAATCTCTGTAAGCCTTTTAGGTATAGGAAAAACGTCATTACACACCGGCACCGCATAGTATCTATCCAGCCTACATAATTTCTCTGGAATTGCAACCGTGTTACAATCATTCAGAGCCGCTAATACCTCCCCTAGCAATACACGGAGGTTCTCAAGCTTAAATTTAAAATTAGAAATCTCTGAATCCGGTCTCCCTGGATCAGATCCGTCACCCACAGAATGAAGCTCTCCGTCCTCATGTTCTGCATATTGTGACGCAGTATTGGACATGGCTCTCACATCATCAGCGCGCTCTGTCCTTAACCCAGAGCTATCGCGCTTGCCTCTTAATTCTGGCAATTTAAATAATACTTCTGTCATAACAGTAGCCATGTCTTGCAAAGTGATTTGTATGGGCCTCTCTGATGTACTTGGCGCCACAATATCACGCGCCTCCTGAGCGGGAGGCGAAGGTACTGACACGTGAGGAGAGTTAGTCGGCATAATTTCCCCCTCGTTGTCTGGTGATAATTTCTTTACAGATAAAGACTGACTTTTATTTAAAGTGACATCAATACATTTAGTACACATATTTCTATGGGGCTCCACATTGGCCTTCAAACATAGTGAACAAACAGATTCATCTGTGTCAGACATGTTTAAACAGACTAGCAATGAGACTAGCAAGCTTGGAAAATACTTTCAATAAATTTACAAGCAATATAAAAGACGCTACTGCGCCTTTAAGAAGCACAAAAAAACTGTCACAGTTGAAATAACAATGAACCAAATCAGTTATAGCAACCAAATTTTCACAGTAAATGTATTAAGTTAGCAAAGTATTGCACCCACTAGCAAATGGATGATTAACCCCTTAATACCCAAAACAGATAATCAATTTAACAATTAACGTTTTTATCACAGTCTAACACACTGTCACAGGTCTGCTGTGACTGATTACCTTCCTCAAAGTGAATTTTGAAGACCCCTGAGCTCTCTAGAGACATCCTGGATCAAGGAGGAAGAAGCAGGAAGACTGTGACTGAATTTTTACTGCGCAAAAAAGCGCTAAAATAGGCCCCTCCCACTCATATTACAACAGTGGGAAACCTCAATTAACCATTTCTATGCAGAAATATACGTCAGCCATGTGGAAAAAATCATGCCCCAATAAGTTTTATCACCAAAGTACCTCACAAAAATGATTAACATGCCAGTAAACGTTTTAAACATACATTTGAAAGATTATGTAGTGTTATCAATAAGCCTGCTACCAGTCGCTTCTACTGCAGTTAAGGCTCATACATTACTTCAGTATTAACAGTATTTTCTTAGTCAAATTCCATTCCTTAGAAAATTACTTTACTGCACATACATTCATCAGCCTGATACCAGTCGCTACTACTGCATTTAAGGCTGTACTTACATTACATCGGTATCAGCAGTATTTTCTTAGTCAATTCCATTCCTTAGAAAAATATTTTACTGCACATACCTCGTTTGCAGGGGACCCCGCATGCTATTCCCTTTCTGAAGTTACCCCATTCTTCAGAATGTGCGAGAACAGCCAGTGGATCTTAGTTACTTCTGCTAAGATCATAGAAAACGCAGGCAGATTCTTCTTCTAAATACTGCCTGAGAGAAAAACAGCACACTGCCATTTAAAATAACAAACTTTTGATTGAAGAAATAATTAAGTATAAAAACTCCACACTCCTCTCACGACCTTCCTATTATGTTGAGAGTTGCAAGAGAATGACTGGATATGACATGTGAGGGGAGGAGCTATATAGCAGCTCTGCTTGGGTGATCCTCTTGCAGCTTCCTGTTGGGAAGGGAATATATCCCATAAGTAATGGATGACCTGTGGACTGAATACACTTAACAAGAGAAAAGGCTAAACTTTATTAATATGCCTAAACAATGAGAAATCTAAACCCAAAATTAATGCCATTCCAAACATACATCAGTCATACACACACATAAAAAAAGATTACACCCCAGGCGTCCCTAGGGGAATCAAAAGTATGCTGTTATCTTGATAGAAAAAAGGATTTGAAAACCATAAAAGTTCCAATGTTAAATTTGTAATCCCAAAAAATGAGGGTATTAATGAACAAAGTCAATGTCCATAAATCTCATCTGCTTATTTATGATCAGACATCCCAACTCTCCCTGAAGTTCAGGGAGTCTCCCTGATTTTAATAGTGGCTCTCTGATGCCAGCAAATGGAGTGCAATCTCCCTGAAACATCTAAGTACTATGATCCGATGTGGTCCAAATACGGAAAAGTGTTTCTTTAAGGAATGCCTTTAGTTGCTGGGACGTTATAGAAACCTCAAAGCATCAGTAACCAAAAAGCCCCCACTGATTTTAATAAAATAAAACACAAATACTACCTTATTTATTGCACGTAATTAAACTTCGGATCACTGGAAAATAGGTTTGTTGTATGTGATTGTGCAATAAATCTACTTTTTTATGTGACTTTATTGGGAAGCTACTTTAATGATGTCTCTATCTTATTTAGGGTTTCAAGGTGTCCAATATATAAGGGGGGGGGGGGCGCAGTAGCGGGTGAAGCCACCTCCCTGAAATGAGTTTTTGCAGGTTGGGATGTCTGTATGATGTAAGTTCAAAAAGAAGCACTCTATGCACCCTTTTAAGAGATGTGTACAAATAAATCTCAGATTGATCTTGACCACAAAGTCATACTGCATGTAACGCCTCTTGTCAGTGTATTGTCACATATACTTTGTGTAACAGTCAATAGAGACCAAAATGATGGAAACAAGTTTCAACTGTGCACCTACATTATGGCTTAAATGTCTGACTGCATGACAAGCTAGGTGTTTTCTTCTCTGTATAAGCACCTTGGATTGCACACCAGCATTCAATTCCCACTGTCTCAAATTTACCTCCACAGAGAATGAGAGAGATATCTATACTTTGGAAACATGAATGTTTTTTAAACTTCTGATTTTGTCTTCTTTTTTTCTAATGTATTATGCCTTGTTTAGCTATTTACCTACTTCTTTCAATTCATTGTTACTCCCCAAACATGTTTTCCTGGTTTCCTCACTAATTTACTGAAGTGACTGTTACGAAGGCACCATCACTCATTGTTTTTATACCTTGTGGGGTTTTTTTTAATCTAATATTTGGAGAGTGTTTCCATATTTATAAGGAAAGTTTGAAGGAACTAACCCTAAATATCACAAATACCATCATATAGCAAAGATCTGAATATGAGTCATTGTACACCATCTATATTATTCAGTGCAGACACATGCACGTTAAGACCATCATATAGCAAAGATCTGAATATGAGTCATCGTACACCATCTATATTATTCAGTGCAGGCACATGCACGTTAATACCATCATATAGCAAAGATCTGAATATGAGTCATCGTACACCATCTATATTATTCAGTGCAGGCACATGCACGTTAATACCATCATATAGCAAAGATCTGAATATGAGTCATCGTACACCATCTATATTATTCAGTGCAGGCACATGCACGTTAATACCATCATATAGCAAAGATCTGAATATGAGTCATCGTACACCATCTATATTACTCAGTGCAGGCACATGCACATTAATACCATCATATAGCAAAGATCTGAATATGAGTCATCGTACACCAGCTATATTATTCAGTAGAGGCACATGCACGTTAATACCATAATATAGCAAAGATCTGAATATGAGTCATCGTACACCAGCTATATTACTCAGTGCAGGCACATGCACATTAATACCATCATATAGCAAAGATCTGAATATGAGTCATCGTACACCATCTCTATTATTCAGTGCAGGCACATGCACGTTAATACCATCATATAGCAAAGATCTGAATATGAGTCATCGTACACCATCTATATTATTCAGTGCAGGCACATGCACGTTAATACCATCATATAGCAAAGATCTGAATATGAGTCATCGTACACCATCTATATTACTCAGTGCAGGCACATGCACATTAATACCATCATATAGCAAATATCTGAATATGAGTCATCGTACACCAGCTATATTATTCAGTAGAGGCACATGCACGTTAATACCATAATATAGCAAAGATCTGAATATGAGTCATCGTACACCAGCTATATTACTCAGTGCAGGCACATGCACATTAATACCATCATATAGCAAAGATCTGAATATGAGTCATCGTACACCATCTATATTATTCAGTGCAGGCACATGCACGTTAATACCATCATATAGCAAAGATCTGAATATGAGTCATCATACACCATCTATATTACTCAGTGCAGGCACATGCACGTTAATGGGGCACTGTATTCTCCTGTCAAAAAATAACAGAGTTGTATAGTTGACAATATTGAAAGTTTACCTTTAGTTTTTATTGAGCAGAGCACTTCTTTTCATTCACCAGTTATAAATTAGATGTGATTATTTTCTACATAGTGTAATGTAGGTTGGTTATCTCACCTATATCCCTCTGTGTAATTAATTCAGAGAATTATCACAATACAAGGATTGTTACCTTTTCTTTAAAAGGAAGCCCATATCTCACCAGCGTCTTCTGCTCCATATGTATCCATACAAACATCAAGCCTGATAGCACTAGAGGAAATAAGGCTTCATACCTATGTTTTCAAAGAGAATAAAAAAAGAAATTTTGTTCGTTTATCATTAGGCACATGAATGTATTGTGTAAAGTTTTTGTTGATTAATTGCTAATAAACACTAATTACATTTATTGAGTTGGATCATGTGATGCCTTTGATTATACAGGTACAGTATATGTGTTTCTAGTACATAGCAAAACTATAATAAACCAGTGACAGGGCAATATCCACAAAAACACAATATACCCCTAACATTATAGGGCCATGATAAGCCTACATTCCTAATTATGTTATAAAACCCCACAATTCCTATTTAATGGTTCAGGTAGAGCACGCAATTGTAAACACCTTTCTAATCTACAACTATTAACAAACTTTTTATTCTCTTGGTATCATTTTTTGAAAAGCAGGAACGTACACTGAGGAGCGTGCACCTGTCTGGAGAACTATATGGCAGCAGTTTTGCAAGAATCGTATCCATTTGCAAGAGTACTAGACAGCAGCATTATTTCCTGCCATGTAGTGCTCCAATTACCTAGGTATCTCTTCAACAAAGAATAATATGGGAACAAAGCAAGTTTGAAAATAAAAGTAAATTGGAATATTTTTGTTAAATTGTATGCTCTGTCTGAATCAAAAAAGAAATGTTTTGGGTTTCATTTAATTTCAAAATATGTACTATATGTACAATAGATAGATCGATAGATAGATAGATAGATAGATAGATAGATAGATAGATAGACAGACTCTAAGCACACAATCAGATCAAATTTTAACAAAAAGTTAGCAGAAGTTTGTGATTCTCTCAGGTTTTCACCCATGTGTATTTAAACAAACACTCCCTGGTTTTAGATTAAACAACATTTAAAGGGATAGTAAACCCCAACACTGACTTTTATGATTCAGATAGAACATACAATTTTAAACAACTTTCAAATTTAATTCTATTATCAAATTTTCTTCATTCTCTTGTTATCCATTGCTGAAGGGACAACATTGCACTACTGTCAGGAAACTAAAAACATCTAGTTAGCCAATCACAAGAGACAAATGTGTACAGGCACCAATTATCAGCAGCTCCCACTAGTGTATGATATGTGCAAATTCATTTTTTTTAACAAGGTATACTAAGAGAATGAAGCACATTTGAAAATAGAAGTGAATTTAAAAGTGTCTTAAAATGACCGGCTCTATCTGAATCATGCAAGTTCACTTTTGACGTTCCTATCCCTTTAGTAAAAAAACTCTTTTTACATATCAAACAATATATAAAAACGTAATGAGACAAGTGTGCAAATGTCTGGAGCTCTATGTTTTGCAAGAATGTTTATCCATTTACAATAGCACTAGATGGCAGCACTTTTTCTTGCCATGCTGTGCTCCAATCACCTACCTTAATATATCTTCAACAAAGAATGCCATGGGAACAAAGCAAATTTGATAATAGAAATAGATTGGAAACTTTTTTTTTAAAAAAATTGCATGCTGTCATATCCCTTTAATACAACATATATTGCTCAATGTTGTGAATATCTGCAATATGATGTCTGTTTAAAATAAGTCATTTACCCAAGTACAGCTTTATTAAAAACAAATACACAAACATCTTACCCAGTGCTGAGAAGAAGGTAAGTTGACATAAGAGAAAGAAATATACCCAGAAGTCTCTGAAACAGAAGGGTGCTGCTAAGTAATGGCAAAACCATGGAACAAGCTGCAAGATCATAAGAAGAGAAAGGTGTCATTAGCATGCAGAGCCAATGGCAAGAGACACAGGAACTCTCAGTAATATATCATTATGCTTATTCTGACCTGCTTCAGTTCTGTAACGGAAAAAAATGCAAATTAAACATTCAAACAAAAGAAATATAGTTCTTCAAGAAATATGATTCTTAAAGTGAATGTAAATTTTGATGCTAAAGTGCCCGGTTTTTAAAAATGTGATTAAAAACAGGGGCACTTTAATTCATCAAAATTTACATTTCACTCCTGTTGAGAAAAAAAATGTACCTTTTAAGCTTGACAGCTGCTCCAGCTTCCTCTGCCTTTCGCAAAGCCTCTTCCTGAGTCTAAAATGAGGAATCCGGCTTCCTCCAATCACGGCTTCGAATCAGACACTGATTCCCCCAGGGGGGAGCTATGATTGGAGGATGACCGATCCATCATTTCTGACGTCAGAAATGGCTTTGCAATGACCGGAGGAAGCTGAAGCGGCTGGCAAGATTAAAAGGTAAGTATTTTTTCACGAGTGAAATGTAAATTTTGATGAATTAAAGTGCCCCTGTTTTTAATCACATTTTTAAAAACCGGGCACTTTAGCATCAAAATTTACATTCACTTTAAGCAGAAAGTGTCATACTAAGCTTCAATGAAAATAATGATGCCTGTTAAGTAACTGTTTCAGAACCACAGTAGTAAGACATGATTACATATTATTGCCCTAATCATTTTTAACCCTTTAAATAACAAACAGAAACGGGCAAATAAGTACCTGTCCACTGAATACCCTATTAAAAAGTGTAGGATTAAAGGGGCAATAAACATTGTATTTTTTATAGTTGTACTGTGCGTCTGCTCTTGATAAATCAGCTGACAGCTTTATCCAGCTCGGGAGCATAATACATTAAAGGGATAGTAAACAAAAAATGTTTCTGTTTAAAAGATAGATAATCCCTTTATTTATCTTAAAGGGTCAGCACACCTTAACAAACTTTTCTGCTGCAGTCATTCCAAACATTTATAAGAATCATGAAGACACAGATCTGTCTTTTGCAAACACACAATGTTTGCAAAAGAAGGAGCTGTGTCTTCATGATTTAACAAATTAAGATAAAACTGCAAAATTATCAGTTTCTCTGGTTTTACTATTTATAGGTATGTGTCTGAGTAAAAATAGTCTTCAAGGGTTTAGAAATTTGCATATGAGCCTACCTAGGTTTAGCTTTCAACTAAGAATAACAAGAGAACAAAGCAAATTTGATGATACAAGTAAATTAGAAAGTTGTTAGAAATGACATGCCCTATCTAAATCATGAAAGTTTAATTTGGACTTTACTATACCTTTAAAGTAAATGGCACAATTGGGCGGGCTTTAATAAGACAGTAAGTCTGTGACACTGTTTTAAAAAATAAAATGCAGCAGTGGATAGATGGTTTAAGAAGAGGAAACAGAGGACTGCTTTGGGGTACAGAATGACGTGAACTAGGGCTTTAGAACAGGTCACTACCTCCCCTTATTAACTTTGCACACACTACACAACAGTAATAAAAAAATACATTTACTACCCCTTTAATTAAAGGACATCAATTTTTTTTCCATGCACATAAAAGCACTTTTAAACATAGTAATAAAAAATATTATTTTGCATAAAAAGGGTTAAATTAAAACAATTTGAATTTTGAAACTAGCACTTCTGGGATAGAAGCTCACTGGCTAATAAGACTTCCAATAACTCTATTGGTTGAAAATAACTCACCTCATAAGCATAAAAACAAAACAGAAAAATCCAGTAAAAATAAATATATTACCATTTAAAATGACCTCTTTTAGAACAAAGAGAAATACATTAAAATAATGTATATTTTAACATTTCTATATACAGTTTATATATATATATATATATATATAGGTATACACAAACATATATACATACAATTGTAAACATACATTATATATATATATATATATATATATATATATATATATATATATATATATATATACATAGATACATACATACACATCCATAAAGGGTCAGCACACCTTAACAAACTTTTCTGCTGCAGTCATTCCAAACATTTATAAGAATCATGAAGACACAGATCTGTCTTTTGCAAACACACAATGTTTGCAAAAGAAGGAGCTGTGTCTTCATGATTTAACAAATTAAGATACAACTGCAAAATTATCAGTTTCTCTGGTTTTACTATTTATAGGTATGTGTCTGAGTAAAAATACATAAATTTGAAGACTCTCAATGGTCCTGGAGAATCCTCTGAAAAAGGGGTGACAACCGCGAAACACATAAGTACCTGGATGTTACCCACTAACGGACTCCAGAAGCCAATCGAACTTGTATGCAAGTAAATATAGCGGGATAAATATCCGCTCCAAATGCTGATTGAGCATTCAAGATACCCTGCTGCATACAGATTTAGCGGGCTAAACAGCCACCCTCTTATATCAACAGGACACATAGCGGGTTTGAATTATTAAGCACAACAAGGCACAGACCATTATTAAAAGGGGACTCCTGGGACTCTTACTTTTAATACATGTGATATGCACAAAAAAAGGGGGATATCCTATGAGCAAACTGTCAAAACAGCCACTGAGGCCGAATTATCAAAGGTCTTGCGGACCTGATCCGACAGTGCGGATCAGGTCCGCAAGACCTTGCTGAATGCGGAGAGCAATACACTTTCCGTATTCAGCATTGCACCAGCAGCTCACAAGAGCTGATGGTGCAACGCCGCCCCCTGCAGACTCGCGGCCAAGGGATGTCAATCAACCCGATCGTACTCGATCGGGTTGAATTGTGGCGATGTCTGAGCAGGCGGACAGGGTTATGGAGCAGCGCTCTTTAGACCGCTGCTTCATAACTGCTGTTTCTGGCGAGTCTGAAGACTCGCCAGAAACACGGGCCCATAAGCTCCATACGGAGCTTGATAAATGGGCCTCAATATGTTGAAAGGACAAATATAAATAAATATTAAAAAATATATAAAATATATATAAAAAAGGAAAACATAGAGTCCAAGATTAAAATGTAAAATATACAGAAAGGTCAATTAATAACATATATTCATACAAAGTTAAACCAATATGTACATGGAAAAAGATGCCGGCATCAAGATTTAAAATGGGACACGTTAAATAGACAGTAATAATCCTAAGATTATATAGATCAAATTAAAATGAACAGTAATGATCCTAATAAATGTTAGACTAAAGCATAAGAGAACAGTTAATACTGGTGAAATAATATTAATAACAGAGTATAAAAGTCTTATGATGATGGCCACAAACCTATAAAAGCGCGTGAGTCAAAATTGACTTGGTGTGGATAATCCCTTTGTGAGATGTCAAAGACTTGTGTGCAGGCAGTCTGCGCTGCTGTTGTGAGTTACCTGCGTCTCTAGACGAACAGAGTGAGGAATCTTCAGCTGTGTCTTGATAAAGGCAGGTCAAACTGCCGAAACGCGTAGACTGTTGCTTACTTATTTCATAATGATTGGGATTTATAAGAGCAGTACAGGTTCATTTTTTGCTTGGTGATACTACGAGCAAACTATTTGAGTAATCCCTGTTGTGGCGCTCTTATACCCATTCCCCTATTGCTTGACTACTAGTCACTCCTTCTATATTATAGTCAGCTGAACGTTAGCTAGAACCTGGCATCTAGCTCGTTGGGATGCTCTCTACATATATTGGACTGTTACTTTTGTTGCTAGATACATAGTATCATAATTAGCATTCAATTATCCATTTCTTACTTACGAAGGATAACCAGTAACATATCTGCAAAATAATTATCCTGATTGGAAGGGTACTTGTCACGTGACCAGAAGCCGGAAAAGAAAACACACGGAGCTCTCAAACGGGGCTTGTTCCCGCAAAACAGTGAGTCGCTGATTCTCTTTACATCGTCGGCTGTGCACAGCTGAAGATTCCTCACTCTGTTCGTCTAGAGACGGTAACTCACAACAGCAGTGTAAACTGCCTGCACAAAAGTCTTTGACATCTCCCAAAGGGAATATCCACACCAAGTCAATTTGGACTAACGTGCTTTTATAAGTTTGTGGCCATCATCATAAGACTTTTATACTCTGTTATTAATATTATTTCACCAGTATTAACTGTGCTCTTCTGCTTTAGTCTAACATTTATTAGGATCATTACTGTTCATTTTAATTTGATCTATATAATTTTAGGATTATTGTCTATTGAGCTTGTCCTATTTTAATATCTAAATAGTTTTACTATTGATGCTGGCATCTTTTTCCATGTCTATATTGGTTTAACTTTGTAAGAATATATGCTATTAAATGGCCTTTCTGGATATTTGACATTTTAATCTTGGACTCTATTTTTTTATTTTTTATATATATATTTTATTATTGTCCTTTCGACTTAATGGCTTTTCTGACAGTTTGCTCATTCATAAGAGCGCTTTTCCCTACCCCCTACTTTTTTGCGCATCCAGGAGAAATAGCGAATACTGTCTTTAGGTAGCTCTCACACCACCTTCTTTTGTGTTTTACTACACGTGACTCATACCTCATTAGAGTTGAGGTTATTTTGAGTGAGTAGAAACTCTGTGGGGTGGTTACAATATACTGTGTTTTTTATCAAATACTTTTTAAATATACTGCAGTATGTGGATATGCTTTGTGCGCTTTTTCTCTTTTATATATATATATATATATATATATATATATATATATATATATATATATATATATATACTGTATATACAGTTGTGCTAATAAGTTTACATACCCTAACAGAATTTATGATTTCTTGGCAAGATGAATGTAGTATGTTATCAAACAGAACGCCTCATTTTCCACTTCTTGATTAGAGTTTGAACACTGCTGATTTGCATTCTCAATTCCTTGGATATCTTTTTATATCCCTTTCCTGTTTTATACAGTTCAACTACCTTTCCCCGCAGATCCTTTGACAATTCTTTTGCTTTCCCCATGACTCAGAATCCAGAATCGTCAGTGCAGCACTGGATGAAAGATGCAAGGGTCTGTCAGGAGTCCAGAAACTCATTGACCTTTTATACACACACACTAATTACAAGCAAATAGATCACAGGTGAGGATGGTTACCTTTAATAGCCATTCTAACCCATTTGTGTCAACTTGTGTGCATGTTATCAGGCCAAAATCACCAGGGTATGTAAACTTTTGATCAGGGTCATTTGGGTAGTTTCTGTTGTCATTATGATTTAAAAAGAGTAAACACAGTTGATTGATAATAAATGGCTTCAGCCAAACACTAACCATGAGTGAAAGAAAAGTTTTTGTATTATCATTCATATTCTCTGAAAATGGTCAAGAAATCATAAATTCTGCCAGGGTATGTAAACTTATGAGCACAACTGTATATATATAGATAGATAGATAAAAATAGACATACACACAGTCAACAAAACAAATGAAGTAGCATAAATCAGTATTTGCTCACCAGTCTCTTGTTTCTGCCTATTATGTAGCCAGATATAAAGCAAGGTCTCATGCATTATACACTTCTCCTCTCACCCTGTGATACATTCCCTTCGCTAGCGTAACACCCGTGTGTGAAGCGACTGCTGCAGTAAGCCCATGCACATTAAGCAGTGCATTAGCGTTACCATGCAGCAAACCAGCTCTGTGCTTCACTACAAAACGACATGGCTGTAAGGACAAAAAACATCTAGCAATTTGTGATTTTTTGTCTTTGTTGGTGTGAATCCATTTAAATGGATCATGGTCTATGGCAAGGGTGAAGCATCTGCCCAGCAAATACTTTAGGGTTTCCATAGCCCACTTAATTGCTAAGCACTCTTTTTCTATGACAGCATACTGGTATTCTAGAGGCAAAAATTTCTTGCTTAAATATAGCACTGGATAATCTTCTTTGCCTATGTACTGTGTACAGTACAGCACCCAAACCCACTCTTTATTAAAGTCAGGTGCCAAAAGGAAAGGTTGCTTATATATCTATAAAGGCCTCCTTTGCCTTGCTGTCCCACCTTACTGTGTCTGGACTTCTGGCTTTAAGAAGTCTGGGAGAGGAGCAGCCCTGGTCGTAAAATGGAGTATGAATCAGTAGTAGCCGACAATTCCCAGGAAGGCTCTAACCTGCTTTTTCCTCAGAGACCTGGGCCAATTTTTACTTCCAATTATGTACACCTCCTACCTTGTTTCATTGGGGTTTCACTAACACCATCCCCACTATGAAACCTAAATACTTAGCCCCTGCCAAACTAATAAAACACCCCAGATTAAAAAGTATAGCGATATTTAAAGGACCACTTCACTCATGGGAAAGAAGTTCATTAGAAGCAAAAAAACTGTATTAACAAGTAAAGGAGATGATAATACATAAATGTAGTAGTTTGTAAAAAAATTTTTTTTTTTTTACATTTTTTGTCTTCTTCTTTGCAGTTCAGCTTAAAGGGACAGTTTACTCAAAATTTTTCTCCCCTTTAATTTGTTCCCAATGATCCACTTTACCTGCTGGAGTGTATTAAATTGTTTACAAGTAGCTCCTTTACCCTTATATTGGCATTTGAAATTGTTGATTTAGCATGTGGTATCCCCACCTATTCTGAAAGTTTGTGGCCGCGCGTACCAGCTATAGATAAGCTTTGTAAACACAGCCAGCAGAAGAAATTACACTCCCAGTGCGATATAGCAGAGATAAGGTAATAAAATGTTGATTTTCCTTTGTTCTCTCAAAGTACTGGTGATTGTTTTAAGGACACATATAAGATAAAGAAGCAGGTATATGTGCACAATGTGATACAGTAATGAGATCAGATTATACCTACAAGCTCAACCCATTTTATTAGGTTGTGGCTTCAAAACACAAAATCAGAGCTTTAATATACACAAATAAGCCTTAAAAAGCTAATTTTCAAACATTTTTTACTCTGCCGTTGGTAAAAAAAGCAATTGTAAACACATTAAGGGAAAAACTATTTTACAGTATACTGTCCCTTTAATGTCCCTGTAACACCCAGATAAAAGGGCAGTGCTACAATGCTCTATTACCCCGCCCCATGGCCAATCAAAGTGCTTTAGTAAATTATATGCCATAGACAGTAAACCTCAAAGTCACATGCACAATCAGCAACTAACAAAAAAAATCACTCCCCACACTTTACATTTAAAGTGAATGTAAATTTTGATGCTAAAGTGCCCGTTTTTTAAAAATTTAATTAAAAACAGGGGCACTTTAATTCATCAAAATTTACATTTCCCTCCTGTTGTGAAAAAAACCTTACCTTTTAATCTTGACAGCAGCTCCAGCTTCCTTCACCCGTTGCAAAGCCTCTTCCTGGGTCTAAAATGAGGGATCCAGCTTCCTCCAATCACGGCGTTGAATCAGACATTGATTCCCCCGGGGGGAAGCTGTGATTGGAGAATGACCTATCCATCATTTCTGAAATCAGGACGACCGGAGGAAGCTGGAGCTGCTGTCAAGTTTAAAAGGTAAGTTTTTTTTTCACAACAGGAGTGAAATGTAAATGTTGATTAATTAAAGTGCCCCTGTTTTTAATCGAATTTTTAAAAACCGGGCACTTTAGCATCAAAATTTACATTGACTTTAACTGTCTCTGGGTGATTTTGTGTGTGAAAAAGTTCACAATAAGACATCGGTTGACATGCACTACAACGTTTATCATTTATCTACTGAGTTGTAGTTGTGCGAAGTTCTATGTGGGCAAAACATCTGATGATGCCCGAACCCGTATGGCGAACCACCGTTCGGCCATTAGAGCAGCAATTAAGGATCAGAAAAGTGACCAACCGGTTGCCAGGCATTTCTTGGAGGCGGGGCATAATCCTACTGATCTACGCTTTGTTCTCATAGACCACGTTCCCATAGAAGAGGGGTGGTGATAGAAACAGAATCCTCCTTCAAATTGAAGCCAAATGGACATACCGGTTGAATACCATCCAACCAAATGGACTAAATTCAATGCTAGATTGGCATTGTTTCCTCTAATGAACTCATTTGATGGGTTGTCCAATGATCCAGTGTGTCTGAGAGTCCATGAGCCTGTTTCTTTTGAGAGTCCATGAGCTATTGGAAGTTGGTAGGTCCACTAATTCAGTAATCACCTATTTTATTTAAATATAGGTTTGTTAACATAATATTTGACCCTTAGCGCCCTATTGGCATGTAGTATTCTTCGTCCATTTGGAGATTTGGCACTACTCCATACTGATTGCCACATAAGGATACTTATCTCCCTTTAAGTAGATATGTTCACATATTTTTCATACTTTTCATATTTTTTATTCTTCATATACTATGTATTACTACTAGTGTGTGCTGTTATGAGACTGTTCATTTGGAGATTTGGCACTACTCCATACTGATTGCCACATAAGGTTACTTATCTCCCTTTAAGTAGATATGTTGACATATTTTTTATATTTTTTATTTTTTATATTTTTTTTATATTCTTCATATCCTATGTATTACTACTAGTGTGTGCTGTTATGAGACTGTTTATGAGTAATCATGGTTATTATATGATTAAGATTATATCTCCCACACAGGTATGCGCAGTTAGCTGTATGAGCATTGTCCCTCTCATTGATTTGTAAGCAGCACTAATTTGTTAGCAGCAGTGTCATGTCTTGGTGCTAGAAGTGTGCCTCCGGGTAAACAGCTGATCTTGTGTTTACATTTGGTAACGTGATGACGTACCAGATGCTGTCTCCGGGTATACACTGATAGCACTGCCCCTTGTTTTGCCTGTATGTGCGCTCTGCGCTCCAGCTGGTTTAGGTATGTCAGCACAGCGCCTGTTTGTTTGTAAATGCCCGATATTGACTGGATGCTTTCTTTCACTTAATGCCAGTTTTTAACAATAGGATTAGAAGCACGAGAAATAGGGCTGATTATTGGCTGCTCCTTTTTGTGCAATGGGCTGATACGGTTTATGTCAGTAACATGTGTGTCTGTAGTCCAGAAACGTTACATAATAGGTTAAGCACATGTATGCTACGAATTTAACCTTGTTTAATTGAAAACAAACTTTAGTTGTCAGTTTCATCTATAATTACTAATGAGATTTGTTATTGATGGTGATGTTTATTTTTTTATTATTTTTTTGTTTATTCTCCTAGGCATTGGGGGAGTTCTATGGGTGTTCACTGTTTGGGAGGTTGCTATGACAACCTTTGGCAGTTTTTTCACTTTGTGGGGGGTGGGGCTTTTATTTCAGTGTTGTTTGTATAAAAGGATGCATTTTGTATGTGTCCTCTGAGGAAGGGGATACGGTCCCCGAAACGTCACACAAATAAAGATTTTTATTTAAAGGACCAGTGAGTGCAGCCATCTGTTCATTGTTATATATATATATATATATACATATATATATATATATATATATATACAATATTTTGGTTACATAACATACATGCATAATATACAACCTGCAAAACTGCTGTTTAGATAGCAGACATTTAGGCAGTGTAATTCAATCCTCTCTAATGCAAACTGAGCTGAATAATAAGTTACAGCTGCCTGCAGTCTTTGTGCTGTAGCTTCAAGATGGTATACAATGTTGCCGTTTGCACATACCTAATGTATATACAGCCCAATCTGTTAGACTAGCAGTGGGGCAAAAGTTACATTTGCTTTCCAGCTGATTGAAGCTTCATGCCGATGTGGATTTGACTTTTGAGTTGAATACATACATGTTTCTTTTCTTTAAATAAGTTGCAAACTGAGAGATGTCACAAAAAAAAAACTGCTCACTGCTTAAGCCAGGGGGTAGAGCATGCTCTATGCACTGAAGGCAGGGAGACCAGAGTGGCCAAAAAGTATTTAAAGGGGTATAGGCATCTGATATAAAATCTGAGATTTAAAAAAAAACATTTACAGAGAAAGAAAATTAGGTTTATTGGATGCTCAGCACTAGTATATTTAACTATGTTAGCAGTTTCAATTAAAAAATATTCTTAACTGTGCTAGAAATAAGCTTTTTGCACACGTTGGGTTGCGCTCGTATTATGACTTGAAATTAAACTGTTTTTGCTCACGCATTAACCTGAAGATCACAAAAAGAAGAACGTAAACAATATTGCACTTGTGATAACCTATTCCCCCATAGAAGTAAATGGAGGAAAAAACATTGAACTCACGCACTAACCCGACATGAAAATATTAATATTTCCCATTCCAATGTTCTTCACATGTTTTATTTATTCATAAATACATATTTCTCTCTATATATGATGGTATTTTGCTACAATATATATATTTATATACCTATACATATATAGATGATTATATATAGGTAAAGATAAATACATACATATATATATATATATATATATATATATATATATATATATATATATATATATATATATATATATATATACAGGTAGCCCTCAGTTTATGCCAGGGTTAGGTTCCAGAAGGAATGGTTGTAAATCGAAACCATTGTAAATTGAAACCTAGTTTATAATGTAAGTCAATGGGAAGTGAGGGAGAGAGGTTCCAGGCCCCTCTCAAAATTGTCATAAGTAACACCTAATACATTATTTTTAAAGCTTTGAAATGAAGACTTTAAATGCTAAACAGCATTATAAACCTAATAAAATAATCACACAACACAGAATATATAATTAAACTAAGTTAAATGAACAAATTTTTTGCTAAACAGCATTATAAAACTAATAAAATAATCACACAACACAGACTTCACTTGCATTTTTCTGCAAACAGTTCTTTCTATGCATTCCAATCTGGACTGATTTATAGACAGGAAGATCTTGTTCCTTTGAAATCTGCTCGATAGCTCAGGTCTGGTTAAACTGATTAATTTCAGCTTGCTTAGCTTTGCTGCAACAAGCGGACAGCTCCACCTACTGGCTATTTTAATAAATGCACTGCTTCTCAATGCTTTTCAATAGCAGTAACATGACTGGGAAAAAACATAATTTATGTAAGAACTTACCTGATAAATTAATTTCTTTCATATTAGCAAGAGTCCATGAGCTAGTGACGTATGGGATATACATTCCTACCAGGAGGGGCAAAGTTTCCCAAACCTCAAAATGCCTACAAATACACCCCTCACCACACCCACAAATCAGTTTAACGAATAGCCAAGAAGTGGGGTGATAAGAAAAAAGTGCGAAAGCATAAAAAATAAGGAATTGGAATAATTGTGCTTTATACAAAAAAATCATAACCACCACAAAAAGGGTGGGCCTCATGGACTCTTGCTAATATGAAAGAAATGAATTTATCAGGTAAGTTCTTACATAAATTATGTTTTCTTTCATGTAATTAGCAAGAGTCCATGAGCTAGTGACGTATGGGATAATGACTACCCAAGATGTGGATCTTTCCACGCAAGAGTCACTAGAGAGGGAGGGATAAAATAAAGACAGCCAATTCCGCTGAAAAATAATCCACACCCAAAATAATTTAAATTTTATAATGAAAAAAACTGAAAATATAAGCAGAAGATTCAAACTGAAACAGCTGCCTGAAGTACTTTTCTACCAAAAACAGCTTCAGAAGAAGAAAACACATCAAAATGGTAGAATTTAGTAAAAGTATGCAAAGAAGACCAAGTTGCTGCTTTGCAAATCTGATCAACCGAAGCTTCATTCCTAAACGCCCAGGAAGTAGAAACTGACCTAGTAGAATGAGCTGTAATCCTTTGAGGCGGAGTTTTACCCGACTCGACATAAGCATGATGGATTAAAGATTTCAACCAAGATGCCAAAGAAATGGCAGAGGCCTTCTGACCTTTCCTAGAACCGGAAAAGATAACAAATAGACTAGAAGTCTTTCGGAAAGTCTTAGTAGCTTCAACATAATACTTCAAAGCTCTAACTACATCCAAAGAATGCAATGATTTCTCCTTAGAATTCTTAGGATTAGGACATAATGAAGGAACCACAATTTCTCTACTAATGTTGTTGGAATTCACAACATTAGGTAAAAATTCAAAAGAAGTTCGCAACACCGCCTTATCCTGGTGAAAAATCAGAAAAGGAGATTCACAAGAAAGAGCAGATAATTCAGAAACTCTTCTGGCAGAAGAGATGGCCAAAAGAAACAAAACTTTCCAAGAAAGTAATTTAATGTCCAATGAATGCATAGATTCAAATGGAGGAGCTTGAAGAGCCCCCAGAACCAAATTCAAACTCCAAGGAGGAGAAATTGACTTAATAACAGGTTTAATACGAACCAAAGCTTGTACAAAACAATGAATATCAGGAAGAATAGCAATCTTTCTGTGAAAAAGAACAGAAAGAGCAGAGATTTGTCCTTTCAAGGAACTTGCGGACAAACCTTTATCTAAACCATCCTGAAGAAACTGTAAAATTCTCGGAATTCTAAAAGAATGCCAGGAAAAATGATGAGAAAGACACCAAGAAATATAAGTCTTCCAGACTCTATAATATATCTCCCTAGATACAGATTTACAAGCCTGTAACATAGTATTAATCACAGAGTCAGAGAAACCTCTTTGACTAAGAATCAAGCGTTCAATCTCCATACCTTTAAATTTAAGGATTTGAGATCCTGATGGAAAAAAGGACCTTGCGACAGAAGGTCTGGTCTTAACGGAAGAGTCCACGGTCGGCAAGAAGCCATCCGGACAAGATCCGCATACCAAAACCTGTGAGGCCATGCTGGAGCTACCAGCAGAACAAATGAGCATTCCTTCAGAATCTTGGAGATCACTCTTGGAAGAAGAACTAGAGGCGGAAAGATATAGGCAGGATGATACTTCCAAGGAAGTGACAATGCATCCACTGCTTCCGCTTGAGGATCCCTGGATCTGGACAGATACCTGGGAAGTTTCTTGTTTAGATGAGAGGCCATCAGATCTATTTCTGGAAGTCCCCACATTTGAACAATCTTAAGAAATACCTCTGGGTGAAGAGACCATTCGCCCGGATGCAACGTTTGGCGACTGAGATAATCCGCTTCCCAATTGTCTATACCTGGGATATGAACCGCAGAAACTAGACAGGAGCTGGATTCCGCCCAAACCAGAATTTGAGATACTTCTTTCATAGCTAGAGGACTGTGAGTCCCTCCTTGATGATTGATGTATGCCACAGTTGTGACATTGTCTGTCTGAAAACAAATGAACGATTCTCTCTTCAGAAGAGGCCAAGACTGAAGAGCTCTGAAAATTGCACGGAGTTCCAAAATATTGATCGGTAATCTCACCTCCTGAGATTCCCAAACCCCTTGTGCCGTCAGAGACCCCCACACAGCTCCCCAACCTGTAAGACTTGCATCTGTTGAAATTACAGTCCAGGTCGGAAGAACAAAAGAAGCCCCCTGAACTAAACGATGGTGATCTGTCCACCACGTCAGAGAGTGTCGTACAATCGGTTTTAAAGATATTATTTGAGATATCTTTGTGTAATCCCTGCAGCATTGATTCAGCATACAGAGCTGAAGAGGTCGCATGTGAAAACGAGCAAAGGGGATCGCGTCCGATGCAGCAGTCATAAGACCTAGAATTTCCATGCATAAGGCTACCGAAGGGAATGATTGTGACTGAAGGTTTCGACAAGCTGATATCAATTTTAGACGTCTCTTGTCTGTCAAAGATAGAGTCATGGACACTGAATCTATCTGGAAACCCAAAAAGGTTACCCTTGTCTGAGCAATCAATGAACTTTTTGGTAAATTGATCCTCCAACCATGATCTTGAAGAAACAACACAAGTCGATTCGTATGAGATTCTGCTAAATGTAAAGACTGAGCAAGTACCAAGATATCGTCCAAATAAGGAAATACCACAATACCCTGTTCTCTGATTACAGACAGAAGGGCACCGAGAACCTTTGAAAAAATTCTTGGAGCTGTTGCTAGGCCAAACGGCAGAGCCACAAACTGGTAATGCTTGTCTAGGAAAGAGAATCTCAGAAACTGATAGTGATCTGGATGAATCGGAATATGCAGATATGCATCCTGTAAATCTATTGTAGACATATAATGCTCTTGCTGAACAAAAGGCAGGATAGTCCTTACAGTTACCATTTTGAATGTTGGTATCCTTACATAACGATTCAATATTTTTAGATCCAGAACTGGTCTGAAGGAATTCTCCTTCTTTGGTACAATGAAGAGATTTGAATAAAACCCCATCCCCTGTTCCAGAACTGGAACTGGCATAATTACTCCAGCTAACTCTAGATCTGAAACACATTTCAGAAATGCTTGAGCCTTCGCTGGATTTACTGGGACACGGGAAAGAAAAAAATCTCTTTGCAGGAGGTCTTATTTTGAAACCAATTCTGTACCCTTCTGAAATAATGTTCTGAATCCAAAGATTGTGAACGGAATTGATCCAAATTTCTTTGAAAAAAAACAACGTAATCTGCCCCCTACCAGCTGAGCTGGAATGAGGGCCGCAGACTGGAGATGGTTTCCAAACTGAAACCGCTCCTGAGGATGAAGGATCAGGCTTTTGTTCCTTTTTGTGACGAAAGGAACGAAAACGATTATTAGACCTGAATTTACCCTTAGATTTTTTATCCTGTGGTAAAAAAGTTCCTTTCCCTCCAGTAACAGTTGAGCCATAAAGCTCTTCTAGCTAAAATAGCTAGAGACATATACCTGACATCAACTCTAATGATATCAAAGATGGCATCACAAATAAAATTATTAACATGTTGAAGAAGAATAATAATGCTATGAGAATTATGATCTGTTACTTGTTGCGCTAAAGCTTCCAACCAAAAAGTTGAAGCTGCAGCAACATCAGCCAATGATATAGCAGGTCTAAGAAGATTACCTGAACACAAATAAGCTTTTCTTAGAAAGGATTCAATTTTCCTATCTAAAGGATCCTTAAAGGAAGTACCATCTGCCGTAGGAATAGTAGTACGCTTAGCAAAAGTAGAGACAGCCCCATCAACCTTAGGGATTTTGTCCCAAAACTCTAATCTGTCAGATGGCACAGGATATAATTGCTTAAAACGTTTAGAAGGAGTAAATGAATTACCCAAATTATTCCACTCTCTGGAAATTACTTCAGAAATAGCACCAGGAACAGGAAAAACTTCTGGAATAACTACAGGAGATTTAAAAACCTTATCTAAACGTTTAGATTTGGTATCAAGAGGACCAGAATCCTCAATTTCTAAAGCAATTAGGACTTCTTTAAGTAAAGAACGAATACATTCTATTTTAAATAAATATGAAGATTTATCAGCATCAACCTCTGAGACAGAATCCTCTGAACCAGAAGAGCCTTTATCAGAATCAGAATGATGATGTTCATTTAAAAATTCATCTGAACAATGAGAAGTTTTAAAAGACTTTTTATGCATACTAGAAGGAGGAATAACAGACATAGCCTTCTTAATGGATTTAGTAACAAAATCTCTTATGTTATCAGGAACACTCTGAGTATTAGATGTTGACGGAACAGCAACAGGTAATGGAACTTTACTAAAGGAAATATTATCTGCATTAATAAGTTTGTCATGACATGCAATACAAACAACAGCTGGAGGAACAGCTACCAAAAGTTTACAGCAGATACAATTGGCTTTGGTAGCTCCAGCACCAGGCAGCGATTTTCCAGAAGTATCTTCTGACTCAGTTGCAACGTGGGACATCTTGCAATATGTAAAATAAAAAACAACATATAAAGCAAAATTGATCAAATTCCTTAAATGACAGTTTCAGGAATGGGAAAAAATGCCAGTGAACAAGCTTCTAGCAACCAGAAGCAATAAATAATGAGACTTAAATAATGTGGAGACAAAAGAGACGCCCATATTTTTTTAGCGCCCAATAAGACGCTCACATTATTTGGCGCCTAAATGCTTTTGGCGCCAAAAATGACGCCACATCCGGAACACCGACACTTTTGGCGCAAAAGAATGTAAAAAATGACGCAACTTCCGGCGACACGTATGACGCCGGAAAACAGAATTTATGCTTACCTGATAAATTACTTTCTCCAACGGTGTGTCCGGTCCACGGCGTCATCCCTACTTGTGAGATATTCTCTTCCCCAACAGGAAATGGCAAAGAGTCCCAGCAAAGCTGGTCACATGATCCCTCCTAGGCTCCGCCCACCCCAGTCATTCGACCGACGGACAGGAGAAAATATATATAGGAGAAACCATATGATACCGTGGTGACTGTAGTTAGAGAAAATAATTCATCAGACCTGATTAAAAAACCAGGGCGGGCCGTGGACCGGACACACCGTTGGAGAAAGTAATTTATCAGGTAAGCATAAATTCTGTTTTCTCCAACATTGGTGTGTCCGGTCCACGGCGTCATCCTTACTTGTGGGAACCAATACCAAAGCTTTAGGACACGGATGAAGGGAGGGAGCAAATCAGGTCACCTAAATGGAAGGCACCACGGCTTGCAAAACCTTTCTCCCAAAAATAGCCTCCGAAGAAGCAAAAGTATCAAATTTGTAAAATTTGGCAAAAGTGTGCAGTGAAGACCAAGTCGCTGCCTTACATATCTGGTCAACAGAAGCCTCGTTCTTGAAGGCCCATGTGGAAGCCACAGCCCTAGTGGAGTGAGCTGTGATTCTTTCAGGAGGCTGCCGTCCGGCAGTCTCATAAGCCAATCGGATAATGCTTTTAAGCCAAAAGGAAAGAGAGGTAGAAGTCGCTTTTTGACCTCTCCTTTTACCAGAATAAACAACAAACAAGGAAGATGTTTGTCTGAAATCTTTAGTAGCCTCTAAATAGAATTTTAGAGCACGGACTACGTCCAAATTGTGTAACAAACGTTCCTTCTTTGAAACTGGATTCGGACACAAAGAAGGTACAACTATCTCCTGGTTAATATTTTTGTTGGAAACAACTTTCGGAAGAAAACCAGGCTTAGTACGCAAAACCACCTTATCTGCATGGAACACCAGATAGGGCG
The DNA here is from genome assembly GCF_027579735.1 of Bombina bombina. NCBI lineage: Eukaryota > Metazoa > Chordata > Amphibia > Anura > Bombinatoridae > Bombina > Bombina bombina. The sequence continues at coordinate 675,328,391 of NC_069503.1, forward strand.
GAGAACACTGCAGAGCAGATAACTCTGAAACTCTTCTAGCAGAAGAAATTGCAACCAAAAACAAAACTTTCCAAGATAATAACTTAATATCTACGGAATGTAAGGGTTCAAACGGAACCCCTTGAAGAACTGAAAGAACTAGATTTAGACTCCGGGGAGGAGTCAAAGGTCTGTAAACAGGCTTGATCCTAACCAGAGCCTGAACAAATGCTTGAACATCTGGCACAGCTGCCAGTCTTTTGTGAAGTAAAACAGATAAAGCAGAGATCTGTCCCTTCAGAGAACTTGCAGATAATCCTTTCTCCAAACCTTCTTGTAGAAAGGATAGAATCTTAGGAATTTTTATCTTGTTCCATGGGAATCCTTTAGATTCACACCAACAGATATATTTTTTCCATATTTTATGGTAAATTTTTCTAGTTACAGGCTTTCTAGCCTGAATCAGAGTATCTATTACAGAATCTGAAAACCCACGCTTTGATAAAATCAAGCGTTCAATCTCCAAGCCGTCAGTTGGAGGGAAACCAGATTCGGATGTTCGAATGGACCCTGAACAAGAAGGTCCTGTCTCAAAGGTAGCTTCCATGGTGGAGCCGATGACATATTGACCAGGTCTGCATACCAAGTCCTGCGTGGCCACGCAGGAGCTATCAAGATCACCGAGGCCCTCTCCTGATTGATCCTGGCTACCAGCCTGGGGATGAGAGGAAACGGTGGGAATACATAAGCTAGGTTGAAGGTCCAAGGTGCTACTAGTGCATCTACTAGGGTCGCCTTGGGATCCCTGGATCTGGACCCGTAGCAAGGAACCTTGAAGTTCTGACGAGACGCCATCAGATCGATGTCTGGAATGCCCCATAATTGAGTTATTTGGGCAAAGATTTCCGGATGGAGTTCCCACTCCCCCGGATGGAATGTCTGACGACTCAGAAAATCCGCTTCCCAATTTTCCACTCCTGGGATGTGGATCGCAGACAAGTGGCAGGAGTGATCCTCCGCCCATTGAATTATCTTGGTCACTTCTTTCATCGCCAGGGAAGTCCTTGTTCCCCCCTGATGATTGATATATGCAACGGTCGTCATGTTGTCTGACTGAAACCTTATGAATTTGGCCTTTGCTAGTCGAGGCCAAGCTCTGAGAGCATTGAATATCGCTCTCAGTTCCAGAATGTTTATCGGGAGAAGAGACTCTTCCCGAGACCATAGACCCTGAGCTTTCAGGGATTCCCAGACCGCGCCCCAGCCCACTAGGATGGCGTCGGTCGTGACAATGACCCACTCTGGTCTGCGGAAGCTCATTCCCTGTGACAGATTGTCCAGGGTCAGCCACCAACGGAGTGAATCTCTGGTCTTTTGATCTACTTGAATCGTCGGAGACAAGTCTGTATAATCCCCATTCCACTGTCTGAGCATGCACAGTTGTAATGGTCTTAGATGAATTCGTGCAAAAGGAACTATGTCCATTGTTGCAACCATCAATCCTATTACTTCCATGCACTGCGCTATGGAAGGACGAGGAACAGAATGAAGTACTTGACAAGAGCTTAGAAGTTTTGATTTTCTGACCTCTGTCAGAAAAATCCTCATTTCTAAGGAATCTATTATTGTTCCCAAGAAGGGAACTCTTGTTGACGGGGACAGAGAACTTTTTTCTTTGTTCACCTTCCATCCGTGAGATCTGAGAAAGACTAGGACGATGTCCGTATGAGCCTTTGCTTTTGACAGGGACGACGCTTGAATCAGGATGTCGTCCAAGTAAGGTACTACTGCAATGCCCCTTGGTCTTAGAACCGCTAGAAGGGACCCTAGTACCTTTGTGAAAATCCTTGGAGCAGTGGCTAATCCAAATGGAAGTGCCACAAACTGGTAATGCTTGTCCAGAAAAGCGAACCTTAGGAACTGATGATGTTCCTTGTGGATAGGAATATGTAGGTACGCATCCTTTAAATCCACGGTAGTCATAAATTGATTTTCCTGGATAGTAGGTAGGATCGTTCGAATAGTTTCCATTTTGAACGATGGTACCCTGAGAAATTTGTTTAGGATCTTTAGATCCAAAATTGGTCTGAATGTTCCCTCTTTTTTGGGAACTATGAACAGATTGGAATAAAATCCCATTCCTTGTTCTCTTATTGGAACTGGATGTATCACTCCCATCTTTAACAGGTCTTCTACACAATGTAAGAATGCCTGTCTCTTTATTTGGTTTGAAGATAATTGAGACCTGTGGAACCTTCCCCTTGGGGGTAGTTCCTTGAATTCCAGGAGATAACCTTGAGAAACTATTTCTAGCGCCCAAGGATCCTGAACATCTCTTGCCCAAGCCTGAGCAAAGAGAGAAAATCTGCCCCCCACTAGATCCGGTCCCGAATCGGGGGCTATCCCTTCATGCTGTTTTGGTAGCAGTGGTAGGCTTCTTGGCCTGCTTACCCTTGTTCCAGCCTTGCATTGGTTTCCAGGCTGGTTTGGGTTGTGAAGTATTACCCTCTTGCTTAGAGGATACAGAATTAGAGACTGGTCCGTTTCTGCGAAAGGGACGAAAATTAGGCTTATTATTAGCCTTAAAAGACCTATCCTGTGGGAGGGCGTGGCCCTTTCCCCCAGTGATGTCTGAAATAATCTCTTTCAAATCAGGTCCAAATAATGTTTTACCTTTGAAAGGAATGTTAAGCAATTTTGTCTTGGAAGACACATCCGCTGACCAAGACTTTAGCCAAAGCACTCTGCGCGCCACGACAGCAAACCCTGAATTTTTCGCCGCTAATCTAGCTAATTGCAAAGCGGCATCTAAAACAAAAGAGTTAGCCAATTTAAGTGCTTGAACTCTGTCCATAACCTCCTCATACGAAGATTCTTTACTGAGCGATTTTTCTAGTTCCTCGAACCAGAAACACGCTGCCGTAGTGACAGGAACAATGCATGAAATTGGTTGTAGAAGGTAACCTTGCTGTACAAAAATCTTTTTAAGCAAACCCTCTAATTTCTTATCCATAGGATCTTTGAAAGCACAACTATCTTCGATAGGAATAGTAGTGCGTTTGTTTAGAGTAGAAACCGCCCCCTCGACCTTGGGGATTGTCTGCCATAAGTCCTTTCTGGGGTCGACTATAGGAAATAATTTCTTAAATATAGGGGGGGGGAACAAAAGGTATGCCGGGCCTTTCCCACTCTTTATTTACTATGTCCGCCACCCGCTTGGGTATAGGAAAAGCGCCGGGGGGCACCGGAACCTCTAGGAACTTGTCCATCTTACATAATTTCTCTGGAATTACCAAATTGTCACAATCATCCAGAGTAGATAACACCTCCTTAAGCAGTGCGCGGAGATGTTCTAATTTAAATTTAAATGTCACAACATCAGGTTCAGCTTGATGAGAAATTTTTCCTGAATCTGAAATTTCTCCATCAGACAAAACCTCCCTCATGGCCCCTTGAGATTGGTGTGAGGGTATGTCAGAACAGTTATCATCAGCGTCCTCTTGCTCTTCAGTGTTTAAAACAGAGCAATCGCGCTTTCTCTGATAAGTAGGCATTTTGGATAAAAGATTTGCTATGGAGTTATCCATTACAGCCGTTAATTGTTGCATGGTAATAAGTATTGGCGCACTAGATGTACTAGGGGCCTCTTGTGTTGGCATAACTGGTGTAGACACAGTAGGAGATGATGTAGTATCATGTTTACTCCCCTCATTTGAGGAATCATCTTGGGCAATATCATTATCTGTTGCAATACTGTCCTTACTTTGTTTGGACACTATGGCACAATTATCACATAAATTTAAATGGGGAGACACATTGGCTTTCATACATATAGAACATAGCTTATCTGATGGTATAGACATGTTAAACAGGCTTAAACTTGTCAACAAAGCACAAAAAACGTTTTAAAATAAAACCGTTACTGTCACTTTAAATTTCAAACTGAAAACACTTTATTACTGAATATGTGAAAAAGTATGAAGGAATTGTTCAAAATTCACCAAAATTTCACCACAGTGTCTTAAAGCATTAAAAGTATTGCACACCAAATTTCAGAGCTTTAACCCTTAAATTAACGGAACCGGAGCCGTTTTTACATTTAACCCCTATACAGTCCCAGAATGAGGCTCTGTCTATAACTAGAAAGGCCCCCATCTGAAAAAGGTGTCCAACACAGTGCCTGCCGTTTTTCTAAACGTTCCCCAAGATTATAATACCAATAATTAGTTAGAATCTGCATAATATGCCTAGTAAAGCAACTGTTTTAGCCCAGAAAAAATGTCTACCAGTTTTTAAGCCCTTTTTGAAGCCCTTTATTCTTTTATGTTTAACTAAGAAAATGGCTTACTGGTCCCCATGAGGGGAAATGACAGCCTTCCAGCATTACATGGTCTTGTTAGAAATATGGCTAGTCATACCTTAAGCAGAAAAGACTGCTAACTGTTTCCCCCAACTGAAGTTACTTCATCTCAACAGTCCTGTGTGGAAACAGCAATTGATTTCAGTTACTGTCTGCTAAAATCATCTTCCTCTTACAAACAGAAATCTTCATCCTTTTCTGTTTCAGAGTAAATAGTACATACCAGCACTATTTTAAAATAACAAACACTTGATAGAAGAATAAAACTACATTTAAACACCAAAAAAACTCTTAACCATCTCCGTGGAGATGTTGCCTGTGCAACGGCAAAGAGAATGACTGGGGTGGGCGGAGCCTAGGAGGGATCATGTGACCAGCTTTGCTGGGACTCTTTGCCATTTCCTGTTGAGGAAGAGAATATCCCACAAGTAAGGATGACGCCGTGGACCGGACACACCAATGTTGGAGAAACAGAAAATTTTTGCGCCAAAAAAGTCAGCGCCAAGAATGACGCAATAAAATGAAGCATTTTCAGCCCCCGCGAGCCTAACAGCCCACAGGGAAAAAGTCAAATTTTAAGGTAAGAAAAAAATGATTGATTCAAATGCATTATCCCAAATATAAAACTGACTGTCTGAAATAAGGAATGTTGAACATCCTGAGTCAAGGCAAATAAATGTTTGAATACATATATTTAGAACTTTATAAAAAAGTGCCCAACCATAGTGTCACAGAAAATAAGACTTACTTACCCCAGGACACTCATCTACATGTTGTAGAAAGCCAAACCAGTACTGAAACGAAGATCAGCAGAGGTAATGGTATATATATAAGAGTATATCGTCGATCTGAAAAGGGAGGTAAGAGATGAATCTCTACGACCGATAACAGAGAACCTATGAAATAGACCCCGTAGAAGGAGATCATTGAATTCAAATAGGCAATACTCTCTTCACATCCCTCTGACATTCACTGCACGCTGAGAGGAAAACCGGGCTCCAACCTGCTGCGGAGCGCATATCAACGTCACACACACAATTCAAACTCAAACATTATCCCACTTCTACCCAGTACAGGCCAGCCTTTCTTTTTGCCTCAGGGACCCTGTATGGTTTTAACCTAAGAGTTAGCCTTGGTTCAGTAATACAATTGGCAATTTCTTGTGTTCTGTCTGGCATAGGTAAGACAACTTCCTCTAATTGTTCTGAGGTGACAGTCTTAAGGAAATTGTCACTGCCTGTTCTTAGAATTGAGGTTTAGCCCCGGTATTATCTAAGTTGGCTTGAAATGATTCTCTATTCCTCAATGGTTTTAGAAGATTTACATGGAACACTTTCCTACTACGGTCAGGGTGACTAACTCTGTAATTCACAGGGCTTATATTTTCTAAAATATCATAAGGTCCCTGCCAATAACTCAAAAGCCTACTCTCAGCTCTAGGAACCAAAACCATTACTCTGTCACCCTGTTTAAATTTCCTTACAGTAGCACTCTGATCATAATGGAGTTTTTGGGCACCCTGATCATTTTCCATATACTGACAAACCAAGGGGAACTACACAAGCCATGCGCTTCTGCATTTTCTCTATATGCTGCACAACATTAGTGCCTGGGACTCCCTGTTCCCCACAAGTTAATGTAAGTATGTCCAACATATCATGAGGATATCGGCCATACACGAGTTCAAATGAAGAGAAACCAGTTAAGCTCTGGGGAATTTAACTAACTTCAGACAACAAGGAAGAAGTTGATCCTAATCCTTCCCATCTCTACTAAAAACTTTCCTTAACATCCGCTTAAGTGTGTGGTTAAGCCTCTCTTTTAAAGCCGATCTGTCTTTGGGTGATATATTGAGGTAAAGCCAATATTTTGAACAATTGGCATATTATTCATAAAACGGGAAACAAAAGGGGCACCCTGGTCAGATGAGGTTTCATTTAGGATGTCCATCCGTGAAAATACTTGAAACAATTATTTTGCTATGTTTTTAGCATTATCCTTATGTAGTGGAATGGCTTTGGGGTAGCGAGTTGCATAATCTACAATAACAAGAATATATTGGTGACCACAAGCTGATTTCTCTAATGTGCCCACCAGGTCCATCCCAATCCTATCAAATGGTACATCAATAAGTGGGAGAGGTATAAGTGGGGCCCTTAACTTGGGTTTTGAGGATGCCAGTTAGCATTCTGGGCAGGACGTGCAATATCTCTTTATTTCTTCATGTACCCCTTGCCAAAATAATCTTCTCAGGGCCCTTTCCAAGGTTTTCTCTACTGCACATATCCACCCAGAAACTGTGAATTGGCAAAATCTATACCTTCCTAGTATGAGAGTAAGATAAAACTTGCTGTTCTATCGCTTGACCTTACTTTCAATGTTACTCAGAAAAGAAGGTAAATTTTAAACATAAAATAGGGGTAGGCACTTTTTGTTTTAATCTCTACGGGTCCTCATTTACATCTACTACCCTGCACCTTGCAAGGGATTATTAGCCTGTTCTACCCCAAAGCTACTGCTATTAATGTCCAGATCACGAGAAACACTCTCAGCAGTTTAACTTTCTTGATCTATTTCAGAATCTGTGCACTAAGTGGCCATGCCTTTATTATTAAGGTTTTCCTTCTCATTTAACAAAACTTCATTAAGGGCTTTATTAAATTTGAATTTACTTTTCCTGTGTTCTCGTCTAGCTTTATTTATTTTGGCATTGGGTGTATACAAGTCATGGTGAATAAAAGGAAAAAACTTAATGTAAACTCCTATCCCGTTCAAACCTCTGACTCTCCTATTTTAACAGCAACTTGAAACTGTATTAGGGTGTAGAACTCTGGAAAGTTTCTTCCTATAACCAAGTGATAGCGCAGGATAAGTACCACTACAGTAGTTATTTGTACCAATCTCACAAGTACAGAGACTTCAATAACAGCAGTACGATAAGTAACAGTGCACCCATGAATACACAATACCCCCACTGTCTTAGTTTTTTTGCAACTGTGAATGTTCCACTAAATTCCCTGACATTGAAGTTAAGCCATTAGAGTTAGTCCACTAAAGCTTCTGTATCTCTCTTATTCAAGCAAACTGACACTTGGAAGGTATGTATGCTTTCTCCCATGCCTGCTAGGGAAATGAGTCCACAAAAGTCCAATGGTGCTTCTCCTAGAGCACACCGCATCAGTTCGGGTAGGTTTGCCCTGAAATGTCCTTTGGCACCACATCACAATCAAAGCAGGTTATAAGATTCTTCCCAAATGCTCCTCTCTCATCAAAGTATGGTTTATAGGGTCTCTTCTCTGATAGCGATCTGCTGGTTCTGTCTAAACTACAGTCTCTACCTTTCTGGTTCCTGGCCTCTGGGTTCTAAAAGTCTTTGATTTAAGCCGCCCCAGATGCGTTAGGACAGGTTTTTATAAGGTCCCTAGTAGCAAGATGCATATGTAGTGGGATTTCCTTGTCCTACACATTCATAGAGGCCACAGGGAAGTTCTAGCAAGTATTTGTCAATTACTAGAATTTCAACAATCTGTGCAGGACTTTGGGCTTCTAGTCTCAGCCACTTTCATGCCAGGTGTATTAGGTCAAACATCTGAGACCTGGGAGCATTTCCCATGTTCAAATGTAAGTTATAGAAAATCTGGCCTCTTTCTGTACATTCCACACCCATTATGGCAGGAATTTCAGCTTTCAGCTGTATATAGTCTCCAGCAGTCTCTTCTTCCTTGTCATAATAAGCCTATAAGGGCTCAAGCTGGCCTTACAAGTATCAACTGTGGTTAGCTGCTAACAAATTAACACTTTAGTAAAAGACAAAAAGTGACCTCTCCAATCTCCTGCTAATATACACTCCTCTCACCTTATCACAATACATTTTATATATATATATATATATATATATATATATATATATATATATATATATATATATATATATATTATATATATATATATATATATATATAAATATATATATATATACAGTATATATATATATATATATACACACATACATTACACATATAGAAGCAGCATTTCTTTTATTTTCATACAGTAATTCATTGCAAAATTTAATCTAATACCCTCTAACTTCAAGTTAAAACTTCATTCAACCCTTGTCACATTTATATTCACATTTTTATTCATGTGAGAGATATGCACTGTGAAATTATTAAAATCAGTTGCAATGATAAAATCTTCACTCATTATAGGTCTATTATTTGCCCATTTTTCTCCACCAAACCTATCAACGTTTAACAGAATACTAGAATAATATTGGTCATGGGGAAAAAAATATAGAAAAAGCAATTCCTTTTTGAAAAATGTTTGCAACGAAGCTGAAAAATCCTGTATGCTCAGCTATTGGTTAATATGTAAATGAGTAGCAATCCATCATGTTTGAATCCCAACATTACTTAAGAGGAGCACAGTAATCAATCATCAATAAAAGTCTGGGACCATTTTTTATCACAGAAAATTATTTGTGAGTCTGGAATATCTTAGAGTACAATATGTACCCCAGTTTCATTAACTTCACACTTGTTATTGTACACACTAAATGTGCCAAGACGAACATATGAATTGGAAATAAATTAACACAAAATCATTTTGAGACTCAACACCAGACTTTTCTTCTTGTTAGCAATTTATCCACTCTTTTCATACAGCTCCCTAGATAAAATATTACTGGTACATCTGTCACAGTCATCTACGCTTTTATCCGTAGGTTTACAGAAAAACGATAGACACAAAACAAACTGCTATAAGGTGACAGAGTTTGTTTAATTTGAAGAAAAAAAAAAAACTTGTTCACAATTTTATTGGCAAAAAGTTAGTTTAGAAAAAAAACAACTTTTCCTCTGCAACATGAACAGTCACAAAGGCACCAAATCCAATGATATAAGGACTGTGCACTGACTGTAACAATAAATAGTCTACAATTCATACAGACTAAGCCAAGACAAAAAGAGGAGAGTGCATTTATAACCCATTATTTTTAAAGCAACATTCTAATGCAGAAAATATATGCTCCAACTTGTTATTGACAAAGCACACACTTTTAAAGAGGCATGAAACATGATTTAGATTGACCATGCAAATTTAAAGGACCATGATACCCAAATGTTGCAACACTTGAAAGTTATGCAGCATAGTTGTAAAAAGCTGACTAGAAAATATCACCTCACCATTTCTATGTAAAAAAGAAAGATATTTTACCTCAAACATTCCTCAGTAGCCACATCCCATTGTAAAGGACTTCTAAGCAGCAAATCAGTATGTCTGTCCCGGGACAGCTAAGGGAGTGAGCTTTCGTGCACACTCATCTTATTTCACTATTCAGTTTAAGGAAGTTTACTATGAAATCTCATGAGAGTTAAGTGAAATCTCATGAGATCACAGTAAAAGAGTTCATGACCTCAGCTCTGTTGATGCTGATTGGCTGCTGTTCATTTCTTCATTTTTTTACCTGCAGCTGGGCAGCAGCTGAGTTATAACTTTTTACACAGAACTTACTCTGCTGAGCTGAGGAAATTGTGAGGTAAAATATCTTCCTTTTTTACATAGAGATGCTCAGGTGATATTTTCCTGTCAGTTTTTTACAGTTATACTGCATTAGTTTCAAGTGATTTAGCATATGAGTAATATGTCCCTATAACAACTTTCTAATTTACTTTTATTATAGAATTTTCTTTGGTCTCTTGGTATCTTTTGTTGAAAAGCAGGGATGTAAGCTCAGCAGTGTGTACATGTCTGGAGCACTATATGGCAGAAGTTTTGCAAGAATGTTATCCATTAGCAAGTGCAATAGATGACAGCACTATTCCCTGCCATCTAGTGCTCCAGACACCTACCCAGGTATCTCTTCAACACTGAATATCACAGGAAGAAAATTTGATAAAATAAGTAAATTATAAACTTTAAAAAAAATGTTTGCTCTTTCTGAATCAGAAAAGAAATGTTTTGGGTTTCATATCACTTTAAGTGACTTTTTAATTGATTTCTTAAATTTACTTTATTCTCTTGCTGTCCAACTAGGTAACCTCTGAAACAGCAATGCACTACTGGGACCTACCTCACACATGTGTCTCTAGTCATTGGCTCATCAGATGTGTTCATTTAGGTCAAAATAGTGCTGTGACTTTAACTACGTGTTTAACCATTTTGCAAACAGAAGTGCAATAAAAAAATGCACTGAACACATAAGAATATTTTCTTTAAATACCTTTAAGCATTTACATCTTCCATTAGAATGTCTCTTTAAAGAAGTATATTAAATAAAAATAATATGCTGTTTTCCTAGAGTGCTTTATTTATATACTAGGTGATAAGCCTGCCCAGAGGGCAGTCTATTTAAAAATTTAAACCTAAACTAATACCCCTATAAAAAATCCCCCTAATCTAATACTAAACTACCAATATCCCTTAAAATGGCTTTAGTAGGGCATTGCCCTATGTTAAACAGCTCTTTTACCTAAACAAATTACCAATTACCCCCTAACAGTAAAACCCCCCATTCACCAAACCCCCCCCCAAAAAAAACTAACACTAAAAAAACCTAAACTACCCATTGCCCCTAAAGGGGCATTTGTATGGTTGATGCCTTTAAAAGGGCATTCAGCTCTTTTACTGCCCTTAAAATGGCAATCAGCTCTTTTCCAGCCCCAAAAACCCTAATCTAAAAAAAAGCCACCCCAAAAAATAAAAAAAAGCCTAAGACTAAGCCCCAAATAGGTACTCACCGTTCCTGAAGTCCGGCGGAGAAGGTCTTCTTCTTGGCGGCTCCATCATCTTCTATCTTCATCTGGAACGAAGGCGGCGCGGAGAGGATGTGCGGAGCTGGCTTTCCCGGTTGCGTGGATCCTCAGCAGTGGTCCTCAACGGCGGCGGTGTTCCTCGGCGGCGTGGAGGCTCCTCCTCATCCGATGTCCGTCGTACACTGAAGATTGAATGCAAGGTACCGAATTTAATTTTGGAAACCTTGTATTCCTACTGGCTGAAATTTTGAAATCAGCCAATAGGATGAGAGCTACTGAAATCCTATTGGCTGTTCAAATTAGCCAATAAGATTTCAGTAGCTCTCATCCTATTGGCTGATTTCAAAATTTCAGCCATTAGGAATGCAAGGTACCCCAATAAATATGGGGTACCTTGCATTCAATCTTCAGTGTGCGACGGACGATCGCATGAAGAGGAACCTCCATGCCGCTGTGGACCGCCGCCATTGAGGACTGCCGCTGAGGATCCACGCATTGGGGAAGCCAGCTCCTCACCTCAGCTCCACGCTGCCTTCACTCCAGATTAAGATAGATGATTGAGCCGCCTGGAAGAAGACCTTCTCCTCCGGACTTCAGGAACGTTGAGTACCTATTTGGGGCTTAGTTTAGGATTTGTATTTATTTTTGTTTGTTTGTTTTTTCTATTTTGAAGATTAGGGATTTAATGGGCTGGAAAAGAGCTGATTGCCCTTTTAAGGGCAGTAAAAGAGCTGAATGCCCTTTAAAGAGCAATGCCCATACAAATGCCCCTTTAGGGGCAATGGGTAGTTTAGGTTTTTAGTTGTAGTTTTTTTTTTTATTTTAGGAGGTTTGGTGGGTGGGGGGTTTTACTATTAGGGGGGACTTAGTATTTTTTTAAATGTAAAAAGAGCTGTTTAACTTAGGGCAATGCCCTACAAAAGGCCATTTTAAGGGCTATTGGTAGTTAAGTTTCGATTAGGGGGTGTTCTTATTTTGGGGGGCTTTATTATTTTCATAGGGATTAGGTTTAATTTTTTTAATTTTTGATCATTTTGTTTATTTTTTTCTGTAATTTTAGAGCTTTTTATTTTTTGTAATTTTAGATTTTTTTTGTAATTTAATGTTAGGTTTTATTTAAGTGTAACTTAGTATTGGGGTTAAATTAGGGGGTGTTAGGTTAGAGTGGCTTTGTAATTAAATTAGTTATTTATATTGTGGGGGTTGGCAGTTTAGGAGTTAATAGGTTAATTAGGTTTATTGCGATGTGGGGGGTTGGAGGTTTAGGGGTTAATAGGTTAATTAGATTTTTTGCGATGTGGGGGTTTGTCGGCTTAGGGGGTTAATATGTTAATTAGGTTTATTGCAATGTGGGGGTTTGTCGGTTTAGGGGTTAATATGTTAATTAGGTTTATTGCGATGTGAGGGGTTGGTGGTTTAGGGGTTAATATTTTAATTATGTTATTTGCGGATTAGGGGTTAATTACTTTATTATTTTGCGATGTTGTCGGTTTCAGTGTTTGTTAATACTTCTTGTCGGAGGATAGGTTTCTTTTTTTATTTCTTGTCAGTGATTACCTGTTTTTTCGTTGTTTCGTGCGGGCGGTTGCGTTTTTTTTTTATGCAGCTTTGCTGCATCCAGGTGGATTATTTTGGCTGCGTGCACAGCCACCATTCTTTTGGCTGCCTTGTGCAGCCAACATTCCTTTGAGGATGCAATTATAGTATAGATATGGTGCCCTGAGCACTATGTGTTTAGCTTTTTCTAAAACCTTAAGCACACATGTAAAATCACACACACAATGCACTCTACATACAGAAAAAAATATAACTGTATCCTCTAATCTCCAGCCATTACTTTTCTGGGGGTAGCTGGGAGTAGAATGGGTGAGTTGCTTGCAAAAAAACTAAACTCGTAATTATTTGGGGACTACATTAAAATATGTACTACAGAAAGAGAACAGTTTATTTTGGTTTAGAATGTCCCCATAAGGAATACTAAACTCAACATTTTTCTTTCATGAATTAGATAGAGCATGCCATTTTAAACAACTTTCTAATTCACTCCTACTATTAATTTTTCTTCATTCTCATGCTATCTTTATTTAAAAAGCAGGAATTGAAAGCTTAGGAGCTGGACTATGTTAGGTTCAGAACCCTGGATAGCGCTTGCTTATTGGTGGCTACATTTAGCAAAGCAATAATCAAGCATAACCCAGGTTCTAAACAAAAAATGGCTCTTAAGCTTTGCATTCCTGCTTTTTAAGTAAATATAGCAAGAGAATGAAGAAAAATTTATAATAGGACTAGGAGTAAATTAGAAAGTTGCTTAAAACTGCATGTTCTATCTGAATTCATTTCCATCTGCATGGGAAGAGTCCACAGCTGCATTCCTTACTTGTGGGAAATACTGAACCTGGCCACAAAGAGGAGGCAAAGACACCCCAACCAAAGGCTTAAATACCTCCCCCACTTCCTCATAACACCAATCATTCTGCCGAGGGAACAAAGAATAGTAGGAGAAATATCAGGGTGAAAAAGGTGCCAGAAGAAAAAAATTCAATTTTAGAGCCGCCCATCAGAGAACACGGGTGGGTAAGCATAATTTATGTTTTCCATCTTAATATGGAAAGAGTCCACAGCTGCATTCCTTACTTGTGGGAAACATATACCCAAGCTCTAGAGCACACGGAATGCTAACGGGAAGGAAAAAAGAGAGGCGGACCCTAATCTAAGGGCAACACAGCCTGCAAAACCTTCCTCCCGAAGGCTGCTTCAGCAGAAGCAAAAACATCAAACTTGTAAAATTTTGGAAAAAGTATGTAAGGAAAACCATGATAGCTGCCTTACAAATCTGATCCATACAGGCCTCATTTTTGAAGGCCCAAGAGGAACCACTGCTCTCATAGAATGAGCCGTAATCCTCAGAGTAGGCTTATGTCCCACGGTTTCTATGCTAAACAGATGACACTCCTCAGACAAAAAGATAAGGAAGTCGAAGAGGCCCTCTGACCCCTACGCTTCCCGGAAAGGAGAACGAACAGAAAAAGAGGTTTGTCTAAATTCCTTTGTGGCCCGAAGATAGAACTTCAAGGCACAAACCACATCCAGAAATACGTTGTAAACGTTCTTTCGGCGAAGAAGGATTAGGACATAAGAAAGGAACCGCAATCTCTTGATTGATGTTGCGAATTGACACAACCCTAGGAAGGAAACCTAACTTGGTTCGAAGAACAGCCTTATCGGCATGAAACACCAGATAAGGAGGTCGCATTGCAATGCAGCAATCTCAGAGACACTGTGCGTAGTAGCAATAGCTAGTAGAAAAAGAACCTTCCAAGACAACAATTTAATGTCTACTTCATGCATAGGCTCCAACAGAGCCCGATGCAAAAATGTAGGACAAAATTTAAACTCCAAGGAGGAGCCTTAGATCAAAACACAGGTCTGATCTGGACAGATAGCTCAGCATGCTAAGGAACTGTGGCTGAGCTCTGTAGCAACCCAAGGGTTGCAGGTTCGATCCCCGGCGAGGTCCACTCAGCCTTTCATCCTTCTGGGGTCGATAAAATGAGCAGCGCCTTGAGACCCTTACGGATGATTAGCCGCGCTTTACAAGTACCCCATACATACATACATCCCAGCAGAGCCTTAATAAATGGCTGCACATCTGGAAGCTCGGCAAACCTCTTGTGCAGTAACACAGACAGTGCCGAAAACTGACCCTTCAGGTGACTTACAGAAAAGCCCTGTGCCTTCCTGGCACCCCAAACGGCTCCCCATCCTGACAGACTCGCAACAGTAGTCACAATCACCCAGGATGGTTTTGAGACGGACGTCCCTCAGGACAAGTAATCTGGAGAAAACCACCAAGAGAGCGAGTCTCCCGATTGGTTGTCCAGAGAAATCTGTTGAGACAGATCCGAATGATTGCCGTTCCACTAGTTCAGCATGCGCAGTTGCAACAGTCTGAGGTAAAACCTGGCAAAGGAAATGATGTCCAAGCTGGACACCATGAGACCAATCACCTCCATACACTGAGCCACATATGGCCTTAAGGAGATCTGGAGGGAAAGGCATGTTGAAGTTAGCTTGCAACGTCTCTGGTCTGTTAGAAATATTACCATGTCTATGGAGACTATTATAATACCCGAGAATTCTACTCTGGTAGTTGATACAAGAGAACCCTCTCTAGATTATATGTCATCCATGGGATTGAAGAAGACAGAGGAGATATTCCGAATGGACCACTCTTCGAAAAATTTCTTTAGCTAGACCAAACGGAGAGCAATACACTGGAAGTGCTGATCCAGGAATCTATTGTGGTCATAAACTACCCCTCTCAAACAAGGGGCAGAATGGACCTTTTTGTCTCCACCTTAAACGAGGGGACATTTAATAACCTGCTTATGCACTTAAGGTCCAGAGTCGGACAGAAAGTTCCCTCCTTCTTAGGGACCACGAAAAGGTTTGAATAGTATCCCAAACCTCTCATTGCGATAGGCACCGGGACAATAACTCCTAGAGGACAGATCCCGTACTAGCGATGGAGGATCAGCAATGCTACAGAAAAACTACATGTGTAGAGATATAAGAGTGTAGGGTACGCACCTCACTGGATGACAATTCCTCAGAGGTGGACGGCTCTGTGGTATCAAACATGTTCGATATTATCACATTATCAAGGCATATGGAACATAATTGAGAGGGCGGAACTAAGACCTCCTCACCATATAAACAGGAATTACTCATTAGGAATAGAGGGAGTGCCCTCTAAAGTAACAGAATCCTCCATCGCTAGTGTAATAACCGGAGAACTAGAGAAATAAAACATCTTATTTTATTCAAAAAAACTGCACCCTTATACCTCTGCTATGAGAAAGTGCGCCAAGCTTGTAAGCTGCATGGCTCTCAAAGTGAAAATGAAACCTGTATATTCCATAACAGCCTATGAGCCCATAACATCTCACACATAAAAGCAGCATAAAATCAAATAAACATATAATATTATTGCCCCCTGTTCAATAATTTCCCTAAGCATATATTAACACTTGACTCTTTACAGATAAAAGGAATCACACTGTGACCCTGTCTTCTTCCGTTATCATACATGTATAAAATATGAAACAATCTTACCAGAATCTACGCCGTGGAACAGGAACACGGCCCTTCAAGTGTGACAGATAGTAGCATCGCTTCTGACATGGACTTGAGTGAAGAAAGCAGGCAGCGAAACTCATCAACGCTGATTGCCTATGGATCTGTTAATATGAGTCGGCATGGTTTCGCAGAAAGACTCCCCCTGCATCTCTGGACTCTAACTTTCATCCATGCTTTCACTGAGAGGCTGACAGGACTACTTAAAACATCTCATCTCAAAGAGCACTACCCTCCATAAGAGACTACTCCGAAATCTTCTAAAACTTCTCTGCCAACCTCATGTGACGAAAGGCAAAGAATGACTGGGGTTATGAGGAAGTGTGGGAGGTATTTAAGCCTTTGGTTGGGGTATCTTTGCCTCCTCCTGGTGGCCAGATTCTGTATTTCCCACAAGTAGGGAATGCAGCTGTGGACTCTTCCCATATTAAGATGGAAATATGTGGGTTTAGTGTACCTTTAAAATATTATTTCACTAGTTAAAAGAAGTATACATAAATATTATGAATACTATATATCAAGCATTACCCGGAATAATTATTCTTAAAACCCTATTCCCTATTCTTATACCGTTCTCTTAACGTATATATATATATATATATATATATATATATATATATATATATATATATATATATATATATATATATATATATATATATATATATATGAATTATGTAGATATATGCTATTTTTTAATGGGCAATGCAAGTTTTATCTATTTTTTTTCCTAAAATATATTATAAATTCAGGATTAATAAAATTTGGTCTTACACTGTTTTTTTTTTCTAAAATCTTTTAACTCTGCACAAACCAAGATTGTTGACTGCTCTAAGCTATCCAGATATAAAAACACAATATGGGTTTACAATGAAATAATACCGAGCAAGATTGTTATAGCCTATGGCATTGGTTAACCCTGTTTAAAATACACAAATAGAACAAACATATCAATTTCATAACCACATAAAATATACAAACACTGTTTTTTTTTTACCAAGCACAACATTAATTATTTAAGTTCTGCAAAATATTTATTCTATTTGCTGATCTCTGTGCAAGATATTATTTATCTACTTCATATAATACTTTGGGTGTGTTATGGTGT
The DNA here is from genome assembly GCF_027579735.1 of Bombina bombina. Lineage (NCBI taxonomy): Eukaryota > Metazoa > Chordata > Amphibia > Anura > Bombinatoridae > Bombina > Bombina bombina. The sequence continues at coordinate 675,345,726 of NC_069503.1, forward strand.
ACTCTATCCTACAAATCACTAATACCCTGCATATGTGTTAAATTTTATTTTAACAAATATATACTCAATTCTTATATACAGTATACAGCAAGTGAGTGCTAGACTTCCTCTGTGTGTTGTGTTGATTTGTTTTGTAATTTCCCCTATGGGCCTTGCACCCAGACTTGTCTGGGGTTAACTGCCTGGAACTCTGGGAATGGTACAGCTCCCTGTGAGCGCTATTGAGCACCTAGGGCTGTGCATGTTGCAGGGTCATAGGATGTGTACCCAGTCCAATCTGAAAATGCAGTCCCCTTCCACGTTTTGTGTATATACTGTATATATATATATATATATATATATATATATATATATATATATATATATATATATATATTTATATATATATATAAATAAATCACCATATTTCAGAAGAGAAGCAGAATGGATCTTGAGATTGGACACTGTTGTTCCAAAGGGACTAAATTCTATGCCAGACTTAGGTGGTCTAATATGAAATTTGGTGAAGTGTGTAATGGGTCGGGGAACATAAATCTTTTCTGTCTGTGGATGTATTGCAGGTACCTCGATGCCTTTTGACACCAGGTATGTGCATTTCTACACCCAAGTGTAGAAATGCACATACCCGGAGTTCTATTGACTTTGGGTGGACCCCCTCTGATACGGTATAGGTATATAGCTTCTGCTATCAACCCCTTTGAGTACCCCCGTTATTTACACACGTACAACAAATTCGTATTTGCAATTAAATACCAATGACACCTATAGGTCTGTTACCTCTTATCTGATGCATAATGACCCCTGGAACAACTTAGTATAAGTTCAAACTAGTTAACACAATTTAAAATTATTTTTTAACAAGATGTAAGAATCTATAACAATTTAAAACAATGTGAGTCTATATACCTGTAGAAAAACAGAATTTATGTTTACCTGATAAATTACTTTCTCCAACGGTGTGTCCGGTCCACGGCGTCATCCTTACTTGTGGGATATTCTCTTCCCCAACAGGAAATGGCAAAGAGCCCAGCAAAGCTGGTCACATGATCCCTCCTAGGCTCCGCCTACCCCAGTCATTCGACCGACGTTAAGGAGGAATATTTGCATAGGAGAAACCATATGGTACCGTGGTGACTGTAGTTAAAGAAAATAAATTATCAGACCTGATTAAAAAAACCAGGGCGGGCCGTGGACCGGACACACCGTTGGAGAAAGTAATTTATCAGGTAAACATAAATTCTGTTTTCTCCAACATAGGTGTGTCCGGTCCACGGCGTCATCCTTACTTGTGGGAACCAATACCAAAGCTTTAGGACACGGATGAAGGGAGGGAGCAAATCAGGTCACCTAAATGGAAGGCACCACGGCTTGCAAAACCTTTCTCCCAAAAATAGCCTCAGAAGAAGCAAAAGTATCAAACTTGTAAAATTTGGTAAAAGTGTGCAGTGAAGACCAAGTCGCTGCCCTACATATCTGATCAACAGAAGCCTCGTTCTTGAAGGCCCATGTGGAAGCCACAGCCCTAGTGGAATGAGCTGTGATTCTTTCGGGAGGCTGCCGTCCGGCAGTCTCGTAAGCCAATCTGATGATGCTTTTAATCCAAAAAGAGAGAGAGGTAGAAGTTGCTTTTTTACCTCTCCGTCTACCGGAATAAACAACAAACAAGGAAGATGTTTGTCTAAAATCCTTTGTAGCATCTAAATAGAATTTTAGAGCGCGAACAACATCCAAATTGTGCAACAAACGTTCCTTCTTTGAAACTGGTTTCGGACATAGAGAAGGTACGACAATCTCCTGGTTAATGTTTTTGTTAGAAACAACTTTTGGAAGAAAACCAGGTTTAGTACGTAAAACCACCTTATCTGCATGGAACACCAGATAAGGAGGAAAACACTGCAGAGCAGATAATTCTGAAACTCTTCTAGCAGAAGAAATTGCAACTAAAAACAAAACTTTCCAAGATAATAACTTAATATCAACGGAATGCAAGGGTTCAAACGGAACCCCCTGAAGAACTGAAAGAACTAAATTGAGACTCCAAGGAGGAGTCAAAGGTTTGTAAACAGGCTTAATTCTAACCAGAGCCTGAACAAAGGCTTGAACATCTGGCACAGCGGCCAGCTTTTTGTGAAGTAACACAGACAAGGCAGAAATCTGTCCCTTCAGGGAACTTGCAGATAATCCTTTTTCCAATCCTTCTTGAAGGAAGGATAGAATCCTAGGAATCTTAACCTTGTCCCAAGGGAATCCTTTAGATTCACACCAACAGATATATTTTTTCCAAATTTTGTGGTAAATCTTTCTAGTTACAGGCTTTCTGGCCTGAACAAGAGTATCGATAACAGAATCTGAGAACCCTCGCTTCGATAAGATCAAGCGTTCAATCTCCAAGCAGTCAGCTGGAGTGAAACTAGATTCGGATGTTCGAACGGACCCTGAACAAGAAGGTCTCGTCTCAAAGGTAGCTTCCAAGGAGGAGCCGATGACATATTCACCAGATCTGCATACCAAGTCCTGCGTGGCCACGCAGGAGCTATCAAGATCACCGACGCCCTCTCCTGATTGATCCTGGCTACCAGCCTGGGGATGAGAGGAAACGGCGGGAACACATAAGCTAGTTTGAAGGTCCAAGGTGCTACTAGTGCATCCACTAGAGCCGCCTTGGGATCCCTGGATCTGGACCCGTAGCAAGGAACTTTGAAGTTCTGACGAGAGGCCATCAGATCCATGTCTGGAATGCCCCACAGCTGAGTGACTTGGGCAAAGATTTCCGGATGGAGTTCCCACTCCCCCGGATGCAATGTCTGATGACTCAGAAAATCCGCTTCCCAATTTTCCACTCCTGGGATGTGGATAGCAGACAGGTGGCAGGAGTGAGACTCCGCCCATAGAATGATTTTGGTCACTTCTTCCATCGCCAGGGAACTCCTTGTTCCCCCCTGATGGTTGATGTACGCAACAGTTGTCATGTTGTCTGATTGAAACCGTATGAACTTGGCCCTCGCTAGCTGAGGCCAAGCCTTGAGAGCATTGAATATCGCTCTCAGTTCCAGAATATTTATCGGTAGAAGAGATTCTTCCCGAGACCAAAGACCCTGAGCTTTCAGGGATCCCCAGACCGCGCCCCAGCCCATCAGACTGGCGTCGGTCGTGACAATGACCCACTCTGGTCTGCGGAATGTCATCCCTCGTGACAGGTTGTCCAGGGACAGCCACCAACGGAGTGAGTCTCTGGTCTTCTGATTTACTTGTATCTTCGGAGACAAGTCTGTATAGTCCCCATTCCACTGACTGAGCATGCACAGTTGTAATGGTCTTAGATGAATGCGTGCAAAAGGAACTATGTCCATTGCCGCTACCATCAACCCGATCACTTCCATGCACTGAGCTATGGAAGGAAGAGGAACGGAATGAAGTATCCGACAAGAGTCTAGAAGTTTTGTTTTTCTGGCCTCTGTCAGAAAAATCCTCATTTCTAAGGAGTCTATTATTGTTCCCAAGAAGGGAACCCTTGTTGACGGAGATAGAGAACTCTTTTCCACGTTCACTTTCCATCCGTGAGATCTGAGAAAGGCCAGGACAATGTCCGTGTGAGCCTTTGCTTGAGGAAGGGACGACGCTTGAATCAGAATGTCGTCCAAGTAAGGTACTACAGCAATGCCCCTTGGTCTTAGCACAGCTAGAAGGGACCCTAGTACCTTTGTGAAAATCCTTGGAGCAGTGGCTAATCCGAAAGGAAGCGCCACGAACTGGTAATGTTTGTCCAGGAATGCGAACCTCAGGAACCGATGATGTTCCTTGTGGATAGGAATATGTAGATACGCATCCTTTAAATCCACCGTGGTCATGAATTGACCTTCCTGGATGGAAGGAAGAATAGTTCGAATGGTTTCCATCTTGAACGATGGAACCTTGAGAAACTTGTTTAAGATCTTGAGATCTAAGATTGGTCTGAACGTTCCCTCTTTTTTGGGAACTATAAACAGATTGGAGTAGAACCCCATCCCTTGTTCTCTTAATGGAACGGGATGAATCACTCCCATTTTTAACAGGTCTTCTACACAATGTAAGAATGCCTGTCTTTTTATGTGGTCTGAAGACAACTGAGACCTGTGGAACCTCCCCCTTGGAGGAAGTCCCTTGAATTCCAGAAGATAACCTTGGGAAACTATCTCTAGCGCCCAAGGATCCAGAACATCTCTTGCCCAAGCCTGAGCGAAGAGAGAGAGTCTGCCCCCCACCAGATCCGGTCCCGGATCGGGGGCCAACATTTCATGCTGTCTTGGTAGCAGTGGCAGGTTTCTTGGCCTGCTTTCCCTTGTTCCAGCCTTGCATTGGTCTCCAAGCTGGCTTGGCTTGAGAAGTATTACCCTCTTGCTTAGAGGACGTAGCACCTTGGGCTGGTCCGTTTCTACGAAAGGGACGAAAATTAGGTTTATTTTTTGCCTTGAAAGGCCGATCCTGAGGAAGGGCGTGGCCCTTACCCCCAGTGATATCCGAGATAATCTCTTTCAAGTCAGGGCCAAACAGCGTTTTCCCCTTGAAAGGAATGTTAAGTAGCTTGTTCTTGGAAGACGCATCAGCCGACCAAGATTTCAACCAAAGCGCTCTGCGCGCCACAATAGCAAACCCAGAATTCTTAGCCGCTAACCTAGCCAATTGCAAAGTGGCGTCTAGGGTGAAAGAATTAGCCAATTTGAGAGCATTGATTCTGTCCATAATCTCCTCATAAGGAGGAGAATCACTGTCGACCGCCTTTATCAGCTCATCGAACCAGAAACATGCGGCTGTAGCGACAGGGACAATGCATGAAATTGGTTGTAGAAGGTAACCCTGCTGAACAAACATCTTTTTAAGCAAACCTTCTAATTTTTTATCCATAGGATCTTTGAAAGCACAACTATCCTCTATGGGTATAGTGGTGCGTTTGTTTAAAGTGGAAACCGCTCCCTCGACCTTGGGGACTGTCTGCCATAAGTCCTTTCTGGGGTCGACCATAGGAAACAATTTTTTAAATATGGGGGGAGGGACGAAAGGAATACCGGGCCTTTCCCATTCTTTATTAACAATGTCCGCCACCCGCTTGGGTATAGGAAAAGCTTCTGGGAGCCCCGGCACCTCTAGGAACTTGTCCATTTTACATAGTTTCTCTGGGATGACCAACTTGTCACAATCATCCAGAGTGGATAATACCTCCTTAAGCAGAATGCGGAGATGTTCCAACTTAAAATTAAAATGCAATCACATCAGGTTCAGCTTGTTGAGAAATGTTCCCTGAATCAGTAATTTCTCCCTCAGACAAAACCTCCCTGGCCCCATCAGACTGAGTTAGAGGCCCTTCAGAAATATTAATATCAGCGTCGTCATGCTCTTCAGTATCTAAAACAGAGCAGTCGCGCTTACGCTGATAAGTGTTCATTTTGGCTAAAATGTTTTTGACAGAATTATCCATTACAGCCGTTAATTGTTGCATAGTAAGGAGTATTGGCGCGCTAGATGTACTAGGGGCCTCCTGAGTGGGCAAGACTCGTGTAGACGAAGGAGGGAATGATGCAGTACCATGCTTACTCCCCTCACTTGAGGAATCATCTTGGGCATCATTGTCATTGTCACATAAATCACATTTATTTAAATGAATAGGAATTCTGGCTTCCCCACATTCAGAACACAGTCTATCTGGTAGTTCAGACATGTTAAACAGGCATAAACTTGATAACAAAGTACAAAAAACGTTTTAAAATAAAACCGTTACTGTCACTTTAAATTTTAAACTGAACACACTTTTTTACTGCAAATGCGAAAAAACATGAAGGAATTGTTCAAAATTCACCAAATTTTCACCACAGTGTCTTAAAGCCTTAAAAGTATTGCACACCAAATTTGGAAGCTTTAACCCTTAAAATAACGGAACCGGAGCCGTTTTGAACTTTAACCCCTTTACAGTCCCTGGTATCTGCTTTGCTGAGACCCAACCAAGCCCCAAGGGGAATACGATACCAAATGACGCCTTCAGAAAGTCTTTTCTAAGTATCAGAGCTCCTCTCACATGCGACTGCATGCCATGCCTCTCAAAAACAAGTGCGCAACACCGGCCCGAAAATGAGGCTCTGCCTATGCTTTGGGAAAGCCCCTAAAGAATAAGGTGTCTAAAACAGTGCCTGCCGATATTATTATATCAAAATACCCAGATAAAATGATTCCTCAAGGCTAAATATGTGTTAATAATCAATCGATTTAGCCCAAAAAAAGTCTACAGTCTTAATAAGCCCTTTTTGAAGCCCTTATTTACAATCGTAATAAACATGGCTTACCGGATCCCAGAGGGAAAATGACAGCTTCCAGCATTACATCGTCTTGTTAGAATGTGTCATATCTCAAGCAGCAAGAGACTGCTCACTGTTCCCCCAACTGAAGTTAATTGCTCTCAACAGTCCTGTGTGGAACAGCCATGGATTTTAGTGACGGTTGCTAAAATCATTTTCCTCATACAAACAGAAATCTTCATCTCTTTTCTGTTTCTGAGTAAATAGTACATACCAGCACTATTTCAAAATAACAAACTCTTGATTGAATAATAAAAACTACAGTTAAACACTAAAAAACTCTAAGCCATCTCCGTGGAGATGTTGCCTGTACAACGGCAAAGAGAATGACTGGGGTAGGCGGAGCCTAGGAGGGATCATGTGACCAGCTTTGCTGGGCTCTTTGCCATTTCCTGTTGGGGAAGAGAATATCCCACAAGTAAGGATGACGCCGTGGACCGGACACACCTATGTTGGAGAAATAATTACCCTTATTAATGGTCATTGATGCAATCCCTCTTTTAGTGGGGTGTATTGTGTTCATAGCCAGTATGAATGTACTTAATTTGACCAATATTTTTCTTCACTTTCCAATATTGTTTTTATTTATTTTCAATATGTTTTATACTTTGATTTAGTCTTAATATATGAGTGGCTATTACATATCTAATTATCCTAGATTGCAGTGGATATTATTCCTTGTTTTGATGTATAAATATACATTCCTTTATCACGATTGTTCATTTTGTGCCCCACTTCCGGTTATGGACACCAGTAGTGCAAACGTAGAACTACACTGGTTTGCCCCACATCCGGTTGAGAATGGTGATGTCACTTCCGGGTAAACGGCTGTTACTCGTATTAGACACTAAGGGTATTTCTTTTCACTAATTGAATCTTGGTTGTTAACACAGTCACAGTGTGACTTGATATTTAATTTGTTTCACAGATTAAGAATTGTTCCTTGTTAGGACTGTCATAGAACTACGCCGGACTGGAAGTGATTGGTTCTAGCACTTCCAGTTTGGAAATTTTTAAACAGTGTTTTGTGTTTGGCGCCTTTCACTGGGGGAGGTAATTATTTGAATATTTGATTATTTGCCTTATATAAGAGGATGTTGTGCACCATTTTTTTGTTCTGAAGAAGGGAAAGAATGTCCCAGAAACGTTAAAATAAATTTGTCTTCACTGTTCATTGTGCAGTGTATATATATATATATATATATATATATGGGTTGAAAAATATTGCTATGGTTCACTAGTCAGGGGTTAAAAGCTACTAGCTCCGAGGGAAATAGTTACCAGACAACTCAATGTTAAAGATAGGAAAAAATCTTATATAACATTTTTTTGTTTACATTTGATGCGTCCTATACCAATATCAAGAACAGAACTAAGGTTAAATTATATCAATAAATACCTAATGTCATCCAACTGATAATTTGGTTAATCAAAGGTAGCCCTTTCTTGCTTGCTAGACTTGAGTGGCTGTCATTCATAATGTAGCTAGAAACGGCAAGGCTCATGATCTGCAAAATAAAAAAAAAAAAGATTACTGTAGGTGAAGCAAAGAAATGCAACATTATAATAGATTAGTCCCTCTATACAAAACTAACCTATATCTAGGACCACTATTCCTAAAATCAGCACATGCTTGATGTGTGACCAGGTTGGATAAAAATTAAGGAATTTATTTTTTAAAAAAAAAATCAGATTTTTTTTTATTTTAATTGAATTTTCTTATTTTATTTAAATCAGATTTTTATTTTTATTTTAATTGAATTTTCTTATTTTATTTAAATCAGATTTTTTTATTTTTTTTAAATTGGACTTTTTTTTAAAAATAACATGCTTTCTGGGTAAAAATCTATCTAAAGATAGTTTCTATTTAAGATACAATATAAACTGAATGTTATTCATCCTGAAATATCAGATTTTATTATATAGCAAGATGCTGAAAATTCATGGCAGCAATGTTTTATTTTTTTTGGTAAATTAATTCCAGGAATTCATTCACAATGCCCTGTTTTCACAGAGGTTTCTGTCAGATTATTTTGGGTAATTATTCTATCTTGAAGATATTATCATATATTATTGGTTTTGTAGTACTCAAAACTGAATTTGTGTCTGCAGACACAGCAAAATGTTATAAAATAAAGATTCAGAGTTTAGCAATAGACCTTAAAGGGACATAATCATGAAAGAAAACTTTTGGGTTAAAGATAAAGCATACAATTTTCAGATTTACTTCTATTATCAAATGTGCTTAATTCTCCTGGTATCCTTTGTTGAAAATGAAATATGTTATTCTTTTAGTTTAATAGAATGTTTTCAATTTTTATTATTAAGGTAATTATTTTTTTTTTCCTTCCAATAAAGTACAGCTGAAAAGTTGATCAAATATGAATTATTAACCTATTAAACTGTAGATAGTTCACCTCCCAATAATTTCAATGATCTATCTATGCATATCTAATGATATATAACCAAATCAGTAATTGTCTAACCAGAAAAAAATAATTTGAAAAGTTGTTATTCTAAAAATTAAAATCATGATTTCAATTGATTTAAATTGGTCTTATTGACTAGAGTTAAATCGTGATTGAAATTGTGATTTAAATCAAATCTACCCTGTGTGTTATAAAGCTATACATTTAAATAAAATGTTATAAATATATACAATAATATAAGAAAATCATTATACATCAGTATATAGGTTACAGAAAATGCACTATTATTTCCTTTGTAAGAAATTCTGTTTACATTGACTATTGTATTACTTAACACGGATCCTGTGTAACAATTTTAAGCTTTTTTATGACTATACTTTCTAATTTTTCAGGAGAAAAAACACAGAGATTTAATGAGATATCTAACTTAAAAAACTGTACAGCTATACTTGTTTACACTAAAATCCTAACTTCCTATTATCTTCAATATTGCTCTATGCCTTGTTAGAGAGAACACTCCGGGGCCGATTTATCAAGCCGTCAATAGGCCCCAATGCATCTGTTTCCGCGCGAGCTTTCAGGCTCGCCAAAAATAGAAGTTAAGAAGCAGCGCTGCTACTTAAATCGTCCGCCACCTCTGAGGCTGCAGACAGCAATCAGCACGATCGGAGATGATCGGGATAAATGACACCCTCTGCTAGTGGCCGCAAATCTGCAGGAGGCGGCATTGCACAAGAATTTCTTGTGAAATGCTTGTGCAATGATAAAAGTCGACAGCGTATGCTGTCAGCATTTATCGATGTGCAGCGGACATGATCGCTACAGCAGATTATGTCCGCTCGCACTTTGATAACTTGGCCCCTCTGTATAAGAACATGCCCTCATATCCTCAGTTTTCCCTTTAAGGGTTTGCTACAGTCAAGATAAATCAAAAGTATAGCTGTGAAAAAATGCTGTATTTTCATTAAATATATTCTGTCTATCAGGGGTCCAAACTGAAGCATCAGCTATTTAGAAGTGAGAGTTGTGATTGGTTTCAAAGAAAAATGCTTAAGAAAATATCAGTAGTAGTGGGTAGGAGACAATCCACTTGTAGTCTGGCCCAAATTCTTTTCTTTCAGAATGATGATAGTCCATAGGACTTCATAACATGTGGGATTTATTTCCTGCCACTAGGAGGAGGCCAAGAACCCAAACAAGAGCCACCAAGTAAGCCTTGTAAATTACCTGTTTGATCTGTGAAGCCAAGGCTACAGTAGTAGCCCTCTGACCCTTCCAAGTCCCAGAGTAATAAACAAACTAAATGATTGTCTAAGTACTTTAGTAGGTTGAAGATAGAACTTCAATGCTCTGACTACATCAAGATTATGCAAAAATCATTCCTTGGAATTAGCAGGATCTGTACACCAAGAAGGAACAACAATTTCCTGATTGAAATTTTCAGAAGAAAATACCTGATAAAGAAAATCATATTTAGTATGAAGTACAGCATTTGCTTTGTGAATAATTAAAAATGTAGAATCCCAGGACAAAGCTGACAATTCAGAAACTGTCCTGGCTGAGGAGATTGCTAACACGAAAATAACTTTTCAAGATAAAAGCTTGATATCAATGGAATGCATTGGTTCAAATGGAGAACCTTACAACACAGAAGGAACTAGAAGCACATTTCAGGACAGAGAGATAGGTCTCACAACTGGCCGAAATCTAACTAGCGAAGGGTAGAGAGAGGGCGCCACAATAGCGTAATACCGTCTGGAAATGCAGGTACAGATGAAAGTAAGTAATATGCTTACCAAATAGTGTAGCACTGTGCTGTGACCAGTGCGTGAAAGCTGGCTAGCACTTAGCAGTGGCTAGTACACTGTGGAAACCAAGCTCCAAGGGTACTTTTCCTGGTTCCAGCTTGGTGTGTGCCTCCTAGTGGCTGGACTTCAAATACTGCAAAGGTAGAATCTTTCTGTGTGTTGTTCTATTAGTGTTGAAATAGCACAACACAGACAACTTCACTTTTTATCTGATGAAACGACCCAGTTGGGGTTGAGAAACGCATCATAACATTAAAGCTATTATTTATATGAAGTTGTCTGTGTTGTGCTATTTCAACAGCAATAGAACAACACACAGAAAGATTCTACCTTTGCAGTATTTGAAGTCCAGCCACTAGGAGGCACACACCAAGCTGGAACCAGGAAAAGTACCATTGGAGCTTGGTTTCCACAGTGTACTAGCCACTGCTAAGTGCTAGCCAGCTTTCACGCACTGGTCACAGCACAGTGCTACACTATTTGGTAAGCATATTACTTACTTTCATCTGTACCTGCATTTCCAGGCGGTATTACGCTATTGTGGTGCCCTCTCTCTACCCTTTGTATTTCAACAGTTGTCCTACACTCTCTGGGATCAAGAGGAGCAGCCTGACTCACCACATCAGAAAGGAGGATACTTCTATCCCTTCAACCTACCACCACTATATGGACATTTTTCAGGACTGATACGGTAAACCTGTTCTACTAGATTCACAAGTATATTACCTTGTTCAACATTTTATAATATTCCCCCTTTTTCCCTTATAATACCAGCGCGCTTTTCTATCCCTTCACTGGGATACGATCATGAAATCTAACTAGCGCCTGTTTGAACATCATGAATTGTAGCTAACTTTATATTAAATATTTGAGAATTCTAGGTATCCTAAAGAATACTGTGAAAAACCTCTTGAAGAGCAACATTCTTAAAATGCTCTCAAAATTTTTAGATGAATTCTGTGTGTAACAGGTTTTCTGGCTTGAATTAGAGTGTGAATGACTGAATCAGAAAAACCTCTATGTTTTAAAACTAAGCATTCAACCTCAACGCCGTTAAATATAGAAATTTGAGAACCTGATGGAAAAAAGGGTCCTTGAGACAACAGAACTTGTCTTAGAAGAAGAAGCAATGGAGGAGAAGAGGACATATGCCTTAGATCTGCATACTGTTTGATTTAAACAATTACTCTTGGAAGAAGAGCAAATGGAGGAAACAGGTACATAAGATTTGAGCCTTTGGTTCTCTTTATCTTGCAAAATACATTGATGATTGATAAAGGCCACGGCCATGATATTGTCCAACTGAAAATGGATACACACTTACTCTTTAAAGAGGAGCCAGGACTGAAGAGCCAGAAGAATTGCTAAGATTTCCAGAATGTTGACTGGCAACTATGTCTCCAGAGGGGACCAAACTCCTTGCGCTCTTCAAGAATTCCAGACTGCATCCGTTGTCACAATAACCCAAAATGGGCAAAGAAAGAACGCCACAGGGGTCAACAAAAAAACCTTGTATCCACCAAAGAAAGAGATTGTCTGATGGAAAAGTCCAGAACAATCTGCTGTTCCAATTGTAGATAAGTCTTTGGTCACTGATTGATCATATCAGTTGAAGAGGTTGCCAGTGGAGGGTGGCAAAGTAAACAGCATCCAAAGCCGAAATCACAAAGCCCACTACCTTCATGCATTTAGTTACCGATAGAAATTAAGCACGTTGCAAAGACAGACACACCTTCTGAAGTTTTAATCTGCATGAGTCCATCGTGCATAGAAGCAATATGGCAGAGTCTATGTTGACTCCTTGAAAGGATGCTCTTGTAGATGAAGAGATAAATAATTATTTGTAACATTGATTCTCCAGCCATGGTCTTGGAAGAAAGAAAGTAATATAGAATGATAAGGTATGGAGGGAATGGATTCAATATAACTAGACCCCAAAATAATTTATAAGCTAGTATATAGTATATCTAGGGTAATCTGACCCAAGTATTCCTGAATTAGCTATTCACTATAAATCTGGTGGGGGGTGCTCTTTATCCGGTTAAAGTAGTAGAAAAACAAAGAAAAAAATGGATATACCAGAGCACTCTTAGTGTTTCAATTATAGAACAGTGAGGTAGTATGCAGTGGGTGTAAGGTAAAACTTAACATTTAATTGTATTAATTAAAAAGGTAGTAATGACTACCTGTGTAGTGCATTAAAAGCTGTATTGTGGTACAGTAGAGCTGGTGAACCTAGGAGAGTATCCTTAAAGACGTAGTTGCAACAATGTAACCAAGTATAAAGTCTATAAACATAGAAGGGAATGGGTCTGCTGCAAAAACACCATAAAATGCTCGCGGATTGCACTAAAACTAATCTACAAAAGAGGACAAGCCTCAACCAATTATGCTAAGCTGGTGCAGTACTGGAGCGGTGTATATGGCAGCAGAAATTCCAATATTCAATTAAGGAATGGATACAAAGTATCGCTAAGTAACGTCTATGAGGTTGCAGAGCTCTCAATTAAGCGCCTGATGCGCATTTCGCCCTATCCGGGCTTTGTCAAAGGCTAACCCGACTGGGTAGAGCCTCACTGTTTAAAAATGGTATGGTGGCCAATCAAAGGGGTTGTAGTCCTACACACCCCTTTTCACATTCGTACACATGGGCGTCACTTCTAATTGGCTATGGTTTACCACATGACTTCACTCGAGTAGAGTCACATGGGGCAGGAAAATATTGGCAGCGCTTGAGATTGTAAATACAATCTGCGCTAGAATGACAGTGAATATCATCAGCTAAAGGTGTTACAATGATTCCTGTATTGCGTAATATCTAGTAATTCCGCACTTAAAATTAATTTATGCAGTAAATATATCTGCGGGAAGGGAGATCTTACCATTGTTTCAAAGGCTAACATAAACCTGCGATTATTGGAGAGTATTCTTACAAATATCTATCTTTATATACTCCCATCATTAGCAACTGTCAGTAGTTATAGAGTACAACTTTAACGTTATTGATCAAAAATTATGGGGTTACTCTCATATACGGTGGTCTCAGATATAAATGAGGGTTATGTATAGTTATTATTATATGTGTGTTAAGAACCCGATTACAAAGATATAGATGAGACAACTGGTGTAATGTATCTCCGGGGTGTCTGTATGTACTTTCAATCATGGTTCAAAGACTAACATCTCATCTATACTCAAAGATTAGTCTCACAATAGTGACCTTGGTTACATATAATTTCAGTATTATTAACCTTCAACAAAGGATATACTTGAGAATAAGGTCAATGGTTAGTAATTTTACATTTCCACTAAGGAATGGATATAATACAATTGTTAGCCTCTTAGTTAAGTGGCAAATATCCTGGTTGATTATTGGGTTAAGTATGCTATCAATATTATATTGCTTCAACAAAGGATAGGCATTAGAACAAAATCAGAAATTATTGCATTTTAGTATTATTCCTTTTCCTAACGATATAGCAAAAATGATAATCATTAGTGGCAAATATCCAGTTAGACCTGGTCATAGACTAAAGTCTCATAAAAATGCTATATTCTTCTGTATCATAACAGTAAGATGAAAGAGGAAATGTTCTAATGTCAATGTTATTTGTTAAACTTTCAATGAGCACGTAATTCGTTTTTATTAGTATGGATTATAAGAAGGAGTTATATCCGTCCTGTTCGTTCAATCCATGTGGTGTTAAGGTTTTCAGCCAAAAAATCCATCGGCACTCAGCCTGTAACAACATATTTTCAACATTTCCTCCTCTAATGCCTGTCTTAATTACTTGTAAAACTGCAATTTTCAGATCTGGTTTGTTACCATGTTTGCGAAGATAGTGTTTCGCCACTGGTGTTAGGGTTTTGCCTTTCTTATTGTCTGTTTCACAGTTTTTTATGCTATTGATGTGTTCTCCCAGTCTGACGCGGAGTTCCCGTGTCGTGATGCCTATGTATTTCATTCCACATTTACAGAAAAGGCAATAGACCACATTTTTAGTTTTACAGTTTGCAAAACTGAACATTCGTTTAGTGTCGCCCACACAGGTAGTGAATTCCCTTTCGTTTGTCATAAATTTACAGAAACTACAGTTCCCACAGGCATAGGTTCCAGTAATATTCCTATTACTTGGATTTCTTCTTGTAAAGTGACTCTTGACCAGTCTGTTCCCAATGGTGGGAGCTCTTCTCCAACTGGTTAAAATTCTCTTACCCAAGCATTTCGATAGGGATTCATCGGATTTCAGTATATTACTGTGTTTGTTCAGAATTTCACTTATTTTTGTGCAGTTAGCATTAAAAGTCGTCACAAATCTAATTTCGTTGGCAGTACTTTTTATTTTGGTCTTAGGAGTTAGAAGGGAGTCACGTAAAGTTCTTTTAGCCCTTTGGTAAGCTACACGTATTACTTTTCGGCTATAACCTCTTTCTCTCAACCTTATTTTCAATTCTTTTGCTCTTTTGTTAAACACTTCAAAATCAGTGCAATTTCTCCTAATCCTCAGAAATTCTCCAGTAGGTATCGCTTTTTTGGTACTTTCAGCATGGCAACTATCATATTGTAAGATAGAATTGGTTGCTGTATCCTTCCTGTAAAGATCCGTTTTTATTTTATTATTCACATCCTTATAGATTGAGATGTCAAGAAATTCTACTTTATCCCTACTTAGATTGTAGGTCAGTTTTAGGTTCATTGTATTCTGATTCAGAATGGAGATGAATTCCTTGAAGAGTGTTTCGTTGCCTGTCCATATTATGAAGAGGTCATCAATATAGCGGCACCATAAACTGATGTGTTCCGTATATGCTGTTAGATTTTCATTAAAGACATGTTCTCTTTCCCACCAACCAAGATATATGTTCGCATATGTGGGTGCGCAAGATGACCCCATGGCAGTGCCTTGTATTTGGAGATAGAAGTAATCATTAAAGACAAAATAATTGTGTTTCAATACGAATGTAAGTAATTCTATCACAAATTTATTGCGCTCCATTCTGTCACTTGATTGCATACTAAGAAAGTACTCTACTGCTTGGCAACCATATTCATGTTTGATTGACGTATATAGTGATTCAACATCACATGTAATTAATATTGAATCATCTTCTAATGTTAAATCATTCAGTTTACTGAGGATGTCCATCGTATCCCTGGTGTATGATGGTAGAGTCCAGACTATTTCCCTTAGGTATAAATCAAGGAATCTGCTCGCTTGCTCACACAGGCTGTTTATGCTTGACACTATCGGTCTTCCTGGTGGAGATTCTTTATTTTTGTGGACTTTGGGTAGTAGGTAGAGTGTTGCAATTCTTGGTGTCTTTACTTGTAAAAAAGAGTATTCTCTTTGACTTATCAAGTCATTATCTTTAGCATTATCAATTAGCTTATTGTATTCACTCAAAAATTGTTCTGTTGGATTAGAGAAAAGGCATTTATAGCACGTTTTGTCATTTAGCTGTCGTTTGGCTTCAGTGATGTACTTGTCTTTTTCCCATACCACTATGTTGCCCCCTTTGTCGGATGGCTTAATGAGGACATCTTCCCAAGAATTGATTTCCTTTAGAGCTTGTTCTTCAATTTTACTAATATTGTGTTTAATATTGTTGTCTAGTTTGAGGAAATCAGTCATTACCATTTTAAGATATACTTCTATTTGTGGAAATTTAGATATTGGAGGCATATACTTAGATTTTAGCCTAATCTTTTTGTCCAAAAATGTCTCAGTATTTGTTGTGTCATGTCCCTCACTCTCATTCCATAGCCCAATTAGGGTATCAAGTGTTTGTATATCAGTAGTTGTTACATCATCTTGAGTATTATACAACTTATGTAATGCCAATTTCCTACAAAAGAGATGTAGATCTTTAACTAGTTCAAATTTATCAATAGAAGGTGTTGGTGAGAAGGATAGGCCTTTAGATAGGACAGATAAATGGTTCTCATTCAGTGTTCTTTTAGATAAGTTAATTACTTGTAACTTATCAGATTTTGTTTCTACCATTTTGGGCGTTTGCCCCAGTCTTCCCTCCTCCTGTATCCATTCTCGTTCCTGTATCCCCACCTTGCTCGATCTCTCAGGGTTCTGTTTCCCCCCTTGGCCCCTTCTTGTGGGTTTTTTATGGTTTCTTTTTCTAACTGGCTGGAATTCCTGCCTAAAAAACTCTGATTGTTAGTTCTTATGGAATGAGAGTGAGGGACATGACACAACAAATACTGAGACATTTTTGGACAAAAAGATTAGGCTAAAATCTAAGTATATGCCTCCAATATCTAAATTTCCACAAATAGAAGTATATCTTAAAATGGTAATGACTGATTTCCTCAAACTAGACAACAATACTAAACACAATATTAGTAAAATTGAAGAACAAGCTCTAAAGGAAATCAATTCTTGGGAAGATGTCCTCATTAAGCCATCCGACAAAGGGGGCAACATAGTGGTATGGGAAAAAGACAAGTACATCACTGAAGCCAAACGACAGCTAAATGACAAAACGTGCTATAAATGCCTTTTCTCTAATCCAACAGAACAATTTTTGAGTGAATACAATAAGCTAATTGATAATGCTAAAGATAATGACTTGATAAGTCAAAGAGAATACTCTTTTTTACAAGTAAAGACACCAAGAATTGCAACACTCTACCTACTACCCAAAGTCCACAAAAATAAAGAATCTCCACCAGGAAGACCGATAGTGTCAAGCATAAACAGCCTGTGTGAGCAAGCGAGCAGATTCCTTGATTTATACCTAAGGGAAATAGTCTGGACTCTACCATCATACACCAGGGATACGATGGACATCCTCAGTAAACTGAATGATTTAACATTAGAAGATGATTCAATATTAATTACATGTGATGTTGAATCACTATATACGTCAATCAAACATGAATATGGTTGCCAAGCAGTAGAGTACTTTCTTAGTATGCAATCAAGTGACAGAATGGAGCGCAATAAATTTGTGATAGAATTACTTACATTCGTATTGAAACACAATTATTTTGTCTTTAATGATTACTTCTATCTCCAAATACAAGGCACTGCCATGGGGTCATCTTGCGCACCCACATATGCGAACATATATCTTGGTTGGTGGGAAAGAGAACATGTCTTTAATGAAAATCTAACAGCATATACGGAACACATCAGTTTATGGTGCCGCTATATTGATGACCTCTTCATAATATGGACAGGCAACGAAACACTCTTCAAGGAATTCATCTCCATTCTGAATCAGAATACAATGAACCTAAAACTGACCTACAATCTAAGTAGGGATAAAGTAGAATTTCTTGACATCTCAATCTATAAGGATGTGAATAATAAAATAAAAACGGATCTTTACAGGAAGGATACAGCAACCAATTCTATCTTACAATATGATAGTTGCCATGCTGAAAGTACCAAAAAAGCGATACCTACTGGAGAATTTCTGAGGATTAGGAGAAATTGCACTGATTTTGAAGTGTTTAACAAAAGAGCAAAAGAATTGAAAATAAGGTTGAGAGAAAGAGGTTATAGCCGAAAAGTAATACGTGTAGCTTACCAAAGGGCTAAAAGAACTTTACGTGACTCCCTTCTAACTCCTAAGACCAAAATAAAAAGTACTGCCAACGAAATTAGATTTGTGACGACTTTTAATGCTAACTGCACAAAAATAAGTGAAATTCTGAACAAACACAGTAATATACTGAAATCAGATGAATCCCTATCGAAATGCTTGGGTAAGAGAATTTTAACCAGTTGGAGAAGAGCTCCCACCATTGGGAACAGACTGGTCAAGAGTCACTTTACAAGAAGAAATCCAAGTAATAGGAATATTACTGGAACTTATGCCTGTGGGAACTGCAGTTTCTGTAAATTTATGACAAACGAAAGGGAATTCACTACCTGTGTGGGCGACACTAAACGAATGTTCAGTTTTGCAAACTGTAAAACTAAAAATGTGGTCTATTGCCTTTTCTGTAAATGTGGAATGAAATACATAGGCATCACGACACGGGAACTCTGCGTCAGACTGGGAGAACACATCAATAGCATAAAAAACTGTGAAACAGACAATAAGAAAGGCAAAACCCTAACACCAGTGGCGAAACACTATCTTCGCAAACATGGTAACAAACCAGATCTGAAAATTGCAGTTTTACAAGTAATTAAGACAGGCATTAGAGGAGGAAATGTTGAAAATATGTTGTTACAGGCTGAGTGCCGATGGATTTATTGGCTGAAAACCTTAACACCACATGGATTGAACGAACAGGACGGATATAACTCCTTCTTATAATCCATACTAATAAAAACGAATTACGTGCTCATTGAAAGTTTAACAAATAACATTGACATTAGAACATTTCCTCTTTCATCTTACTGTTATGATACAGAAGAATATAGCATTTTTATGAGACTTTAGTCTATGACCAGGTCTAACTGGATATTTGCCACTAATGATTATCATTTTTGCTATATCGTTAGGAAAAGGAATAATACTAAAATGCAATAATTTCTGATTTTGTTCTAATGCCTATCCTTTGTTGAAGCAATATAATATTGATAGCATACTTAACCCAATAATCAACCAGGATATTTGCCACTTAACTAAGAGGCTAACAATTGTATTATATCCATTCCTTAGTGGAAATGTAAAATTACAAACCATTGACCTTATTCTCAAGTCTATCCTTTGTTGAAGGTTAATAATACTGAAATTATATGTAACCAAGGTCACTATTGTGAGACTAATCTTTGAGTATAGATGAGATGTTAGTCTTTGAACCATGATTGAAAGTACATACAGACACCCCGGAGATACATTACACCAGTTGTCTCATCTATATCTTTGTAATCGGGTTCTTAACACACATATAATAATAACTATACATAACCCTCATTTATATCTGAGACCACCGTATATGAGAGTAACCCCATAATTTTTGATCAATAACGTTAAAGTTGTACTCTATAACTACTGACAGTTGCTAATGATGGGAGTATATAAAGATAGATATTTGTAAGAATACTCTCCAATAATCACAGGTTTATGTTAGCCTTTGAAACAATGGTAAGATCTCCCTTCCCGCAGATATATTTACTGCATAAATTAATTTTAAGTGCGGAATTACTAGATATTACGCAATACAGGAATCATTGTAACACCTTTAGCTGATGATATTCACTGTCATTCTAGCGCAGATTGTATTTACAATCTCAAGCGCTGCCAATATTTTCCTGCCCCATGTGACTCTACTCGAGTGAAGTCATGTGGTAAACCATAGCCAATTAGAAGTGACGCCCATGTGTACGAATGTGAAAAGGGGTGTGTAGGACTACAACCCCTTTGATTGGCCACCATACCATTTTTAAACAGTGAGGCTCTACCCAGTCGGGTTAGCCTTTGACAAAGCCCGGATAGGGCGAAATGCGCATCAGGCGCTTAATTGAGAGCTCTGCAACCTCATAGACGTTACTTAGCGCTACTTTGTATCCATTCCTTAATTGAATATTGGAATTTCTGCTGCCATATACACCGCTCCAGTACTGCACCAGCTTAGCATAATTGGTTGAGGCTTGTCCTCTTTTGTAGATTAGTTTTAGTGCAATCCGCGAGCATTTTATGGTGTTTTTGCAGCAGACCCATTCCCTTCTATGTTTATAGACTTTATACTTGGTTACATTGTTGCAGCTACGTCTTTAAGGATACTCTCCTAGGTTCACCAGCTCTACTGTACCACAATACAGCTTTTAATGCACTACACAGGTAGTCATTACTACCTTTTTAATTAATACAATTAAATGTTAAGTTTTACCTTACACCCACTGCATACTACCTCACTGTTCTATAATTGAAACACTAAGAGTGCTCTGGTATATCCATTTTTTTCTTTGTTTTTCTAAGAAAGAAAGTAACCCTTGGGATAGATAAAGACAGGCAAGGAGCCTGCACTAAGATATCATCCAGATAAGGGGAATTGAGATCCCCTGAGATCTGATCATAGTCAACAATACTCCAAGCACCCTTGTAAAGATGTGAGGAGCTGTATTCAGACCAAAGGGAAGGGCAACAACTGATAGTGTTTGTCTAGGAATGCAAACCTTAGTAATTAATGGTGATCTTTGTGGATAGTGATGTGAGGGATGCATCCTTAAGGTCTATGATAGGCATGAATTGACTGTTGGATTAAGGGTAAAAAATTGTTTCCATCCTGAAGGTATGTACCCATAGGATTTAGTTTAGGGTTTTCAAGTCTAAGATGGTCTGGAAGTCCCTTCTTCTTAGGAGTATAAACCAGTTCAGGTACAGGGACAAACACTGCCAAGTCCTTCAGGTCCTGAACACAGGATTTCTGGTTAAAGCAAGTAGCCATAGCTGGATTTGAACTCTCAGTTTACAGCTTTCAAGTCAATGTAGCTAATTCATAAGCCATCTAGGATCTTTCCTTAAGAGGATCCAGGTCTGCTGGTCAATTAGAAGGAAAACTCCAGATCTCTTGAAGGACAAAAGGAATAAATCCAGATATCCAGACTATTTTTTACTGATGAATTCTGAAATACATAACCCTATGCATAAAGCAATACAAACTTTATAAATCTGTACATCTGTACTATACACATGCATATACTAAACAATACGTACATATTTAGCATGTAATTTGACCTGACTGACTAGACAAGCACTACATATAGATAAACTGGTACACTGTAGATACTTGTAAATCCATGTCCAGAATAATCAGAGGCAGCATACACTTAAACTTTTAGAAAAAATTGTAATGATCCATGTTCAGTATCTGCATAATAAAACCTATGTGCATAGATATAAACTACAATTATAGGGCTAGATTAAAAGTGGAGTGCTATTTAGCTCATTAGCTAGAGCGCTAATTGCGCTTGAATTAAACTTTTTGTGCTTGTCGGGTTGAGCTGGTATAATGAGTTGAAAGTAAAAAGTTATCATTCTCACGCTAACCCGACGAGCGCAAACAGCTTACTTCTAGCGCAATTAGACTGTTACGCAAACAATAACCTTTTCCCTCATAGAAGTCCACAGAAAAAAGAAAGTGGAAACAACCTTACACCCGACTTGCGCGCAAACACGACTGCATGTTGTCATATGCACATACCCGATCGCATATTCTAATATGCGCAAGCCGACATGAGAATATGACTATTGCATAAATATGCTTTTACATGTTTTCACCTACCTAACTGCAAAGGTCTCCAATGCACACACACACAAATATATGTGTGTATATATATATATATATATATATATATATATATATGTTTATATATGTGTATATATGTCTGAAGATACATAGATAACCACTCTGACACCTGAACACACTGAATAGCAAACCCTCAAGTTACCCCCTGGCAGCTCCTGCATAGGTACTCACACCCCTCCAGTGACAGGTTTGATAATTAGGAAAGGAATGCTGAATAACTTTCAAATAAAAAATGTTCCTAAGTTGTATTTCGTATCACGTGCAGCTCTGGAGTATCAGGGAAAGAACCCTAAGATGGGTCCCCATGGCTGCCAAGGGTTAAAATGGTTGACAGTACTGTAGGTATGTCTCCCAGAGTGAGATAGGGCAGTCAGGTACCTAAAATTAGAAAAATATTGTGACAGAAGTAGAGCAGGCTAAGTCCCCTGGCTATGCTGTACCTGTGTCAGAGTACCTTCTAATAGCCTCTGGGCTGGGCTGTGTGTGTGTTGTGATAAGTTACTTACAATAGTGACCTTGGTTACATATAATTTCAGTATTATTAACCTTCAACAAAGGATATACTTGAGAATAAGGTCAATGGTTAGTAATTTTACATTTCCACTAAGGAATGGATATAATACAATTGTTAGCCTCTTAGTTAAGTGGCAAATATCCTGGTTGATTATTGGGTTAAGTATGCTATCAATATTATATTGCTTCAACAAAGGATAGGCATTAGAACAAAATCAGAAATTATTGCATTTTAGTATTATTCCTTTTCCTAACGATATAGCAAAAATGATAATCATTAGTGGCAAATATCCAGTTAGACCTGGTCATAGACTAAAGTCTCATAAAAATGCTATATTCTTCTGTATCATAACAGTAAGATGAAAGAGGAAATGTTCTAATGTCAATGTTATTTGTTAAACTTTCAATGAGCACGTAATTCGTTTTTATTAGTATGGATTATAAGAAGGAGTTATATCCGTCCTGTTCGTTCAATCCATGTGGTGTTAAGGTTTTCAGCCAAAAAATCCATCGGCACTCAGCCTGTAACAACATATTTTCAACATTTCCTCCTCTAATGCCTGTCTTAATTACTTGTAAAACTGCAATTTTCAGATCTGGTTTGTTACCATGTTTGCGAAGATAGTGTTTCGCCACTGGTGTTAGGGTTTTGCCTTTCTTATTGTCTGTTTCACAGTTTTTTATGCTATTGATGTGTTCTCCCAGTCTGACGCGGAGTTCCCGTGTCGTGATGCCTATGTATTTCATTCCACATTTACAGAAAAGGCAATAGACCACATTTTTAGTTTTACAGTTTGCAAAACTGAACATTCGTTTAGTGTCGCCCACACAGGTAGTGAATTCCCTTTCGTTTGTCATAAATTTACAGAAACTACAGTTCCCACAGGCATAGGTTCCAGTAATATTCCTATTACTTGGATTTCTTCTTGTAAAGTGACTCTTGACCAGTCTGTTCCCAATGGTGGGAGCTCTTCTCCAACTGGTTAAAATTCTCTTACCCAAGCATTTCGATAGGGATTCATCGGATTTCAGTATATTACTGTGTTTGTTCAGAATTTCACTTATTTTTGTGCAGTTAGCATTAAAAGTCGTCACAAATCTAATTTCGTTGGCAGTACTTTTTATTTTGGTCTTAGGAGTTAGAAGGGAGTCACGTAAAGTTCTTTTAGCCCTTTGGTAAGCTACACGTATTACTTTTCGGCTATAACCTCTTTCTCTCAACCTTATTTTCAATTCTTTTGCTCTTTTGTTAAACACTTCAAAATCAGTGCAATTTCTCCTAATCCTCAGAAATTCTCCAGTAGGTATCGCTTTTTTGGTACTTTCAGCATGGCAACTATCATATTGTAAGATAGAATTGGTTGCTGTATCCTTCCTGTAAAGATCCGTTTTTATTTTATTATTCACATCCTTATAGATTGAGATGTCAAGAAATTCTACTTTATCCCTACTTAGATTGTAGGTCAGTTTTAGGTTCATTGTATTCTGATTCAGAATGGAGATGAATTCCTTGAAGAGTGTTTCGTTGCCTGTCCATATTATGAAGAGGTCATCAATATAGCGGCACCATAAACTGATGTGTTCCGTATATGCTGTTAGATTTTCATTAAAGACATGTTCTCTTTCCCACCAACCAAGATATATGTTCGCATATGTGGGTGCGCAAGATGACCCCATGGCAGTGCCTTGTATTTGGAGATAGAAGTAATCATTAAAGACAAAATAATTGTGTTTCAATACGAATGTAAGTAATTCTATCACAAATTTATTGCGCTCCATTCTGTCACTTGATTGCATACTAAGAAAGTACTCTACTGCTTGGCAACCATATTCATGTTTGATTGACGTATATAGTGATTCAACATCACATGTAATTAATATTGAATCATCTTCTAATGTTAAATCATTCAGTTTACTGAGGATGTCCATCGTATCCCTGGTGTATGATGGTAGAGTCCAGACTATTTCCCTTAGGTATAAATCAAGGAATCTGCTCGCTTGCTCACACAGGCTGTTTATGCTTGACACTATCGGTCTTCCTGGTGGAGATTCTTTATTTTTGTGGACTTTGGGTAGTAGGTAGAGTGTTGCAATTCTTGGTGTCTTTACTTGTAAAAAAGAGTATTCTCTTTGACTTATCAAGTCATTATCTTTAGCATTATCAATTAGCTTATTGTATTCACTCAAAAATTGTTCTGTTGGATTAGAGAAAAGGCATTTATAGCACGTTTTGTCATTTAGCTGTCGTTTGGCTTCAGTGATGTACTTGTCTTTTTCCCATACCACTATGTTGCCCCCTTTGTCGGATGGCTTAATGAGGACATCTTCCCAAGAATTGATTTCCTTTAGAGCTTGTTCTTCAATTTTACTAATATTGTGTTTAATATTGTTGTCTAGTTTGAGGAAATCAGTCATTACCATTTTAAGATATACTTCTATTTGTGGAAATTTAGATATTGGAGGCATATACTTAGATTTTAGCCTAATCTTTTTGTCCAAAAATGTCTCAGTATTTGTTGTGTCATGTCCCTCACTCTCATTCCATAGCCCAATTAGGGTATCAAGTGTTTGTATATCAGTAGTTGTTACATCATCTTGAGTATTATACAACTTATGTAATGCCAATTTCCTACAAAAGAGATGTAGATCTTTAACTAGTTCAAATTTATCAATAGAAGGTGTTGGTGAGAAGGATAGGCCTTTAGATAGGACAGATAAATGGTTCTCATTCAGTGTTCTTTTAGATAAGTTAATTACTTGTAACTTATCAGATTTTGTTTCTACCATTTTGGGCGTTTGCCCCAGTCTTCCCTCCTCCTGTATCCATTCTCGTTCCTGTATCCCCACCTTGCTCGATCTCTCAGGGTTCTGTTTCCCCCCTTGGCCCCTTCTTGTGGGTTTTTTATGGTTTCTTTTTCTAACTGGCTGGAATTCCTGCCTAAAAAACTCTGATTGTTAGTTCTTATGGAATGAGAGTGAGGGACATGACACAACAAATACTGAGACATTTTTGGACAAAAAGATTAGGCTAAAATCTAAGTATATGCCTCCAATATCTAAATTTCCACAAATAGAAGTATATCTTAAAATGGTAATGACTGATTTCCTCAAACTAGACAACAATACTAAACACAATATTAGTAAAATTGAAGAACAAGCTCTAAAGGAAATCAATTCTTGGGAAGATGTCCTCATTAAGCCATCCGACAAAGGGGGCAACATAGTGGTATGGGAAAAAGACAAGTACATCACTGAAGCCAAACGACAGCTAAATGACAAAACGTGCTATAAATGCCTTTTCTCTAATCCAACAGAACAATTTTTGAGTGAATACAATAAGCTAATTGATAATGCTAAAGATAATGACTTGATAAGTCAAAGAGAATACTCTTTTTTACAAGTAAAGACACCAAGAATTGCAACACTCTACCTACTACCCAAAGTCCACAAAAATAAAGAATCTCCACCAGGAAGACCGATAGTGTCAAGCATAAACAGCCTGTGTGAGCAAGCGAGCAGATTCCTTGATTTATACCTAAGGGAAATAGTCTGGACTCTACCATCATACACCAGGGATACGATGGACATCCTCAGTAAACTGAATGATTTAACATTAGAAGATGATTCAATATTAATTACATGTGATGTTGAATCACTATATACGTCAATCAAACATGAATATGGTTGCCAAGCAGTAGAGTACTTTCTTAGTATGCAATCAAGTGACAGAATGGAGCGCAATAAATTTGTGATAGAATTACTTACATTCGTATTGAAACACAATTATTTTGTCTTTAATGATTACTTCTATCTCCAAATACAAGGCACTGCCATGGGGTCATCTTGCGCACCCACATATGCGAACATATATCTTGGTTGGTGGGAAAGAGAACATGTCTTTAATGAAAATCTAACAGCATATACGGAACACATCAGTTTATGGTGCCGCTATATTGATGACCTCTTCATAATATGGACAGGCAACGAAACACTCTTCAAGGAATTCATCTCCATTCTGAATCAGAATACAATGAACCTAAAACTGACCTACAATCTAAGTAGGGATAAAGTAGAATTTCTTGACATCTCAATCTATAAGGATGTGAATAATAAAATAAAAACGGATCTTTACAGGAAGGATACAGCAACCAATTCTATCTTACAATATGATAGTTGCCATGCTGAAAGTACCAAAAAAGCGATACCTACTGGAGAATTTCTGAGGATTAGGAGAAATTGCACTGATTTTGAAGTGTTTAACAAAAGAGCAAAAGAATTGAAAATAAGGTTGAGAGAAAGAGGTTATAGCCGAAAAGTAATACGTGTAGCTTACCAAAGGGCTAAAAGAACTTTACGTGACTCCCTTCTAACTCCTAAGACCAAAATAAAAAGTACTGCCAACGAAATTAGATTTGTGACGACTTTTAATGCTAACTGCACAAAAATAAGTGAAATTCTGAACAAACACAGTAATATACTGAAATCAGATGAATCCCTATCGAAATGCTTGGGTAAGAGAATTTTAACCAGTTGGAGAAGAGCTCCCACCATTGGGAACAGACTGGTCAAGAGTCACTTTACAAGAAGAAATCCAAGTAATAGGAATATTACTGGAACTTATGCCTGTGGGAACTGCAGTTTCTGTAAATTTATGACAAACGAAAGGGAATTCACTACCTGTGTGGGCGACACTAAACGAATGTTCAGTTTTGCAAACTGTAAAACTAAAAATGTGGTCTATTGCCTTTTCTGTAAATGTGGAATGAAATACATAGGCATCACGACACGGGAACTCTGCGTCAGACTGGGAGAACACATCAATAGCATAAAAAACTGTGAAACAGACAATAAGAAAGGCAAAACCCTAACACCAGTGGCGAAACACTATCTTCGCAAACATGGTAACAAACCAGATCTGAAAATTGCAGTTTTACAAGTAATTAAGACAGGCATTAGAGGAGGAAATGTTGAAAATATGTTGTTACAGGCTGAGTGCCGATGGATTTATTGGCTGAAAACCTTAACACCACATGGATTGAACGAACAGGACGGATATAACTCCTTCTTATAATCCATACTAATAAAAACGAATTACGTGCTCATTGAAAGTTTAACAAATAACATTGACATTAGAACATTTCCTCTTTCATCTTACTGTTATGATACAGAAGAATATAGCATTTTTATGAGACTTTAGTCTATGACCAGGTCTAACTGGATATTTGCCACTAATGATTATCATTTTTGCTATATCGTTAGGAAAAGGAATAATACTAAAATGCAATAATTTCTGATTTTGTTCTAATGCCTATCCTTTGTTGAAGCAATATAATATTGATAGCATACTTAACCCAATAATCAACCAGGATATTTGCCACTTAACTAAGAGGCTAACAATTGTATTATATCCATTCCTTAGTGGAAATGTAAAATTACAAACCATTGACCTTATTCTCAAGTCTATCCTTTGTTGAAGGTTAATAATACTGAAATTATATGTAACCAAGGTCACTATTGTGAGACTAATCTTTGAGTATAGATGAGATGTTAGTCTTTGAACCATGATTGAAAGTACATACAGACACCCCGGAGATACATTACACCAGTTGTCTCATCTATATCTTTGTAATCGGGTTCTTAACACACATATAATAATAACTATACATAACCCTCATTTATATCTGAGACCACCGTATATGAGAGTAACCCCATAATTTTTGATCAATAACGTTAAAGTTGTACTCTATAACTACTGACAGTTGCTAATGATGGGAGTATATAAAGATAGATATTTGTAAGAATACTCTCCAATAATCACAGGTTTATGTTAGCCTTTGAAACAATGGTAAGATCTCCCTTCCCGCAGATATATTTACTGCATAAATTAATTTTAAGTGCGGAATTACTAGATATTACGCAATACAGGAATCATTGTAACACCTTTAGCTGATGATATTCACTGTCATTCTAGCGCAGATTGTATTTACAATCTCAAGCGCTGCCAATATTTTCCTGCCCCATGTGACTCTACTCGAGTGAAGTCATGTGGTAAACCATAGCCAATTAGAAGTGACGCCCATGTGTACGAATGTGAAAAGGGGTGTGTAGGACTACAACCCCTTTGATTGGCCACCATACCATTTTTAAACAGTGAGGCTCTACCCAGTCGGGTTAGCCTTTGACAAAGCCCGGATAGGGCGAAATGCGCATCAGGCGCTTAATTGAGAGCTCTGCAACCTCATAGACGTTACTTAGCGCTACTTTGTATCCATTCCTTAATTGAATATTGGAATTTCTGCTGCCATATACACCGCTCCAGTACTGCACCAGCTTAGCATAATTGGTTGAGGCTTGTCCTCTTTTGTAGATTAGTTTTAGTGCAATCCGCGAGCATTTTATGGTGTTTTTGCAGCAGACCCATTCCCTTCTATGTTTATAGACTTTATACTTGGTTACATTGTTGCAGCTACGTCTTTAAGGATACTCTCCTAGGTTCACCAGCTCTACTGTACCACAATACAGCTTTTAATGCACTACACAGGTAGTCATTACTACCTTTTTAATTAATACAATTAAATGTTAAGTTTTACCTTACACCCACTGCATACTACCTCACTGTTCTATAATTGAAACACTAAGAGTGCTCTGGTATATCCATTTTTTTCTTTGTTTTTCTAAGAAAGAAAGTAACCCTTGGGATAGATAAAGACAGGCAAGGAGCCTGCACTAAGATATCATCCAGATAAGGGGAATTGAGATCCCCTGAGATCTGATCATAGTCAACAATACTCCAAGCACCCTTGTAAAGATGTGAGGAGCTGTATTCAGACCAAAGGGAAGGGCAACAACTGATAGTGTTTGTCTAGGAATGCAAACCTTAGTAATTAATGGTGATCTTTGTGGATAGTGATGTGAGGGATGCATCCTTAAGGTCTATGATAGGCATGAATTGACTGTTGGATTAAGGGTAAAAAATTGTTTCCATCCTGAAGGTATGTACCCATAGGATTTAGTTTAGGGTTTTCAAGTCTAAGATGGTCTGGAAGTCCCTTCTTCTTAGGAGTATAAACCAGTTCAGGTACAGGGACAAACACTGCCAAGTCCTTCAGGTCCTGAACACAGGATTTCTGGTTAAAGCAAGTAGCCATAGCTGGATTTGAACTCTCAGTTTACAGCTTTCAAGTCAATGTAGCTAATTCATAAGCCATCTAGGATCTTTCCTTAAGAGGATCCAGGTCTGCTGGTCAATTAGAAGGAAAACTCCAGATCTCTTGAAGGACAAAAGGAATAAATCCAGATATCCAGACTATTTTTTACTGATGAATTCTGAAATACATAACCCTATGCATAAAGCAATACAAAGTTTATAAATCTGTACATCTGTACTATACACATGCATATACTAAACAATACGTACATATTTAGCATGTAATTTGACCTGACTGACTAGACAAGCACTACATATAGATAAACTGGTACACTGTAGATACTTGTAAATCCATGTCCAGAATAATCAGAGGCAGCATACACTTAAACTTTTAGAAAAAATTGTAATGATCCATGTTCAGTATCTGCATAATAAAACCTATGTGCATAGATATAAACTACAATTATAGGGCTAGATTAAAAGTGGAGTGCTATTTAGCTCATTAGCTAGAGCGCTAATTGCGCTTGAATTAAACTTTTTGTGCTTGTCGGGTTGAGCTGGTATAATGAGTTGAAAGTAAAAAGTTATCATTCTCACGCTAACCCGACGAGCGCAAACAGCTTACTTCTAGCGCAATTAGACTGTTACGCAAACAATAACCTTTTCCCTCATAGAAGTCCACAGAAAAAAGAAAGTGGGAACAACCTTACACCCGACTTGCGCGCAAACACGACTGCATGTTGTCATATGCACATACCCGATCGCATATTCTAATATGCGCAAGCCGACATGAGAATATGACTATTGCATAAATATGCTTTTACATGTTTTCACCTACCTAACTGCAAAGGTCTCCAATGCACACACACACAAATATATGTGTGTATATATATATATATATATATATATATATATATATATGTTTATATATGTGTATATATGTCTGAAGATACATAGATAACCACTCTGACACCTGAACACACTGAATAGCAAACCCTCAAGTTACCCCCTGGCAGCTCCTGCATAGGTACTCACACCCCTCCAGTGACAGGTTTGATAATTAGGAAAGGAATGCTGAATAACTTTCAAATAAAAAATGTTCCTAAGTTGTATTTCGTATCACGTGCAGCTCTGGAGTATCAGGGAAAGAACCCTAAGATGGGTCCCCATGGCTGCCAAGGGTTAAAATGGTTGACAGTACTGTAGGTATGTCTCCCAGAGTGAGATAGGGCAGTCAGGTACCTAAAATTAGAAAAATATTGTGACAGAAGTAGAGCAGGCTAAGTCCCCTGGCTATGCTGTACCTGTGTCAGAGTACCTTCTAATAGCCTCTGGGCTGGGCTGTGTGTGTGTTGTGATAAGTTACTTACTTGAAGTTGCACCCCTCCACTGGCTTAACAGGCATCAAACTGCAGCAGTATCCAGTAGAGAGCCCATCCAGTGCTAGTATGTGTACTGCAGAGGATATCTGAGGAAATACCGTTGTCCCCAGGGTGAGGCAAAGGACAAGTCCCTGCAATGCCAGAGGGTAGCTGTGGCTGAAATCCCATAGGAAGAAACTGCACACATAACAGGGTATTGCTACGTTTCTGTTTCATTCAGCTTGAAGGAAACCTCTTCTTTCTTCTTTGTGAATGATATGTCCCAGGGATAAGGGTCTCACATTGGTCTGAGTTCCCAAACATGAATCCATAAGCAAGTAGTTTTAACACCTCTATTCTCAACCAAGGGCGCGATCCGATATAGATCGCAGTTTGCGGCGCAAGCGAGGGAACCGGCGTCGCCCGCAGTTTCAGCTCGCAACTCGAGCTATCCCATATAAGTCGCCGTCAGATGCTAACGTGGCGCAAGTCTCACAAACCAGCGATGTCCAGAAATCTGCGCAAGTACAAATTTCTGGCGTCGCCAGTGACTTGCGCCACGTTAGAAACTGCCGGCGCCTATAAAACCTGACTAAAGTATAAAACACCCGCACTGTCTAACACGCCTCCCTAACATAGCCCGCACTGTCTAACACGCCTCCCTAACATAGCCAGACACGTCTAACCCTCTATCCGCTATCCCCCCTCACTAGCCTAACCATAAAAAAGCTATTAACCCCTAAACCGCCGCTCCCGTACC
Source organism: Bombina bombina (assembly GCF_027579735.1). Classification (NCBI taxonomy): domain Eukaryota; kingdom Metazoa; phylum Chordata; class Amphibia; order Anura; family Bombinatoridae; genus Bombina; species Bombina bombina. Next base: position 675,377,294 of record NC_069503.1, read on the forward strand.
CCGCCGCAACCTAATAAAGTTATTAACCCCTAAACCGCCGCTCCCGTACCCCGCCGCCAGCTATATTATATCTATAACCCCCTAAAGTGAGCCCCTAACACCGCCGCCATCTATATTAAAATTATTAACCCCTAATGTAAGCCCCTTACACCGCCGCCATCTCTATTAAAATGATTAACCCCTAATTTAATCTACCTACCCCGCCGCCAGCTATATTATCTATATTAACCCTAAGTATATTATAGTTAATATAGGTATTACATTATATATATTAACTATATTAACCCTAATTATATTAGGGTTAATATAGTTACTATAGTATTTATATTAACTATATTAACTCTATCTAACCCTAACACCCCTAACTAAATTTATATTAAATTAATCTAATTCATTTCTAAACTAAAATATTCTTATTTAAATCTAAATACTTACCTATAAAATAAACCCTAAGATAGCTACAATATAATTAATAATTACATTGTAGCTATGTTAGGGTTAATATTTATTTTACAGGTAAATTGTATTATTTTAACTAGGTATAATAGATATTAAATAGTTATTAACTATTTAATATCTACCTAGTTAAAATAATTACCCAATTACCTGTAAAATAAATCCTAACCTAAGTTACAAATTTCAAAGCTCTTTACCTTACCAGCCCTTAAAAGGGCCTTTTGTGGGGCATGCCCCAAAGAATTCAGCTCTTTTGCATACAACAAATACAATCCCCCCCCCCCCATTACAACCCACCACCCACATACCCCTATTCTAAAACCACCCAAACCCCCCTTAAAAAAGCCTAACACTACCCCCCTGAAGATCTCCCTACCTTGTCTTCACCACACCGGGCCGAACTCCTGATCCGATCCGGGCGATGTCTTCCTCCAAGCGGCAAAGAAGAATTCTTCCTCCGGCGATGTCTTCCTCCAAGCGGCAAAGAAGAATTCTTCCTCCGGCGACGTCTTCCTCCAAGCGGCAGCAAAGTCTTCATTCTTCCGGCGGCATCTTCAATCTTCTTTCTTCGCTCCGCCGCCGCGGAGCATCCATCCCGGCAGACTGCTGTACTACGAATGAGGTACCTTTAAATGACGTCATCCAAGATGGCGTCCGCCGAATTCCGATTGGCTGATAGGATTCTATCAGCCAATCGGAATTAAGTTAGAAAAATCTGATTGGCTGATTGAATCAGCCAATCAGATTCAAGTTCAATCCGATTGGCTGATCCGAACAGCCAATCAGATTGAGCTCGCATTCTATTGGCTGTTCCGATCAGCCAATAGAATGCGAGCTCAATCTGATTAGAAGTATAGAGATAAAAATACATTATGGTTCACTTGCCAATATGACAGAAGTCCTACTGATTTAAATTTAAAAAAAAAAAAGTCTGAGCACAGTTGTAACATTTCTCTGAAATATTATAGCAAATTACAATAACCAGATCAAAGCATTCACTTTCTGAAATTGCACAAAACAAATTATTAAAAAAACAATGAAAGACGATAAAAGAATATTAACTATAAATGCTCCTTAACTGAGAATATATACTGTATATGCAGGGTCGGCTCTAAGGGGGGGCATTGGGGGGCAATGCCCCCCCAAATGGAATGCTGTGCCCCCCAGGGCAAAAGAAGTGATTTACATTTTTTTTATTTTTTTTTTACATTTTAAAAGTGACGGAACGTCCAGGGTCCCAAATGTCGCATCAACCATTTGCAGACACTGGACCCTGGAGATCCGCCACTGGAGGGCCCAGCTAATCTCTTTACTCTCCTCTATTTACAACCAGATAACAAATAAAGTCGCATTTCCCTGCTGGTGCTCTCACAGTTAACCTAGGGCTTGCAATACCCCTCCTCCTGCTAGCCCACTTACTACTGAGCTGCAGTGAGATGATGACATCATCAGACCTCTGCAGGATATGCTGGAATAAGCTAACAGTCAGTGAGAGGGAAGGCAGAAGTAATTTTGTGAAAACACAGCCGTATAACCAATGTGTGTGTGTGAGTAGTATCCCTTCCCTATTGTGCTTTATATCCTGGCAGCCACAGATAAAGAAGCAAATTGGGAATTCCTTGGTTTCCCCACTGCAGGTCACAGTGTGTGTGTGTGTGTGTGTGTATATATATATATATATATATATATATATGTGTGTGTGTATATATATATAATTTGTGTGTATATACATACTGTATATACTGTGTGTGTGCTAGTAAATATCATTAATAATATCTGTACAAGTAATGTACTGCTTGGCACTCAAACTTATTGTCACGTAAAAGCTTATTTGATCATTAGTAGGGTCATTGGTAGAGCTACACATGCAAACGGTGTCCACTGGCTGTGTCATATGTGGGAGACATTCCTGAGATATGACAAATGTAACCCCTGCACTGCCATACATCTGGTAAATGTAACTGCTGCGGCATTGCCAGACATCTTATAAATGTAACCCCTATACTCCTTGAGATATGACACATGTAACCGCTGCACTTCCAGAAATATAAACAAATCTAACTCCTGCACAGCCAGAGATCTGATAAATGTAACCCCTGGACTGCAACAGTAGGTCTGCTCTTATTTTGACTCTCATACATGCTTTTTAAATGCGTGCCCCCTCGTGAAAAAAAAATGCCCCCCCATTTCATTCGTTCTGGAGCCAACCCTGTGTATATGTGTGTGTGTATATATATATATATATATATATATATATATATATGCCTATTTAAGTTCTAGGTCCTTTTAAAGGCAATCGCCTAGATTACGAGTCTTGTGTTAGCCTTAAAAAGCAGCGTTGAGCGGTCCCAACGCTGCTTTTTAACGCCCGCTGGTATTACGAGTCTGGCAGGTACAGGTGTACCGCTCACTTTTTTTCCGCGTTTCGAGCATACCGCAAATCCCCTTACGTCAATTGCATATCCTAGCTTTTCAATCGGATTTTCCTAACGCCGGTATTACGAGTCTTGGAAAAAGTAAGCGGTACACCCTCTCCTGTCAAGACTCCTACAGTATTTAAAAGACAGTAGTTAAGAGATTTATGGGCTAATGCCGTAACATAAAACTCTTAACTAAAGTGCTAAAAAGTACACTAACACCCATAAACTACCTATTAAACCCTAAACCGAGGCCCCCACCCACATCGCAAACATTTAAATACAATTTTTAACCCCTAATCTGCCGACCGGACATCGCCGCAACTTTAATAAATATATTAAGCCCTAAACTGCGGAATTCCGGCATCGCAAACACTAGTTAAATATTATTAACCCCTAATCTGCCGTCCCAAACATCGACGACACCTACAAATATTAACCCCTAATCTGCCGCCCCCAACATCGCCACCACTATAATAGTTATTATCCCCTAAATCTAAGTCTAACCCTAACACCCCCTAACTTAAATATAATTTAAATACATCTAAATAAAATTAATAGTATTAAATAAATTATTCCTGTTTAAAACTAAATACTTACCTATAAAATAAACCCTAAGCTAGCTACAATATAACTAATAGTTACATTGTAGCTATCTCAGGGTTTATTTTTGTTTTACAGGCAAGTTTGTATTTATTTTAACTAGGTACAATAGTTATTAAATAGTTATTAACTATTTAATAACTTCCTAGTTAAAATAAATACAAATATACCTGTAAAATAAAACCTAACCTAAGTTACAATTACACCTAACACTACACTATAATTAAATAAATTACCTAAATTAACTACAATTAATTGCAATTAAATTAAACTAAATTATGGAAAACCCCCCCCCCCACTAAATTACAGAAAATAATAAAATAATTACAATTTTTTTTAACTAATTACACCTAATCTAATCCCCCTAATAAAATAAAAAAGCCCCCCAAAATAAAAAAACCCTATCCTATACTAAATTACAAATAGCCCTTAAAAGAGTTTTTTGCGGGGCATTGCCCCAAATTAATCAGCTCTATTAACTGTAAAAAAAAACCACAATACCCCCCCCCCAACATTACAAACCACCACCCACACACCCAACCCTACTCTAAAACCCACCCAATACGCCCTTAAGAAAAGCTAACACTACCCCCTTGAAGATCACCCTACCTTGAGACGTCTTCACCCAACCGGGCAGAAGTGGTCCTCCAGACAGTCCAAAGTCTTCATCCTATCCGGGCAGAAGAGGTCCTCCAGACGGCCAGAATTCTTCATCCAGGCAGCATCTTCAATCTTCATCAATCCGGAGAAGAGCAGGTCCATCTTCAAGACATCCGTCGCGGAGCATCCTCTTCGTTCGACGTGACTGGAACAATGACGTGTCCTTTAAATGACGTCATCCAAGATGGCGTCCCTTCAATTCCGATTGGCTGATAGAATTCTATCAGCCAATCGGAATTAAGGTAGAAAAAATCCTATTGGCTGATCCAATCAGCCAATAGGATTGAGCTTGCATTCTATTGGCTGTTCCAATCAGCCAATAGTATGCAAGCTCAATCCTATTAGCTGTTCTAATCAGCAAATAGGATTGAACTTCAATCCTATTGGCTGATTGGATCAGCCAATAAGATTTTTTCTACCTTAATTCCTATTGGCTGATAGAATTCTATCAGCCAATTCGAATTGAAGGGACACCATCTTGGATGACTTCATTTAAAGGATCTGTCATTGTTCCAGTCGACGTCGAACGAAGAGGATGCTCCGCGTCGGATGTCTTGAAGATGGACCTGCTCCGCTCCAGATGAAGATAGAAGATGCCGCCTGGATGAAGACTTCTGGCCGTCTGGAGGACCTCTTCTGCCCGGATAGGATGAAGACTTCGGACCGTCTGGAGGACCACTTCTGCCGGTAGGGTGAAGACATCTCAAGGTAGGGTGATCTTTAAGGGGGTAGTGTTAGGTTTTATTAAGGGGGTATTGGGTGGGTTTTAGAGTAGGGTTGGGTGTGTGGGTGGTGGGTTGTAATGTTGGGGGGGGATTGTATTTTTTTTTACAGGTAATAGAGCTGATTACTTTGGGGCAATGCCCCGCAAAAAAGCCCTTTTAAGGGCTATTTGTAATTTAGTATAGGGTAGGGATTTTTTTTATTTTGGGGGGATTTTTTATTTTATTAGGGGGATTAGATTAGGTGTAATTAGTTTTAAAAAAATGTAATTATTTTATTATTTTCTGTAATTTAGTTTATTTAATTTAATTGTAATTAATTGTAGTTAGTTTAGGGAATTAATTTAATTATAGTGTAGTGTTAAGTGTAATTGTAACTTAGGTTAGGTTTTATTTTACAGGCATATTTGTATTTATTTTAACTAGGAAGGTATTAAATAGTTAATAACTATTTAATAACTATTGTACCTAGTTAAAATAAATACAAACTTGCCTGTAAAATAAAAATAAGCCCTGAGATAGCTACAATATAACTATTAGTTATATTGTAGCTATCTTAGGGTTTATTTTATAGGTAAGTATTTAGTTTTAAATAGGAAGAATTTATTTAATGATAGGAATATTTATTTAGATGTATTTAAATTATATTTAAGTTAGGGGGTGTTAGGGTTAGGTTAGACTTAGATTTAGGGGTTAATAATTTTATTATAGTGGCGGCGACATTGTGGGCGGCAGATTAGGGGTCAATAAATGTAGTTAGGTTGCGGCGACATTGGGGACGGCAGAGTAGGGGTTAATAAATATAATGTAGGGTGCGGCGACGTTGGGGGCGACAGATTAGGGGTTCAGAAGTATAATGTAGGTGGCGGCGGTGTCCGGAGTGGCAGATTAGGGGTTAATAATATTATGCAGATGGCGACAATGTCAGGGGCGGCAGATTAGGGGTTAATAAGTGTAAGATTAGGGGTGTTTATACTCAGGGTTCCTGTTAGACATAAAAAGTATTTCCCCATAGGAATCAATGGGGCTGCGTTAGGAGCTTTACGCTGCTTTTTTGCAGGTGTTAGGTTTTTTTCAGCCGAATCTGCCCCATTGATTCCTATGGGGAAATCGTGCACGAGCACGTTTTACCTGCTTACCGCTAACGTAAGCAGCACTGGTATTGAGGTGAGATGTGAAGCAAAATTTTGCTCTCTGTTCACTTTTTTGCGGCTAACGCCGGGTTTAGAAACACCTGTAATACCACCGTTGTCTTAAGTGAGCGGTGAGAAAAAAAGGCTTGTTAACACCGCACAGCTTAGCGACAAAAACTCGTAATCTAGCCGATAGTAAATAATGCTGTAATGATTCAGGATAGAGCAATTTTTTTATCTTCTTTATATTCAGCATAACGTAATTTAAACAAATAGTTTACGCCATACAAGGCCAGTAGTAAATATGGTCATGAAAAACAGAACATAATGTAACATTAGCAAAGTTTAAATCAGAACTTGACTAGTTTAAATAGTTAACAAAAATGACCTTGGATTTCTATTTTATACTGCTGAGTCGTTTTATTTCCTATAATACCCTCTACCTACATACATTCCTTTACATTCTTGTATACTCAATAGATGCATACTGAATTGTCAGTTTGACACTAGAGAATAAAAATCTTTTGAACGAGTATACGTATACTTATAGACTTATGTTCAATAAACATCTAACCCTTCGTCCTAATGTCAAATAATACATTGTTTAACATAATCTGCTGTTACATTTTCATAAAAAGATTTTCAGAAATAGAACGCACTCACTATTGTGAAAAACAAACAATACATATGTAATTGCTGATGTGTCCGTAAAAATCATTCAGTCAGTTGGAGTATATCTCTATATTACTGCATAAATGCTCCTTATAACAATTTGAGATAAATGACATGTATTCTGCCTACATCGGACATATCACATATTACCTAATAGTAATATCGGCGAATAACACTTACTAGCCGTAGATATTGCGGTGGACACTTCCGCAATACAAAAGCCATTACCATGGCAACTATGGAGGATAAAAGACGGCATTTGAGGCTGGGCGGGCCCTATGCCCTGACGAAGTCACGTACAAGTGACGAAACGCGTCGGTGGGCGTGCTCTGGAACACTAGCGTGGTGTTAGAAACTAAGTTACGAATAATCTGTTTGGTTACTATTGTTGCCGCTTCAAAAGTGTTTATTTTTACAATATATAGATATAGCGATCTAAGGGTAATAATCTGATTTGATAAAAGGGCTTATGGTGCCTATATATTTTTCAGAACTAGTTCAAGTAGTGATGATAAGCACTTTGAACGGAAATCGCTAATACACATATATATATACCTTTGAAATCCTAGCAACTTTAGCATTACACGAATCCTGACAGATACACTGAGACTGTATGAATGTTGAGATATTGATTGATAGGGATCAGCTAGAAATCGGCTGACTGAGTTAAATCTCAGCAGTACGCAGGTAGGAGGACGCCTTTGAGCGCATAGCCTGTGTGAGCACGGTACGATTCAAACTCGAAACCTATTCAATACGAAATTCACCACTATAGTACCCTATAGAGCACGTAGCCCTTATTTTTTACCTTTACCTTTCGGTTTAGGTTTGGTTTTATGATGTTACAGTTGGGTCACTTGGAATGATAAGATATAGAAACAATTTATGATTGTTTGTTTCTACGGAGTGATCCAATTTAAGTAAATTGTCTGTCTTTGAATATATGTTAAATAAAGTGTTAAATTTTAACTAACCTTATCTAATCTAATAGTGCCTAATTCAGCACTTAGCTTAAATGCTACAAATCCTTGAATTCTTTCCCTAACCAACCTTATTATAATAGTGATTCAATTCACATCCTTTGAATTTGGGAACTTAAAGGTAAAAAGAATAGATAGCGATGGCGGGCTATCTATCTTCTAATATTGACTTTGATAAATGGAAGCAGGAGGCCGAAAGGCTCTTTACACTAAATGTAGGCAATATATGTCCAAAAGCTACAAACATAGAAGAAGCCTTCAAAAGTATAGCTAAAATTATGAAAAAACAAGTTAAGACCTTTTGGGAGATTTTTAGTTTAGAAAACTATGTAAAAAATAAACTCATTCCTAGGGGTCTGAGGATACAATTAGCACCTTCTTTTCACATACCAGATGAGAACTTTGTCCTAAGGTGGCAGGAAATTTTGACACAGTGCTCATTAGATTTGATGAAACTGACATTAGAATATGAAAGAAGTCAATATGAGCAACTAACAAAATTAGTTGAAGAGGCAAGAATACAAACCAATAAATTCACCTCAGACAAAGATTTTGAGGCTCTAGATCAAAAACTAAAATTCCATATTGATAAACTAAAAGAAGAACTTAGTGAAACAAAAAATAGAAAACTACAGAGAGACTGGTCAGACCATCAAAAAGGCAATATCTATAAAGTTAATTACAGACGTAGAAATGTGAGACAGATACAGGAAAATAAAGATAAAAATACCACAGTAGAAAGTTCTTCTACAGAGTCAGAATTGTCAGAAGAAGAATCAACACCAATAACCACAACTACAGCTATAACACCTATGACGGAACCATCCATTACTAGGATTTTTTTTAGAGAAAGATCTGTTCCCACCAAAAACAAATGTAAAAACAAGACAACAGAACAAGAGAAAACCAAACAAACAGAAATAAAAGACAATCAATTACAAGTCATCAATTTGGCAAAAATTACTCTGAGACATGAACACCATAGTTTACTATCTAAAGGGCTTTCCTTTATCCCTACCCCTAAATATGACACCTTTAATTGGGTTAAAGACACACATTTGTTTGCCAGAAAGCTGGCACTACACAAATACCACAAGGAGGCGAATAAAGCATGCCTTATGGATATGGGAGTGGATGAAGAGGATTTAGAAATTGTCACTCTAATGAAAACATTATTAGATGAAAATGATGACACTGATGCTATACAAACAAATAGCATTGTGAAACCTAAGAGTACCTTCATGCCCACAATCTCCAAATATCCAACGATAGATAAATTTGTAACATTGGTGACTACAGAACTTGAAGCCCTTAATCGCAAAAGTAAAACTAAAAAGAATCTTAGTTTTAAAGAAAGAGAAGCATTGGCAGAATTAACCAACAACACTGATATAACAATTAAGAATGCCGATAAGGGCGGTAACTTGGTTATCATGTCAAACCCTCAGTACAAAAAGATGTGTCTTGATATTCTAACAAATAAAGATAATTATGAAATTTTATCCAAAGACCCGACACTAATATATATAAAAGAACTGAAATCTATATTAGACAAAGGGTATGGTGAAAGAATTATTACAAAATCAGAACATCAATATATGAGTGAATTGAAACCCAGAGTAGCTACATTTTACAGCCTGCCAAAAGTTCACAAAAACCTACTGTCACCCCCAGGAAGGCCCATAGTATCTGGGAACGGTTGCTTGACTGAAAAAGTCAGTACTTTCTTAGACAAGAAATTAAGACAATATGTACACACACTGACATCATATGTCCAAGACACGAAAGAAGTTCTAAAATGCTTGGAAAATGTTTATGTTAGCGAGAATACACTACTAGCAAGCATTGACGTTGAGAGCTTATATTCAAATATATCACACTCTCTAGGAAAACAGGCTGTACAATTTTTCTTAAAAATGACAAACCCAAAAGGCAGTGAGGCTGATGACTTTGTAATTGAACTACTTGATTTTGTGTTACAACACAATTACTTTCTTTTTGATAATAAAGTATACTTGCAGAAAAGGGGCACAGCAATGGGCACATGCTGTGCCCCCACTTATGCAAATTTGTTTTTAGGCTGGATAGAACATACATATATCCTCAATGAGGAAATGAATCCCTTTATGAAGTATATGGATTTATTCATTCGCTACATCGATGATGTGCTTATACTATGGACAGGTTCCAAAGAGAACTTTAATGATTTTATGTTATGGCTAAATGACAATACTCATGGTATGCACTATACCTCTATGATTGAAGAAACAAGCATTTCCTTTCTAGACTTAGAAATTCGAAAAGAGTGCGATGGATCCCTAAGTACAAAATTATTTAGGAAAGAGACAGCCACTAACAATCTCCTAAACTGGAAAAGTTACCATCCTAAAAGCCAAAGGATGGGCATCCCATATGGCCAATACTTGAGGGCTAGGCGCAACTGCAGTTCATTAGAAGATTTTGAACTGGAAGCTCAAGAGCTAAGAAAAAGGTTCAAAGAAAGGGGTTACCCTAATAGATGCCTCAAAAAAGCTTACCAAAGAGCTAAGGCACTAGAGAGAGCACCCCTACTACAGGAAAAAATAGACACTGACAGAAATAAAGACAGTCAGCAAATTAGAATCATAGGTACATTTGATGAAAAACACAGCAGTATTCAACACATATTTCAAAAACACTGGCACGTTTTACAGGAGGACCCTGAATTGTCTGAAGTTATCGCTGATAGACCAAAGATAACTAATAGGAGATCGCAGAATTTGAAAGACACCCTGACTAGGAGTCACTTTGTACAGAATCCTCAAAAAACATGGCTTCAAGAAACTAAAGGGTTCTTTAAATGCGGCCGCTGCCAAGCGTGTAAAAATATGTCCCCAATGAAACAATTTGTTCATCCAAAAACAGGGAAAAATTACCCTATAAAGGAATTTATGAACTGTAGAACAAAGAGAGTGGTATACGTAGCCATGTGCAAATGTCCCCTAATCTATGTAGGTGAAACCTCAAGGGAATTAAGAACAAGAGTCCTTGAACATATAGGGGACATAAAATGGGACAGAAATGTACCAGTAGCTAAGCATATGAACACAGTTCATCCACAAGAGAAATATCAGATACATTTCTTTGCCATAGAACAACTCAAACTTAGGGGCAGAAGGGGTGATATTAATAAACTCTTACTTCAAAAAGAATGCAGATGGATACATGAACTAAAATCTGCATCACCAAAGGGTTTAAATGAGGCAATCTCTTATAAGAGCTTTCTCTAGAGATCACTCTCTAATTTGAAGATCGAATCAAAGATCTATACCTAAGTCTATATATCGGTAATAAAGCAAGAAGTAAGGGATGTAGCTACCAAAGATGACTATATATATAGTTGGAAATTACATGCATATCCGCTTAGGGAGCAACAGAATTAGGATTTGGCTCCTTTATTTATATAAGCATAGAACGGATGTGTAAACTTCACAAAAATGTGCTATGATAAAATCATCTATTAAGCTTACTAAGTCACATAGACATACATTCCTTTACATTCTTGTATACTCAATAGATGCATACTGAATTGTCAGTTTGACACTAGAGAATAAAAATCTTTTGAACGAGTATACGTATACTTATAGACTTATGTTCAATAAACATCTAACCCTTCGTCCTAATGTCAAATAATACATTGTTTAACATAATCTGCTGTTACATTTTCATAAAAAGATTTTCAGAAATAGAACGCACTCACTATTGTGAAAAACAAACAATACATATGTAATTGCTGATGTGTCCGTAAAAATCATTCAGTCAGTTGGAGTATATCTCTATATTACTGCATAAATGCTCCTTATAACAATTTGAGATAAATGACATGTATTCTGCCTACATCGGACATATCACATATTACCTAATAGTAATATCGGCGAATAACACTTACTAGCCGTAGATATTGCGGTGGACACTTCCGCAATACAAAAGCCGTTACCATGGCAACTATGGAGGATAAAAGACGGCATTTGAGGCTGGGCGGGCCCTATGCCCTGACGAAGTCACGTACAAGTGACGAAACGCGTCGGTGGGCGTGCTCTGGAACACTAGCGTGGTGTTAGAAACTAAGTTACGAATAATCTGTTTGGTTACTATTGTTGCCGCTTCAAAAGTGTTTATTTTTACAATATATAGATATAGCGATCTAAGGGTAATAATCTGATTTGATAAAAGGGCTTATGGTGCCTATATATTTTTCAGAACTAGTTCAAGTAGTGATGATAAGCACTTTGAACGGAAATCGCTAATACACATATATATATACCTTTGAAATCCTAGCAACTTTAGCATTACACGAATCCTGACAGATACACTGAGACTGTATGAATGTTGAGATATTGATTGATAGGGATCAGCTAGAAATCGGCTGACTGAGTTAAATCTCAGCAGTACGCAGGTAGGAGGACGCCTTTGAGCGCATAGCCTGTGTGAGCACGGTACGATTCAAACTCGAAACCTATTCAATACGAAATTCACCACTATAGTACCCTATAGAGCACGTAGCCCTTATTTTTTACCTTTACCTTTCGGTTTAGGTTTGGTTTTATGATGTTACAGTTGGGTCACTTGGAATGATAAGATATAGAAACAATTTATGATTGTTTGTTTCTACGGAGTGATCCAATTTAAGTAAATTGTCTGTCTTTGAATATATGTTAAATAAAGTGTTAAATTTTAACTAACCTTATCTAATACCCTCTACCTATAAGCAAAACAAAACAAAACAAACAGACAAAAAAAAAAAAAAGGGAAAGAGCAGGGGAGAAAAAGGGGGGAAGGGGGAATTAAGCATCGTAGATCTATTCTTTCTCATTAACAGAGCTTTTTGGTAGTTATCATATACCCAGAAGTACCAGCTCTGAGTTCTTGAACGGAAATATTATAGAGTTAATCTCTGTGGTCGGGAGTGACTTAATAAATGCTGGCCATTTGTTAAATAATTGTCTAATATCCAATTAATTATCTATATTGGTGTCTCGTTGTTCTAGTATACATTGCTTCTTGAGATAATTTTTAATCTCTAAAATACTTGGAGTCTCTCTTGTTTCCCATTTTTTAAAGATTAAGTGCCTAGCTGCCAAGAGAGATAAAATTATTTATTTTTCGCTGGGTTGATGTCCCTCATGGTTTTTTAAGCAGAATAAAACCTGAATCGGTGATAGTACCAGAGGGGAGATCTTAAGTGATGAGTTCAACCAGAATTCTAATTTACACCAAAAATGTCTAATCCTTGGACAATTCCATAGCATATGCAAAAGATCTGCAGCTATAAGAGAACATTTGGGGCATTTATTGAAATTTGGGTTCCGAATCTTATGGCCTTTTTCAGGAGTAAAGTAGAATTTATGTAGGAGTTTAAGATATGCTTCTCTCCAAGTAGATGAGAGAGTGGCCTGTGATACTTTATGAATGGATGCTTGTATAAATTTAGAATCAATGTTATTCTGTGGTAACATCAGATTCCATTCATGAGCTATTTTCTCAAGAATAGAAATTCCCTTACTGGCTCCCAGAAGATGATAGCAGGGAGTAATAGACATGTGCCCTTTCTTAACCAGAATAAGCCAGCTTTCCAGGTTACCCAAGGCCCAACACCAATTTGCCTCCTTCATTAATTCTAAGGCAAAATGTCTTATCTGCAGGTATGCAAAGAACTCTTTGTTGGTGAGGTTGAAATCGTTCTTAAGTTCCTCAAAAGTTTTAACACATTTTTTCTCTTGGTCAATTAAATACACAATCCTATCCAGCCCTAGTGTATGCCATTTTTTAAATACCTCTGAGTTTAGACCAGCTTGAAATTTTGGGTTTCCAGTGAGAGGTAGATATTGGGAGACCCTGCAATTTATTGATAGAAGGTTTCCTATCTTCCACCAAGCCTTTAATGGGTTGAAAAAAGTTTTGAGTCTCTTAATACTAGCTGGTAGTCCTTTTGGCTCACAGTGAATTAATGCTTGTGGAAGGAATGTTTCACAGATACTTTCCTCAAGTGTGTTATTCAGAACATAGTTATTAGAGAAGATCCAGTCTGCCACTATGCGTGCTAAAAAAAGTGAGATTATACAATCGTATATCAGGCAATGCAAAGCCTCCATAATCCTTTGCAAGAGATAATTTGATCAACAATATCCTAGGTCTTTTGTCCTGCCATATGAATCTTCTAAGCATACTATTATAATCAAATGTCGCTCTCTAGTAGTATTATTGCAGTATTCTGTAAAATATAGAGCAACTTAGGGAAGAGAACCATCTTGAATAAGGCAATTCGTGCAGAAATGGAAAGCGGTAAGTTTTGCCAACTTTTAAGTTTCTCCCTAAAGCTTGTTAAGACTGGAGGTATATTAAGGTTGTATAAATCATCTGGCTTACATGGGATTAGGATCCCTAAATATTTAAATGAGTCTTTGACCGTTCGAAAAGGGATACTAGAGAAAGAGTTACTATTTTTTCGGAGCCAAAGAAGTTCTGATTTTGCAGCGTTTACTTTGTAACCAGAAAATGACTCAAATTGATTTATAATCTGAAGAAGTTAGTTAAGTTAAATTTAGTATTTGACAAATAAATGAGTATGTCATCGGCGTAGAGGGCAATTTTCAACTCTTGTTTGCCTATTTTAATACCCTCTAATCGGTGTCAGATCATAATTGCTAATGGCTCAATACAAAGATTGAAGAGGAGAGGTTAGAGAGGTCATCCCTGACGAGTTCCTCTACCTAACGTAATTTGTGGGAACAGAGTGTTATTTACTATCATTTTCGTATGAGGTTGATTATATAAACATTTGATAAAATTGAGGAAGCCACCTCTGAAGCCAAATTTAGCTAAAGAGAGAAAAAGATGATCGTAGTGTACCGAATTGAATGCTTTCTCTGCATCAATTGAAATAACTACTAGGTCAGGGATGTCCTCCCCTCCCCTTTGCGCAGATGCCCCAATGTTGCCAAAATACTCTGTCACAACCAGAGCCTCTCTTATTTTCACTGAGGAGTTTTGCAAATTTAAAAACCCTGCTTGATCTTTGTGAATAATGTTGACAAGTATTACCTGAAGTCTCTGGGCAAGAATTGAAGTAAATATCTTATAGTCTGAGTTTAAGATGGCTATAGGTCTATATGACTCTTTCTGAGTGGGGGCTTTCCCACTGTTAGGGATTAGAGTTGTATGTGAAGCGGAAAAGGAGGTAGCTACGGGTTCTCCATTAATGTACATGTGGTTATAGAGTTTGCAGAGATGTGATCTCTGAAGATAAGATTTTATAAAGCTCATTGGGTAGTCCATCGGGCCCAGGTGCTTTGTTCATAGCGAGGTCAGGGATAGCTTTCTTTATTTCCTCTTCGGTAATCGGGGCGTTAAGAATCTCTACTGATTCAGCTGTTATTATAGGATAGGTGATTTTACTCCAGAAATTATCAGACTGACCTATGTCTGAGTTTCTGGAAGCATATATTTCTTGATATTTTACAAAAACATCAGATATTTCTTCAGTTTTAAAGAGAGACTTCCCCTTGAAATAGAGTTTCTCAATTAAGGGTGGCTTTTTATCGCTTTTTACCAATTTAGCCAGTAATTTCCCAGACTTGTTTCCATACCTGTATAATTTGGTTTGCAGTTTTAAATCTTTTTGAGTTTCTTGGTAGAGTGCAAATGTATCTCTATCGTTCTTAGCTCTAATGTACTTCGCCCAATTGACTGGATTTTTTTCGAGCAGAAATCGATTGTAAGAGTTAGTTACTGATTTAACTAATTCTTTCTCTCTCAGTTTAAGTTTCCTAATAACCATGGAGTTATATGCAATGATTTCACCTCTTAATACTGCTTTTGCAGCTTCCCAGAATAGTACAGGACGATCTATATGTTCATAATTAAAATGGGTACAATCATTAAATTTGTTTTTAAGCCAGTTTTTGAATTTTGAATCAGATGCGAGGAAGGAAGGAAAATAGAATCGTGGGGGTTTAGATTTGGGGTGATTCATCTGGAACTCTAGGGAAATAGGTCCATATTGTACATAATCTTTCATTAATTAAAAAGCGATTGATTCTTGATAGCGTTTTGTGAGCCTTGGATAAGCAGGTAAAATCCCTTAAATCAGGGTTCTGGATTCTCCATATATCCTTGATATCTAAGTTCTGCATGATTTTAGCAAACAATTTAGTTTCTAAGTTATCGTTTTTATGTTTTAATTGTTTAGTGTTCTGCCTTAGTCTATCGAGGGGACAATGCAGGGCCATATTGAAATCTCCTCCAAGGATCAAATAACCCTCAGAATAAAGGGAATAAATAAAAGGGAATATTAACCCCTAGTCTAACATACATAATGTGCCAAAGAGAATCCTGTATAAAGGATTTTTAAAATGGCCCAATCTACTGCATATGACATATTCTTCTGAAGTGTAAGTCTCCAAGACCTAGAAGACAAAAGCACTTACCTGCAGTCTTGCTGTCCGACAGGAAGACAGCTCACAAGGTGTGAAAGGACACATACTCCTTACAGAGACCTGTAGAAATAGAAAGAACAGAGTAACCAACTCTGGCTTTCTGTACCATGGGCAGCAATGTGTTAGGAAACAAAGCAAGGACTACCTCACAACTTCCTTACTGTTTAAAAGCCACCACTACTCTACTGAAGAGATTGACGTGGACTCAGCTAAACCCAAATCCTTGCTTGCAGGGAAAAGTACCCGAAAAACAAATTAATTTCTTCAGACACCAAACTTCATCTCCTCCATTGAAAGAGGTAAAGAGAATGACTGGGGATTATGGGTAGGGAGTTATACTTAACAGCTTTGTTGTGGTGATCTTTGTCTCCACCTGCTGGCCAGGAGTGATATTCCCAATAGTAAATGAATGACGTTGTGGACTCTCCATATCTTAGTAAATAAATTTCTTCTTTTTTCTAGACCTATATATGCTACCCCATTTAAACAGTTCTTTTGTCTCACATATCACATATATTTTTATTCTAATTTTTGCATGTCCTCTAAACATGCTATAAAATTGTTAAGTAACAATTGTACAGATCTTTTCCCTTTTTTGACTTTTTTATTTTATAAAGAATACATATATTTAAAGGGATACTAAACCCATTTTTTTCTTTCATGATTCAGATACACCATGCAATTTTAAGCAACTTTCTAATGTACTCCTATTATCAAATTTTCTTCGTTCTCTTGCTATTTTTATTTGAAAAGCAGGAATGTAAAGCTTAGGAGCCAGCCCATTTTAGGCACAGCACCCTGGATAGTGCTTGCTTATTGGTGGCTACATTTAGTATCCCTATACTAGTTAATTTATACTAATTGTTATACTATATGTCATTTGTTAATACTAACAATTATAATAATCATTTTATTGAGCCTATGTATCGCTGTTTTAGGGAACAACACTCAATTTACTTATTTGTTGAGTACTAAGTTATTGGTTTTGTATGTACAAATTGTGAAATTTAAAAATTACAAAAAACCACACATTTCTGTTGGCTGTATATTGCACATTCTAAATTAAATCTGGATTTTTCAGGTCAAGTCCATAGAGGCATTTACAAAAGCAAATCTATCTCATATTTGATTTCATGGGAACCTTTGCAGCTGCAGGAGTTTAAAAGCAATTAATAAATGTAACCCTCTTGGTTCTCAGAGGAAAATATGTGACACCATTTATAAATGATGTAAAATTCTCGTAGTTTATTTCTATACTACAGTAATCCAAGAAATGGCATGTAAGTATTGAGATTTGTTTTTTCATTCACCTACTGTGTTCGAAAAGGTTAAATTTTACAATTCCTAACAAAATTTGTCAAAATATCAGTATTAATGGTGAGGAAAAGGTCAGTTATGATTCTTCTTCATGGGTCAGTGATTAACAACAATTTGACATTAACAGCACTGTGTCAGTGTACTGCAAATTATCATACATGTTTCTTTAGAAAGACCTTTGCGTTTAGATATCCACTACCTATTGTTATTTCAAGGCAGATCTCAGTTCTACTTAGAGGAAATGCAGTTGCAAAATTGACTTCAAGCATATTCTGAAACTGGAAATAATAATAAAAACCCCCACTAAGAATCACCTTACAGCTTCAGATAAGCATTTGATTGGGACATTGTGAAGAGGCCATACAACTCACATTCAACAAATGTATCATTTCATGACTACCAGATCTACATATAGAGCATAATTTTCCATGTTAAAATAAGCCATTTTGCACACAGGATTCAGTGGAATTAAAGGGATACTAAACCCAAATTTTTCTTTCATGATTAAGATTGAGCATACAATTTTAAGCAACTTTCTAATTTACTCTTTATTTGAAAAAGCAGGAATCTAAGGTAAGGAGCCGGCCCATTTTTGCTTCAGCACCCTGGATAGCGCATGCTAATTGGTGGCTACATTTAGCCACCAACCAGCAAGCGCAACCTAGGTCCTGAACCAAAAATAGGCCGGCTCATAAGCTTACATTCTTGCTTTTTCAAATAAAGATAGCACGAAAACGAAGGAAAATTGATCATAGGAGTAAATTAGAAAGATGCTTAAAATTGCATGTTCTATCTGAATCATGAAAGAAAAAATTTGGGTTTAGTATCCTTTAAAGGGACACTGAACCCAATTTTTTCTTTCATGATTCAGCTAGAGCATGCAATTTTAAGCAACTTTCTAATTTACTCCTATTATCAATTTTTCTTCATTCTCTTGCTATCTTTATTTGAAAAAGGCATCTAAGCTAAGGAGCCAGGCAATTTTTGGTTCAAACCATGGACAGCACTTGTTTGTTGGTGGGAGAATTTATCCACCAATCAGCAAGAACAACCCAGGTTGCTCACCAAACTTACATTCTTGCTTTTCAAATTGAGATACCAAGAGAATGAAGAAAAGTTGATAATAGGAGTAAATTAGAAAGTTGATTAAAAATGCATGCTCTATCTGAATCACGAAAGAAAACATTTGGGTTCTGGGTCCCTTTAAGATACAAGATGCCCATGACTGGGTTTGGGTATTTATAGAAACAGTAAAGTCAAAATTAAACTTTCAACAGAGTCTGTAATTTTTTTTTTTTTTTTTCAAATAAGCTTTATTAGCGAAATGAGAAGAAGAACATACAAATATTTAGTGTACATCGCTTCATCCAATATTACATGAAACCATACATATGTACATATTGTCAGGGACATTTCGCAGGTAGTAATAAACTCTTTTCAAACAGCACAGAGAATCTCGTCAGATACCAGAAAAAGGTAATCTGACTAATTTACACAGATATATAACTTAGGCTGTTTAATGATAGAAATTATTATAACAGATATTTCTTTTTATATTGTAAATATAGAACGTAAAGAAAAGTATAAAACATTGGGTATAGTTCTGCATAAGAGATAGTATTTCCACAGCTTACTTATTGCACACAGCCGTGGATTAATATGTACCCAATGTAAAGGTCCCTATCTAAAAAGGGAGAAAAGTCAAAGTAACTAAGGGCAGTAAGACCAGAAAAAGAAAGAGGAAGGGGAGTCAGAAGGAGGAAACGTAGGGAGGTTAAGAGGGAAGAGAGAGAGAGAGAGAGAGAGAAAAAAAAGGGGGGAGGGGAGGGAAAATTAGAATATATTGGTGCAATGCCTCATCAGCTGTTACTGTCCTGCAAAAGAATTAGAGTCCCCGCCTTTCCCATGTCAACAGCATCATTTCATGCGTACACAGTTTCCCTATTTTAAGGTAATGGTACCTCTATAGTCTCAGCAGGTCAGCTATTTTATTTTTCCATTCCTGAACACTGGGAACACTTTTTTTCCAATATAAGGGAATCAATCCTTTTGCCCCATTGAGCATCAACAAGAGAAGCAGGTACTTGTCTTCCCCAACAATCTTACGGCTAGATTTAGAGTTCTGCGGCCAAAGGGGTGCGTTAGCTACGCATGCTTTTTTTCCCCCGCACCTTTTAAATACCGCTGGTATTTAGAGTTCACAGAAGGGCTGCGTTAGGCTCCAAAAAAGGTAGAGCATATTTACCGCCACTTCAACTCTCGATACCAGCGGTGCTTACGGACGCGGCCAGCTTCAAAAACGTGCTCGTGCACGATTCCCCCATAGGAAACAATCGGGCTGTTTGAGCTGAAAAAAAACCTAACACCTGCAAAAAAGCAGCGTTAAGCTCCTAACGCAGCCCCATTGTTTCCTATGGGGAAACACTTCCTAAATCTGCACCTAACACCCTAACATGTACGCCGAGTCTAAACACCCCTAACCTTACACTTATTAACCCCTAATCTGCCGACCCCGCTATCGCTGACCCCTGCATATTATTATTAACCCCTAATCTGCCGCTCCGTACACCGCCGCAACCTACATTATACCTATGTCCCCCTAATCTGCTGCCCCTAACACCGCCGACCCCTATATTATATTTATTAACCCCTAATCTGCCGCCCCCGCTATCGCTGACCCCTGCATATTATTATTAACTCCTAATCTGCCACTCCGTACACCGCCGCAACCTACATTATCCCTATGTACCCCTAATCTGCTGCCCATAACACCGCCGACCCCTATATTATATTTATTAACCCCTAATCTGCCCCCCACAACGTCGCCTCCACCTACCTACAATTATTAACCCCTAATCTGCCGACCGTACCTCATGGCTACTCTAATAATTTTTTTAACCCCTAAAGCTAAGTCTAACCCTAACACCCCCCTAAATTAAATATAATTTAAATCTAACCAAATAAATTAACTCTTATCAAATAAATTATTCCTATTTAAAGCTAAATACTTACCTGTAAAATAAACCCTAATATAGCTAAAATATAAATAATAATTATATTGTAGCTATTTTAGCATTTATATTTATTTTACAGGCAACTTTGTATTTATTTTAACCAGGTACAATAGCTATTAAATAGTTAAGAACTATTTAATAGCTACATAGTTAAAATAATTACAAAATTACCTGTAAAATAAATCCTAACCTAAGTTACAATTAAACCTAACACTACACTAGCAATAAATTAATTAAATAAAATACCTACAATTATCTACAATTAAACCTAACACTACACTATCAATAAATAAATTAAATACCTACAAATAAATACAATTAAATAAACTAACTAAAGTACAAAAAGTAAAAAAAGCTAAGTTACAAAAAATAAAAAAATTAATTACAAACATAATAAAAATATTACAACAATTTTAAGATAATTACACCTACTCTAAGCCCCCTAATAAAATAACAAAGCCCCCCAAAATAAAAAAAATGCCCTACCCTATTCTAAAATTAAAATAGAAAAGCTCTTTTACCTTACCAGCCATTAAAAGGGCCTTTTGCGGGGCATGCCCCAAAGAATTCAGCTCTTTTGCCTGTAAAAAAAAACATACAATACCCCCCCCCCCCAAAATTACAACCCACCACCCACATACCCCTAATCTAACCCAAACCCCCCTTAAATAAACCTAACACTAAGCCCCTGAAGATCTTCCTACCTTGTCTTCACCATGCCAGGTATCAGCGATCGTTCCAGGCTCCGAAATCTTCATCCAAGCCCAAGCGGGGGCTGGAGATCCATCATCCAGCTGAAGTCTTCTATCAAGCGATGGCTGAAGAGGTCCAGAAGAGGCTCCAAAGTCTTCATGCTATCCGGGCAGAAGAGTAGATCCGGACCGGCAACCATCTTCTTCAAAGCGGTGACAAGCGGCTCCATGTTGAAGACCTCCGGCGCAGATCCATCCTCTTCTTGCGACGTCCTAAGTCCGAATGAAGGTTCCTTTAAATGACGTCATCCAAGATGGCGTCCCTCAAATTCCGATTGGCTGATAGGATTCTATCAGCCAATCGGAATTAAGGTAGGAAAAATCTGATTGGCTGATGGAATCAGCCAATCAGATTCAAGTTCAATCCGATTGGCTGATCCAATCAGCCAATCAGATTGAGCTTGCATTCTATTGGCTGACCGGAACAGCCAATAGGTTGCGAGCTCAATCTGATTGGCTGATTCAATCAGCCAATCAGATTTTCCCTACCTTAATTCCAATTGGCTGATAGAATCCTATCAGCCAATCGGAATTCGAGGGACGCCATCTTGGATGACGTCATTTAAAGGAACCTTCATTCGGACTTAGGACATCGCAAGAAGAGGATGGATCCGCGCCGGAGGTCCTCATCATGGAGCCGCTTGTGACCGCTTGGAAGAAGATGGTTGCCGGTCCGGATCTACTCTTCTGCCCGGATAGGAGGAAGACTTTGGAGCCTCTTCTGGACCTCTTCAGCCGTCGCTTGATAGAAGACTTCAGCCGGATGATGGATCTCCAGCCCCCGCTTGGGCTTGGATGAAGATTTCGGATCCTGGAGCGATCGGTGATACCTGGCATGGTGAAGACAAGGTAGGAAGATCTTCAGGGGCTTAGTGTTAGGTTTATTTAAGGGGGGTTTGGGTTAGATTAGGGGTATGTGGGTGGTGGGTTGTAATGTTGGGGGGGGGTATTGTATGGGTTTTTTTACAGGCAAAAGAGCTGAATTCTTTGGGGTATGCCCCGCAAAAGGCCCTTTTAAGGGCTGGTAAGGTAAAAGAGCTTTTCTATTTTAATTTTAGAATAGGGTAGGGCATTTTTTTATTTTGGGGGGCTTTGTTATTTTATTAGGGGGCTTAGAGTAGGTGTAATTAGCTTAAAATCGTAATATTTTTATTATGTTTGTAATTAATTTTTTTATTTTTTGTAACTTAGCTTTTTTTATTTTTTGCACTTTAGTTTATTTAATTGTATTTATTTGTAGGTATTTAATTTAATTTATTTATTGATAGTGTAGTGTTAGGTTTAATTGTAGATAATTGTAGGTATTTTATTTAATTTATTTATTGATAGTGTAGTGTTAGGTTTAATTGTAACTTAGGTTAGGATTTATTTTACAGGTAATTTTGTAATTATTTTAACTAGGTAGCTATTAAATAGTTCTTAACTATTTAATAGCTATTGTACCTAGTTAAAATAAATACAAAGTTGCCTGTAAAATAAATATTAATCCTAAAATAGCTACAATATAATTATAATTTATATTGTAGCTATATTAGGGTTTATTTTACAGGTAAGTATTTAGCTTTAAATAGGAATAATTTATTTAATAAGAGTTAATTTATTTCGTTAGATTTAAATTATATTTAACTTAGGGGGGTGTTAGGGTTAAGGTTAGAGTTAGTTTAGGGGTTAATACATTTATTATAGTAGCGGTGAGGTCCGGTCGGCAGATTAGGGGTTAATAAGTGTAGGTAGGTGGAGGCGACGTTGGGGGCGGCAGATTAGGGGTTAATAAATATAAAATAGGGGTTGGCGGTGTTAGGGGCAGCAGATTAGGGGTACATAGGGATAACGTAGGTTGCGGCGGTGTGCGGTCGGCAGATTAGGGGTTAAAATTTTTTAATTAGAGTGGCGGCGATGTGGGGGGGCCTCGGTTTAGGGGTACATAGGTAGTTTAGGGGTGTTAGTGTACTTTAGAGCACAGTAGTTAAGAGCTTTATAAACCGGCGTTAGCCCATAAAGCTCTTAACTACTGACTTTTTTCTGTGGCTGGAGTTATGTCGTTAGATTACTAACGCTCACTTCAGCCAAGACTCTAAATACCGGCCTTAGAAAGATCCCATTGAAAAGATAGGATACACAATTGACGTAAGGGGATCTGCGGTATGGAAAAGTCGCGGCTGGAAAGTGAGCGTTAGACCCTTTCCTGACTGACTCTAAATACCAGCGATAGCCCAAAACCAGCGTTAGGAGCCTCTAACGCTGGTTTTGATGGCAACCGCCAAACTCTAAATCTAGCCGTTAGGTAATTGATGGTATAATAAGTAGCAGGGGTTGGGAGGGATAATGACCCCAAGGACCCTACTCATTTCAATCATAATGCCGCCCCAATAAGGCTGCAACAGTGGACACGTCCACCAAATGTGTAAAAGGGAACCCTCACCACCACACCCTTTCCAGCATCCCCCACCTCTATGTGGATATATGCGTTTCAGTCTTTGGGGAGTCAGGTACCACCTACTTAACAGTTTATATTGCATTTCTTGGACCCTAGCAGAGACAGAAGCTTTCCTAGTCCTTTCAAAAATCTTGTTCCATTCTTTGTGACTTATCTCTAGGCCCAGCTCATCTTGCCAGGTCTGCGTGTAAGCTGGGAGGGAATGCTCCCCACCCAGCATCAAATGTTTATATAGCTGTGAGATCAAGTGGGATGGGTGATGATTCATTGTACAGATAATTTCAAAGGGGGTCCTACGTCTGGTCAGGTCTCTCCTTGTGGGTATAAAAGTAGTGACTGATCTGTGCTACTCTATACCATGAAGTAAAAACTCTATCCCATTCCGCCAGTTCTATTTGGGACTTCAATTTATCTTGTTGGAGTACATTGTAAATTGCCGAGTCTGCAAGGCTATAAGCCTTGTTCAGGTGAGTAGGGCCAATGACGAACCCCAAATCGGGATTTTCTCTAATGGGGGTGATCGATGAGCTTGTAGTTGAAATATTAGAAGCCTTCTTAATCAATCTATCCCAGCTCATGAAAACCTCGTCCACCAAAGGATAGAGTTTGGCCACTGAGGGCCATTGAGAAGGGGAGATCCACGCGAGAGCTCCCACATTACCTCTCTTCAAGATTATGTTATCAATTTGAATCCATGTTTTTTGGGGAGAATTCTGACACCATTCAACCAATCTCTGGAGGGATATTGCCCTCTGGTATAACCGTAAGTCTGGTACTCCCAAATAATCCACCTCCATTTCGAGGCAGATAAACAGTTCTCTTATTAATTCTCGGTTGTAGATCCCTCCAAATGTAGGATTATATTGCTGACTGTATTTGGTGGATAATGTGGGAAGCTGCAGACAGCGGGATAGTCTGCATGATGTAAATCGCTCATGGCAACACGTTCATTTTGACCACTCCGATGCAGTCTAGCCATGAGATGGTTTTATTTCTCCAATTCGATAGATCTCTAATTATCTCATCTCTGATGATTTTATAGTTCAGATCCACTATCCCCTTTATACTAGGCACCAAAAAAATACCCAGATATTTCAGCTGCGACTTTTATCGGACATTCATCATCTAGGGTCCTAAAGTCGATCTGGGGAATTGTGACATTCATAATTTCAGATTTCAGGGGATTCAGAAGGAAATTTGACATGCTGCCAAATGATGCAAATTCCTCAATGGCCGCCCTGAGGGATTGGTTTACGTCAGATATAAACAATAAGACATCATCTGCATACATGGCGAGCTTATGCTCGGAGCCTTCCACCACGATCCCGCTTATCTCGGTATTGGCTCGAATCTTACTTGCCAAAATTTTGATCGTTAGAGCGAATAATAGAGGGGACAGGGGGCAGCCCCGTCTGGTCCCATTACTAATTGTGAAAGCATTGGAAAGTGTACCGTTCACCCTCACCCTAGCATTAGGTGATGAATACAGAGACATAACCCTGTTTATGAGTTTAGGACCAAAACCAAATTTGTCTAGGGTATGTTGCATAAATGACCAGTTAACCCGGTCAAATGCTTTCTCAGCATCTGTTGAGACCAGAGCTAACGGAGATGTATTGTTATGAGCATATGTTATAATTTGTAGGACCTTTAGGGTGTTATCCCTTGCCTCTCGCCCCGGGATAAAACCCACTTGATCAGGAGAGATCAACTGAGGAAGATGCTTGCTGAGGCGGTTAGCAATCACCTTCGCCAGAATCTTGACATCTGAGTTGAGCAATGAAATAGGTCGATAATTCTCAGGTTTAGATTCCGGTTTGCCAAGCTTGGGGTTCACTGTGATATGAGCCTTGAGCATTGAGCGGGGTAGAAATGGGGAATCCGACAATAGATTAAAGAGATTCAACATTTCGGGTGCCAATATATCCCCAAATACTTTATAGTATTTGGCTCGAAGCCATCTGGACCCGGGCTTTTACCGGATGTTATGTCTTTGATAGCTTGTTTAAGTTCCGCCATTGTGTACGGGGATTCCAATGCTTCAGAATCTTGTTTTGAAAGTTTTGGGACGTCAACACTAGCAAGGTACTCCTGGATCCTTTGCGTTTCCCGTTCCTGGGAGGAAATATCCTCTGCCATGTCAACCTCTTCATGTATATTGTATAGAGTTCTATAGTAGGACCCAAAGATCTCTGCAATCGATTTCCCATCTTCTCTAGTTTTCCCATCAGAATGCATCATGTGGTGAACATAATGCTTCTTTTTTTTTACGCGCGATGGCCCTGGCCAGCAAGCGTCCAGCCTTGTCTCCCTGCTCAAAAAATTGTTGTCTTAAAATTAAGGCCGTTTTTTGCTGATCTTCTTGCAAGAACTTCAAAAGTGCCGCTCTCGCTTGGGCCAGTGTTTTACTAAGTGTTTCATCTGCAGGTGCAGTCTTGTGTGCTTTCTCAGCTATTTCTACACTAGAGAGCAATGTCTGGTACAACTCCCTCCTACTCCTGACAATCCTGGCCTTCTGCTTTAGGAAAAGGCCTCAAATTGTGCACTTATGAGCTTCCCAGATCATAATGGGCTGAGAGTCTGACCCCTCATGTATCTGAAAATATTCTATTAGGGCTTTGTCAATCTCCGACCTCAAAAACCGGATCATCCAACAAGGTATCATCCAATTTCCAGAAGTAGGGTGTAACATGTGTATCAGACCATATCACCGAACATGCGACCGGGGCATGGTCTGACCAAGTGATAGGGAGTATGTTACTACTCGTAGTGATAGTAAGTCCTGTTGCATCTGTGAACCAGTAATCTATTCTGGAATATTTTCTGTGAGGGTGGGAAAAAAAAGTGAAATTTTTAGTAGTAGGGTGTTGCATCCGCCAAATGTCATGAAGTGCTGCGTCTCTAAGCAACTCTGTTATGCGTTTAAGGGCCTTGTGGGGGATGCTAGAGACCCCGTTAGAGGTATCTAAGGATGGGTCTAGTGAGGCATTAAGATCTCCTCCCATAAATAGAATACCAGATTGTAATTCAAGAACTTTGTGGATAACGGTTTGGAAAAAGGTTTGTTGAAGTTGATTGGGACAATAGACATTGACCAGGGTAATGGACTTTCATTTTATCCCGTAGCACCGCTTCTTTTTGTTTTTCAAGTCTAATTTACACTGACTGGAGGAGGTCAGCTAGCGGTTTGCCGGGATTTTGTGTATTCTATGCCCTGTTTGCAAACTGGTGTATCATGGATCTATTCGTTACCTGACTGGTTTACCGTTTTGATTACCAAGCGATCAAGGACTGGAGTCGGAGCCTGTTGCGGAACTGCTACAGAGCTGTGAGTGGGGTCGGCCCCTGATGACGTCACGCGGTGCGACAGCGCGGATGACCGCGAAAGCTAGAGCGTGAGTAACGAGCATCGAGAGGGGATATCCCAAGGATCACACAAGCACAGGTAGCTTGAAGCTTCGCGCTAAACCGGATTGTTTAAATCACACTACTGTATCTACACGGACAGTCATTTGATGTACCGGTAAGGGGTTTCTTTACCCAGTTTTATTTCATAACATGGATAACTGCAGAATGTATAAACATGTTAGGTCCTGATATAATGGGCCTGGAGAAGTAATAAGCATTGAGTGGTTTGACAGCGCTGACTATTTCAAGACTGACAAGTCTGCTTCTTTCCTCATAATTTGCTGTACCCCTCTTTTGCCGAAGTTCTCTGTGGGACTCGCATTGTATTGATACACCAGTATTTTGCCTTAACTGTAGCAATTTTTTCCTTATGTTTCAAAGGGGGCATATTAGAATACCGAGGTTTTTTTCAAATTACATTGCTTTTGGTTTACCTAAGAGAATCTAAGTATATAGAGATTCTGAATATAAGAAAATTTATCTGAATACACAGCAATATGGATATTGTGCCATTTTCCTTGAGGGCAGTTACTGATATGGAACACATGAGACCATCATTAGATGTGTTATTATCAGACAAAACCAAAAAGACTGCTATAACTGATGTCTTTCAAAAAATGGAAGCTTTGTTAATTAAAGAGTATAAAGCATGGTGGGATGTTAACATAATGGAGAAGTACATCTCTCTAAAAATTATACCAAGAGGGCTTAGAGTTTATAAGTTCCCTACATTTGTTGTGACGGATCAGGATTTTATCAATGAGTGGAACCTTATTCTATCAGAGTGTTCATCAGGTTTAATGTTGATGCTAATTAAATATAAGAAAGTACACTTGGAAAATTTACGATCAGAAATAACAGAACTACAAAAGGATTTGAACTTATTCTTGGATCATAAAGAGTACCAGAGATTGGATGAAATACTCAGGGATGCAGTTACAGCTATCAAGAGTGATATAGACTCTCTTAAAATAAAGAAATTTGATAGGGACGTTGCTGATTATAAGAGTAATAGTGTGTACATATGGCCTAATAACCAGCCAAGAAAAAACAGATTCAAACGTTCTTATAAGAAAAAGGGACAAAAGGACAAAACTAAACATGTGTCATTTTCCTTTTCAGATACAGATCTGTCTTCAACTGATGATGAACAAGTTTCTAGCATACTGGATCAGGCACACGAAGACCCGCTAAGTGGTAGTGAGGCCCCAGAGACAGGAGAATCACAAGAAATAAATCAATCAGAAGGTATGGCTAGTAGCTCAGGAGACCTAGTACAGACAATAGAAATGCAGCATAGCAATGTAATGGGCTCTATACAGAATCAGGCAGAAACATCAGTCAGAAAGAAAACATCAGACATGAGTAATGTTAATACAATTAAAAACAATAAAAAAAGAGATGAAAATCAGGTTTTTCAGCAGGCAGTAATAAAACAGGGAATAGGGGTTGTACATGAAAAAGGAAAAGGAGAGGCAAGCGGCCAAGTGACAAAAAGATATGGGCTGAGAGCCGCCAAGGCGAGGAACAAATACAAAATTTAGCAGTCATTAATTTGACCACGGAATCATTCAACAAATCTGAAATGAATGTTTTAGGTCTTGGTTTAAATTTTGTTCCCAGCTGTGACTTTAACCTTTTTGACACTATTATTGATCTAAACTGCTTTGTGAGAAAGCTTACATTAAAAAAGTATTTTGCAAGCATTAATGAAACATCATTTGAAGGTATAGATGACTTGTCCCCTTTAACTATGGGTGCTCATTGTGATGTAGTCTTTGATGAAGCGAAAGATTACATGTCTCTGTTAGAGTTGGAAATGGAGACTTATAAAAATAACATTGGGCTTGTAAAAGGTAGTGTGGGCTTTAAGCCAAAATCTATTTTTTACCCTACTAAAACTAGGGGGGAGGTATTAGAAACCTTCCATAAACGTGTAGAGGATGAACTAAAATTATTGCATTCCAAGATACAGATAGAAAAAGGTACTAATAACCTTAATTATGAACAAAGACAGGCACTGAAATCACTCCGTGAGAGAGATAACATTGTGTATAGAAAGGCAGATAAGGGGGGCAATACAGTTATTATGTGGAAAAAGGATTATATCAAAGAAGCAGAGAGGCAGCTTGCAGATGAAGAGGTGTGTTGCAAGCTTCACAGTAATCCAACTAGGATTTTCCAGGGACTTGTGTACGATATATTGGATGATGCTAGAGAAGAAGGCATCATAGATGACTCTACATTAGAATATCTCTTTGTAACAGAGCCAATAATACCCATCTTTCATCATCTACCGAAAGTGCACAAGTCCCTGGAAAAAGTGCAGGGAAGGCCAATAGTCTCTGGAATAGGTTCTCCTTTTGAGAACCTTTCTTCTTGGATAGATTCATTTCTTCAGCCACTGTTTAAACTTATCCCCAGCTATCTGAGAGACACTAAGCATCTCTTGAGACTAGTGGAAAATGAAGCATGGCTAGATGGTTATCTATGGATAACTGTGGATGTAGTAGGGTTGTATTCCTGCATCCCGCATAGTAAAGGATTAACGGCAGTTAGATTCTTTCTTGATAAATTTACTAACTATGACGAACCTTTAAAGGAATGCGTCATTAGAGTGACAAAATTTCTGTTAAATCACAATTATTTTTTGTTTGATGGGGGTTACTATCTCCAGAAGCGTGGAACAGCTATGCCAACCTATTTATGGGTTGGTGGGAGCTGTTCCACTTTTATGGAGATAGTAACCCTTACAAAGACCACATCCTTTTCTATCATCGCTTTATAGATGATTTGATTTTCACCTGGAGAGGTTCAGTGATGGAGGTAGAAGGATTCATCCAATATCTGAATACCAACGATGTTGGTTTAAAATTTACATATACAGTAGCAGTGGATGAAATCCCATTTTTGGATGTGGTTTTGAAAGGTGATATAGAAAAGAAGGGAATTAAAAGTGAATTGTATCGCAAACCATTACAGTCAAATGCCATCCTCCATGCCAGGAGCCTACATCCCAAATACACAGGTTTTGGGATAATTAAAGGGGAATGCATTAGACTGAGGAGAAACTGCTCAGAAGATAGTGTATATAAAGCAGAGTGTCTCAAAGTAAAGCAACGCTTTCTGGAGAGGGGTTACAAGAGTGAAGTAATAGATAAAGCTATAGTACAATCAGAAGGTTTAGATAGAAGGGAGCTCTTATTGGACAAAATTAAACCTAGAAGGGAACACAATAAGGATATGCCCACTTTTATAACAAAATACAGCAACCAGTACGGCAGAATTGTAAAGATAGTGGAAAAACATTTTCCAATTCTCAAAGGAGATAATGTCTTATATGATACTGTCAAGAAAGGCTGTTGTTTTGTGTCCAAACGGAATCGCACTCTTGGTAATTATCTATCTCCCAGTGTAGTCAACCAGAAGAAAGTAGGACAAAGTAGTTGGTTAACATGCAAAGGACATTTTAAATGTCACAACATTAACTGCAAAGCATGTGGGCATACAGTTGTATCTAAACGTTTTCAATCATGCACAACACAGCGTGTTTATGAGGCCACAAGTTGTACAAACTGTAGATCTAAATATGTTATTTACATGGTACAATGCACAGAATGTAAGATGCAATACGTGGGCATGACCACCAGGGAGGTGAGAGAGCGCATTAGAGAGCACCTAAATGATATCTCCACCGCAACCCCGTGTTCTGCACTAGCGGCACACTTCATAACATATCACAACGAAAATGTAAAAACCTTCAGGTGGCAAGTGATAGAAAAAGTGTGCCCTAAAGAGAGAGGTGGAAATATTGACATGCTATTATCCAAAAGAGAGGCATTTTGGATATTTTCCATGCAAACTCGCCTGCCATTAGGTTTCAATACTGAAGCAGATTTAATTAATGTATGGAGGTAAAGAGCTTCGTATAATATAAAATAAGACCATTCCCATTAACTGCTGGTTCATATAACATAAAGTAAAAGTTTAGGGGGAAAATAAACAAAGTATGTTACTCAAGCTTATCAAAATAAGAATGCAAATAAAATGAATATAGTATAAGCTCAAAATTGATATATAGCACTTAAGGGCATATGTATTAACATATGTAGATATATTCAGTAAATAAAGTATGTTATAAATTTAACATTGATACATAGTACACAAGGGCAATTGTATTCACGCAAGCATTTAGACTTTATGATAATGAACACACCAGTATTGGAG
This sequence comes from Bombina bombina, assembly GCF_027579735.1. NCBI lineage: Eukaryota > Metazoa > Chordata > Amphibia > Anura > Bombinatoridae > Bombina > Bombina bombina. The sequence continues at coordinate 675,408,566 of NC_069503.1, forward strand.
GGTATTGATCTTGGAAGAACAGTTTGTAAGAGGTTAATTACTGTGCTAATCATCTGGTGATGTAATACATCTGTTAACAAATCAGTAAGAAGTAGAGCCTTTATAAGGATAGATGGAGGATTATAGAGTTAAGGCTTCTGATGACGGCGTAAGCCGAAACGCGTCAAGCTCTTAATTTACACTTGCAAGTGTTTGTTTTACTTGTTCCATGCTGTGGTACAAACCAATAAAGTAATTTTGGACTTTCATTTTATCCCGTAGCACCGCTTCTTTTTGTTTTTCAGGGTAATGGGTCTGCCATAAATTAAGCCAATTAGGATCAAGTACCTGCCCTCTGGATCTCTGTGTGTCTGGGTAAGTTGGAACGGCACATCAGAGCTAATAATAATACCCACCCCATTCTTTTTCCTGGGGCCGGAGGCGAAAAAAGCAGTAGGATAATGCTGACTAAACCAACGGGGTTCATGGCCTGAAGCGAAGTGTGTCTCTTGCAAGTAAACAATGTCTCCCCCGTGCCTATGTAAATCTCTTAGAACCATAGAGCGTTTAGTTGGGCTCTTCAGGCCTTTTACATTTATAGAGATCAATTCAATGGGTCGTGACTTTACACGTGGGCTTGCCATCTTATTGGGGAAAGAGAGAAAAAAAGAAAAAGGGGGAGGGGAAAAGAATAGGAGGGGAAAGAAATAGAGAAGAGGGAGGGAAAAGGACCGGGTTTAAAGAAGAAAGTTCAAGGTTAGAAAAGAGAAAAGAAAAGAAAAAAGCGACTTAAGTCGTGGAATAGTATATGTAAGTAGGATAAAACCTATGTTGTAAACAGTATACGTTAGTACAAGACTAAATTGTATGATACATAGGTGTATACAACTTCAAAAAATAAATAACAATAACAAAAAGTACCAAAGCAGGGGTAGTGCTCCCTGCCTTCTTACACTCGATATCTTCTTTTTTTAAAAAAAACATAAAACAGTAAACAAGTACATTTGTGGATTGCATATTTCTTAATTCTCTCTCCAAGGGTATAGGAGAAAGCCCACACTCAAACCACACAGAGCGAGGGATAAAAACCTGGTATAAGAACTTATATATTATATTGAACATCATATAAATTACATCACTATACTTTTGTTACTATCTAGAAGCTCATCTAGCAGTCTAGGCCGTTTGTAGGCTATATCCATATATCATTTTTAGTTATAATATAATTGTTTTATCTATATATGAGGCCTAAGGTAATATGAGTGCAGAGGATAACCCTCTGTCAAGCTTCTCCTGATAAGCTATCTAAATAGCTACATAAACTTGGGTTGGTGACGGACTCCCTATAAAACAAAAAGAAAGGGAAATCTCTATCCATAATTAATGGGCATAGGAATTACCCCACTATACTGTTGCCATTATCTAGGGGCTCATCTAGCAGTCTGGGCCGTTTGTAAGCTGTATCCGTGTATCATTTTTAGTTATATTATAGTTGTTTTATCTATATATGTATATGAGGCCTGTGGTAGTGTGAATACAGAGGCTAGCACCCTGTCAAGCCTCTCCTGACAAACTATCCAAATAGCCACATAAACCTGAGTCGGTGACAGACTCCCTATAAAACCAAAAGAAAAGGAAATCTCCAAACATATTCATAACCCATTTTTTAATTACAGTGAACTTAAACTTATCTGAATCGACCCTCAGTGTCCAATTAGTAGACTTCTGTCCATTTGCACAATGCAATAACTAGGCGACTCAAAGTGCCTCAAAAGATTGTTACCACAATGTTCTCCCAGTTCAACTTGGGAGATGCTGGATGCCATTGGGGTCTTCATCTGCTGGGCCCTCAGGGGCCACAGGAGCCTTCTCAGGAAGCCTAATATTAAGGCCTAAAGCTTGATTGAAGGATGGTAGGTCAGCTGGAGTTTTAAGGACATGCGTGACATTGTTCTTAGTAAAAATGAGGCTAGTTGGGAAACCCCACCTGTATGGGATCTTTTTGGCCTTCAGCGTGGATGTAACAAACCTAAAATCCCTTCTCTTTTGGAGAGTAGTCGGCTCAAATCTGAGTAAACCTGCAGCGCCACTCCTCTGAATTTGATCTGCTGTTTGCTTCTAGCCAATCTTAATACATCTTCTTTTTCTTTGAAAGAGAGTAATTTTAAGACAATGTCTCTAGGAGGGGCCCTACTTGGGGGTTTAGGGCGTAGTGCTCTGTGAGCTCTTTCTATTTGGATCTCAGGGCCAGAGACCTCATTCCTGAGATATTTAACAAAATCTTGAATATACGCTTGAATTGCAGGAGGTTCTACCGTCTCAGGAACACCTCTCAGTCTGAGGTTGTTCCTCCTACTGCGATTTTCAAGATCCTCAATACGCTCTAACAATGTATGTACAGTACCCTCTTGTGCTTGTAAAAAACTGGCTTGATGCTGAAGGTCAGAGCTAAGGGCCTCATGCTTTTCTTCTACCTGAGTTACTCTGTAATCCACAGCTGCAATATCTCTCTTTAACTCGTTGAACATAGATTTGAAGTCTCTCATGGCTTCTTTTATATCCTCTTTTGAGGAGAGGAGCCTGATATCATCTTTGGTTACACAGTTCAGATGGGTGGCCATAGTTTCAGTATTATGGACTTGTGCTGTAGTTGCTTTCAGATGTGTCTCTGGTTTTCCTATTGTTGCTGTGGGTTCATTGGCTATTAGATAATTTTCCATTATGGAAGATTGGGTATTTTTAGGTAATTTAGCGTTTCTTTTACTAGACATCACATACACATGAGCAACTTGTCCTCTATGGGGTAAAATGCAATTAACTGTTTATTTATATTTTTCTTTTTGTCTCTATTTTTTTTCCTCTTTCCTTTTTTTTCCTTTTTCATCCTGCTAATCAAATAGCAGAAATCTCTCAGCAAAAGTGTTCACAAAAGCAAAGGTGGACAGTATTATGTGTAAAGTCAGATACCTCTCTCACACCTAGGCCGGATATGTGTGGGCCTCACCAGCCAGGAACATATAGTTTAACTGTACAGCTGCAGTCAAAATCCCCCTTCTATATTATCTCCAGTAAGCCAAAGTCAGTGGTATTCTATATTTGCCTCAGTGGGTGACTCCAGCAATACAGTACTCACACCCGTATAGCGGCCTATAGAGTCCCAGAGCAATTAGTCAAGTGTGAGCGTTATAAGGCACTGAGTATTACCTCTACGTAGCAATCTATCACAACTATCCAGAACGACTGGGAGACAAAGTGGCTGGGATCCGGCAACACCCGAACAACTGAAACACCTTACCAGTAAAGTTCTGCAAGTGGTGAGCCATCTAGCAACGTGATCCCTCCTACTGTGTATAGGCTATTTACCACGGCCCGATCAGGACCAAGGCCTCCGTGTCCAAACGGACTGCTCCTCTTTCAGAACAGGATCTCGCCGCCCCGGGGGTGACAGTCAGATGGGTAGCTTCTATCCTCAACGGAATGTGTGCGATCACACTTAGAACAGCTGCCGGGCTTCACGCCACGTGTACAAGGATTGAGTGCGGTAAGTGCACAGAGCCCCGGTGCTGCACGGGCCGCCTCCGCTCCACACTTTATAGCACAGGACCCCGGAACACCCAGATCGGCTCCTTGTTTGGCAGATTATGCGTTTACTTAGGGGTATATGCACCTAGATGATGAACGATGCTCCTCAGCTGGATTGGGCCCAATTTCAGTGCCGCGTATCACCAGTGCCCTCAAATCAATCTTCCTTCAAGCCTCCGGAACTTAAAAAGTATCCCATGTAAGGGAGTGTAGGTTAAGGCATTAGTAAATGCAATTTATAGCCTGAGATTATAGTAAGCATGTACTTGTTTAAGTGTAATGTTAACAGGGACATCAGAGCTTTATTAGAAAGCAGCCATTTCCATCCGTGGCTAGGCTCTGCCCCAATAGAGTCTGTAATTTTAAACAATTTTCCAATTTACTTCAATTAACAAAGTTGCTTCTTTATCTTGGTAACCTTTGTTGTAGAGTGGGTTCAGGAACAGCAATTGCATACCAGGAGCTAGCTGAGCACATCTGAGCAGCCAATGACAAGAGGTATATTTGTAACCAGCACTTACCAGCTAGATCCTAGCAGTGAATTGATGCTACCAAGGCTTCCTAGGCATGCTCTGCAACAAAGGATACCAAGAAAACAAAGCAATTTTGATAACAGAAGGCAACTCAAAAGTTGAATAAACTGCATGCTCTATCTGAATCGTGAAAGTTTCATGTTGACTTTACTGTTCCATTCAAATAAAGTTGGGTGACTTTGTTGGCCTCCACATTTACAGATTAAACCCCCCCCCCACAATAACACTAATCATCAAACAAACATGCTTAGAATATAATGTATGTTTAATAACAACACATTCGTGTTAAAAAAAAAAAAAGCCATGCCCTAATATAAAAGATAATATATGACCCACACTAAAAGGCAATTACTTTTATTTGAGGTGAATTTCTTCAGCAGTTTAACATATCTGTTACTAAGAAACAAAATTATGATACCGTAATATAATAGCCACAAAGTTTGTTGTTTTTAATGATGGTACAGCAAATAAGGAATATTGGTAGTTAACCAATTCTTATAGATCTGTATTAGCATACAAAAATATTAAACTTGCAGGATGTGCCAGGAGGTTTGATTTATTTTCATTAAAGCATTGTTAGTTAATTGTTTTATATGGAAATATTGTGATTTCTAAATGTCAGCCATATCATAGCAGCATAGTAATATAATTACATAGTGACACAGGCTGAAAAAAGACTCAAGTCCATCAAGTTCAACCTTTCACACATTCTTCTGCTAACCAAAATGAAGACAAAAAAAATCAATCTGAAGCAAATTCCAATTGTGCCTCAAAGAAAAAAAAAAACATACTTGACTACAAATAAGCAATCCAATTTTAGTATTGGATTATTATTTTTTTTGTAACATTTACTGAATTGTGCAAAAATACTAACTATGTTCCCAGCTCATCAGCAGCTTCATTGTATCTGGCTGATGATGAAGTCATCCATTTATAAAAACAATCTACCTATCCCGGAGAGTCTGATTTCTTACAAGATTGAATTACCAGTTCTGGAGACTTGGAATATCAATGGCACTCCTAGGTTGTTTTTTGCATAATTAGGGATATGCAATACTTTAATGAAATAAAACAATGGTTAATAAATGTCCAAGCTGTTATGTTATCAGAACAAATATTGGCATGATGCTGAAAGAACCGGAGACTTGAGTAGAAACTGCACTGATTTCCAGAAAATTCCTCTTTAGAAAAGACACCTTATGAGACAATCTTCATTATATTTTAAATGTATGCCAGACCTTATCCTGACTAAGCAATTTGACATCTGTTAAGTCAATCTCTCATACACCACCAGTTGAGAGACAACCCTATTTTGGCAGGGACTGTGTTTCTAAACTCATGGATTTCCTGATTGTGCTTGCCAGGGGCTCCAGTACTGTGATTGGTGCACATGGACTCAGGTATGTAAAAATGTAAATCTGGCACGTAAATGGTATAAGGTTTGCAGTAAATGGTATATGGTTTGCAGTCCTATTGAGCTGAGAAAGTTAAATTCAAATTAAATCATGTGAAACCATGTGACAATCATAACCTTCAGAGTTGTCACCATCCAACCACAGTAATCCACTGTAGATGTAAACATAAAACTTTAAATTACCTGCATAACTTTAAAAGCCTTAGAAATGATACTAAGCAACTTGTCTTCTTATTGAACTACAAATCAAAGCTCTTACGGACTTGAATTAACTTGGAAACATGAAAGGCCAACTAACATAATTAACTAATTATTTTACCAGAATATAATCAAGAAGTGGCCGAAAAAATGCCTTCAGCTCAGATTGTTTGCTTAAGATGCTACAAATACAGTAAAAATAATTATTTGAGCTGTGGCTAAAGAAGTCAGAAACTAAAAATAATCTGACTAAAAACATACAAATTAGCATTATTTAAAATGGTAGTCATGAACTGACCAGGTTCGAGGACAAGAATTACTGACCAATAGGACTATATCCTGAATTAAGGAACCTCTATTATATTTATGTTTCAAGTCCAAAATGAAACAAAACCCAAAAAAAATTTCACAATACGTTGTCAACCTTTCCTCATTAAGGTTAGGGTCCTGGTAGCATAGAAAATGACAGATACACTGCCCTTAACAAAGGAAGTACAGTTACTATTGTGGTAACTAGCAAAAGCCACATCATATATCATGTCTAGGACATATTATCTCAATATATTCAAGAAAGTTGCTAAAACCCCTGCCATTTTCAGAAAGCACCAATGTGTAATGTCTATCACCAGGATTTAACCTAAGTTTCCAGATTTTCAGTATGCTGCTGTCTTGGCTGCCATTTTAGCCTTCAAGCCACAAGATGGCTTTGGTTTGCCTGAGCATTCTTGGAGTCCTGTTGCCTGCAGCTGCTTGCTCTGCAGCTCCACCTGCAGGTAATTACAACAATCAGCTTGCTATAAAAGGCAGAGGGGGGTATTTATCAAGCTGTCAACTGTGATGCATTCGCCGGCACCAATATGCTCGCCTAACATCGCGGCCACATATCTGAATACGATCTCCATATTTATAAAAAAAATATGCCAAAAAGATGCGCACCAAGTACAGGGCAATGAATATCAGACTGTTGTTAACTAGCAGTCATCGATCTCATGTCTATTCGGCTTTTTACCAACTTTATTTATACCCTTTCACTAAGCGCCTCCACTATACTAAAATGTTTAACCCCTATCCCGCCGCTCCCTGACCCCGTCGCAACCTAAATCAAGTTATTAACTATCTATCTATTGGGTTCTTGTAAAGCGCGGCTATTCACCCGTAAGGGTCTCAAGGCGCTGAGGGTTGCAGTTCAGTCGAAGAGCCAGGTCTTGAGGTCCTTTCTGAACTTAGTTAGGGCGGTAGCTTGTCTGAGGTGCAGCGGGAGGGTGTTCCAAGTCTTGGCTGCCAGGTGAGAGAAGGGTCTGCCTCCCGCTGTGGTTTTCCTGATGCGGGGGATGACTGTGAGTGCTTGGTCAGCCGATCGAAGTTGTCTGGCAGGGGCGTAGAAGGTAACGCGGTGGTTCAAGTATTCGGGACTGATGTTGTGGAGGGCCTTGAATGCCTGGGTGAGAAGCTTGAAGGTTATTCTTTTGTTGATGGGGAGCCAGTGCAGGTCCCGCAGGTGTTTGGTGATGTGGCATTGACGAGGGATGTCAAGGACTAGTCTGGCTGAGGCGTTCTGGATGCGCTGTAGTCTCTTTTGGAGCTTGATGGTGGTGCCGGCGTAGAGTGCATTACCATAGTCCAGTCGGCTGCTGACGAGGGCATGAGTGACAGTCTTCCTGGTCTCGGTTGGGATCCATTTGAAGATCTTTTGCAGCAGGTGAAGTGTGTGGAAGCATGCAGAAGAGATGGCGTTGATTTGCCGGTCCATGGAGAGTGATGAGTCCAGGATGACGCCTAGATTTCGTGCATGGTTGGTGTGGGTTGGAGGGTGTTAACCCCTATCCCGCCACTCCCGGACCACACCGCAACCTAAATAAAGTTATTAACCCCTATCCCGCCTCTCCTGAGCCTCACCGCAACCTAAAAAAAAATGTATTAACCTCTAAACCTCTGGCCTCCCAGATCACTACCACTAACTAAACCTATTAACCCCTAAACCGCCAACCCCCCACATCGCCATAAACTAAATTACTAAAAACTTTAAATTAAAATTGCAACATCCTTATCTTCAAATAAATTTAAACTTACCTGTAGAATTAAAAGAAACTATATTAAACTATTAATTAACCTATCCTAACTATTATACTACAATTAAATTAAACTAGCAATTAAATGAACTAGATTACATATTAAAAAAAATCTAACCCTACTAAAATTATTTAAATCTACTATTAAACCTCATTACTAATGACTAAATTACCAAAAAAAAAACGCTAATTTACAAAAAATAAAAAACACAAAATTACGAAATAAAACAAACCACATTATCAAAAATAAAAAATAATTATACCTAATCTAATAGCCCTATCAAAATAAAAAAGCCCCCCCCCCCCCCAAATAAGAAAAAACCCTAGCCTACAATAAATTACCAATGGCCCTTAAAAGGGCCTTTTGTGGGGCATTGCCCCAAAGAAATCAGCTCTTTTACCTCTAAAAAAAAATATACAAACACCTCCCAACAGTAAAACCCACCACTCAACCAACCAACCAACCAACCCCCCTGAAAAGGGCATTTGTATGGGCAGTGCCCTTAAAAGTGCATTTAGCTCTTTTACTGCCCAGACCCTAATCTAAAAATAAAACCCACCCAAAAAAACTTAAATAAACCTAACAGTAACCCCTGACGATCCACTTACAGTTATTGAAGTCCCGCTTGAAGGATCCATCCAGCCGGCAAGAAGTCTTCATCTGGGCGGCCTCTTCCATCTTCATCCAGCCGGCAAAGTCCTCATCCAGGCGGCAAGAAGTCTTCATCCAGACGGCATCTTTTATCTTCATCCATTCGGAGCGGATGATCTTGATAAAGCCGTGTATCGGTGAAACGCGTTGATGGTGTACCTTTATAAAAGAAAATCGCATACAGAAGGATTATATTCAATTATAAGGGACTACTTTATCATCCACAAACTCTGCACAGAGTAAGGATTTTCTTCACAGATTACGAATCAATATGCCTGAAATTCCTCCTGACTTGGTGTAAGGATCAGGTGACACGGACCAAACAGACCACATTGGAGAAGCAGTGAGTGGGCTACGCAGATTTTACGAGACTCCACAGACACCCGTGCTGAAGCTCTGTTCATACTATAAGGAAGAAGTAAATAACTAAAGAGCAACATCAAGCAAGAGGTAGACACTTTAATAAGGGGTGTAAGAGTCCGGATGCAGTGTGCTAGCATACAGCTATCAGCTGTATACAAAGTCTTACATGAACTTTTAACATGAATTCCAAGTACACTCTTATAAAGGTATTTTAAAACATCTCACCTACTACTTGAATTAAGCTTAAAGAGTTAAAAGTACCACAACACTAAAGGGACACTTTTAAACTTTCTATGAAAAAGGATAAAATCCTAAGTGCTGGACTTTTTAATTAAAACCATTGTTATTCAGTTACTATTCCAACGATTTAACTGATACAGGTGGTTTTATTTTGCAAAAGGAGAATTCTCAAAAGGAGCCTTTTCAAGCGCTTTGAGACTGATTGTATTTGTAATATTTTGTATATTTTTTGTATTTTTGTATTTGATTGAATATAGTACAATCAAACTAAAGAAATGACCGGTCATATTATGTAAATTTTAAAGAGAATTTTTAGGAGCAATACAATCATAAGATTGTTATAAATATTTATTAAACTGTTTTTTGGTATTTCGATATCCTTTGTTGAAGATTTTGTTTTATGTAAGCACATGCAACACATTTTAATTCAACTATTTTTTTATATTAAAGTCAGCCTTTGTTGAAAATTCTATTATTTTTTATAGTTATCCTTTGTTAAAGATTTTGTTTCATGCAAGCACAAAATAAGATATTATAGTTATCCTTTGTTGAAGATTTTGTTTTTATGAAACCACAAATAACAAATTTTTTTCAACTATTTTTTGAAATCATAGTTATCCTTTGTCGAAAATGCAACAATTTTTGATAACATAGTTATTCTTTGTATATTCTGTGAATTCTTGCACATGTTCAGTAGGAAAAAGATATATAAAAAGACTGCACATTTTGTTAATGGAAGTAAATTGGAAATTTGTTTAAAATTGCATGCTGTATCTGAACAATGAAAGTTTAATTTTGACTTGAGTGTCCCTTTAACCCGATTGTCTTGGGTTTAACTGCTTTTGTGTACTACCTGGCCTAAAGAGAGTAAATTACACAAGCCTTAACGTGGTACTTCAGAGCAAACTCAGGGATATATGATACAATGTGAAATTAGAGCTGTAGCTAACTCAACATTCTAGGAGGATATGGCTTATAGCAGAAGCATTTAATACCTGTATAGATCAAAGGTATAGTAGCTACAATGCGGTTATGTAGAAAAGTACATCCCTCAGCAGTGTTCTCAAAAGGCCCTCTTTCATGTGTTCCTTTTAGGAAGCTACAATGGAGGATATAGTGTAATGCATAAGTGAGTCTAACGAGTGCAACAAGCATACATAGAATAGAAGTCACAAGAGATATAAAGACACACACTAGTAGGTAACTGCAGTGTAGAAATTATAAGAAATGCTTTCTCAAAAATAATGTGACTATATATTCCGTAGATATGATGGTTCAAAAACCCCACTTAGCTCTGTCATAGTGTCTTACCCCCTCTGGTAGCGATGCCGCAAACAGGGAAAAAAGCCCGGACTCCCCACGCGCACTACTGCCCTGTAAGTCTGACAGGAAGATGGCAGATAGCGTGCCTAAGGATCAGTAAAGCTGGAAACTTAACCCTTACTCTTCCAGAACACCTCTGGAGTGTGCTCTGTCCTGCGCGCCTAAACGAAAAAACCCAGCACCTTCTTAGCGCTCTTACCACCTTCAGTCAGAGTGAGGAGCACTAAAAATAGGGCCGCTATTAGGAGCTGCAGATTAAAAAGGGCCGGTTCAGAAGAGACTGCTTGATTCTGTTTGTCACTGGTTCACTAGACAGGAATCAGTGTTCTTGGAGATAAAGCATTAAGATCTGCAGCCTTGCTCACTGAGTTATATGGCTGATCTTAAAAAACACAAAGAAGGAGAACATATTGTACTTAGCCAGCAACAGTCCCCTCCACTGATCTTACCCTAATGGAGTCCTCAGAATACAGTAGAAAGCCCATCCTTTGATGTAACTAACAATGGAGGATATACTGAGGGAGTACATCATCATGGCCAAGCAAAAGGAGGCTAAAGGAACTTCACAGGGACACCTGTGGCAGGCACGTGATCACAACTCCACAGAGGAGATCTACATTGCACAGCCAGTACTCTCCTGTGTCACTCTCTTCCAGGAATTATCCATTGAGGGACAATTTGGGATTAATATCCCTGAAATTCCTCCTTGCCCTCTCCTTGATGAGGCAAAGAACTACTGGGAGGTAAAGGGATATTTAAAGCTTTTTTGCGGCGTGTATTTGCCTGCTGGTGGCTAGGTGTTGAATTCCCACAAGTAAGGATTTTCATGGACTATCACCACCTTAGAAAGAAATATAAATTCTCTGTATAAATATCTTTATAGATTTCCATACAGGGCTACAAAAAATAAACAAGAAAGTTGAATGTAGGAATTGTATATACTGTCTAAGCTAGGATCATTCTTCAAAAGGGAGGTCCAATACAATAGGAAAAAGGATATACCACTTTCTGTTGTATTAAAAACATTTTGTACAGTAAAAAAGCTTTTAAAAAAATATTAATATAGGTAATGAAGACTTCACTGTGTAGTATAAACGGTATTAATCCAGCACTATCAAATTAAGATCCGTAGCCCAAAATATAATCTTAAAAACAAACCTGCAGAGGGTTTGACTCATTACAGTATGGACTATATTTGTTTTTTGCTGTTAAGAAGACAATACAGTAAGATTTTTTTAAGCTCACAATTTGGGTTATGGGTGTTTATTTGCTTTTGCCCAATGAACATGGTTTGGTCTCTAACAAAGTGAAGTCTCCATTATCCCTATTAATATGTTTTTAATTTATTTAGTGTAGATTGTATATTAAAGCAGCCTTAACTTTATCCCAGTGAAACAGGATTTTGAGGAAAAGAGACAAACTTTTCATGTTGGTTTAAAACTCTCAGGAATTGAGTTAATTTCACTTTAAAAAACATATTTACTTTAAAACTATCGGCCAGATTACGAGTTTTGCGTTAAGAGCTATGCGGAGCTAACGAGCAGTTTTTTCTCACCACTCACTTACCTGCAGCGCTGGTATTACAGGTTTCTCCAAACCCAGCATTAAGAGGCAAGAAGTGAGCGTTGAGCAAAATTGACCTCCATAACGCACTCCAATACCAGCACTGCTTAAGTCAGCGGTGAGCTGGTTGTACGTGCTCGTGCACGATTTCCCCATACGAATCAACGGGGAGAGCCAGCTGAGAAAAAGTCTAACACCTGCAAAAAAGCAGCGTAAAACTCAGTAATGCAGCCCCATTGATTCCTATGGGGAAATAAAAGTAATGTTTACACCTAACACCCTAACATGAACCCCGAGTCTAAACACCCCTAATCTTACACTTATAAACCCCTAATCTGCCGCCCCTGACATCGTCGCCACCTTCATTATATTTATTAACCCCTAATCTACCGCTCCAGACATTGCCGCCAGCTACATTATACATATTAACCCCTAATCTGCAGCCCCCAACATCGACGACACCTACATTATATTTATTAACCCCTAATCTCCCTCCCCCAATGTCGCTGCAACCTACCTACCTACATTTATTAACCCCTAATCTGCCGCCCCCAACGTCACCGCCACTATAATAAACATATTAACCCCAAAAACCGCCGCACTCCCGCCTCGCAAACATTAGTTAAATATTATTAAATCCTAATCTGCCATCCCTAACATCGCCGCCACCTACCTACATTTATTAACCCCTAATCTGCCGCCCCCAACGTCGCCGCCACTATACTAAATGTATTAACCCCTAAACCTAAGTCTAACCCTAACACCCCCTAACTTAAATATAATTACAATAAATCTAAATAAAATTACTATTATTACCTAAATAATTCCTATTTAAAACTAAATACTTACCTGTAAAATAAACCCTAAGCTAGCTACAATTTAACTAATAGTTACATTGTAGCTATCTTAGGGTTTATTTATATTTTACAGGCAAGTTTGTATTTATTTTAACTAGGTAGAATAGTTACTAAATAATTATTAACTATTTATAAACTACCTAGCTAAAATAAATACAAATTTATCTGTAAAATAAAACCTAACCTAAGTTACCCTAACACCTAACACTGCACTACAATTAAATAAATGAGCTAACTTAAATACAATTACATAAATTAAATACAATTAGCTAAAGTACAAAAAAACAAACACTAAATTACAGAAAATAATAAACAAATTACAAGATATTTAAACTAATTACACCTAATCTAATAGCCCTATAAAAAAAACAACAACAAAAAACACAAAACCCTAGCCTAAACTAAACTATCAATAGCCCTTAAAAGGGCCTTTTGCGGGGCATTGCCCCAAAGTAATCAGCTCTTTTACCTGTAAAAAAAAATACAAACAACCCCCCAACAGTAAAACCCACCACCCACACACCCAACCCCCCAAATAAAAGCCTAACTAAAAAAAAACTAAGCTCCCCATTGCCCTGAAAAGGGTATTTGGATGGGCATTGCCCTTAAAAGGGCAGTTAGCTCTTTTGCGGCCCAAAGCCCTAACCTAAAAATAAAACCCACCCAATACACCCTTAAAAAAACCTAAACACTAACCCCCTGAAGATCGACCTACTGTTCTGAAGATCGGAAATCCATCCTCAAGGAAGCGGCAGAGGTCTTCATCCAACCGGGCCGAAGTCCTCAATGAAGCCGGGAGAAGTCTTCATCCAAGCCGGGCGTAGTGGTCCTCCAGACGGCATCTTCTATCTTCATCCATCCGACGCGGAGCGGCTCCATCTTCAAGACATCCGACGCAGAGCATCCTCTTCATCCGGAGTCTTCTTACTGAATGAAGGTTCCTTTAAATGACGTCATCCAAGATGGCGTCCCTTAGATTCCGATTGGCTGATAGAATTCCATCAGCCAATCGGAATTAAGGTTGAAAAAATCCTATTGGCTGATGCAATCAGCCAATAGGATTGAAGTTCAATCTTATTGGCTGATCCAATCAGCCAATAGGATTGAGCTTGCATTCTATTGGCTGTTCCAATCAATTTTTTTACCTTAATTCCGATTGGCTGATAGAATTCTATCAGCCAATCGGAATCTAAGGGACGCCATCTTGGATGATTTAGTTAATTATAGTAATTTTCTTTAGATTTATTTAAATTATATTTAAGTTAGGGGGTGTTAGGGTTAGAATTAGATTTAGGGGTTAAAACATTTAATATAGTGGCGGCGACGTTGGGGACGGCAGATTAGGGGTTAATAATATTTAACTAGTGTTTGTGAGGTGGGAGTGTGGTGGTTTAGGGGTTAATATGTTTATTATAGTGGCGGCGATGTCCGGAGCGGCAGATTAGGGGTTAAAATTTGTATTATAGTGTTTGCGATGCGGGAGGGCCTCGGTTTAGGGGTTAATAGGTAGTTTATAGGTGTTAGTGTACTTTTTAGCACTTTAGTTATGAGTTTTATGCTACGGCATTGTACCATAAAACTCCTAACTATTGACTTTAGAATGTGTAACGGATCTTAGAGGTAGAGGGTGTACCGCTCACTTTTTGGCCTCCCAGGACAGACTTGTAATACCGGCGCTATGGAAGTCCCATAGAAAAAAGGGTTTACGTAAGTCGCTTTGCGGTAAGACCAAAGAAGTGTGCGGTGCCCCTAAACCTGCAAGACTCATAATAGCAGCGGTAGTGAAAAAGCAGCGTTAGGGACCTGTTAACGCTGCTTTTTCAGCTTAACGCACAACTCGTAATCTAGCCGTATGACTTTAAAAACTTACTGCAACTTTAAAATCTTATGCTTCTTCCTTCTCACAAAAGGTTGGGAAAGAAGAATCCCGAGAGGAACCAAAAGTCACAACAGAATCACAGTAACCAGAAGAACCATAAGTAAGTGTCTTTGGCCAAAAATCTTGTTTTATCTTACCTTATATATCCTAGCCATGCAAACCATTATCCCTGGATGAGTTATCTCTCAGTTTATAATCCTCCACAGGGACAAATGAAGGACATAGGGCCTGATGTTTAAAACCTTGTCGGTATGGAGAGAAATCACGCAAAATGTTTGAGATTTTTTTTAGACCTTGTATTGTTATTTTAGGAGTCTCTGTCACACATAAATAAAACTACATAGAAACATAAACATGTAAATTTTACATTTTTAAGGGCCTCGTTGTACTAACGAATATCTCGTCTGAGCGGCCCATTTTTGGGTCAGCACCTGGGTAGCGCTAAATGTAGCCAACAATCATCAAGTGCTACCCAGGGTTCTGAATAAAAAATGGGTGGGCTCCTAAGCTTACATTATTGCTTTTTAAAATAAAAATATCATGATTCAGAAAGAGCATGCAATTTTATACTACTTTCAAATTTACTTCTAATATCTAATTTGCTACATTCTCTTGAGATGCTTTGTTAAAAAGCATATATAAATAGGCTCAGTAGCTGCTGGTTGGTGGCTGCACATAGATGCCTCATGTCATTGGCTCACTCATGTGTATTATTATTTCTTTAACAAATGATACCTAAAGAATTAAGCAAATTAGATAATATAAGTAAATTGGAATGTTGTTTAAAATTGTATTCTCTATCTGAACCATGAAAAAAAATGTTGGGTTTTTATGTCCCTTTAAGAGGATCTGAAAATAGTATGCTATATTTATCTGCATTAATGTAACAAGTAGAAACATTCAAGACACTCCTGGAGCCAAATAACTTTAATAGCAGTTGGTTCTAACGAAGTAGTTGTGTGCTCACCTGAAAGATGTGCACTGCTAAATCTCTTTCTTCTTTCTTTTTCAACAAAATCACAAGGCAGACTGATGACATAAGAACTGCTAGCAGACCAGCAGCAAGGCTTAAAAACAAAACAAAACAAAAAACATTAAAACCTCAATTAAAAATCTAGTTTCATTAACATATTTTTCACCTCATCAGTATGTGTCATTTTTTGTTCTTCTAAGCCCTAAAAACCTTATTTCATTACTGTTATAAAGCTATGTATTCCAAGATGGATAACTGTGCACAAGAATAATCACTGCCAAACAGTATAGGTAAGGGGCAAAAAGAAGTGATAAGGTAATGATACAATTGTGTCCAGGGTGCTTGTAAAACTATCCTGACTTTTATGATATGTAAAAAAAAGTCTACTTTTAGATGTATGCAGAGGATCAATGGTGGAGAAATGTATCAGGGCACTGGAAGTAGAGTGAACTGTCTACATTCATAGTATTTGTCTAGAAAGCCCAATGATTAAATGAAACCCAAAATTTTAAAACTTTTCTGAATCAGTGCCAAATTCACATTGAATTGCCTAGCTAAGTAACCAGGTTTTTAATCTAACACACACACATGTATGTGTGTATGTGTATATATATATATATATATATATATATATAAACATATATATATATATATATATATATATATATACACACACATATGTACACACACTGCATATACACAGAGAGAAGCGAACTCTCAGGAATGAACAACCAGCTCAATAACTTGTTAGCTTGTTCCACTTGGATACACACACCTATATATATATAATTCAGCCAGGAAGTGCACTCTCACGTAATAGATTACCAGGGTGCAGGCAAAATAGTTTCCAAATCTCAAAAAAGGATCACACTCTCTGGTCTTTAGGTGAATCAAACAAGATTTAATGTGACGTTGACTCTCCCCTTCCTCAGACAAAGGCCTCTAGTTATCAAGCCGTCAACCTCAAATACGCTGGAATTCCGCAGCGTATATGTGGCGAGGCTGATTCGCCTAAGTTATCAAGCCCTACACACCAACAAAAGTAGAATTTAGTGACGTAAGCTTCGATCCGCCGGAGTCAGTCCGACACAGATCGATTCTTACGTCAATACAGATGTTCCGCACACAAGTTCGGCACAATCTGACTACTTTTGCTAGTTATCAAAAAACTAGCAGGTACGCTCGGCACTTTTCCGGCCCAGCATACCTGGTTTTCAATCCGCCGCCTCCAGGAATCAATGGGAGTCTGGCCATAGCAAAAGTTCATGTTCGCTGCTGCCAGATATCCCATTGATTCCTATGGGAGATGTCTACACCTAACACCCTAACATGTACCCTGAGTCTAAACACCCCTAATCACTCCCCCCCCTACACCGCCGCAACTAAATAAATGTATTACCCCCTAAACCGCCGCTCCCGGAGCCGACCGCCACTCTAATAAACTGATTAACCCCTAAACCGCCGCTCCTGGACCCCACTATTTAATAGCTACCTAAATAAAATAAAGAGAAATTTACCTGTAAAATAAAAACTAACCTAAGTTACAATTACACCTAACACTACACTATACTTAAATAAATTAATCCTATTTAAAACTAAATACTTACCTGTAAAATAAACCCTAAGATAGCTACAATATAATTAATAATTACATTGTAGCTATTTTAGGATTTATATTTATTTTACAGGTAACTTTGTATTTATTTTAGCTAGTTAGAATAGTTATTAAATAGTTATTAACTTAATTATATTATTTAATAACTACCTAGCTAAAAGAAATACAAAATTACCTGTAAAATAAATCCTAAACTAAGATACAATTAAACCTAACACTACACTATCATTAAATTAATAAAATAAATTACCTACAAATAACTACAATTAAATACAATTAAATAAACTAACTAAAGTACAAAAATAAAAAACTAAGTTACAAAAAATAAAAAAAATAAGTTACAAACATTTAAAAAATATTACAACAATTTTAAGCTACTTACACCTAATCTAAGCCCCCTAATAAAATAACAAAGCCCCCCAAAATAAAAAAAATGCCCTACCCTATTCTACATTAAAAAGTTAACAGCTCTATTACCTTACCAGCCCTTAAAAGGGCCTTTTGCGGGGCTATGCCCAAAAGAATTCAGCTCTTTTGCCTGTAAAAAAAAAATACAACCCCCCCAACATTAAAACCCACCACCCACATACCCCTAATCTAACCCAAACCCCCCTTAAATAAACCTAACTCTACCCCCCTGAAGATCATCCTACCTTTAGCCGTCTTAAGCCAGCTGACCACCGATGGAACAGAAGAAGAGAGCCGCAGCGGCCAAAGTCTTCATCCAAGGGGCGCTGAAGAAGTCTTCCATCCGATTGAAGTCATCATCCAAGGGGCGCTGAAGAAGTCTTCCATCCGACTGAAGTCATCATCCAGGCGGCGTCTTCAATCTTCATCCATCCGGAGCGGAGCGGAGCCATCTTCAGACGAGCCGACGCGGAGCCATCTTCTTCCATCGACGACTGAACAACGAATGACGGTTCCTTTAAGTGACGTCATCCAAGATGGCGTCCCTCGAATTCCGATTGGCTGATAGGATTCTATCAGCCAATCGGAATTAAGGTAGGAAAAATATGATTGGCTGATTAAATCAGCCAATCTGATTTAAGTACAATCGGATTGGCTGATCCAATCAGCCAATCAGATTGAGCTCGCATTCTATTGGCTGATAGGAATATTTTTTGTACTTTAGTTAGTTTATTTAATTGTATTTAATTGTAGTTATTTGTAGGTAATTTATTTTCTTAATTTAATGAAAGTGTAGTGTTAGGTTTAATTGTAACTTAGTTTAGGATTTATTTTACAGGTAATTTTGTATTTCTTTTAGCTAGGTAGTTATTAAATAGTTAATAACTATTTAATAACTATTTTAACTAGCTAAAATAAATACAAAGATGCCTGTAAAATAAATATAAATCCTAAAATAGCTACAATGTAATTATTAATTACATTGTAGCTATCTTAGGGTTTATTTTACAGGTAAGTATTTAGTTTTAAATAGGAATAATTTATTTAATGATAGTGTAGTGTTAGGTGTAATTGTAACTTAGGTTAGTTTTTATTTTACAGGTAAATTTTCTTTATTTTAACTAGGTAGCTATTAAATAGTTAATAACTATTTAATAGCTATTGTACCTAGTTAAAATAAATTGATATTTGCCTGTAAAATAAAAATAAATCCTAAGATAGCTACAATATGATTATTATTTATATTGTAGCTATATTAGGGTTTATTTTAAAGGTATTTAGTTTGAAATAGGATTAATTTAGTTAATAAGAGTTATAATATTTAGATGTATTTAATTAATATTTAAGTTAGGGGGGTGTTAGGGTTAGACTTAGGTTTAGGGGTTAATAATTTTATTATAGTTGCGGCGGTGTGGGGGGGTGATAGGGGTTAATAAATTTATTATAGGTGACAACGGTGTAGGGGGGCAGATTAGGGGTTAATATGTTTAATATAGGTGGCGGCGAGTCCGGGAGCGGCGATTTAGGGGTTAAACAATTTATTTAGTTGCGGCGGGGTACGGGATCGGCAGGATAGGGGTTAATAAATTTATTATAGATGGCGGCGGTATAGGGGGGGCAGGATAGGGGTTAATAGGTATTATGTAGGTGGCGGCAGGGTCCGGGTGCGGCGGTTTAGGGGTTAATCAGTTTATTAGAGTGGCGGTGGGCTCCGGGAGCGGCGGTTTAGGGGTTAATACATTTATTATAGTTGCGGCGGGGTCAAGGAGTGGCGGTTTAGGGGTTAATAACTTTATTTTGTTGCAAAGGGCTCCGGTATAGGGGGTAGAACATTGTAGTTTAGTGTGGGTGCTTAGTGACAGCTTATCAATAAAGCTGTCAAAAAGCCGAAGAGCAGCGAGATCGGATGAGTGATAACTATAACAGTCCGCTGCTCATCGCCCCGTACTTGGTGCAAGGCTTTTTGACAGCTTTTTTGATAACTTTGGAGATATTTTTCAGGTCCGCGGCGGCGATGGTAGGCGAGCTTAGGCGGGCGTATTGGGCCGGCGATGGCAGGTAAGTAGACACGTTGATAACTAGGCCTCAAAGTATCAATGTGAAAAAAACAATTTATGTAAGAACTTACCTGATAAATTCATTTCTTTCATATTAGCAAGAGTCCATCAGCTAGTGACGTATGGGATATACATTCCTACCAGGAGGGGCAAAGTTTCCCAAACCTCAAAATGCCTATAAATACATCCCTCACCACACCCACAAATCAGTTTAACGAATAGCCAAGAAGTGGGGTGATAAGAAAAAAGTGGGAAAGCATAAAAAATAAGGAATTGGAATAATTGTGCTTTATACAAAAAAATCATAACCACCACAAAAAAGGGTTGGCCTCATGGACTCTTGCTAATATGAAAGAAATGAATTTATCAGGTAAGTTCTTACATAAATTATGTTTTCTTTCATGTAATTAGCAAGAGTCCATGAGCTAGTGACGTATGGGATAATGACTACCCAAGATGTGGATCTTTCCACGCAAGAGTCACTAGAGAGGGAGGGATAAAATAAAGACAGCCAATTCCGCTGAAAAATAATCCACACCCAAAATAAAGTTTAAATGAAAAAAACTGATAATATAAGCAGAAGATTCAAACTGAAACAGCTGCCTGAAGTACTTTTCTACCAAAAACAGCTTCAGAAGAAGAAAACACATCAAAATGGTAGAATTTAGTAAAAGTATGCAAAGAAGACCAAGTTGCTGCTTTGCAAATCTGATCAACTGAAGCTTCATTCCTAAACGCCCAGGAAGTAGAAACTGACCTAGTAGAATGAGCTGTAATCCTTTGAGGCGGAGTTTTACCCGACTCAACATAAGCATGATGAATTAAAGATTTCAACCAAGATGCCAAAGAAATGGCAGAGGCCTTCTGACCTTTCCTAGAACCGGAAAAGATAACAAATAGACTAGAAGTCTTTCGGAAATTCTTAGTAGCTTCAAAATAATATTTCAAAGCTCTAACTACATCCAAAGAATGCAATGATCTCTCCTTAGAATTCTTAGGATTAGGACACAATGAAGGAACCACAATTTCTCTACTAATGTTGTTAGAATTCACAACCTTAGGTAAAAATTTAAAAGAAGTTCACAACACCGCCTTATCCTGATGAAAAATCAGAAAAGGAGACTCACAAGAAAGAGCAGATAATTCAGAAACTCGTCTGGCAGAAGAGATGGCCAAAAGGAACAAAACTTTCCAAGAAAGTAATTTGATGTCCAACGAATGCATAGGTTCAAACGGAGGAGCTTGAAGAGCCCCCAGAACCAAATTCAAACTCCAAGGAGGAGAAATTGACTTAATGACAGGTTTTATACGAACCAAAGCTTGTACAAAACAATGAATATCAGGAAGATTAGCAATCTTTCTGTGAAAAAGAACAGAAAGAGCAGAGATTTGTCCTTTCAAGGAACTTGCAGACAAACCTTTATCCAAACCATCCTGAAGAAACTGTAAAATTCTCGGAATTCTAAAAGAATGCCAGGAAAAATGATGAGAAAAACACCAAGAAATATAAGTCTTCCAGACTCTATAATATATCTCCCTAGATACAGATTTACGAGCCTGTAACATAGTATTAATCACAGAGTCAGAGAAACCTCTTTGACTAAGAATCAAGCGTTCAATCTCCATACCTTTAAATTTAAGGATTTGAGATCCTGATGGAAAAAAGGACCTTGCGACAAAAGGTCTGGTCTTAACGGAAGAGTCCACGGTTGGCAAGAGACCATCCGGACAAGATCCGCATACCAAAACCTGTGAGGCCATGCTGGAGCTACCAGCAGAACAAATGAGCATTCCTTCAGAATCTTGGAGATTACTCTTGGAAGAAGAACTAGAGGCAGAAAGATACCTGGGAAGTTTCTTGTTTAGATGAGAGGCCATCAGATCTATTTCTGGAAGTCCCTACATTTGAACAATCTGAAGAAATACCTCTGGGTGAAGAGACCATTCGCCCGGATGTAACGTTTGGCGGCTGAGATAATCCGCTTCCCAATTGTCTATACCTGGGATATGAACCGCAGAAACTAGACAGGAGCTGGATTCCGCCCATACCAGAATTCGAGATACTTCTTTCATAGCCAGAGGACTGTGAGTCCCTCCTTGATGATTGATGTATGCCACAGTTGTGACATTGTCTGTCTGAAAACAAATGAACGATTCTCTCTTTAGAAGAGGCCATGACTGAAGAGCTCTGAAAATTGCACGGAGTTCCAAAATATTGATCAGCAATCTCACCTCCTGAGATTCCCAAACCCCTTGTGCTGTCAGAGACCCCCACACAGCTCCCCAACCTGTCAGACTTGCATCTGTTGAAATTACAGTCCAGGTCGGAAGAACAAAAGAAGCCCCCTGAACTAAACGATGGTGATCTGTCCACCACATCAGAGAGTGTCGTACAATCGGTGTTAAAGATATTAATTGAGATATCTTTGTGTAATCCCTGCACCACTGGTTCAGCATACAGAGCTGAAGAGGTCGCATGTGAAAACGAGCAAAGGGGATCACGTCCGATGCTGTAGTCATAAGACCTAGAATTTCCATGCATAAAGCTACCGAAGGGAATGATTGTGACTGAAGGTTTCGACAAGCTGATATCAATTTTAGACGTCTCTTGTCCGTTAGGGACAGAGTCATGGACACTGAATCTATCTGGAAACCTAAAAAGGTTACCTTTGTCTGAGGAATCAATGAACTTTTTGGTAAATTGATCCTCCAACCATGATCTTGAAGAAACAACACAAGTCGATTCGTATGAGATTCTGCTAAATGTGAAGACTGAGCAAGTACCAAGATATCGTCCAAATAAGGAAATACCACAATACCCTGTTCTCTGATTACAGACAGAAGGGCACTGAGCACCTTTGTAAAAATTCTTGGAGCTGTATCTAGGACAAACGGTAGAGCCACAAACTGGTAATGCTTGTCTAGGAAAGAGAATCTCAGAAACTGAAAGTGATCTGGATGAATCGGAATATGCAGATATGCATCCTGTAAATCTATTGTGGACATATAACGCTCTTGCTGAACAAAAGGCAGGATAGTCCTTACAGTTACCATTTTGAATGTTGGTATCCTTACATAACGATTCAATATTTTTAGATCCAGAACTGGTCTGAATTAATTCTCCTTCTTTGGTACAATGAAGAGATTTGAATAAAACCCCAGCCCCTGTTCCAGAACTGGAACTGGCATAATTACTCCAGCCAACTCTAGATCTGAAACACATTTCAGAAATGCTTGAGCCTTCGCTAGGTTTACTGGGACACGGGAAAGAAAAAATCTCTTTGCAGGAGGCCTTATCTTGAAGCCAATTCTGTACCCTTCTGAAACAATGTTCTGAATCCAGAGATTGTGAACGGAATTGAACCAAATTTCTTTGAAAAATCGTAATCTGCCCCCTACCACCTGAGCTGGAATGAGGGCCGCACCTTCATGTGGACTTGGGAGCTGGCTTTGGTTTTCTAAAAGGCTTGGATTTATTCCAGACTGGAGATGGTTTCCAAACTGATACCGCTCCTGAGGATGAAGGATCAGGCTTTTGTTCCTTGTTGTGACGAAAGGAACGAAAACGATTAGTAGACCTAAATTTACCTTTAGATTTTTTATCCTGTGGTAAAAAAGTTCCCTTCCCTCCAGTAACAGTTGAGATAATAGAATCCAACTGAGAACCAAATAATTTATTACCCTGGAAAGAAAGGGAAAGCAGAGTAGACTTAGAAGACATATCAGCATTCCAAGTTTTAAGCCATAAAGCTCTTCTAGCTAAAATAGCTAGAGACATATACCTGACATCAACTCTAATGATATCAAAGATGGCATCACAAATAAAATTATTAGCATGTTGTAGAAGAATAATAATGCTATGAGAATTATGATCTGTTACTTGTTGCGCTAAAGCTTCTAACCAAAAAGTTGAAGCTGCAGCAACATCCGCTAAAGATATAGCAGGTCTAAGAAGATTACCTGAACACAAGTAAGCTTTTCTTAGAAAGGATTCAATTTTCCTATCTAAAGGATCCTTAAAGGAAGTACCATCTGCCGTAGGAATAGTAGTACGCTTAGCAAGAGTAGAGACAGCCCCATCAACCTTAGGGATTTTGTCCCAAAATTCTAATCTGTCAGATGGCACAGGATATAATTGCTTAAAACGTTTAGAAGGAGTAAAAGAATTACCCAAATTATTCCATTCCCTGGAAATTACTTCAGAAATAGCACCAGGGACAGGAAACACTTCTGGAATAACTACAGGAGATTTAAAAACCTTATCTAAACGTTTAGATTTAGTATCAAGAGGACTAGAATCCTCAATTTCTAATGCAATTAGGACTTCTTTAAGTAAAGAACGAATAAATTCCATTTTAAATAAATATGAAGATTTATCAGCATCAACCTCTGAGACAGAATCCTCTGAATCAGAAGAACCAATATCAGTATCAGAATGATGATGTTCATTTAAAAATTCATCTGAAAAATGAGAAGTTTTAAAAGACTTTTTACGTTTACTAGAAGGAGGAATAACAGACATAGCCTTCTTAATGGATTTAGAAACAAAATCTCTTATGTTATCAGGAAGACTCTGAGTATTAGATGTTGACGGAAAAGCAACAGGTAATGTAACAGTACTAAAGGAAATATTATCTGCATTAGCAAGTTTGTCATGACAAACAGTACAAACAACAGCTGGAGGAACAGATACCAAAAGTTTACAGCAGATACACTTAGCTTTGGTAGCTCCAGCACCAGGCAGCAATTTTCCAGAAGTATCTTCTGACTCAGCTTCAACGTGGGACATCTTGTAATATGTAATAAAAAAAACAACATATAAAGCAAAATTGATCAAATTCCTTAAATGACAGTTTCAGGAATGGGGAAAAAATGCCAGTGAATAAGCTTCTAGCAACCAGAAGCACAAAATAATGAGACTTAAATAATGGGGAGACAATAGTGACGCCCATATTTTTTTAGCGCCAAAAAAGACGCCCACATTATTTGGCGCCTAAATGCTTTTGGGGCCAAAATGACGCCACATCCGGAACGCCGACACCTTTGGCGCAAAAAAACGTAAAAAATGACGCAACTTCCGGCAACACGTATGACGCCGGAAACAGAAAAAAAAATTTGCGCCAAAAAAGTCCGCGCCAAGAATGACGCAATAAAATGAAGCATTTTCAGCCCCCGCGAGCCTAACAGCCCACAGGGAAAAGTCAAATTTTAAGGTAAGAAAAAATGATTTATTCATATGCATTATCCCAAATATGAAACTGACTGTCTGAAATAAGGAATGTTGAACATCCTGAGTCAAGGCAAATAAATGTTTGAATACATATATTTAGAACTTTATATAAAAGTGCCCAACCATAGCTTAGAGTGTCACAGAAAATAAGACTTACTTACCCCAGGACACTCATCTACATGTAGTAGAAAGCCAAACCAGTACTGAAACGAGAATCAGTAGAGGAAATGGTATATATAAGAGTATATCGTCGATCTGAAAAGGGAGGTAAGAGATGAATCTCTATGACCGATAACAGAGAACCTATGAAATAGACCCCGTAGAAGGAGATCACTGCATTCAAATAGGCAATACTCTCCTCACATCCCTCTGACATTCACTGCATGCTGAGAGGAAAACCGGGCTCCAACCTGCTGCGGAGCGCATATCAACGTAGAATCTAGCACAAACTTACTTCACCACCTCTATAGGAGGCAAAGTTTGTAAAACTGATTTGTGGGTGTGGTGAGGGGTGTATTTATAGGCATTTTGAGGTTTGGGAAACTTTGCCCCTCCTGGTAGGAATGTATATCCCATACGTCACTAGCTCATGGACTCTTGCTAATTACATGAAAGAAACAAACAATTTATACAGTCCAGTGCCATAGAGACCCCACCCCCTCAGGAAAAAACATAATTTATGCTTACCTGATAAATTTATTTCTCTTGTAGTGTATCCAGTCCACGGATCATCCATTACTTGTGGGATATTCTCCTTCCAAACAGGAAGTTGCAAGAGGATCACCCACAGCAGAGCTGCTTATATAGCTCCTCCCCTCACTGCCATATCCAGTCATTCGACCGAAACAAGACGAGAAAGGAGAAACCATAGGGTGCAGTGGTGACTGTAGTTTAATTAAAATTTAGACCTGCCTTAAAAGGACAGGACGGGCCGTGGACTGGATACACTACAAGAGAAATAAATTTATCAGGTAAGCATAAATTATGTTTTCTCTTGTTAAGTGTATCCAGTCCACGGATCATCCATTACTTGTGGGATACCAATACCAAAGCTAAAGTACACAGATGATGGGAGGGACAAGGCAGGAACTTAAACGGAAGGATCCACTGCCTGTAGAACCTTTCTCCCAAAAACAGCCTCCGAAGAAACAAAAGTGTCAAATTTGTAAAATTTTGAAAAGGTGTGAAGCGAAGACCAAGTCGCAGCCTTGCAAATCTGTTCAACAGAGGCCTCATTTTTAAAGGCCCAGGTGGAAGCCACAGCTCTAGTAGAATGAGCTGTAATCCTTTCAGGGGGCTGCTGTCCAGCAGTCTCATAGGCTAAGCGTATTATGCTCCGAAGCCAAAAGGAGAGAGAGGTTGCCGAAGCTTTTTGACCTCTCCTCTGTCCAGAGTAAACGACAAACAGGGCAGATGTTTGACGAAAATCTTTAGTAGCTTGTAAGTAAAACTTCAAGGCACGGACTACGTCCAGATTATGCAAAAGACGTTCCTTCTTTGAAGAAGGATTAGGACACAATGATGGAACAACAATCTCTTGATTGATATTCCTGTTAGAAACCACCTTAGGTAAAAACCCAGGTTTGGTACGCAGAACTACCTTGTCTGAATGAAAAATCAGATTAGGAGAATCACAATGTAAGGCAGATAACTCAGAGACTCTTCGAGCCAAGGAAATAGCCATCAAAAACAGAACTTTCCAAGATAAAAGTTTAATATCAATGGAATGAAGGGGTTCAAACGGAACTCCCTGAAGAACTTTAAGAACCAAGTTTAAGCTCCACGGGGGAGCAACAGTTTTAAACACAGGCTTAATCCTAACCAAAGCCTGACAAAATGCCTGGACGTCTGGAACTTCTGCCAGACGCTTGTGCAAAAGAATAGACAGAGCAGAGATCTGTCCTTTTAAAGAACTAGCTGATAAGCCTTTGTCCAAACCCTCTTGGAGAAAGGACAATATCCTAGGAAACCTAACCTTACTCCATGAGTAACTCTTGGATTCCCACCAATAAAGATATTTACGCCATATCTTATGGTAGATTTTCCTGGTGACAGGCTTCCGAGCCTGTATTAAGGTATCAATGACTGACTCGGAGAAGCCACGCCTTGATAGAATCAAGTGTTCAATCTCCATGCAGTCAGTCTCAGAGAAATTAGATTTGGATGATTGAAAGGACCTTGTATCAGAAGGTCCTGCCTCAGAGGCAGAGTCCATGGTGGAAGAGATGACATGTCCACTAGGTCTGCATATCAGGTCCTGCGTAGCCACGCAGGCGCTATCAGAATCACCGATGCTCTCTCCTGTTTGATTTTGGCAATCAGTCGAGGGAGCAGAGGAAACGGTGGAAACACATAGGCCAGGTTGAAGAACCAAGGAGCTGCTAGAGCATCTATCAGCGTTGCTCCCGGGTCCCTGGACCTGGATCCGTAACAAGGAAGCTTGGCGTTCTGGCGAGACGCCATGAGATCCAGTTCTGGTTTGCCCCAACGATGGACCAGTTAAGCAAACACCTCCGGATGGAGTTCCCACTCCCCCGGATGAAAAGTCTGACGACTTAGAAAATACGCCTCC
Organism: Bombina bombina; assembly: GCF_027579735.1. NCBI lineage: Eukaryota > Metazoa > Chordata > Amphibia > Anura > Bombinatoridae > Bombina > Bombina bombina. The sequence continues at coordinate 675,436,073 of NC_069503.1, forward strand.
CAGTTCTCTACGCCTGGGATGTGGATCGCATTATCTTTGAGACTTCGAACATCGCTAGGGAACTCCTGGTTCCCCCTTGATGGTTGATGTAAGCCACAGTCGTGATGTTGTCCGACTGAAATCTGATGAACCTCAGTGTTGCTAACTGAGGCCAAGCTAGAAGAGCATTGAATATTGCTCTTAACTCCAGAATATTTATTGGGAGGAGTTTCTCCTCCTGAGTCCACGATCCCTGAGCCTTCAGGGAGTTCCAGACTGCGCCCCAACCTAGAAAGCTGGCATCTGTTGTTACAATCGTCCAATCTGGCCTGCGAAAGGTCATACCCTTGGATAGATGGACCCGAGAAAGCCACCAGAGAAGAGAATCTCTGGTCTCTTGATCCAGATTTAGTAATCCCCATTCCACTGACTTAGCATGCATAATTGCAGCGGTCTGAGATGCAGGCGCGCAAATGGCACTATGTCCATTGCCGCTACCATTAAGCCGATTACTTCCATGCACTGAGCCACTGACGGGCGTGGAATGGAATGAAGGACACGGCAAGCATTTAGAAGTTTTGATAACCTGGACTCCGTCAGGTAAATTTTCATCTCTACAGAATCTATAAGAGTCCCTAGGAAGGAGACTCTTGTGAGTGGTGATAGAAAACATAATTTATGCTTACCTGATAAATTCCTTTCTTCTGTTGTGTGATCAGTCCACGGGTCATCATTACTTCTGGGATATAACTCCTCCCCAACAGGAAATGCAAGAGGATTCACCCAGCAGAGCTGCATATAGCTCCTCCCCTCTACGTCAGTCCCAGTCATTCGACCAAGAATCAACGAGAAAGGAGTAACCAAGGGTGAAGTGGTGACTGGAGTATAATTTAAAAGATATTTACCTGCCTTAAAACAGGGCGGGCCGTGGACTGATCACACAACAGAAGAAAGGAATTTATCAGGTAAGCATAAATTATGTTTTCTTCTGTTATGTGTGATCAGTCCACGGGTCATCATTACTTCTGGGATACCAATACCAAAGCAAAAGTACACGGATGACGGGAGGGATAGGCAGGCTCATTATACAGAAGGAACCACTGCCTGAAGAACCTTTCTCCCAAAAATAGCCTCCGAAGAAGCAAAAGTGTCAAATTTGTAAAATTTGGAAAAAGTATGAAGCGAAGACCAAGTTGCAGCCTTGCAAATCTGTTCAACAGAGGCCTCATTCTTAAAGGCCCAAGTGGAAGCCACAGCTCTAGTGGAGTGAGCTGTAATTCTTTCAGGAGGCTGCTGTCCAGCAGTCTCATAGGCTAAACGTATTATGCTACGAAGCCAAAAAGAGAGAGAGGTAGCAGAAGCTTTTTGACCTCTCCTCTGTCCAGAATAAACGACAAACAGGGAAGAAGTTTGGCGAAAATCTTTAGTTGCCTGCAAGTAGAACTTGAGGGCACGAACTACATCCAGATTGTGTAGAAGACGTTCCTTCTTTGAAGAAGGATTTGGACACAAGGATGGAACAACAATCTCTTGATTGATATTCCTGTTAGTGACTACCTTAGGTAAGAACCCAGGTTTAGTACGCAGAACTACCTTGTCTGAGTGAAAAATCAGATAAGGAGAATCACAATGTAAGGCTGATAACTCAGAGACTCTTCGAGCCGAGGAAATAGCCATTAAAAACAGAACTTTCCAAGATAACAATTTTATATCAATGGAATGAAGGGGTTCAAACGGAACACCCTGTAAAACGTTAAGAACTAAGTTTAAACTCCATGGCGGAGCAACAGCTTTAAACACAGGCTTGATCCTAGCTAAAGCCTGACAAAAAGCCTGGACGTCTGGATTTTCTGACAGACGCCTGTGTAACAAGATGGACAGAGCTGAAATCTGTCCCTTTAATGAACTAGCTGATAAACCCTTTTCTAAACCTTCTTGTAGAAAGGACAATATCCTAGGGATCCTAACCTTACTCCAGGAGTAACGTTTGGATTCGCACCAGTATAGGTATTTACGCCATATTTTATGGTAAATCTTTCTGGTAACAGGCTTCCTAGCCTGTATCAGGGTATCAATAACCGACTCAGAAAAACCACGTTTTGATAAAATCAAGCGTTCAATTTCCAAGCAGTCAGCTTCAGAGAAGTTAGATTTTGATGTCTGAATGGACCCTGTATCAGAAGGTCCTGTCTTAGAGGTAGAGACCAAGGCGGACAGGATGACATGTCCACTAGATCTGAATACCAAGTCCTGCGTGGCCATGCAGGCGCTATTAGAATCACTGATGCTCTCTCCTGTTTGATTTTGGCAATCAATCGAGGAAGCAGCGGGAAGGGTGGAAACACATAAGCCATCCCGAAGTTCCAAGGTGCTGTCAAAGCATCTATCAGAACCGCTCCCGGATCCCTGGATCTGGACCCGTAGCGAGGAAGTTTGGCGTTCTGGCGAGACGCCATGAGATCTATCTCTGGTTTGCCCCAACGTTGAAGTATTTGGGCAAAGACCTCCGGATGAAGTTCCCACTCCCCCGGATGAAAAGTCTGGCGACTCAAGAAATCCGCCTCCCAGTTCTCCACTCCCGGGATGTGGATTGCTGACAGGTGGCAAGAGTGAGACTCTGCCCAGCGAATTATCCTTGATACTTCCATCATTGCTAGGGAGCTTCTTGTCCCTCCCTGATGGTTGATGTAAGCTACAGTCGTGATGTTGTCCGACTGAAACCTGATGAACCCCCGAGTTGTTAATTGGGGCCAAGCCAGAAGGGCATTGAGAACTGCTCTCAATTCCAGAATGTTTATTGGAAGGAGACTCTCCTCCTGATTCCATAGTCCCTGAGCCTTCAGAGAATTCCAGACAGCGCCCCAACCTAGTAGGCTGGCGTCTGTTGTTACAATTGTCCAGTCTGGCCTGCTGAATGGCATCCCCCTGGACAGGTGTGGCCGATAAAGCCACCATAGAAGAGAATTTCTGGTCTCTTGATTCAGATTCAGAGTAGGGGACAAATCTGAGTAATCCCCATTCCACTGACTTAGCATGCACAATTGCAGCGGTCTGAGGTGTAGGCGTGCAAAAGGTACTATGTCCATTGCCGCTACCATTAAGCCGATCACCTCCATGCATTGAGCTACTGACGGGTGTTGAATGGAATGAAGGACACGGCATGCATTTTGAAGCTTTGTTAGCCTGTCTTCTGTCAGGTAAATCTTCATTTCTACAGAATCTATAAGAGTCCCCAAGAATGGAACTCTTGTGAGAGGAAAAAGAGAACTCTTCTTTTCGTTCACTTTCCATCCATGCGACCTTAGAAATGCCAGAACTAGCTCTGTATGAGACTTGGCAGTTTGAAAGCTTGAAGCTTGTATTAGAATGTCGTCTAGGTACGGAGCTACCGAAATCCCTCGCGGTCTTAGTACCGCCAGAAGGGCACCCAGAACCTTTGTGAAGATTCTTGGAGCCGTAGCCAATCCGAATGGAAGAGCTACAAACTGGTAGTGCCTGTCTAAGAAGGCAAACCTTAGATACCGGTGATGATCTTTGTGGATCGGTATGTGAAGGTAAGCATCTTTTAAATCCACTGTGGTCATGTACTGACCCTTTTGGATCATGGGTAAGATTGTCCGAATAGTTTCCATTTTGAACGATGGAACTCTTAGGAATTTGTTTAGAATCTTTAAATCTAAGATTGGCCTGAAAGTTCCCTCTTTTTTGGGAACCACAAACAGGTTTGAGTAGAACCCTTGTCCTTGTTCCGACCGCGGAACCGGATGGATCACACCCATTAATAACAGATCTTGTACACAGCGTAGAAACGCTTCTTTCTTTATCTGGTTTGTTGACAACCTTGACAGATGAAATCTCCCTCTTGGGGGAGATAATTTGAAGTCTAGAAGGTATCCCTGAGATATGATCTCTAGTGCCCAGGGATCCTGAACATCTCTTGCCCAGGCCTGGGCGAAGAGAGAAAGTCTGCCCCCCACTAGATCCGGTCCCGGATCGGGGGCTTTCGGTTCATGCTGTCTTTGGGGCAGCAGCAGGTTTCCTGGCCTGCTTGCTCTTGTTCCAGGACTGGTTAGGCTTCCAGCCTTGCCTGTAACGAGCAACAGCTCCTTCCTGTTTTGGTGCAGTGGAGGTTGATGCTGCTCCTGTTTTGAAATTCCGAAAGGGACGAAAATTAGACTGTCTAGCCTTAGCTTTGGCTTTGTCTTGAGGTAGGGCGTGGCCCTTACCTCCTGTAATGTCAGCGATAATTTCTTTCAAACCGGGCCCAAATAAAGACTGCCCCTTGAAAGGTATATTAAGTAATTTGGACTTAGAAGTAACATCAGCTGACCAGGATTTTAGCCACAGCGCCCTACGTGCCTGTATGGCGAATCCTGAGTTCTTAGCCGTAAGCTTGGTTAAATGTACTACGGCCTCCGAAATGAATGAATTAGCTAGTTTAAGGACTCTAAGCCTGTCCGTAATGTCGTCTAGCGTAGATGAACTAAGGTTCTCTTCCAGAGACTCAATCCAAAATGCTGCCGCAGCCGTAATCGGCGCGATACATGCAAGGGGTTGCAATATAAAACCTTGTTGAACAAACATTTTCTTAAGGTAACCCTCTAATTTTTTATCCATTGGATCTGAAAAAGCACAGCTATCCTCCACTGGGATAGTGGTACGCTTAGCTAAAGTAGAAACTGCTCCCTCCACCTTAGGGACCGTTTGCCATAAGTCCCGAGTGGTGGCGTCTATTGGAAACATCTTTCTAAATATTGGAGGGGGTGAGAACGGCACACCGGGTCTATCCCACTCCTTAGTAACAATTTCAGTTAGTCTCTTAGGTATAGGAAAAACGTCAGTACTCGCCGGTACCGCAAAGTATTTATCCAACCTACACAGTTTCTCTGGTATTGCAACGGTGTTACAATCATTGAGAGCTGCTAAGACCTCCCCTAGTAATACACGGAGGTTCTCCAATTTAAATTTAAAATTTGAAATATCTGAATCCAATCTGTTTGGATCAGAACCGTCACCCACAGAATGAAGCTCTCCGTCCTCATGCTCTGCAAGCTGTGACGCAGTATCAGACATGGCCCTAGTATTGTCAGCGCACTCTGTTCTCACCCCAGAGTGATCACGCTTGCCTCTTAGTTCTGGTAATTTAGACAAAACTTCAGTCATAACAGTAGCCATATCTTGTAATGTTATCTGTAATGGCCGCCCAGATGTACTAGGCGCCATAATATCACGCACCTCCCGGGCGGGTGATGCAGGTACTGCCGCGTGAGGCGAGTTAGTCGGCATAACTCTCCCCTCGCTGTTTGGTGAAATTTGTTCACATTGTACAGATTGACTTTTATTTAAAGTAGCATCAATACAGTTAGTACATAAATTTCTATTGGGCTCCACCTTGGCATTGGAACAAATGACACAGATATCTTCCTCTGAGTCAGACATGTTTAACACACTAGCAATAAACTTGCAACTTGGTTATAATCTTTTTTAGCAAAAACGTACTGTGCCTCAAAGAGGTACTAAACGATTAAATGACAGTTGAAATAATGAACTGAAAAACAGTTATAGCATCAAACTTTAAAACAACACAACTTTTAGCAAAGGTTTGTTCCCATTAGTAAAATAACAATAATTAAATTTGACATAAAAATTACAGAGCAACGTTTTTATTCACAGTCAATATAAAATTCTCACAGCTCTGCTGAGAGAATCTACCTCCCTCCAAAGAAGTTTGAAGATCCCTGAGATCTGTCAGAGATGAACCGGATCATGCAGGAAATATAAGAGTAACTGACTGGAATTTTTTGATGCGTAGCAAAGAGCGCCAAAAACGGCCCCTCCCCCTCACATACAGCAGTGAAGAGAAACGAAACTGTCACAATTAAAACAAGTAACTGCCAAGTGGAAAAATAATGCCCAAATATTTATTCACTCAGTACCTCAGCAATGTAAACGATTCTACATTCCAGCAAAAACGTTTAACATGATAAATACTTATTAAAAGGATTAGTGACTTTTAACAGAGTAGTTCCGGTGAAATACCATCCCCAGAATACTGAAGTGTATACATACATGTCATTATAACGGTATAGCAGGATTTTCTCATCAATTCCATTCAGAAAATAAAAACTGCTACATACCTCAATGCAGATTCATCTGCCCGCTGTCCCCTGATCTGAAGCTTTTACCTCCCTCAGATGGCCGAGAACAGCAATATGATCTTAACTACTCCGGTTAAAATCATAGTAAAAAACTCTGGCAGATTCTTCCTCAAACTCTGCCAGAGAAGTAATAACACGCTCCGGTGCTATTGTAAAATAACAAACTTTTGATTGAAGTCATAAAAACTAAGTATAATCACCATAGTCCTCTCACACATCCTATCTAGTCGTTGGGTGCAAGAGAATGACTGGGACTGACGTAGAGGGGAGGAGCTATATGCAGCTCTGCTGGGTGAATCCTCTTGCATTTCCTGTTGGGGAGGAGTTATATCCCAGAAGTAATGATGACCCGTGGACTGATCACACATAACAGAAGAAAACTCTTTTCCACGTTCACTTTCCACCCATGCGACCTCAGAAATGCCAGAACTATCTCTGTATGAGACTTGGCAATTTGAAAGCTTGACGCCTGTATCAGGATGTTGTCTAGATACGGAGACACCTCTATGCCTCGCGGTCTTAGTACCGCCAGAAGTGAGCCCAGAACCTTTGTAAAGATTCTCAGGGCAGTGGCCAACCCGAAGGGAAGAGCTACAAATTGGTAATGCCTGTCTAGAAAGGCAAACCTTAGGAACCGATGATGATCTTTGTGAATCGGTATGTGAAGGTAGGCATCCTTTAAGTCCACTGTGGTCTTGTACTGACCCTCTTGGATCATGGGTAGGATGGTCCGAATAGTTTCCATTTTGAATGATGGAACTCTGAGGAATTTGTTTAAGATCTTTAGAGCCAAGATTGGTCTGAAGGTTCCCTCTTTCTTGGGAACCACAAACAGATTTGAATAAAATCCCTGTCCTTGTTCCGTCTGCGGAACTGGATGGATCACTCCCATTACTAAGAGGTCTTGCACACAACTTAGGAATGCCTCTTTCTTTATCTGGTTTGCTGATAACCTTGAAAGATAAAATCTCTCTTGTGGAGGTGAAGCTTTGAAGTCCAGAAGATTTCCCGGAGATATGATCTCCAACGCCCAGGGATCCTGAACATCTCTTGCCCACGCCTGGGCGAAGAGAGAAAGTCTGCCCCCCACTAGATCCGTTTCCGGATAGGGGGCCGTTCCTTCATGCTGTCTTGGGGGCAGCAGCAGGCTTTCTGGCCTGCTTGCCCTTGTTCCAGGACTGGTTAGGTTTCCAGGCCTGTCTGGAATGAGCAACAGTTCCCTCTTGTTTTGAAGCGGAGGAAGTTGATGCTGCTCCTGACTTGAAATTTCGAAAGGCACGAAAATTAGACTGTTTGGCCTTTGATTTGGCCCTGTCCTGAGGAAGGGTATGACCCTTGCCTTCAGTAATGTCAGCAATAATTTCCTTCAAGCCAGGCCCGAATAAGGTCTGCCCCTTGAAAGGAATGTTGAGTAATTTAGACTTTGAAGTCACGTCAGCTGACCAAGATTTAAGCCATAGCGCCCTACGCGCCTGGATGGCGAATCCGGAATTCTTAGCCTTTAGTTTAGTCAAATGAACAATGGCATCAGAAACAAATGAGTTAGCTAGCTTAAGCGTTCTAAGCTTGTCAATAATTTCATTCAATGGAGCTGTCTGGATGGCCTCTTCCAGGGCCTCAAACCAGAATGCCGCCGCAGCAGTGACAGGCGCAATGCATGCAAGGGGCTGTAAAATAAAACCTTGTTGAATAAACATTTTCTTAAGGTAACCCTCCAATTTTTTATCCATTAGATCTGAAAAAGCACAACTGTCCTCAACCGGGATAGTGGTACGCTTTGCTAAAGTAGAAAATGCTCTCTCCACCTTAGGGACCGTCTGCCATAAGTCCCGTGTAGTAGCATCTATTGGAAACATTTTTCTAAATATAGGAGGTGGGGAAAAGGGCACACCGGGTCTATCCCCCTCCTTGCTAATAATTTCTGTTACAGAAGCATTAGTTATTTTGTTGTGAAGAAACTTATTTCCCAGCAGCAATGCCTGAACCAGCCAAGCCAGCGCCTAAGAAGGGCTCCAAGAAAACTGTAACAAGTATCATTTCATAAAGGGTTAACTCTGTTCAGTTTTGAGAAAACTATTTTCTGAGGCAGGTTTCCTAGCATATTGTGTACTGTAATTAAGTTTGTGATAAGCATTCACTGCTAGGTGATAAGAAGGACTCAATTGTTTTCTTGTGTGTACTTGTTATCTGCGGTGGCCTGTCCAAGGGCTTTGTCTAAATGTGTGATGGGGGATTTTATGCTTCCCCCCCTGGGAGTGCCCTGTGTGCATGTAACCTAAATAAAAAGCAGGCTGGGCATCCCAGTCCTGTGTTCTTGGTTGTCCCTCAATCGCAGCGTTGACTCGTTTTTGTGGGCAGAAGGGTATCCTAGCTGTACTACAGCTAAGGGGGATTATTCTACATTTGCGAGACTCATATAGAATACTATGGAAAGCAGTTTCTCCCCTCTTCAGCAATAGGAATCCAGGCTACTAAGCGGTCCATCTCTCAGCGAGACTAAGGGTAACCGTAACATTTGGCGGCAGCGGTGGGATTTTTCCTGGATTTCCTAGGAGAGGTACAGAACGGATGGAGAGCGCTTACGAAAAATTGAAGCGTACAACCCTAAAGGATTTACTTGAAAGCAGAGGGGGGTACGCCAGCAACCGGCCGAGGAGAGAGCTGATCGCAGAATTGACCGAACTGGATCAGAGCTTCACAATGGCGGAAACACCGACCATGATTAGTGACGAAAAAACCAGGATTGTTCGGGAGAGGCTCTCACTGTACGAGCCGAACCCCTCCATGGAATTGGTACAGCAGTTGATGGCGGAAGCGGACAAGGATATACGAGAGACTCGAGCCCACAAACTCAACCTAGCGAACGCACACCGCAATGCTGAAGCCCCGCAGGTAATCATCCCTGTTGAAAATGCTGGGAGGCCCAAGATACCCTATGCGGCATTTCGACCCTTCCTAGAGAGCGAGACAGGGATTGATGAATATTTGGCGGACTTCGAAAGGCAATGTGCCCTGCACCAGATTCCCAACAGGGAGTGGCCCACGATATTGTCTGGGAAACTATCCGGGCGAGCCCTGGAAGCCTTTCGTACTCTGGGTGCTGAGGAAGTGACACAGTATGAGCTAGTTAAGGAGACACTGTTGCGACGGTACGCAGTAACTCCGGACGCGTATCGCCGACAGTTTCGGGGCACGAAAAAGAAGCCTAACGATACCCATATGGAATGGGCGCACCGAATGCGGAGAGTGGCAAATCACTGGATGAGCGGAAGTAAAGCGGTGACTGGTGAGGAAATTTTACAATTGTTTCTCTTAGAACATTTTTATAATGGCATGGAACAGCAAGGAAAGGAATGGCTGCGAGACAGGCGACCTTCTACCTTAGAAGAAGCAGCCAAATTGGCCGATGAACATTATGACTCCCGTCTTCACGAACCCAGAGAGGTTTACCGTGCACCCCCTCGTGCTGAATTCCGAGCCCCGGTGCCCGCAGGGCCCGACCGACACTCAGGACCACCCAATAACAGCTCTGAGCGTCCCAGACCGACTTGCCACCGATGCAAGCAACCAGGGCATTTCATGGCTAGCTGCCCCCTTAATACGCACCAGACACCCAGGAATTACAATTACCCCTCTGGGGCATATCGTCCGGCCCGGACCCTCTGTGTTAACCAAGAGGCCCCTATGGAGGAATATTTGGGGCCGCTTCACGAGGCGGACCCTGTATATGCTGCCTCAGATAACCGCCAGCACCATCGGCAGAAGGTATGGCTCGAGGGGCGATCTACCGAGGGATTGAGAGACACAGGGGCTACTATCACGCTGGTACAGAGTCATTTGGTGCCGGAGCACAAGCGATCTGGACAGACTGTGGCCGTTAGAGTGGCGGGGGGGGATGTGTACAAAATTCCAACAGCTAAAGTGCATCTTGATTGGGGAGCGGGAAAGGGGGCTGTGAACGTGGGCATAATGGATAATTTACCTGCCGAAGTACTACTGGGCAATGATTTGGGCCCCATGACTTCTGCCTATGCTCCAGTATGCAACAACGAGGCGGACCCAGTGACTACACGGGCCCAAGCCCGGACGGAGCGAGAACTCTCACCAGTGCGGGAGACACAGGTAAGACCTACCCCGACCTTGCCTGACATGTTAGGCCCCATACCCTGGGACACCCCAGATGCTTTCGAGACAGAGTCTAAGACTGACCCGACCTTACAAAAGTACCGGGAACGAGCAGAGACCGGAGGGGGCGGGGCAGATAATGAAACATTCTTATGGGAAAAAGGGAAACTATACCGCTGGACAGAGAAAAGGGGACAGCGTAGGCGACAGCTGGTAGTGCCCCACAAATACCGTCAAGAAATCCTCAAGATAGGGCACGACATCCCCTTAGCAGGCCACCTAGCTGTAACCCGTACCCTACACCGCATTACTCACACGTTCTTTTGGCCAGGGGTACACGCTGACGTTAGAACTTACTGTAACACCTGCGATGTGTGTCAACGAGTAGGAAGGCGAGGCGATCACCCTAAAGCCCATCTAGTAAATATGCCCATTGTAGAGGAACCCTTCAGCCGGGTTGCTATTGACCTAGTGGGACCACTGGCTACCCCTAGTCCCTCCGGTAAGCGCTACATTCTTACCGTAGTGGACTACGCTACCAGGTACCCAGAGGCTGTCGCCCTATCCAACATACAAGCGGATACGGTAGCGAATGCACTAGTACAGGTGTTCTCCCGGGTAGGATTTCCAAAAGAAATCCTATCCGACCGAGGCACCCAATTTACGGCTGAATTGACCCAACAACTCTGGCAGGTTTGCAAAATTAAGTCCCTCCTGAGCTCCCCATACCACCCCCAGACGAACGGGCTGTGTGAGAGGTTCAATGGGACCCTCAAGCAAATGCTCAAGACGTTCACTCAGGAATACCGAGACTGGGAACGCTTCCTGCCGCACCTCCTTTTTGCTTATCGGGAGGTGCCCCAGGAAACGACAGGGTTCTCTCCCTTCGAGTTGCTCTACGGAAGAAAGGTACGGGGACCCCTAAACCTGATCCGGGAGCACTGGGAGGGAGAGATGGAGACTGACGGTGTCCCCATTGTGCCATACGTGCTGGAACTCAGGGACCGAATGGAGCAATTAGCCAAATCCGTGCGGGCTAATCTCCAGTCGGCCCAGAGAAGACAGAAAGTATGGTACGATCGGGGGGCCCGAAAGAGAATCTTTACCATAGGACAAAAGGTGTTAGTACTTAAGCCGGTGAAGACAGACAAATTGCAGGCGTCCTGGCAGGGCCCCTACCAGATCGTAGAGAAAAGGGGAGACACCACTTATGTGATAGCTAGCTGCCATGACAACAATCTTAGAAAGACATTCCATGTAAACATGCTCAAGGAATATTTTGAGCGACAAGAGAACGTGACGGCCGTATGTTGTTCCCCTCAGGAAGGCCCCGACAGTCTACCCATTCCAGACCTATTAGAAAAGAGTCTCCCCACAGGTATAGTGGCTCAAGTTCAGATAGGAGACCGACTTAGCCCCACTGAAAGGGAGCAGCTCAACCAACTCCTACAGTCCAAACACCTCACCTTCTCCCCGAAGCCAGGGTACACTACTTTAACCACCCACCAGGTAGATACTCCGGGACAAGCTCCCTTGCGCCAGGCTCCGTACCGAATCCCCGAAGCAGTTAGGATAGGAATGAAGAAGGAGATCGATGAGATGCTCCAACTCAGGGTAATTGAGCCCTCCGATAGTCCCTGGGCCTCCCCAGTTGTCTTGGTGCCCAAGAAAGATGGGACCACCCGGTTCTGCGTAGACTATCGGAGGCTCAATGAAAAGACCGTGACGGACGCTTACCCTATGCCCAGGGTAGACGAGCTACTCGATCGTATAGCCAGGGGAAATTACCTGACCACTATTGACCTCTGCAAAGGTTACTGGCAGATTCCCCTGGCCCCGGAGGCTATCCCCAAGTCGGCATTCGTCACCCCATTCGGCTTATATCAGTTTAGGGTAATGCCGTTTGGGATGAAGAATGCCCCAGCTACATTCCAGCGCTTGGTGGATAGGCTCCTGGATGGCTTCCAGAGTTTTGCTTGCGCCTACCTGGACGACATAGCGATCCACAGTGAGTCATGGGAGGACCACTTAGCTCACATAGGAATGGTTCTGGATCAGATCCGGGCTGCTGGCCTGACTCTGAAGCCAGAAAAATGCCACTTTGGGATGGCCGAGGTACAGTACCTGGGTCACCGGGTGGGGTGTGGAAAGCAGCGACCAGAGCCGGCCAAGATAGAAGCTGTCGCCAATTGGCCCACCCCCATCACTAAGACTCAGGTCCTAGCCTTCCTGGGCACGGCAGGGTACTATAGACGGTTCGTACCAGACTACAGCACACTTGCCAAACCCCTGACTGACTTGACCAAGAAGAACTTACCTCGACAGGTCCTGTGGTCTCCCCACTGTGAAACGGCTTTCCAGGCTCTCAAAAATGCTCTAATTAACGCTCCTGTCTTGGCGGCTCCAGCCCTTAACAAACGTTTTATCGTCCATACAGATGCTTCCATGTTCGGGCTGGGAGCCGTCCTCAGCCAAGTAGGCGAAGATGGAGGGGAGCATCCAGTTGCCTACATCAGCCGGAAGCTCCTGCCCCGCGAAGTCAGCTATGCAGCGGTCGAAAAGGAGTGTTTGGCTTTGGTGTGGGCATTAAAGAAATTGACTCCCTATTTATATGGGCAGGAGTTCACTCTGGTCACCGACCATAACCCGTTGGTGTGGCTGAACCGGGTCTCTGGAGATAATGGCAGGCTATTACGTTGGAGTTTATCGTTGCAACCCTTCAATTTCACCATTACTTACAGACCTGGGAAACAGAATGGCAACGCCGACGGGTTGTCCAGACAAACCGACCTCAGCCCCGCATAACCAGCGGTCTGGACAGCCTTAGTCTGCCCCGAAAAGGGGTCAGACCGTGTCTGCCAGAGTGTTCCACAGAAAGGGAGCACTGTTACAGAAGCATTAGTTATTTTGTTGTGAAGAAACTTATTTCCCAGCAGCAATGCCTGAACCAGCCAAGCCAGCGCCTAAGAAGGGCTCCAAGAAAACTGTAACAAGTATCATTTCATAAAGGGTTAACTCTGTTCAGTTTTGAGAAAACTATTTTCTGAGGCAGGTTTCCTAGCATATTGTGTACTGTAATTAAGTTTGTGATAAGCATTCACTGCTAGGTGATAAGAAGGACTCAATTGTTTTCTTGTGTGTACTTGTTATCTGCGGTGGCCTGTCCAAGGGCTTTGTCTAAATGTGTGATGGGGGATTTTATGCTTCCCCCCCTGGGAGTGCCCTGTGTGCATGTAACCTAAATAAAAAGCAGGCTGGGCATCCCAGTCCTGTGTTCTTGGTTGTCCCTCAATCGCAGCGTTGACTCGTTTTTGTGGGCAGAAGGGTATCCTAGCTGTACTACAGCTAAGGGGGATTATTCTACATTTGCGAGACTCATATAGAATACTATGGAAAGCAGTTTCTCCCCTCTTCAGCAATAGGAATCCAGGCTACTAAGCGGTCCATCTCTCAGCGAGACTAAGGGTAACCGTAACAATTTCTGTAAGCCTTTTAGGTATAGGAAAAACGACAGTACACACCGGCACCGCATAGTATCTATCCAGCCTACACAATTTCTCTGGAATTGCAACTGTGTTAGAGTCATTCAGAGCAGCTAATACCTCCCCAAGCAATACACGGAGGTTCTCAAGCTTAAATTTAAAATTTGAAATCTCTGAATCAGGTTTCCACGAGTCAGAGATGTCACCCACAGACTGAAGCTCTCCGTCCTCATGTTCTGCATACTGTGACGCAGTATCAGACATGGCTCTAACAGCATTTGCGCGCTCTGTATCTCTCCTAACCCCAGAGCTATCGCGCTTGCCTCTTAATTCAGGCAATCTAGATAATACCTCTGACAGGGTATTATTCATGATTGCAGCCATGTCCTGCAAGGTAATCGCTATGGGCGTCCCTGATGTAATTGGCGCCATATTAGCGTGCGTCCCCTGAGCGGGAGGCGAAGGGTCTGACACGTGGGGAGAGTTAGTCGGAATAACTTCCCCCTCGACAGAACCCTCTGGTGATAATTCTTTTATAGATAAAGACTGATCTTTACTGTTTAAGATGAAATCAATACATTTAGTACACATTCTCCTATGGGGCTCCACCATGGCTTTCAAACATAATGAACAAGTAGGTTCCTCTGTGTCAGACATCTTTAAACACACTAGCAATGAGACTAGCAAGCTTGGAAAACACTTTAAAACAAGTTTACAAGCAATATAAAAAACTTTACTGCGCCTTTAAGAAACACAAATTTTCCCAAATTTTGAAATAACAGTGAAAAAATGCAGTTACACTAACGAAACTTTTACAGTGTATGTAATAAGTTAGCAGAGCATTGCACCCACTAGCAAATGGATGATTAACCCCTTAATACCAAAAACGGAATAACAAATGACAAAAAAGGTTTTTAAACAGTCAAAACAACTGCCACAGCTCTACTGTGGCTTTTTACCTCCCTCAATACGACTTTTGAAGCCTTTTGAGCCCTTCAGAGAAGTCCTGGATCATGCAGGAAGAAGCTGGATGTCTGTGTCTGTAATTTTTGCTGTGCAAAAAAATGCTAAAATAGGCCCCTCCCACTCATATTACAACAGTGGGAAGCCTCAGGGAACTGTTTCTAGGCAAAATTCAAGCCAGCCATGTGGAAAAAACTAGGCCCAATAAGTTTTATCACCAAACATATGTAAAAAACGATTAAACATGCCAGCAAACGTTTTAAAATACACTTTTATAAGAGTATGTATCTCTATTAATAAGCCTGATACCAGTCGCTATCACTGCATTTAAGGCTTTACTTACATTACTTCGGTATCAGCAGCATTTTCTAGCAAATTCCATCCCTAGAAAAATATTTTAACTGCACATACCTTATTACAGGAAAACCTGCACGCTATTCCCCCTCTGAAGTTACCTCACTCCTCAGAATATGTGAGAACAGCAAAGGATCTTAGTTACTTCTGCTAAGATCATAGAAAACGCAGGCAGATTCTTCTTCTAAATACTGCCCGAGATAAACAGTACCATTTAAAAATAAACTTTTGATTGAAGAAATAAACTAAGTATAAAACACCACAGTCCTCTTACGACCTCCATCTTAGTTGAGAGTTGCAAGAGAATGACTGGATATGGCAGTGAGGGGAGGAGCTATATAGCAGCTCTGCTGTGGGTGATCCTCTTGCAACTTCCTGTTGGGAAGGAGAATATCCCACAAGTAATGGATGATCCGTGGACTGGATACACTTAACAAGAGAAAAAATGACAAATGGTTGCCATAGCAACATATTGAACCATATACAATAGTATCATAAAAGTGAAAATAGTCTAAATAAGTGAAATATGGGGACAAAACACCTTGTGTATATAAGTAGCAGAATACATAACAATGTAGCTACCAATAACAGTTCATAGTCATATTGGAAACAATTATACACACAAATACATAGTATACGTAACACAGCCTACACTCTTTAGCTGTATAATAATCACGCATTGATTCTGTAGGCGTATAAGAGGATAAGTAAAATATGGGGACAAAAAACCTTATGTATATAAATAGCAGATTACATAACAATGTAGCTACCAATAACAGTTCATAGTCATATTGGAAACAATTATACACAGAAATACATTGCATATGTAACAAAGTCAGCCTACATACTTTAGCTGTATAATAATCACGCATTGATTCTGTGGGCGTATAAGAGTGTTTTGTCCCCATATTTTCACTTATATGATACTATTGTATATGCTTCAATGTGTTGCTATGGCAACCACTTGGCGTTTTTTTTCCTGAGGATCGTGGGTTTTCTATGGGACTGGGTTGTATAAATTGTTTGTTTTTTCACATTGATACGTTGTCTGAGGAAGGGGAGAGTCGTCCCTGAAATGTCACATTAAATCTTGTTTGATTCAACTAAAGACCAGAGAGTGCGAGCCTTTATATATATATATATATATAAAACATAAATTATGCTTACCTGATCATTTAATTTCCATCTGTATGAGGAGAGTCCACGGCTTCATTCCTTACTTGTGGGAATACAGAACCTGGCCACCAGGAGGAGGCAAAGACACCCTAGCCAAAGGCTTAAATACCTCCCCCACTCCCCTCATCCCCCAGTCATTCTGCCGAGGGAACAAGGAACAGTAGGATAAATATCAGGGTATAAATGGTGCAAGAAGAACAAACAAAAATTTTTGGTCCGCCCTACAGAGAAAACGGACGGGGGCCATGGACTCTCCTCATACAGATGGAAATGAAATTATCAGGTAAGCATAATTTATGTTTTCCATCTTAACATGGATTACTTGTGGGAAACATATACCCAAGCTCTAGAGGACACTGAATAAAACGGCGGACCATATTCTGAGAGCACCACAGCCTGCAAAACTTTTCTCCCGAAAGCTGCTTCAGCTGAAGCAAAAATGTCAAATTTGTAAAACTTTAAAAAGGTATGTAAGGAGGATCAGGTAGCTGCCCTACAAATCTGCTCCACAGAGGCCTTATTCTTGAAGGCCCAAGAGGAAACCACAGCTCTAGTTGAATGAGCTGTAATCATCTGAGAAGGCTTATGTCCTGCTGTCTCATATGTCAAGTGAATAATGCTCCTCAACCAAAAAGATAGGGAAGTGGAAGAAGCCTTCTGCACTCTACGCTTCCCAGAATAGACCACAAACAAGTCTGTCTAAAATCCTTCGTAGCCTGAAGATAGAATTTCAGAGCCCGAACCACTTCCAAATTATGACGTAACAGTTCCTTCAAACAAGAAGGATTAGGACACAAGGAAGGAACCACAATCTTCTGATTGATGTTGCAATCAGACAAAATCTTAAGGAGAAAACCCAACCCAGTACGAAGAACAGCCTTATCAGCATAAAAAATTAAGTAAGGAGGCTCACATTGCAAGGCTGTCATCTCAGAGACTCTGCCAAAGCAATGTCCAGTAGAAAAAGAACCTTCCAAGACAGTAATTTAATGTCAACCAAATGAATAGGCTCAAACGGCGCCCTCTGCAAAACCTTAAGAACCAGATTTAAACTCCAAGGAGGAGTGGAATGTCGAAACACAGGCCTGATTCTAGACAGAGCCTGAACAAAAGACTGAATATCGGGAAGCTCAGCAGGTCTCTTGTGTAATACACCGATAAAGCCGAAATCTGTCCCTTTAAGGAAATAAGGGCAAGTCCCTTCTCCAAACCCTCTTGGAGAAAGGAAAGAACCCTGGACACCTTGAACTTATGCCAGGGGAATCCATGCTTTTAACACCAGAATAAGTAGGTCCTCCACACCTTATGATGAACAAAAGGATCCTGTACCAGCAGATCCCTGCGACAAGGTTACCTCCATGGAGGAGAGGACGACATCCCCAGCAGATCCGCGAACCACATTTCTTCGTGGCCATGATGGAGCAATTAGTATTGCCGAAACTTGCTCCTGCTTGATGCGGGCCACTACCCGAGGGAGGAGTGGTAACGGTGGAAAGATGTAAACCAGATTGAAACTCCAAGGTACTGCTAATGCATCTATTGGCTCCGCCTGAGGGTCCTTGGACCACAACCCGTATCTGGTAAGCTTGGAATTGAACCGGCACGCCATGAGATATCTCCGGCATCCCCCATCTGTTGCAAATTTCCGCAAACACCTTGGGATGGAGAGACCATTCTCCGGATGAAAGGATTGTTTGCTGAGGAATTCCGCCTTATTGTCCACACCCGGAATGTGGATCGCTGACAGCGAGCAGTTGTGGCCCTCCGCCCATTTTAGAATCTGAGAAACTTCCCTCATTGCTATAGAACTTCTCGTTCCCCCCTGATGGTTAATGTAAGCCACCAAGATTATGTTGTCTGATTGAAATCTGATAAACTAGGACGAACCCAGTAGTGGCCAAGGGGCATATTTATCATAATGCGAGTGGACATGTTCCGATATTGCAGATCATGTCCGCTGCACATCGATAAATGCCAACAGCATACGCTCTCGGCATTTATCATTGCACCAGCAGTTCATGTGAACTGCTGGTGCAATACCGCCCCCTGCAGATTCGCGGCCAATCGGCCACTAGCAGGGGGTGTCAACCCGATTCTATTCAATCGGGTTGATTACCGTCGATGTCTGTCCGAGGCCTCAGAACAGGCGGACAGATTATGGAACAGCGGTCTTTAGACTGCTGCTTCATAACTTGTGTTTCGGGCGAGCCTGAAGGCTCGTCAGAAACACGGGTCATCAAGCTCCGTTCAGAGCTTGATAATTCAGCCCCCCAAGCCTTCAGAGCATTAAAGATCGCTCGAAGTTCCAAAATGTTGATCGGAAGGAGATTCCTCTCGAGTCCACAGGCCCTGTGCCTTCCTGGCATCCCAAATAGCTCCCCATCCTGAGAGACTTGCGTCCGTAGTCACAATCTCCCAGGATGGTCTCAAGAAGGATGTCCCTTGGGACAGACGATCTGGACAGAGCTACCAAGAGACCAATTCTCTCGACCAGTTGTCCAGAGAAATCTGTTCTGACAGATCTCAGTGGTCGCCATTCCACTGCCTCAGCATGCACAGCTGAAGAGGTCTGGGATGGAATCTGGCAAATGGGATGATATCTATGCTGGACACCATGAGCCCAATTACCTCCATACACCGGGCAACAGAAGGCCTTAAGGAGGTCTGGAGGGCAAGACAATTGGAAGTAATTTTGCAACGTCTCTGGTCTAAATGAAATATCCTCATGGATATGTAATCTATTATCATACCCAGGAATTCCACCCTGGTACTGGGAACCAGAGAACTCTTTTCTAAGTTTATCTTCCATCCATGAGATATAAGAAGAAGAAGAAAAGCTCTTGAATGATCCTCTGCCAGCTGACAGGACAGAGCCAGGATATCGTCCAAATATAGTGCTACTGCAATACCTCTGGATCTCGCTACCACGAGAAGAGCCCCCAGAACCTTCATAAAGACTCTTGGGGCAGTAGCTAGACCAAATCAAACAACAACAAACTGGAAGTGCTGGTCCAGAAATGTGAATCTTAAGAGCTTGAAGTGATCCTTGTGTATTGGCACATGAAAGTAAGCATCCTTCAAGTCTATCGTAGTCATGAACTGTCCCTCTTGAACTAAGGGCAGAATGGACCTTATTGTCTCCATGTTGAACAATGGGACCGACAGGAACTTGTTTAAGCACTTTAGGTCCAGAATCGGGCGAAACGTACCCTCCTTCTTTGGGACCACAAAAAGGTTTGAGTAGTACCCTAGAGCTCTCTGTGCTAGAGGTACCGGTACAATTACTCCCAGGGAGGAGAGATCCCTGATGCTCCGTAAAAAAACTTCTTGTTTTTCTGGAAGACAGGTTTGATAGAAGGAATCTGCCCCTGGGTGGATGAGATTTGAAACCTATCCTGTAACCCTGAGTGATGAGCTCTAGAACCCAAGGGTCTTGCACGTCCCCAAGCCAAGCCTCCACAAAGAGAGATAGTCTGCCCCCAACACGATCCATCCACGGATCGGGGGCCGCCCCTTCATGACATTTTGTTTCGGCGGGCTTCTTGTTTTGCTTGGATTTATTCCAAGATTGAGACGGGTTCCAAGTTCCCTTGGACTGATCAGGCTTCGCGGAGGGCTGCTGACGTTGGGAGTTATCCGAATGAAAGGGACGAAATTAGGACCCTGTCCTTTAGGTTTATTCTTCTTATTCTCCGGTGGGAAGGCACCCTTGCCCACAGTGACCATGGATATGATTGAGTCCAGGCCTGGACCAAAAAGAATCTTCCTCTTAAATGGAAGGGAAAGTAGTCTAGATTTTGAAGTCATGTCCACAGACCAAGACTTCAGCCAGAGTGCCCTATGGGCTAGAACAGAAAAACCTAATGTCTTGGCATTCAGGGGACTGATCTGCATATTTGCATCACAGATAAAAGAACTAGCTACCCTCAAGGCCTTAATTCATTCCTGGATCTCCTCAAGGGGAGTTTCCACCTCGATCATCTCCGATAGAGAGTCGCACCAATAGGTAGCGGCTCCAGCCACCGCAGCAACCTCTGCTGCAGGTTGAAACAAATACCCCGAGTGCTGAAACATCTTCCTTAACAGAGTTTCTAGCTTCTTATCCATGGGCTCCTTAAACGACAAACTATCCTCAAGTGGGATAGTAGTGCGCTTAGCGAGTGTGGAGATAGCTCCATTCACCTTTGAGATGGAACCCCACAACTCTAATTGAGAGTCTGGAAACGGGAACAATTTCTTTAAGGAAGAAGGAGGGAAAAAGAAGATACAAGTCTCTCCCTTTCATTCTTAATAATATTTGCCATCTGTGGCACAACCCTGTCCTCATAAACTTTATCAAGCTTAGGAATAGAAGGTCCCTCGAGTAATTTAGGTTGCGGAACCTCGAAAGTAAGTAAGTGCTTGATCCTAAATCTAAAGTCTAGTTCCTCTGCAGCCGGAGGTTTAGAGGCAGCAGATTATGACCCAGAAAGAGCATCCTCTGAAGTATCAGAGGCGTCCTCATCAGCAGATAACCTAGTATAAGATAAATCCAACAAGTTGGTAGATGACCCCTGGGAAGGATAGCAATATTTGACCTTTCGCTTGCTCTTAGCAGGGCGAGGTAAAGCACTGAAGGCCGCAGACACTGCCGTTTGTAGCGAAGCAGCAAAGTCTATCGGTAAGAGGGCCCCTCCCAAAGGAGGATTAGCTGTTTAATGGGAAGCTGCATGTGTAATAGGAGATGAATGCAGGGAACGCACCTCACGGGACGGTGACCCCTCAGAGGTAGACGGCTCGGTTGTACTAAACATCTTGGTTTTCTTAGATATAAGTACTTTATCAAGGCATGTGGAACATAATTGAGCAGGTGGGTATACCATAACCTCCTCACAATAAAAGCAGGTATTAGATTTAGGTAAAGAGGGAGTACCCTCTAACGTATCCATAGTTTGCGCTTTCAAGATAGACTATAAAAAAAGATAAATGGCACCTTTAAACCCCCAATGGCTGGGGCATTCACCACCTCCTATGACCCAGGCCCCACAGAGAAACCGCTTCGTCTCCTGTAAACCTCATGGTCAGGAAAGAGGAAATCAATGAGACCACACCCGGTGTGCTATGCAGAACCACCCCTGCTTCTGGAATAAGCATGCCAAACCTAACAGGCTGTGCAGATATCCAAAAATGAAAGTAAAACCTGAATGTTCCAATATCTGCCTGAGCCTCATCTCACACATATTGCAGCATAAAACATAATAAAGCAAATTATTCATAAATCGCCCCTGTACAATAATCCCCTTCCGGAGATATTAACCTTTGATCCCATACAGATAAAAGGAGTCACATTGCGACCTTGTCTTCTTGCGTTATCATGTGATTATAAAATGAAATGATCTTACCGGAATCATCGCCGTGGAACAGACGCACAGCCTCTCAAGTTTGACAGTCTTGTAGCATACACCTGACATGGACTTGAGTGATAGAAGCACACAGTGAAACTTGTGAAAACTGATTGCTTAGGAGTTGTTAATACGAGTCTGGGTGGTTTTGCAGAAATACTCTCCCTGCATCTCCAAACCCTAACCTTCGTCCATGCTCTCATTGAGAGGCTGACAAGATTACTTAAAACTCCAGTCCCATACCAAAGGGTACTACCCTCCCTAAGAGACTACTCTGAATCTTCTGACACTTCTCTGCCATCCTCCTGTGACGAAAGGCAAAGAATGACTGGGGGATAAGGGGAGTGGGGGAGGTATTTAAGCCTTTGGCTGGGGTGTCTTTGCCTCCTCCTGGTGGCCAGGTTCTGTAAGAAAGGAATGAAGCCGTGGACTCTCCTCATATTAAGATGGAAATATATATATATATATATATATATATACACACAGTATATATGGGTGTGTGTACCCAAGTGGTAAATTACCACTGAACAAGCTAACAAGTTATTGAGGTAGTTGTTCGTTCCTGAGAGTGCGCTTCTCTCTATGTGTATATGCAGTGTGTGTGAATATATATATATATATATATATATATATATATATATGTGTGTGTATATATATATATATATATATATGTATATGTACTTCTGTGTGTTTTATATATACACACACACGCACACAACCTTAATTTTTTATTTCCAGTTATTTATTTTTCCAGCTACAGTGCTTACAAATGGATCATTTACCTTTATTGTTTAAAGAAAAGCTATGTACACAAAAGGTAGAAGCAGAATTCAGTATCCCAGTGGGGTGGGAGAGAAAGAGAACTCAACCCATTTAAAATGGTGTTTCTGCAGCAACTGAATACAACAAACTCTTATCAGCTCTTTGGTGAGTTCATTGTCCCTTTAAGGCCAAAATGTGTTTCCCTAGGCTGTTATGTAATCTATTGTTATTTAAACTGCTCATTATATTTTTATATATATATATATATATATATATATATATATATATATATATATATATAGCAAAACAGGAAACAGCACTCTCTGGACTTAAGTAAAAAACAAGTAGTTTATTCAGTAACGTTTCGGGGAATGCTCCCCTTCATCAGACCAACAACATACAAGTGAAACAAACATTTAAGCATACACAAACCCCTCCCCCTAGTGCAAAAAACCGCCAAAAATGGTTGCCATAGCAACCAAACAACCAGTTCAAAGTAAATACATTTACCACTGCAACAATGACATCAAAGAAACCA
Organism: Bombina bombina; assembly: GCF_027579735.1. NCBI lineage: Eukaryota > Metazoa > Chordata > Amphibia > Anura > Bombinatoridae > Bombina > Bombina bombina. The sequence goes on from NC_069503.1 coordinate 675,458,991, forward strand.
GATCATTATGGTTAATTAGCATCAGGTCAATTAGCAAATCAACACATCAACCTACCACATAATACACCTGCTGTATATTAGTACTTCTAATACCCCAGTGGCAGTGTGTCCTTTTAAAGAGACATATCACAATATTATTAGCTAAGTACAGGAAAACAAGAATGTGTAGAAAAAAGGGGTTGAAAAAACGTTTAGTTAAACATCGGCACCTCATCATATTGAAAAGCAATTCACGTAATGCACTTATAGTTAATGCCTAACTCATAATGCCCATACTACATAGTCAAGGGTCATGTGTACCATTAATGCTATAGACGCAAATAACAGCAAACTCGTTATACAGATACCTCATACGATGTGACCGTATTACATGCACAAAGTGTAGCATGACCTATGTAATCACCCTGTTCAGCATCGGACCAACCTCGCGCTGAATCTAGCACAGTTACTAGCGGAACAACAAGGGTTATGCGCATGCGTGTAAACCCGGCGCAGTCCAGCCCCCAATGCTCCAGCTAGGTACCCAATAGGATAGAAAGGACAAGCCCCCACACCGGACAAACAGAGTTATTATAATGGCATGGTAAGAGGGCCCCAAGGTACTACTAAGGGAAGGAAGGGTCCGGGTCATGAACGTAATAAATGCAGCAGGATATGCAGTAGAAGATAGTACAACACCCCTAATACCCAGATATCAGGAGTCACCCACTTAGGTCTAGTAACCCAACTAGTTCAGTCTGACATACACGATGAGAAGGGTATATGCATCTGTCATTTCTAACCTGTCAGCACCGGTCTTGCGGTCAAGACACCTATTGTCCGTGCATAGGCAATTTTACAGGGTCACAAAAAGGTTGTCTATAAGTGTGCGCATGCGTGTAAGCCATGCCCAGTCGATTATTACTGTGTAAGGCAAGGTCCCTGATAGGCCGTCTGGGACAAGCCCCTATCCCTGTGTGAGTAACAGTTTTGCTATGAGATAGGGGGGCAGGGGTCCAAAGTCAAACGATATGTCGGTCACAGTATGTTTCAGGCTGATGCTATGATTACAGGATTGCTAAGGTCCGGTGGCCCAGAATTATAAGGATCGCTATAAAGGAAAAGAGACCCCTAAACTAATGTGAATAAATACATAGTACAGGCAGGTCCCATCCCCCTAGATACAGAAAATACTAGTGCTAACAGGGTTCCGTAGTGCAAGGTTAATAGCACCAGCACTCAGTGATGTGTCAACACTGCGGTGTGCATCAAAAGTAACATCCACTAATGTACATAACAGAAACAACCTAAAAAAGGGTACGCCCATTGGGCACCCCTCCTAGAGGATAAATATGGGCAGAGCCTACAGCCAATCAGCAACCAGACTTCATGAACCCACTGTGGATAAAGGAATGCAAACGTAGTATCAGATACTGTACAAACTATATTAATCCCCTTAGACAGATACAACCAGATACATTAGAAGCGTAAACAGCTTAGTTCATAAAAAACAATGCCAGTCTATCCCCATGTTCAAACCTCTGGGGTGTATAGTGTCCAGTTTGAAAATCCACTCGGCCTCCTTCTGTAGGAGACGGGTGTCCCTGTCACCTCCCCTAGGCATTGGGGGTACATGATCGATGAGTTTAAATCTCAGGTCCGCCACAGAGTGACCCTTCTCCATAAAATGTCTGGCCACCGGTTGGTCACTCTTGCCTTTCTCAATTGCCGTCCGGATGGCACTCCTGTGATTAGCCATCCTTTTCTTAATGTCATCTGACGTCTTACCTATATAGAATAGGCCACAGTTGCAATTCAACATGTACACCACAAATTTTGTGGTACACGTAAGGAAATGCTTGATCTTGTAGCTTGTGTTATTGTGTGGATGTTTGAACTGCTTGCATTGCAGCATGGCGTTACACGTTACACAACTCGGGCACTTGTAGGAGCCCCTTTTGGTGTTTGTCTTGACCTTGCTGTAGCTATCAGTTGGATCAGTGTTCATTAAGATGTCTTTTAGGTTTCTTCCCCTCTTATATCCAATTCTGGGTGGTCCATAGTCGTGGTATGGTAATGATGGATCAGTCTGGACAATATCCCATTTCTCTTTTAAAGTAACTCCTAGTGTTCTCGTGTTAGGGGTGTATGCAGTGACAAAATTCATCCTCTTCTGTTGGTCTCTTTTTGGCATTTTCATGCTCAACTGGGCCCTTGCTTCCTTTATAATGTTACCATTGTATCCTCTGCTGTAAAACCGTGATTCCATTTCTTTCAGTTGTACCTCACGGTTTTCCTCTGATGTGTTATTGCGGATGACTCTCAGCAGCTGTGCCTTAGGGATGGCTTTTATGAGTGATCTTGGATGGTAACTAGAAGCATGTAGCAGTGTGTTTCTGTCGGTAGACTTTTTAAATAAGGTGGTACCCAATCTGTTGTTTATCTTATAAATTCTTAGATCCAGGAAATCCACTTCATTGTAGCTGGACACTTCCTTCAATTGAACCTGTCCCCCTATTGTGTTCAGGGATTTGACCCACTCGCCAAAGGACTCAATCGTGCCTCTCCAGACCACAACGATATCATCAATGTAGCGCTTGTAAAAGCGTACTTGTTGATTGTCATATACCTTGAACACCTTTTCCTCCATATGTTCCATGAATAAGTTTGCAAAAGCAGGTGCCATATTCGAGCCCATGGCCGTTCCCATGAGCTGAAGATAAAATCTCCTTTCGAATTTAAAGTAGTTCAGCTTAAGACATAGAGATAGAAGTTCAATAATAAAGCTGGTAGGGGGACCCACATATGGGCATCTTTCAAGGCAGTTGGTAATTATCTCCATCCCCATTTCGTGCGGTATAATAGTATAGAGGCTTGTGACGTCAAGACTGGCAAGCACGTCTCCTGGTTCTATGTCAGATATGTCAGTGAGATATGCAATGAGTGTGGTGGAGTCTCTTAAGTATGAGCGCATGTTTACAACCAGTGGTTGTAGCATAGAGTCAACATATTTAGCCAGGGGTTGTAGGAGTGACCCCCGTGCTGAGACAATGGGGCGTCCAGGTGGATGTACCAATTGTTTGTGTATCTTGGGGAGTGTATAGAGAATTGGCCTGACTGGGTTGTTAGTGGTTAGCCATTCCTTGGTGGTAGGGTCTATCCAGTTCATTTGTGCTGCATGTTCAATAACTGAGTCAATCCGTGCTTTATAGGTAATCGTGGGGTCACAAGGTAGGGCTTTGTAGGTTGAGACATCCGCCAGTTGTTTATCTATTTCAGTTTTATAATCTTGATAATCCTGCAGGACAACCGCACCACCCTTGTCCGCTGGGCGTATGACAATGGTAGAGTCATTTCTAAGGGATTGAACAGCTTCCCAGTCAGTTGTTGTCATATTATTTCTAGTTAGGCCTTGCTCCCTCTGTCCCAATCTTTGTTGGATAAGGCGAGTATAAGTTCTAATACTTGGATTCGTCGTGGGTGGTTCAAATGTACTTGGTTTCTTAAAGGGGTGTCTGTTTTCTTCCAATCCCTTTCCCTGGAAAAAGTCACCCAATTTCAGCTGCCTCTGGAAACGCATACTGTCAATATAAGTAGTGAAGTCATCAGCCTTAGTTGTGGGTACAAAGGAGAGGCCCTTCATAAGTACCCGCCTTTCGTTGTCATTCAGGACATGCTGGCTAAGATTGACCGTTACATCCTCCTCCTCCTGCGGGGTAGTGGGGGTCTTCTTCCAAAATCCGCCCCTGCGTGTATGCGGTCTTCGCCCCTTCCCCTGGAGCGGGTGGTAATGCCTAAAAAAGGCTGAGTGCTGTGCTGGTTCTCATTCTCCTGTGGCCGGTCACCCGAGTAATCCGTGTCAGAGCCAGAACTTGAATCCACCGTGTTCAGTTGTCGGTGTGCATATGTTCTAAACCTTCTTTGTCTTCTTGGCTGGTACTGGGCTCTTTCAACCGGTCCAAGTGTCCATCGGTAAACCTTTTTATCCTTATAATCCTCCATAACATAACCAAGTTTTTTGTTTTTGAAGGCAATTAGGGCATTGTTGTATTCCCGTAGTTGTGTGTTAATCTTGTCCATCCAGTTCTCTGATTTGTCCTGCATCAGGATCTGGCCTTTAACTTCCTCCAGAATGCTGATATCATCCTTTGCTTTTTGCATCTGACATCTGACTTCCTCGACCACTAGCAAGATCAAATCAAGGGAACATTTATTCAATATCGCTACCCATTTCCTGCAGAAGTCAGAGTTCTGTCTGCCTATGGTGGGCACATTGTTGATTCTAAAGCCTCTAGGTATCAGTCTCTTTCTATGGTACTCAGAAAGGTAAATGCCATGAAGTTTAAGATCCACCTCTTTTTTCTTCAATTTGATGAGTTGATTGTACACAGTCACAGCATTTTCCGCTGGATCTTCAGGTAGTAAGGTGTCAAACAGTATCCTTGCTGCATCCAAGTCACTCATGGATAGTGTCTCTGCACCCTCCACATCAGCTGGAATAGTGGCTGTGGCCTGCGTGGGTTCAATGTGCTCCATTGTTGCTTTAGTAGTACCAATTAGTCCCCAGTGAATACCCACACCGTGGTGATGATACAATGTTATAACACAAGTCCGGTAGTACAACAGAGTGAGGGATCTGATGTGTCACTTGCTGGTGGGTGCATCAGGAGGGTATCCAGGCAAAAAGAGTCAGTTGCACTCTCACAAACAGTTCTCCAAGGGCCAGGGTGCTAGAGTAGTTGGAATGTAGCAAAACAGGAAACAGCACTCTCTGGACTTAAGTAAAAAACAAGTAGTTTATTCAGTAACGTTTCGGGGAATGCTCCCCTTCATCAGACCAACAACATACAAGTGAAACAAACATTTAAGCATACACAAACCCCTCCCCCTAGTGCAAAAAACCGCCAAAAATGGTTGCCATAGCAACCAAACAACCAGTTCAAAGTAAATACATTTACCACTGCAACAATGACATCAAAGAAACCAGATCATTATGGTTAATTAGCATCAGGTCAATTAGCAAATCAACACATCAACCTACCACATAATACACCTGCTGTATATTAGTACTTCTAATACCCCAGTGGCAGTGTGTCCTTTTAAAGAGACATATCACAATATTATTAGCTAAGTACAGGAAAACAAGAATGTGTAGAAAAAAGGGGTTGAAAAAACGTTTAGTTAAACATCGGCACCTCATCATATTGAAAAGCAATTCACGTAATGCACTTATAGTTAATGCCTAACTCATAATGCCCATACTACATAGTCAAGGGTCATGTGTACCATTAATGCTATAGACGCAAATAACAGCAAACTCGTTATACAGATACCTCATACGATGTGACCGTATTACATGCACAAAGTGTAGCATGACCTATGTAATCACCCTGTTCAGCATCGGACCAACCTCGCGCTGAATCTAGCACAGTTACTAGCGGAACAACAAGGGTTATGCGCATGTGTGTAAACCCGGCGCAGTCCAGCCCCCAATGCTCCAGCTAGGTACCCAATAGGATAGAAAGGACAAGCCCCCACACCGGACAAACAGAGTTATTATAATGGCATGGTAAGAGGGCCCCAAGGTACTACTAAGGGAAGGAAGGGTCCGGGTCATGAACGTAATAAATGCAGCAGGATATGCAGTAGAAGATAGTACAACACCCCTAATACCCAGATATCAGGAGTCACCCACTTAGGTCTAGTAACCCAACTAGTTCAGTCTGACATACACGATGAGAAGGGTATATGCATCTGTCATTTCTAACCTGTCAGCACCGGTCTTGCGGTCAAGACACCTATTGTCCGTGCATAGGCAATTTTACAGGGTCACAAAAAGGTTGTCTATAAGTGTGCGCATGCGTGTAAGCCATGCCCAGTCGATTATTACTGTGTAAGGCAAGGTCCCTGATAGGCCGTCTGGGACAAGCCCCTATCCCTGTGTGAGTAACAGTTTTGCTATGAGATAGGGGGGCAGGGGTCCAAAGTCAAACGATATGTCGGTCACAGTATGTTTCAGGCTGATGCTATGATTACAGGATTGCTAAGGTCCGGTGGCCCAGAATTATAAGGATCGCTATAAAGGAAAAGAGACCCCTAAACTAATGTGAATAAATACATAGTACAGGCAGGTCCCATCCCCCTAGATACAGAAAATACTAGTGCTAACAGGGTTCCGTAGTGCAAGGTTAATAGCACCAGCACTCAGTGATGTGTCAACACTGCGGTGTGCATCAAAAGTAACATCCACTAATGTACATAACAGAAACAACCTAAAAAAGGGTACGCCCATTGGGCACCCCTCCTAGAGGATAAATATGGGCAGAGCCTACAGCCAATCAGCAACCAGACTTCATGAACCCACTGTGGATAAAGGAATACAAACGTAGTATCAGATACTGTACAAACTATATTAATCCCCTTAGACAGATACAACCAGATACATTAGAAGCGTAAACAGCTTAGTTCATAAAAAACAATGCCAGTCTATCCCCATGTTCAAACCTCTGGGGTGTATAGTGTCCAGTTTGAAAATCCACTCGGCCTCCTTCTGTAGGAGACGGGTGTCCCTGTCACCTCCCCTAGGCATTGGGGGTACATGATCGATGAGTTTAAATCTCAGGTCCGCCACAGAGTGACCCTTCTCCATAAAATGTCTGGCCACCGGTTGGTCACTCTTGCCTTTCTCAATTGCCGTCCGGATGGCACTCCTGTGATTAGCCATCCTTTTCTTAATGTCATCTGACGTCTTACCTATATAGAATAGGCCACAGTTGCAATTCAACATGTACACCACAAATTTTGTGGTACACGTAAGGAAATGCTTGATCTTGTAGCTTGTGTTATTGTGTGGATGTTTGAACTGCTTGCATTGCAGCATGGCGTTACACGTTACACAACTCGGGCACTTGTAGGAGCCCCTTTTGGTGTTTGTCTTGACCTTGCTGTAGCTATCAGTTGGATCAGTGTTCATTAAGATGTCTTTTAGGTTTCTTCCCCTCTTATATCCAATTCTGGGTGGTCCATAGTCGTGGTATGGTAATGATGGATCAGTCTGGACAATATCCCATTTCTCTTTTAAAGTAACTCCTAGTGTTCTCGTGTTAGGGGTGTATGCAGTGACAAAATTCATCCTCTTCTGTTGGTCTCTTTTTGGCATTTTCATGCTCAACTGGGCCCTTGCTTCCTTTATAATGTTACCATTGTATCCTCTGCTGTAAAACCGTGATTCCATTTCTTTCAGTTGTACCTCACGGTTTTCCTCTGATGTGTTATTGCGGATGACTCTCAGCAGCTGTGCCTTAGGGATGGCTTTTATGAGTGATCTTGGATGGTAACTAGAAGCATGTAGCAGTGTGTTTCTGTCGGTAGACTTTTTAAATAAGGTGGTACCCAATCTGTTGTTTATCTTATAAATTCTTAGATCCAGGAAATCCACTTCATTGTAGCTGGACACTTCCTTCAATTGAACCTGTCCCCCTATTGTGTTCAGGGATTTGACCCACTCGCCAAAGGACTCAATCGTGCCTCTCCAGACCACAACGATATCATCAATGTAGCGCTTGTAAAAGCGTACTTGTTGATTGTCATATACCTTGAACACCTTTTCCTCCATATGTTCCATGAATAAGTTTGCAAAAGCAGGTGCCATATTCGAGCCCATGGCCGTTCCCATGAGCTGAAGATAAAATCTCCTTTCGAATTTAAAGTAGTTCAGCTTAAGACATAGAGATAGAAGTTCAATAATAAAGCTGGTAGGGGGACCCACATATGGGCATCTTTCAAGGCAGTTGGTAATTATCTCCATCCCCATTTCGTGCGGTATAATAGTATAGAGGCTTGTGACGTCAAGACTGGCAAGCACGTCTCCTGGTTCTATGTCAGATATGTCAGTGAGATATGCAATGAGTGTGGTGGAGTCTCTTAAGTATGAGCGCATGTTTACAACCAGTGGTTGTAGCATAGAGTCAACATATTTAGCCAGGGGTTGTAGGAGTGACCCCCGTGCTGAGACAATGGGGCGTCCAGGTGGATGTACCAATTGTTTGTGTATCTTGGGGAGTGTATAGAGAATTGGCCTGACTGGGTTGTTAGTGGTTAGCCATTCCTTGGTGGTAGGGTCTATCCAGTTCATTTGTGCTGCATGTTCAATAACTGAGTCAATCCGTGCTTTATAGGTAATCGTGGGGTCACAAGGTAGGGCTTTGTAGGTTGAGACATCCGCCAGTTGTTTATCTATTTCAGTTTTATAATCTTGATAATCCTGCAGGACAACCGCACCACCCTTGTCCGCTGGGCGTATGACAATGGTAGAGTCATTTCTAAGGGATTGAACAGCTTCCCAGTCAGTTGTTGTCATATTATTTCTAGTTAGGCCTTGCTCCCTCTGTCCCAATCTTTGTTGGATAAGGCGAGTATAAGTTCTAATACTTGGATTCGTCGTGGGTGGTTCAAATGTACTTGGTTTCTTAAAGGGGTGTCTGTTTTCTTCCAATCCCTTTCCCTGGAAAAAGTCACCCAATTTCAGCTGCCTCTGGAAACGCATACTGTCAATATAAGTAGTGAAGTCATCAGCCTTAGTTGTGGGTACAAAGGAGAGGCCCTTCATAAGTACCCGCCTTTCGTTGTCATTCAGGACATGCTGGCTAAGATTGACCGTTACATCCTCCTCCTCCTGCGGGGTAGTGGGGGTCTTCTTCCAAAATCCGCCCCTGCGTGTATGCGGTCTTCGCCCCTTCCCCTGGAGCGGGTGGTAATGCCTAAAAAAGGCTGAGTGCTGTGCTGGTTCTCATTCTCCTGTGGCCGGTCACCCGAGTAATCCGTGTCAGAGCCAGAACTTGAATCCACCGTGTTCAGTTGTCGGTGTGCATATGTTCTAAACCTTCTTTGTCTTCTTGGCTGGTACTGGGCTCTTTCAACCGGTCCAAGTGTCCATCGGTAAACCTTTTTATCCTTATAATCCTCCATAACATAACCAAGTTTTTTGTTTTTGAAGGCAATTAGGGCATTGTTGTATTCCCGTAGTTGTGTGTTAATCTTGTCCATCCAGTTCTCTGATTTGTCCTGCATCAGGATCTGGCCTTTAACTTCCTCCAGAATGCTGATATCATCCTTTGCTTTTTGCATCTGACATCTGACTTCCTCGACCACTAGCAAGATCAAATCAAGGGAACATTTATTCAATATCGCTACCCATTTCCTGCAGAAGTCAGAGTTCTGTCTGCCTATGGTGGGCACATTGTTGATTCTAAAGCCTCTAGGTATCAGTCTCTTTCTATGGTACTCAGAAAGGTAAATGCCATGAAGTTTAAGATCCACCTCTTTTTTCTTCAATTTGATGAGTTGATTGTACACAGTCACAGCATTTTCCGCTGGATCTTCAGGTAGTAAGGTGTCAAACAGTATCCTTGCTGCATCCAAGTCACTCATGGATAGTGTCTCTGCACCCTCCACATCAGCTGGAATAGTGGCTGTGGCCTGCGTGGGTTCAATGTGCTCCATTGTTGCTTTAGTAGTACCAATTAGTCCCCAGTGAATACCCACACCGTGGTGATGATACAATGTTATAACACAAGTCCGGTAGTACAACAGAGTGAGGGATCTGATGTGTCACTTGCTGGTGGGTGCATCAGGAGGGTATCCAGGCAAAAAGAGTCAGTTGCACTCTCACAAACAGTTCTCCAAGGGCCAGGGTGCTAGAGTAGTTGGAATGTAGCAAAACAGGAAACAGCACTCTCTGGACTTAAGTAAAAAACAAGTAGTTTATTCAGTAACGTTTCGGGGAATGCTCCCCTTCATCAGACCAACAACATACAAGTGAAACAAACATTTAAGCATACACAAACCCCTCCCCCTAGTGCAAAAAACCGCCAAAAATGGTTGCCATAGCAACCAAACAACCAGTTCAAAGTAAATACATTTACCACTGCAACAATGACATCAAAGAAACCAGATCATTATGGTTAATTAGCATCAGGTCAATTAGCAAATCAACACATCAACCTACCACATAATACACCTGCTGTATATTAGTACTTCTAATACCCCAGTGGCAGTGTGTCCTTTTAAAGAGACATATCACAATATTATTAGCTAAGTACAGGAAAACAAGAATGTGTAGAAAAAAGGGGTTGAAAAAACGTTTAGTTAAACATCGGCACCTCATCATATTGAAAAGCAATTCACGTAATGCACTTATAGTTAATGCCTAACTCATAATGCCCATACTACATAGTCAAGGGTCATGTGTACCATTAATGCTATAGACGCAAATAACAGCAAACTCGTTATACAGATACCTCATACGATGTGACCGTATTACATGCACAAAGTGTAGCATGACCTATGTAATCACCCTGTTCAGCATCGGACCAACCTCGCGCTGAATCTAGCACAGTTACTAGCGGAACAACAAGGGTTATGCGCATGCGTGTAAACCCGGCGCAGTCCAGCCCCCAATGCTCCAGCTAGGTACCCAATAGGATAGAAAGGACAAGCCCCCACACCGGACAAACAGAGTTATTATAATGGCATGGTAAGAGGGCCCCAAGGTACTACTAAGGGAAGGAAGGGTCCGGGTCATGAACGTAATAAATGCAGCAGGATATGCAGTAGAAGATAGTACAACACCCCTAATACCCAGATATCAGGAGTCACCCACTTAGGTCTAGTAACCCAACTAGTTCAGTCTGACATACACGATGAGAAGGGTATATGCATCTGTCATTTCTAACCTGTCAGCACCGGTCTTGCGGTCAAGACACCTATTGTCCGTGCATAGGCAATTTTACAGGGTCACAAAAAGGTTGTCTATAAGTGTGCGCATGCGTGTAAGCCATGCCCAGTCGATTATTACTGTGTAAGGCAAGGTCCCTGATAGGCCGTCTGGGACAAGCCCCTATCCCTGTGTGAGTAACAGTTTTGCTATGAGATAGGGGGGCAGGGGTCCAAAGTCAAACGATATGTCGGTCACAGTATGTTTCAGGCTGATGCTATGATTACAGGATTGCTAAGGTCCGGTGGCCCAGAATTATAAGGATCGCTATAAAGGAAAAGAGACCCCTAAACTAATGTGAATAAATACATAGTACAGGCAGGTCCCATCCCCCTAGATACAGAAAATACTAGTGCTAACAGGGTTCCGTAGTGCAAGGTTAATAGCACCAGCACTCAGTGATGTGTCAACACTGCGGTGTGCATCAAAAGTAACATCCACTAATGTACATAACAGAAACAACCTAAAAAAGGGTACGCCCATTGGGCACCCCTCCTAGAGGATAAATATGGGCAGAGCCTACAGCCAATCAGCAACCAGACTTCATGAACCCACTGTGGATAAAGGAATGCAAACGTAGTATCAGATACTGTACAAACTATATTAATCCCCTTAGACAGATACAACCAGATACATTAGAAGCGTAAACAGCTTAGTTCATAAAAAACAATGCCAGTCTATCCCCATGTTCAAACCTCTGGGGTGTATAGTGTCCAGTTTGAAAATCCACTCGGCCTCCTTCTGTAGGAGACGGGTGTCCCTGTCACCTCCCCTAGGCATTGGGGGTACATGATCGATGAGTTTAAATCTCAGGTCCGCCACAGAGTGACCCTTCTCCATAAAATGTCTGGCCACCGGTTGGTCACTCTTGCCTTTCTCAATTGCCGTCCGGATGGCACTCCTGTGATTAGCCATCCTTTTCTTAATGTCATCTGACGTCTTACCTATATAGAATAGGCCACAGTTGCAATTCAACATGTACACCACAAATTTTGTGGTACACGTAAGGAAATGCTTGATCTTGTAGCTTGTGTTATTGTGTGACGGCAATTGAGAAAGGCAAGAGTGACCAACCGGTGGCCAGACATTTTATGGAGAAGGGTCACTCTGTGGCGGACCTGAGATTTAAACTCATCGATCATGTACCCCCAATGCCTAGGGGAGGTGACAGGGACACCCGTCTCCTACAGAAGGAGGCCGAGTGGATTTTCAAACTGGACACTATACACCCCAGAGGTTTGAACATGGGGATAGACTGGCATTGTTTTTTATGAACTAAGCTGTTTACGCTTCTAATGTATCTGGTTGTATCTGTCTAAGGGGATTAATATAGTTTGTACAGTATCTGATACTACGTTTGCATTCCTTTATCCACAGTGGGTTCATGAAGTCTGGTTGCTGATTGGCTGTAGGCTCTGCCCATATTTATCCTCTAGGAGGGGTGCCCAATGGGCGTACCCTTTTTTAGGTTGTTTCTGTTATGTACATTAGTGGATGTTACTTTTGATGCACACCGCAGTGTTGACACATCACTGAGTGCTGGTGCTATTAACCTTGCACTACGGAACCCTGTTAGCACTAGTATTTTCTGTATCTAGGGGGATGGGACCTGCCTGTACTATGTATTTATTCACATTAGTTTAGGGGTCTCTTTTCCTTTATAGCGATCCTTATAATTCTGGGCCACCGGACCTTAGCAATCCTGTAATCATAGCATCAGCCTGAAACATACTGTGACCGACATATCGTTTGACTTTGGACCCCTGCCCCCCTATCTCATAGCAAAACTGTTACTCACACAGGGATAGGGGCTTGTCCCAGACGGCCTATCAGGGACCTTGCCTTACACAGTAATAATCGACTGGGCATGGCTTACACGCATGCGCACACTTATAGACAACCTTTTTGTGACCCTGTAAAATTGCCTATGCACGGACAATAGGTGTCTTGACCGCAAGACCGGTGCTGACAGGTTAGAAATGACAGATGCATATACCCTTCTCATCGTGTATGTCAGACTGAACTAGTTGGGTTACTAGACCTAAGTGGGTGACTCCTGATATCTGGGTATTAGGGGTGTTGTACTATCTTCTACTGCATATCCTGCTGCATTTATTACGTTCATGACCCGGACCCTTCCTTCCCTTAGTAGTACCTTGGGGCCCTCTTACCATGCCATTATAATAACTCTGTTTGTCCGGTGTGGGGGCTTGTCCTTTCTATCCTATTGGGTACCTAGCTGGAGCATTGGGGGCTGGACTGCGCCGGGTTTACACGCATGCGCATAACCCTTGTTGTTCCGCTAGTAACTGTGCTAGATTCAGCGCGAGGTTGGTCCGATGCTGAACAGGGTGATTACATAGGTCATGCTACACTTTGTGCATGTAATACGGTCACATCGTATGAGGTATCTGTATAACGAGTTTGCTGTTATTTGCGTCTATAGCATTAATGGTACACATGACCCTTGACTATGTAGTATGGGCATTATGAGTTAGGCATTAACTATAAGTGCATTACGTGAATTGCTTTTCAATATGATGAGGTGCCGATGTTTAACTAAACGTTTTTTCAACCCCTTTTTTCTACACATTCTTGTTTTCCTGTACTTAGCTAATAATATTGTGATATGTCTCTTTAAAAGGACACACTGCCACTGGGGTATTAGAAGTACTAATATACAGCAGGTGTATTATGTGGTAGGTTGATGTGTTGATTTGCTAATTGACCTGATGCTAATTAACCATAATGATCTGGTTTCTTTGATGTCATTGTTGCAGTGGTAAATGTATTTACTTTGAACTGGTTGTTTGGTTGCTATGGCAACCATTTTTGGCGGTTTTTTGCACTAGGGGGAGGGGTTTGTGTATGCTTAAATGTTTGTTTCACTTGTATGTTGTTGGTCTGATGAAGGGGAGCATTCCCCGAAACGTTACTGAATAAACTACTTGTTTTTTACTTAAGTCCAGAGAGTGCTGTTTCCTGTTTTGCTACATTCCAACTACTCTAGCACCCTGGCCCTTGGAGAACTGTTTGTGAGAGTGCAACTGACTCTTTTTGCCTGGATACCCTCCTGATGCACCCACCAGCAAGTGACACATCAGATCCCTCACTCTGTTGTACTACCGGACTTGTGTTATAACATTGTATCATCACCACGGTGTGGGTATTCACTGGGGACTAATTGGTACTACTAAAGCAACAATGGAGCACATTGAACCCACGCAGGCCACAGCCACTATTCCAGCTGATGTGGAGGGTGCAGAGACACTATCCATGAGTGACTTGGATGCAGCAAGGATACTGTTTGACACCTTACTACCTGAAGATCCAGCGGAAAATGCTGTGACTGTGTACAATCAACTCATCAAATTGAAGAAAAAAGAGGTGGATCTTAAACTTCATGGCATTTACCTTTCTGAGTACCATAGAAAGAGACTGATACCTAGAGGCTTTAGAATCAACAATGTGCCCACCATAGGCAGACAGAACTCTGACTTCTGCAGGAAATGGGTAGCGATATTGAATAAATGTTCCCTTGATTTGATCTTGCTAGTGGTCGAGGAAGTCAGATGTCAGATGCAAAAAGCAAAGGATGATATCAGCATTCTGGAGGAAGTTAAAGGCCAGATCCTGATGCAGGACAAATCAGAGAACTGGATGGACAAGATTAACACACAACTACGGGAATACAACAATGCCCTAATTGCCTTCAAAAACAAAAAACTTGGTTATGTTATGGAGGATTATAAGGATAAAAAGGTTTACCGATGGACACTTGGACCGGTTGAAAGAGCCCAGTACCAGCCAAGAAGACAAAGAAGGTTTAGAACATATGCACACCGACAACTGAACACGGTGGATTCAAGTTCTGGCTCTGACACGGATTACTCGGGTGACCGGCCACAGGAGAATGAGAACCAGCACAGCACTCAGCCTTTTTTAGGCATTACCACCCGCTCCAGGGGAAGGGGCGAAGACCGCATACACGCAGGGGCGGATTTTGGAAGAAGACCCCCACTACCCCGCAGGAGGAGGAGGATGTAACGGTCAATCTTAGCCAGCATGTCCTGAATGACAACGAAAGGCGGGTACTTATGAAGGGCCTCTCCTTTGTACCCACAACTAAGGCTGATGACTTCACTACTTATATTGACAGTATGCGTTTCCAGAGGCAGCTGAAATTGGGTGACTTTTTCCAGGGAAAGGGATTGGAAGAAAACAGACACCCCTTTAAGAAACCAAGTACATTTGAACCACCCACGACGAATCCAAGTATTAGAACTTATACTCGCCTTATCCAACAAAGATTGGGACAGAGGGAGCAAGGCCTAACTAGAAATAATATGACAACAACTGACTGGGAAGCTGTTCAATCCCTTAGAAATGACTCTACCATTGTCATACGCCCAGCGGACAAGGGTGGTGCGGTTGTCCTGCAGGATTATCAAGATTATAAAACTGAAATAGATAAACAACTGGCGGATGTCTCAACCTACAAAGCCCTACCTTGTGACCCCACGATTACCTATAAAGCACGGATTGACTCAGTTATTGAACATGCAGCACAAATGAACTGGATAGACCCTACCACCAAGGAATGGCTAACCACTAACAACCCAGTCAGGCCAATTCTCTATACACTCCCCAAGATACACAAACAATTGGTACATCCACCTGGACGCCCCATTGTCTCAGCACGGGGGTCACTCCTACAACCCCTGGCTAAATATGTTGACTCTATGCTACAACCACTGGTTGTAAACATGCGCTCATACTTAAGAGACTCCACCACACTCATTGCATATCTCACTGACATATCTGACATAGAACCAGGAGACGTGCTTGCCAGTCTTGACGTCACAAGCCTCTATACTATTATACCGCACGAAATGGGGATGGAGATAATTACCAACTGCCTTGAAAGATGCCCATATGTGGGTCCCCCTACCAGCTTTATTATTGAACTTCTATCTCTATGTCTTAAGCTGAACTACTTTAAATTCGAAAGGAGATTTTATCTTCAGCTCATGGGAACGGCCATGGGCTCGAATATGGCACCTGCTTTTGCAAACTTATTCATGGAACATATGGAGGAAAAGGTGTTCAAGGTATATGACAATCAACAAGTACGCTTTTACAAGCGCTACATTGATGATATCGTTGTGGTCTGGAGAGGCACGATTGAGTCCTTTGGCGAGTGGGTCAAATCCCTGAACACAATAGGGGGACAGGTTCAATTGAAGGAAGTGTCCAGCTACAATGAAGTGGATTTCCTGGATCTAAGAATTTATAAGATAAACAACAGATTGGGTACCACCTTATTTAAAAAGTCTACCGACAGAAACACACTGCTACATGCTTCTAGTTACCATCCAAGATCACTCATAAAAGCCATCCCTAAGGCACAGCTGCTGAGAGTCATCCGCAATAACACATCAGAGGAAAACCGTGAGGTACAACTGAAAGAAATGGAATCACGGTTTTACAGCAGAGGATACAATGGTAACATTATAAAGGAAGCAAGGGCCCAGTTGAGCATGAAAATGCCAAAAAGAGACCAACAGAAGAGGATGAATTTTGTCACTGCATACACCCCTAACACGAGAACACTAGGAGTTACTTTAAAAGAGAAATGGGATATTGTCCAGACTGATCCATCATTACCATACCACGACTATGGACCACCCAGAATTGGATATAAGAGGGGAAGAAACCTAAAAGACATCTTAATGAACACTGATCCAACTGATAGCTACAGCAAGGTCAAGACAAACACCAAAAGGGGCTCCTACAAGTGCCCGAGTTGTGTAACGTGTAACGCCATGCTGCAATGCAAGCAGTTCAAACATCCACACAATAACACAAGCTACAAGATCAAGCATTTCCTTACGTGTACCACAAAATTTGTGGTGTACATGTTGAATTGCAACTGTGGCCTATTCTATATAGGTAAGACGTCAGATGACATTAAGAAAAGGATGGCTAATCACAGGAGTGCCATCCGGACGGCAATTGAGAAAGGCAAGAGTGACCAACCGGTGGCCAGACATTTTATGGAGAAGGGTCACTCTGTGGCGGACCTGAGATTTAAACTCATCGATCATGTACCCCCAATGCCTAGGGGAGGTGACAGGGACACCCGTCTCCTACAGAAGGAGGCCGAGTGGATTTTCAAACTGGACACTATACACCCCAGAGGTTTGAACATGGGGATAGACTGGCATTGTTTTTTATGAACTAAGCTGTTTACGCTTCTAATGTATCTGGTTGTATCTGTCTAAGGGGATTAATATAGTTTGTACAGTATCTGATACTACGTTTGCATTCCTTTATCCACAGTGGGTTCATGAAGTCTGGTTGCTGATTGGCTGTAGGCTCTGCCCATATTTATCCTCTAGGAGGGGTGCCCAATGGGCGTACCCTTTTTTAGGTTGTTTCTGTTATGTACATTAGTGGATGTTACTTTTGATGCACACCGCAGTGTTGACACATCACTGAGTGCTGGTGCTATTAACCTTGCACTACGGAACCCTGTTAGCACTAGTATTTTCTGTATCTAGGGGGATGGGACCTGTCTGTACTATGTATTTATTCACATTAGTTTAGGGGTCTCTTTTCCTTTATAGCGATCCTTATAATTCTGGGCCACCGGACCTTAGCAATCCTGTAATCATAGCATCAGCCTGAAACATACTGTGACCGACATATCGTTTGACTTTGGACCCCTGCCCCCCTATCTCATAGCAAAACTGTTACTCACACAGGGATAGGGGCTTGTCCCAGACGGCCTATCAGGGACCTTGCCTTACACAGTAATAATCGACTGGGCATGGCTTACACGCATGCGCACACTTATAGACAACCTTTTTGTGACCCTGTAAAATTGCCTATGCACGGACAATAGGTGTCTTGACCGCAAGACCGGTGCTGACAGGTTAGAAATGACAGATGCATATACCCTTCTCATCGTGTATGTCAGACTGAACTAGTTGGGTTACTAGACCTAAGTGGGTGACTCCTGATATCTGGGTATTAGGGGTGTTGTACTATCTTCTACTGCATATCCTGCTGCATTTATTACGTTCATGACCCGGACCCTTCCTTCCCTTAGTAGTACCTTGGGGCCCTCTTACCATGCCATTATAATAACTCTGTTTGTCCGGTGTGGGGGCTTGTCCTTTCTATCCTATTGGGTACCTAGCTGGAGCATTGGGGGCTGGACTGCGCCGGGTTTACACGCATGCGCATAACCCTTGTTGTTCCGCTAGTAACTGTGCTAGATTCAGCGCGAGGTTGGTCCGATGCTGAACAGGGTGATTACATAGGTCATGCTACACTTTGTGCATGTAATACGGTCACATCGTATGAGGTATCTGTATAACGAGTTTGCTGTTATTTGCGTCTATAGCATTAATGGTACACATGACCCTTGACTATGTAGTATGGGC